>NC_045724.1:10976808-11632026 GCF_009834535.1 Camelus ferus
TGAGTAAACTTTAGTAGTTTTGTCTTTTAAGATATTTATTCATTTCCTATAAGTTGTTAAATTTATTGACATTTTTAAGGTAATATTCCTTTATTATTCTTTTAAAATTGATAAATTCTGTAGTAATGTCACCTCTCTCATCTTGATACTGGTAGTTTGTATCCTTATTCTTATTGTCCTGATCAGGCTGGATAAAAGTTTAGTTTGATTGATCTCAAATAATCAGCCTTTGGTTTTAATTGCTCTATTTTTTTAATTCATTAATTTTTGCCCTGGTCTTTATTATTTATGTTATAAAACATAAATAATACCTAAATCAGGTTTTATTTATTCTTATTCTTCTATTTTCTTAAGAAACCTGAGGCCATTGATTTGTGTCCTTTATTTTTTCTGATATAGGTAATTAGTGCCATAAATTTCCCATTCAGTATTGTTTTAATTGCATTCCACAAGATATGACATGCTATATTTTCATTTTCATTCAGTTAATAATACTTTCTAATTTCCACTTGCCTTTTTCTTTGACAGATGGTTTTTTGAGAACTTCGTTTATAATTTCCTAATAGTCAAAGATTTTCCAGAGATTTTTTTTTTTTACTGTTGATGTCTAATTGTGGTCTGATAGCACATGCTGTATGACTTTAATCCTTCTAAACTTACCTAGTCTTGACTAATACTCTTGATAATAATGTGTATGCTGATTTTTTTGCATGGAGAGATCTATAAAAGTCAATTCGATTGACCTGGTTGACAGTGTCATTAAGACTTCAGTAGTCTTACAAGTTTTCTTTTGCTCTTTATCCTATGAAACACAAAGCAGAGGAATTGAATCCCTGAGTAAAATTGTGAATTTACCTATATCTCTTTGCTACTCTGGCAATTTTGGTTTTGTGAATTTCAAAGTTGTTATTAGGTGCATAAACATTTAGGGTTGTAATTCTTGAAGAATTCACTCCCTTTGTTGTTGTGAAATAGTGACCTTTTCCCTGGTATTGTTTTTATGCTCTGAGTGCTCTTTGTCTAATATTAATATTGCCATTCCAGCTTTCTTTTCTTTAGTGTTAGCAGGATAAAGCTCTTCCCGTGTTTCACCTTTTAATCTATTTGGGTCATGATATTTAAAATGATCATGATAGACTATATATAATTGGATTTAGCTTTCATATCAATCTGCAATTTTTTGCCCTTAACACGGATTTTTTAGGTCTGTTACATTTCATATGATTATTGATATGGTTGAGCGTAAATCTACCATCTCACAATTTGTTTTCTAATTGTCCCATCTGTGCTTTGTTAATTTTTCCTATTTTTCTGCTCTCTTTAGGATTAATTGAGGGCTTTCTTTTTAATGATTTCATTGACTCTTTTTTTTATTCTTACTATTCTTTGCTGTGTAATTTTAATGGTTGCTTTAGGATTGATGGTATAAATTTTTAACTTATCAGTCTACCTTCAAGTGATACATTAATTCACATAAGAACCTTATAATAGCATACCTTCACTGCTCGTCTCCTGGCCTCTATGCTTTTGTTATCACACATTTATTTCTATATATGTTATACATGTCACAATGCATTGATAAAATTTATTTAAATGGTGATTGTCTTTTAAAGAAATACAAATATTAAGAAAACAACTTTTCTATTTACCCTTACTGTTACAGAGCTCTTCATTTCTCTTCATTTTTTACTGTTAAAAATATTTCCTTCTTTGTTGGAACTCGCTTTATAAATTAGTATAAATTATTCACAAAGTGCTAAAATATTTTCTTCCAAAGTCATCTTGCAGCTATTTTCTTCATCATGACTCCCCAAAACACAGGCATTATTTTCAGGGTCTTATTTCCAAGTATTTTCTTCTCAACCAGCCCCACTTTAGATTTCCTTATAAAATTTGTGAGGGAAATCATAAAATCAGAGGGAAATTCTTAAATAGGAAACATACAAGCTTATTTCTAGTTCCCCACTAAATGTCACAAGACCACAACAAGTGGGAAACTTCAATGATTCATTGTGAAATGCCCTAAGGTATCAAATCAGTAAGCAGTGATGTTATGTGTTCCCCTGCTTAGCTCCAGTTTAGCTCCCATCTTTCTTCTGGGTCTGTACTTTGCCCATGTTTTTGAAGTGACCTTCTTGTGTCAGATTACGAGTTTCTTCCCTGGGCAGACTTTGCTGTGTCTGTGTTGTATCATAGCTAATTAATACTAAAATTCTGTCTGATTGTCTAGTACCTGGTCAGATAAAAATGGTATATAAGTCATGGTAACCTAAAATATAGACTATGCAACATTAGAGAGTGGGGAGGTAAGGGACCTAAGGAACCCAAAAGAAGAGCTTTCCTCTAGAAGAATAAAATTAGGTTGTAGGTGAGGCAGAATGTGGGTATTAAGTCATGGTGACCAAAAAAAATAAACAGTAATCCCAAATGTGAACACTGATTAAAAGTTACTAAAGCAGAAGTTTCAAAAATATAGGTATTGAGTTGTGCTCAATCTGCTTTTCACATAGTTCATGAAGTATGCTTCTCAATGAGGAAATGCTCGGATTTATTCATTTAAATGTGATTAATAGTGCTCATGCATAATGCAAGAGAAGTCAGAATCTGGTAAGAGTACTTTCAGGCAGCTAATACCAGCTCACGACCAATTCACATATTTATTAAACATTTGCTTTCCTGTGTGTTTTGCTGTATCCCAAAGGATACAAAAATTAGTATTACCTATTCCTATCCTAAAATATAGTATGGCTTAGTGTATAAAACAAGGAAAGTTTTATGCACATAGTAGGAGTTAAAATTTGTCAAAAACATTAGTCAATTTTAGTGCAACATAAATTTTGATCAATATTATATCAAAACATCTATCGGGAAAGGAACTGATAGAGATTTACAGCAATTGAAGGCACTGAAGAAAACTTCCTGAGGGATCTTGACATGCAGTATGACTTCAATATATACAGATGAGGCAGTAGTAGGTCAGTCTCTAGGAGAAAGGCAAATGCCTACCATCCACAGCCTACTCGTTGTGTTGCAGGCAGACTCTCTTGTATAGAATAGCGAGAACAAAGACACCAAAATGAGAACAGGAAGAACAGTTTCCAGGAATGGGAAGATCCCTGTAGGAATACTTTGAGACATAGTAAAGTTAATAACACTTGAATGACTGATTACCACTGAATGAATTTAAGATTAAAAGATTGAGACTCTACTGTAAAGAAGCTTGTATAAATACAAAAAAGAAAAAAAAAGATGAAATAAATGGAAAAGAAGAAAACAGGGCTGAGTTGTTAGAAGTAACCATACAGGTGTTCATGTTGGACTGGGAATAGCATTTGTTCCCTCCAACCAAACAGGACAGAAGTTCATAATTCATGGGACATCGGCTAGAGGATGCAGAAGATTCTTGCCTCCCTAGCAGAAAACAATTAGGTCTAGGCTAAAGGCTGCTCTGGCTCTTGTTATCAAATTTTAAAAGGGAGACCCACAGGGATCAAATCATTTTGAAGCAGTGTTACTGAACTCAGATCTGGCTGCTTGCTGATGGAAAATCAATACCCAAGAGGCAACTGCTGGCAGAAAGGAAAACTGCTTTTAATTAGAATGCCAGCAGTCTGGGAAGACAGTGGACTCATATCCCTCAAAAACCAACCCCCAAGATTGTGGTTGGCCATGAAAGCTTTTAAAGGGAAAAGGGAAGTGATTCACTGAGATAGGGGGTCAGAGTCATCACCAACCCCCACTGTGTGCTGGCTTGTCGTCTTCTTGTGATCTTTCTTTAGATGCTATCTTGTTCATACAGTTTGCTCACACAGTTTGCTCATGAGATTACTGCAGGGGAAGCTAGGTAAGAGATCTGGTCATCTGTTAATTACTTATTCTTCATTTCTACTTCTTTGATCTACAGAAAGAACCAACATGTTAGGCAAAGTATTGTGTGATCAAGATTTGAAAGGTGTGCATAGGCTGGAGATGAGTAGAGCCTGGGGTGCCTGGATTAAGGTTAGTTCCAATATAGCTTTGCTAAAGTGACAAGGCAAAGGGCCTCCTGCAGAGAGCTCTTTCCTGCAAAGAGCTCTTTCCTGCCAAAAGCTGCTTTCAGTGGCTTAACTACATCCTAGCAGGAAGCTCAGGATATACAGAAAAATACAAAAATATTCAGCACCCAACAAGGTAACATTCATTGTGTGAACAAAATCAAAGATTATTATGCGTATTTTAAAAGTTTTGAACGAAGTTGCTGTTTTTGACAATTACCATTCATATAGAATTTTAATTTGGGCAGACTTCCTTTTAAAATGTGTTTGATATCCTAAATTTTTCTGGAATTAGGAACAGTTCTTATTAGCAATCCTCATTCCTCCTTTCCTTTATGTTGTCATTCATTGCTCTAGTTCTTTTGTCCAAAACTTCCTTTTTAGGATATTTCATTATTTCTCAAGTGTTTTTTTTTTTTTTTTAAGAATTCGTTCCTGTCACTAACACTGCCTGTCTTACTAATTTTAGATGGTGACTTGTTATTACTGACAGAATCATGTAAAAGTTATAATAGTCTCATGATCACATCAAACACAAATTCCATTGTCAGAGCAATTAACCCAACACAGTAGTTCTCAAACTAGACTGCACACTAGAATCACCTGGAGAACTTCTTGTAAGATGCAGATACCCCAACTGCCACAGATCAGTTAAAGCAGAATATTTGGGGGTGGGGGTAATCATATTTTTTAAAAGCTCTGACGTGAAGTCCAGTCCAGTTTAAGAACCACTAAGCCCTAACTTCTCTAATTCTCAATTCAGGATATTAAGAGAGATAATATCTTGTTCACTTATCTCATTAGCATCAAAAGACAGAATACATGAAAATATATCATGCTTCAAAACACTTAAAACCCTTTCTCATGTTGTTTCTTAAAAAAAAAAAAAAAAACAACTTCGGGGAGTAAGTCGATCCTTTGTTTGATAAAGGGACACTGTCTCCTAAAAACATTCAAGTATATCCAGAAATGGCCAAACTAGGGATTCTTGACCTTTGAGTCAAGAATGGTGGCAGGGAAATTGAGAGATTGCAGGAGCAGTAAGAAGATTGGACAGCAGAGATCCAGTTGAGAATCTGAGAAAAACTATGGATTCTCTTTCAAGAAAAATACATGGATACACACAACAAACCTTGGCCTAAGTTTCCTGGGTATTCACATATGCCCTGAATCCCGACTGTGATCCAGATCAAAAATCTCTACCCCGGATTCCAGAGTGGTGATAGCAATTCTTGTTTTGTTCTTGTTGTTTCCTAAAATACCCGAATGCCTGAAGCCAAATGTTAAGACTTCAGGGAATTTTTTACATGCCTATTTTATGTTTATTGGAATGTCACTAAAACTAAGCTATTTATAGAATGCCTCCCTCCTTGGTAAACAAGCTCATTCCTGATGAAAACAATTAATAAAGCATTCCTTCTTCTCCAAGGGACCAGGAAATGATCTATGGAACACAGCACTTTGCTTCTAGGGATTCTGTCAAGCTCTAGTGTTGTGATTTGAGCTCTGTTTTAAGCAGAGCTCGAATCAGTGAGGAGAGAAGGCTATTCATCATACAGAGGCTTGCCCTCTGCCTTCCCCAGTCATTAGGGAAAAAGGACACCATGCAGGCAGTTCTTTCAAAAGAAACAACTAACAGTAGCTCATTCCCTCTCCCCCCAGACTAGTAGCAATGTGAACCATGTGTTGGCAGACCTGTACGCTTTTATGACAAGCTGCTCACTCACTGCAGTAACTATTGCTCTTTGCTCATCGATCGAATTAGTCAGATTCATATATGCTATTTAGTTAGATTTTTCTATCATGTCAATGAGTGCTTTACCACCAAGCTTAACCTCTTTTATTCTTAGAAGTTTTTAGTGCAATAGGAGACAATGTTATGGCTTTTTCTCACCTAAGAAAATATTCCTGTTTTCAAGCAACTTTCTATGTATAATTCTTGCTTGTGCCTAATTATTTTACTTCTCCAAAGGTGCCTTCTTGAAAATAATAAAACATATATCAAAACATAATAGTATAAAATGAAGTATATTGAACATCTGTATTCAAGACCAGATAGATCTAGTGGTATGCTGGCAAACGTTCCAACAACCACCTCTTTGGACCAAACAATCCCAGCTCTGATTGGTAGCATCTGACAATTTCTGTGGTGTAAATACTCCCACCATCATGGCTGGTTTTAAGCTACCAAAATGATGTCAGTTGTCTCACAAAACTTTCTCAAATTTAACAGTTAGCTCTCTCAAGGCAATACCAGCCAACTCTAGCACACCACTGTGTTAACCTAATCCAGTGTCCTACCTTATCTTCCCATATTTGTTTGAAGAATTGTTCATTTTTTTTTCCCCAGAGAATACCGTGGAATTCTTTCACCAATTCTCTTTGCCCATTCTGTTTACTCAACTGGAAAGCACTTGCCTCATCACCAATTACAATCCTAACTACACTTTTAAGGATGTGCTCATAGGAGATGTCTTTCAAGTGCATTGTTTTATGCTTCCAGGCAAATTAAAATCCTCTCTGTTCTGATATCACCTTATATTCTATGGTACATTTCAGTATCCACTTTGCATTAATTTTATTTATACAAACCTTATTTTCCCTAAATGTTGTGTGCCTTTGGAGAGCAGGATCCACGTCTAATTTATCTTCATGGTTCTTAAAATACCTGGAAAAAAAATTTTTTTTATAAAATATGCAGTACATATATTTGTTAATTAAACATATGTATGCAAAACTTTAGCTACTGTAAAATATGTAAAAAAATACAGTGATGCTAATTTTGAACTTCAGATATAAGCTAAAAGTTTGAAATTAACTATACAGGATGAATTAATAGGACTGTGATTTAAGCCAAATGAACCCTGGTAATATAATAGGCTTTTCCTAGTTGATGAAACTAAAACTGTTGTTACACTATCTGACTAATTAGGAAAATTTAAAAACCTATTCAAATAATTTAACAAATATAAAACTTTGCAGTAAAAAATACTATCAGTGTGAAAACTGAGAAACACCAAAATGAAAGCAGTCAACACATAAAATAAGTATACTAGGAAACTCTTGAAGAATGGGTCTTTTCAATGTTATTTTGTTATATATAAAATAATATTTACATGGATGATATATAAATTATATATTTCCTGAAAAATTCTATTTCAGCAATTAAGATTCCTAATATATTTGGTCGAGAGGGTCTATAATTTTGTTGAAAACTTCAAATCAAATTCAGCAGAATTTTAGAAAGTCAACATATATGGAAAACTTACATTTTAGTAATAGGTTGTTAGTGTAAAAGTTAACCTATTCTCTGGCTTCTGCTCCTTTTATTTCTTCTCTCCTACCTTTGACCAAATTATTTTTCCCATTTGTGTTATACTTGCTGAAATCAAAGTTAAAACTCTTACTAGAGTCAAGTTAAAACAATTCTTCATTTTGAACTTTATATCAACAAGAATTTAAATTGATGGCAGTGGCTATGTTGAGAACAGGAAAAAAAAAATCTTGTAAAGAAACAAATATTTTCACCCAGAGGAAATGTTGTTCTCCATTGAGTTTTCTTGATTCCCTCACCAAATATTAGTTACCATAAATGCATGGGTTTATTTCTGGGCTCTGGATACTGTTCTATTGGTATGTGAGTCCATTTTAATGCTATTGCCATACTGTTTTGATTACTATAACTTTATAATGTAGAAATCAGGAAATGAGGGTCCACAGCTTTGCTCTTCTTTCTCAAGCCTACTTTGACTATTCAGGATTCTTTGTTGTTCCATACAAATTATTTTTTTTAATTTCTTGAAAAATGCCATTGGAATTTTAACAGATTGCATTGAATCTAAAAATGTCTTGGAAAGTAAGGGCCTTTTAACAATATTAATTCTTCCAGTCCATGAACACAGGATATCTTTCCACTTATTTCCTTCTTCAGTTTCTTCCATCAATGTCTTATAGTTTTCAGTGTAGAGATCTTTACCTCATTGGTTAAATCTATTCCTAAGTATTTAGTTGTTTTTTTTTTTATATATATTCTTGTAAATGGGATTGTTTATTTGTTTTTCAGATAATTTGTTGTTAATGTTTAGAAATGCAATTGAATTTTGGTTGTTGATTTGGTGTCATGGAACTTTACAAAATTTATTGACTAAATCTAGCAGTTTTTTAGTGGAGTTTTTAGAACTTATCATATATAAATTTATATCATCTGCAAATAGAGACAATTTTCCCTTTTCCCTTTCCAATTCTAATGCCTTTTATTTCTTATTTTTGCCTGAGTGCTCTGGCTAGGAATTCCAAATCAAATATTGAATAGGAGTGGTGAGAGTACATACAATTGTCTTGTTCCCATTCTTGGAGGAAAGTCTTTCAAACTTTCACCATTGAATATGATGTTAGGGGTGAATTTGTCATAAATGGCCTTTTTAATATTGAAGTACATCCCTTCTATACCTAATTTGTTGAAAGTTTTTATTGCAGGTGGATGTTGAATCTTGTCACATACTCTTCTGCATCTTTTGACATGATCATATGATTTTTCTCTTTCATTCTGTTCATGTGATGTATCATATTTATTTATTTGTATAATGTTGAACCCTTCTTGCATCCAAGGGATGAAACCACTTCATCATAGCATATGACTCTTTTAACGTGCTGCTGAATTTGTTGTGCCAGTATTTTACTGAGAATTTTTGCATCAGTATTCATCCTACAGGTCAGTACTCATAGTTTTCTTTTCTTGTATTGTCTTTATCTGGCTTTGGTATCAGGGTAATGGTGGTCTCATATACAATGAGTTTGGAAGTATACTCTCCTCTTAAATTTTTTGAAAGTTTGAGAAGCACTGGCATTAATTCTTCTTTAAGTGTTTGGTAAAATTTACCAGTGAAGTCATATGGTCAAGAGCTTTTGTTTGTTAGAAGGTTTTGTGTTCAATATCCTGTGTGTTATTGGTTATCTCAGATTTTCTATTTCTTCCTGATTCAGTCTTGGTAAGTTGTATGCTTCTAGGAATGTGTCCATTTCTTTTAGGCTATCCAGTGTGTTGGTGTATGGTTACTCATCATAGTCTCTTATTATCCTTGTATTTCTGTGGTATCAGTTGTATCTTCTCTTTCATTTATAACTGTATTGATTTGTGTCTTTTCTCTTTTTCCTTCATTAGTCTAACTGATGATTTGTCAATTTTGTTTATCTTTTAAAAGAACCGACTCAGTTTTGTTCATCTTTTCTATTGTTTTCCTGTTTTCTACTTCATATATTTCTGCTCTAATATTTATTATTTCCTTACTTTTGCTGATTTTGGCTTATATGTTCTTCTCCTAGTTCCTTTCATGTAAATTTAGGTTGAGTTCTTTCTATATTCTTGATATATGCATTTATATCTGTAAAAGTCCCTCTTACAACTGCTTTTGCTGAATCCTGTAAGTTTTGGTATGTTGTGTTTCCATTTTCCTTTGTCTTAAAATACTTTTTTATTTTCCTTTTCATTTTTCTTTATCCATTGGTTGTTCAGGAGTATGTTCTTTAGTTTCCATAGATTTGTGAATTTTCCAGCTTTCCTCCTATTATTAATTTCTAGTTTCATACTGTTGTGATCAGAAAATATATAAGGTATGATTTCAGTTCTGTTAAATTTTCCAAGACTAGTTTTGTGGCCTAACATTTGATCTATTCTAGAAAGTGTCCTATGGGCTCTCGAGAAGTATGTGTTTTCTGCTATTGCTCTTATTGAATGTTCTGTATATGTCTGTTAGGGTCATTTTCTTTATAGTATTGTTCAAACCATTGTTTCCTTACTGGCTAGATGATCTATCCATTGTTGATTTTCTGGCTAGACGATCTATCCATTGTTGAGAGTAGAATATTAATCCACAATCATTATTTTATTGCTGTTTATTTCTGCTTTAATTCTGTTAGTATTAGCTTTATTAAGATTAAGATGGTCCAATGTCAGGCACATAAATATTTATAATCGTAACTTCTTGGTGGATTGACCCCTTCATTGTTATATAATAACCTTTTTTGTATCATTTAGTTCATGCATTGTTTTCTTTATTTTTTACAGATGTCTCTCTGTGTGTTCTTGTAGTTTAAAATTTTCTTCAAGAGGATTATTCAGAATTCTTTGTCAGCTAATTCATAGATCTCCACCTCTTTAGGGCTATTTATTTAAGCTTTGTTAGTTTCCTTTGGTGGTTTTATGTTTAACCTGATTTTCTGTGATCCCTGATTCCTTATGTTAGTATTTGTATATTTGAGTAAGTGGTCTCCTCTTCCAGACTTTACACATTTAGTGTAAAGTCCTTCACCTGTCAACTCAGCTTGGGTTTCTGAACATGTCAGCTGATAGTATCCTTGGGCAGGTAGGGCTCGCTATTGGAGTCTATTTTAGGCAAGGACACTGCACAAGCTGAGGTTCCCATCTGCTGGGAACAGCTGGATAGGACTGCTGGCTTGGTTTCCTACCCAAAAAAACTATACATCGGGTTCCACAGTTGTCTAGATTCTCTCTAGGCTTCCTAGATGGTCAAGACTGGGTACTACTCTCAGCAGTAGGCAGGGCTATGAATTAGCTTCATTACCCAGGAAGGACACAACACACCCCAATTGGGGCCACAAATGATGCTCTGATGACAGAGGGTCAGCTGGCCTCTCTATTCACATGCCACTGTAAGCATGGCTGTAAGTAATCAAAACACCAATATCTCAAGTGAACCCTACTCTCAACAAACCTAAATTGACTAGGGCTTCCAACCCTCTCATCACAGTTTAGAAGTATGTCCTTTCTGTAAATGTGTAGTTTATTCCATATTACTGCTGCCTCCTATGTTAAATTTCCCCAGCCTATTTTCAATTCTGCCCTTATGAAGCTTTCTCTTTTATACTCAAATTCTAAATTATTTACAACATTTTATTATTGGGATTTTTCACATAATGACTTATTAGCTTCTGTTGTACTCCTGGCATGGGAAATCATGAAAGGGTGAAGCAGATATTTTCTGTAATGTACACAGGTAATTAAAACAAAAAAAACAACCAACAACCCAGTCTGAAGGATGAAAGGAAACTGAGATGAGAAAAGCAGAGAGGAGCAATTATGAATAATCATGTCACACAGAGAAAGTAACTTTGATTCTTGACATCCTCCAGTTCCTGACTTTACTCTCTTGTGAAACTGAGATGATCTTCTTGAGTTTAATAAGATAGCTCCCTTGTTTAATCTCTGTCTTACCCCTCAATTTAAAAAACATTAAGCTAACCTGAATGAATTTCTGTGATTTACAAAGTTCAATGTGGCAAATACATCAAAATGATACAGCTTTTTAATAACATAAGCAAACTATTCCAAAATAGCTTTTACAAATTAATTTGGAAAGAAGAGTAGAAATGGACCTTAATTAAAAATGTTAGAGGAACTGTGATTACCACTTAACAAAATTCTCATTTTTTAAGGTGCACTTTACCTCTATCTTTATCTCCAAAAGGTTAAGAAAATAAGAAAATAGAATTTGAAGGACTTTAAATCCTAAGGGGGAACTTGACCTTACCAATTTAGAAAATGACATGCTTCCTCTTTGAACTAATCTTTCCCATGATGGGTCTGTTTTAAATATGATGTTTAAGAAAAGGAAGTAACTTAGTGACTCAGTTGTAAATGACCAAGGTCCAAGTTAGATGAAAACTGGGCACAAGAAAAAATGACCCAAACAAGTAGGAAGCCATGGGAAAGAACCAGAAAGGATGAGCTTAAAGAACTAGCAATAATAGAATAGAAGTATAAGTAGGTGGACATGTGGTCATAAGGAGGGAATGGAGAAATCTTGGAGAATACTCAAAACTCAGGGGACAAATTAAAATGAATATTTTTCTGGAAAAGAAGATTAGAAACACACGTGGTAGACAATACAGTCCTTTTTCTTTGAGAAATGGACTCTAGTTTAATATATAGAATCTCCTGAGACTTGGGGGGAAATTATTAGAATTGGAAATACAATAGTCAATGCAGGAAGGGATTTTAAGTAAAAATGTCTGCCATCTGTTAGGTACATGATGCAATTTAACAAGATTTCATAGGACATTTTTTCAGGCATCAAGTAAAGACATTCTACTGAACTGTTTCATGGGAGCCACCATGAGCAGCTGCACAAGAAGGAGAAAATATTCATCACAGTAGTTTAAACTATTTTGGTAATTTAAGTATTTTTTCTGAAAAATCCATAATTTTTTTCACATATGTAGTTGCAGCAATGAATGCCTTAAAAGTAATTTTAAATTCTTTCTAAATATATTTTCTTCCCCATACAAATATAACAAATGGCATCTTTTATACACCAAATCATTCTTAAGAGACCCTACCCATAACTCCTTACCGTATCATAAAATGTATTCCCAATCTCACTCTTTGCACTATTGGTTTCCATTTAGAATATATCCAGAGAAGGTGACTATAAAAGTCACCTTCTCTGGATATATTCTATATGCTCTCATAAAGATTTCATCACCCCTTGGTTTTAATGGTATTTGACTTCACAATATCACCATTATATCTATTTAAGTATCTGATACAAATTTTTAGTCAAGAACAGAAAACCTACTTGTGCAGTTTTGTACTTCTTCTACTGAGCCATGTTATCTCCTGCATATACACCTTTGTTTATACTGGCCTCTCACTGAGGGAATCTCTACCAGCACCACCCTTATTTTCCTCTTTCTGGTAACACCTACTCAGATCATTTTCTGTAGAAATCCTTTCTTGGCTTCTACAACTGAATGACCACTTAAAATCTCTATACTGTATCCTTTTTACATACATTTAATAGGTTGTATTTATTTGTTTACAAATTTATTTCCCACACACACTGACCATATGAAATCATAAATTCTTGAAAGTAAGATATATTATTTTTCTGTTTATACTAAGCCTATGAATCCTAGCACAGTGCTTCATAGATGCTCTGTAAATGTCCCTGGGTAGATAGATAGATGACAGATGATTGATAGATAGATAGATAGATAGATAGATAGATAGATAGATAGATAGATAGATAGATAGATAAAAACATAATTTATCAAACATATCAGCAGATTTTATCTTTCTGTTACACTGGTAACTACAGAAGACATTATTTTTCCTGTAGACAGTTATGAAGTCTCATAGTGTTGTCTCCTGTCAAAGATCCCAGAGTTAACATGGAGCATTTCACAATTACCTCATTGCTCTCACACAGAAAAAAAATTGCTTCTCATTGTTCTAAACCACTTCTCATTGGAGGGTTACATACATTTTCTGAAACTGTACTTTTTTCATTGCAAATGGTTTTGGCATGGCTAGCTATATATTATCTCCTACATATATTTGGACCTGGAAACATATTTTTAACCCTACATTTAAAGTAAGTCTTGCCAGATCCAACCAGTCACATGAGCTTGAATTAGTCTCCACATAGTATCGCACATTATATTATCTCACAGAAAGATGTGTGCTCCAGTCCAGAATTCCTCAACTTTTTTTTAACTTTTGGATTATTTAGAATTTTCAACAGATGATTTAGTGAGTCTTTGTTTCCACTCTAAGTTGAATTCCATATAGGAATGTGCCATATAGGAGAAAAGTGATTCCAAGATACAGAGTTCAGATTTACTAACAGACACCATACAAAATGGCAAAGGGGCTCATGTTCCTGAATGAGAGCTTAAGCTTTGACCAAAGATTTTGTCTTAAGTAATGAAGATTGGTTTTAGCAAGTAATAGTTTAGAAAAGAAATATCTCCACATATGAAAACCATTTCATTATAGAGATGGAAGTTAAACTGTGCTTCGGTCAAACAAACGTGTGTCATAGTGACTTTTATTGATTGTGCTGGGCACCCATGTGAAAAAACCATTAGCAAAAGTTCTGTATGACACTTCTCTCCTTGGAGTAGTTTGCCCCTTGAGGATGAACTAAAGAGATAAAGAGCAAATCTTAGATTTGCTGATCCAGATAATATACTGTAGATCTGTTTTGAAGGCAAATTCCCAACTAACATCCCAAGATCACCATAAGTATTTAGTTGTCTGAAATTCAAGGCTAGAAGTTATTCTTTAGCACAAACTGAAAAATTTAGTATGAATGGGCTCATTCCTTATTTTCTCTTTTTAAATTTTTCTCTACTTTAACCCCATCCTGAGATGTGCAACTGGTAATAGAAAAGAAAAAAATGAAATAAGCAAAAATTTGGATAGTGTGCCTCAACTGAAGAGAAGCCAATTCAAAAAAGTCTGTAGATAGAAAAGCATTCAAAACAGGTAAATTAGAGGACTTGCTGAATTTTCTAAATAATTTATCTTCAAACAACTATTCCTCCAATAGATGTAAACACAAAGTTCCATTGACCAAGTTTTTTTATATAGGAATATATTTATTGAATGACATGAAAGCCATAGAGAATATGGACAAAGAAGCAAGATGAAGAGCAACAATTCAGAAGACATTATAAATTTTATGGACATGAGTTACTAATACTCTCCCATGTTTCTGTAGTTTATTTGCCCCCAAGTGTGAAAGTATATTATTAAAAAAAAAACATACAACTCAAATGATCTTTCAGTTGAAATAGATTATAGTATAAAGAAATATGAAAACAAAATAAGAAGATGTTTGTACTTAAGAATGTCCTTAAGTAAGTGGCACCCCAGACCCATAGTCTTAATGAGAGAAAACAAAACCCATGCTAGGATACTTGGCCTTTAAAATAAAACAAAAACAAAGAAAAAAATAACAAAAACTTCCTTACCCCTAAAACCTGAGTTTATTGCAAAATATTTCCCAAAAAATGCTGAAATAAATACTAAACTGAACTAAAATTAGTAGTGTATCTGCTTCTCTCCTCCCTCTTTCCCTTCCAGTCTCAGAAATTATATTTCCAAATGAAGCCTCGACCATGTATTTTTTGCCCTTTGTCTTTCTATAAGATTCTTCCCCCATACCTCAACTTAATTACCCTCTCTCATATGTAAAATAATAAAACTCTTCCCTAAACCCTGATTTATCTTCATAACTCCTGCACTTTTTTTTACAATTGCTGAACATTCTTCTTACCTTTATCCAGAGATTAGTAAACTATAACCGATAGTCTAAATTCTACCTTCCATCTGTTTTTACAAATAAACTTTAATTGTAAGACAGCTTAAGCCCTTTGTTTATGGATTTTCTATGGCTGATTTCACACAGTGGCAGAGTCGGGTGGTTTTAACAGGGATCTTGCAGCCCACAAGGTGTAAAATATTTTCTATCTGGTCCTTCACAGAAAAGGCTTGAGACCTTAGGAATCAAGCATCTGAAAGAATAGTATACACGTGATGCTCTGCTTCTTTACCTCTCATCAGTTTTCAGTGCACTGTGCCCTGGCTTCCCCCACAACCCTTCTGAAGTGACACTACATTAAAAACTTATCAACACCCTCCTTTTTGAAGCTCTCCAAAACAATAAACCCTCTTGCTTCTCAACCTAAATTCTGTGCATTCTTTTATCACTGGCAGCTCTTATTCTTCTCATTCCTCAATGTCATTATTTTCTGGGTTTGTTTTTGTTTTTTCTTTTGCTCTCTTCTCTCTGTGTATTCTAGTTCTAAGCAATCTTACCTACTTTAATGGCTTCAAGTGTTGAGTCTAAATGGACTTTCCCAATTACTCTCAGCCCTGATCAGTCTCCCAAACTCAACCTTGGTTGAGTTAACAGGACACTGAACATCACATGGAAAATTCCAAATGTCAAAAACAGAAGCCTGTGTTCTCTTGTAATCCATAGTTCTTCTTACAGGTATTACTAAGATCCTTTTTCCCAAGGCTGGAAATTATGGAACTATTATAGTCTTTCATTCTGAGCATCTAAATGCTTACCAAACACCATGACACTGTTCTATTCTGAATCCACAGTT
The DNA here is from genome assembly GCF_009834535.1 of Camelus ferus. Classification (NCBI taxonomy): domain Eukaryota; kingdom Metazoa; phylum Chordata; class Mammalia; order Artiodactyla; family Camelidae; genus Camelus; species Camelus ferus. The sequence continues at coordinate 10,992,762 of NC_045724.1, forward strand.
ACTTTTACTCTCATTCCTCCTTTCCGTTCCCACATCCCTATTTCCAGCTTAGACCCTCACACCCTTTCCCCTGGACAGTAGTTTGGTCTCCTATATGGTCTCCTGCCTCCTCTAATACATTCTATATGTGGCTTCCATATTAGTCTTCCCACAGTATGGCTTAGTTAATAGCCCTCTCCTAGCTGCCTACTAGATGAAGTCCTAAGACCTTAGCTGTATTAGTCAGAGTCCCATCAGGAAACAGATGACACATTCAGACTGGACCACTGAGGAAAGTTTTACTAAATGTGGGAAGAAACATTTTACTAAATGTGGGAAGAATGTAAACCAACCAAGTTTAACATAGCACTTTAAGCCTAGCAGGAATGGAAAGCCTCACTCTCCCTAATCCTGAAAAGGCAAGAGGAAGGAGAAATTACCAGAACCCAGAGGTGGTAACATATGGGAAGGCCTGCCTTACTGGAGCCGTGGCCTTCTGCAGAGTGACTCAACCAGCAGGGAAGGAACCCAGAAAACATACCCCAGATATCAACTCCTACCCAGTACTGATCACCCCAGGGCTTCCTGTTGGCTGAACCCGAATAGAACCCAGAGACCAATGGAGAACAATCCATATAGGGCAGCTTTCTGGGGCAAAGAATAGAGAAAAGAAGAAAGTACATCTAGAGGAGAAATATTCAGCACATTATCTTAATATTAAATGGCTTTCTGATCTAGCCTCTGGACACCATTGTGCTTTATCTACCACAAATCCCCTTTATACTTCCTTTAATCAAGCCAAACTACTACCTTGTCCAAACATTGAAATTTTTTTCCATTATGACTTTTCTCCTTAAGTTCAAATTTAAAAATTGAATTCCATAGACTTCTCATATCACCAAAAACTTAGATGCCATTAGTGTGAATTTCATCACCACCTAACAGTTCTGCTTCCAAACTTGCCTATCACTCTGCTAGATGGTATTGATGATATCAGTTCTTCACTGCCCCCATATCTCTGTGGTGCCTTTGTGTTCCGACAGTAGGCTAGATGTTGACTAGTTTGGGGCAATAAGGCAGAAGTGACAGTGTACCAGTGCCTGTGTATTTGTTTGTGCTCTTGTGCTTCTTGAGAAGGACTTGCCAAGGCTTTCTGCTGGTACCAGAAAGAGAATGAGACAAATGTGGAGCAGAGCCAACATGCAGACATGTGATTGGGCCAACTGAACTACCGATGCATGAGTGAGCCCAGCCAAAATCAGCTGGACCATGAGGATGCATGAAAAATAATTGGTCATTTTTATACACCACAAGTTTTAATGTTGTTTGCTAAACATCAAGAAATACAATGATAATGTATGTTCTAATCACCTTCTCTACTGATTCAGAAATGTCTCTGCTCCTCCCCAGGGTTACCTGTCCACCTCTGTCCTCAATCCCATGTCTAACCACTTTTCAAGATGTTACACTAGAAAAAAAAATTACCTTTTTATCTATTGTCTTTAACATCTCCTTCTCCATTGGTTATTTTCCCTCTATCTGCAAATGTAGCAACCTAACACACACAAAATTTAACCTTCTGAACTGTGATAGGCAGACTTTCTAAGATGAACTCTAACGGCCCATGCTTTCATATAATCTCCCATCTGAGTGTGGAAGAGACTTGTGAATATAACAGAATATCACTCTTGAGATCTACTTATGTATGTAGTAAAGTTGATTTTAAGAACGGAAGATTATCCTCAATGGACATGACCTAATCTAGTGAACCCCTAAAAGGAATGGAGCTCTTTTGCGAAAAAAGGACTTGAAGTGAGAGAGATCTAATGCATGAGTTCTCTAATGCTGCCTCTGAAGATGGAGAAGGCCACATGGCAAGTTGCTGAGAGTGGCCCCTATCTGATAGCCAGCAAGGAAATAAGAACCTCAGTCCTACAACCACAAGGAATTGAATCCTGACAATGGCCTGAATGAGCTTAGAAGCAGATCTTTCTCCAGAGCATCCAGAAAAAAATGCATCCCAGCCAATACCCTGATTTCACACTTGCAAGAAACAGAGAACTCAGTCAAGCTCTGCCTGGCCTCCTGACCTACAGAACTATGAGATAATAAGTGTGGTGTTTGTTTTAAGCCTAAAATTGGTGATAATTTGTCATGAGGCAATGAAAAACTGATACAGCTCTCAACTTTCCCTCTCAGATGAGCTTCTTCAAAGCATAATAATGGGAACTGCTAACATTTTTATGCCCTTATTGTAGGCCAGGTACAATTCTAAGTGTTTTACATGCTAAATAACACATTTGATCCTCACGACCATCACTACTGGCATTTTCCAGATGTGAAATTTGAATTGCAAAGAGGCTCATAACTTGCCCAAGGCCACAGCTACGAAATGGAGAGGAGGGATTCAGGCCAAGGCATTCTAGTTTTTTAACCTACACTTGAAACCATTGTATTCCACTCCCCAGCTTCCCCAGTTACCATTTATGCTTGTACTGCCAGGTGGTTGATTCTGCCCTCAAAAGTCTACTGAAACTTCTCTGGCAGAAACATAGTATCTCATTCATTTTCAAATCCAAATACTCCTCCTCATCCATTATCTTAAGTTCCTCGTGACATTTAGGGTTGTTTATCACTTACTTCTCTTTAAAACTCTACCATTTTGGTTGTCCTCATGCCCATGGAAATGCTTCATGCCTGACACCATTTCCCTCACTCACCTGATAAGTGTGGTTGTTACTCATGTTTAGTCCGCAGGCTTCTCATGGTACAGGAATTCCTTGAATGGCCTCAGCTTCTTTCCTGACCTTAGCTGCCATCTGTGTGCCTGTGACATCCAACTAGCATGTCCTTCTCTCCAGAATTCAGGACCCACTTTTCCAGCTAGCAGTTTAGACAAACATAATTTGATGTTTCACTCCAAACACAGCATGTCCAAGATATCCAAAATGTAAGTACTTGTCATCCACCTCAAACTTGACTCTCTCAGCCTTCATCTCACATCATTCCCCACCACCCACTCCTTGAATCCATAGATTTCCTATGTTTTCATGATTCTTACTTTTTTCTCAGTACCTGTTCTGCTCTTACTCCCAAATGATAGCCCACTTCAAAACTTCCACAGAATAATTTTTCCAGGATATATCTTCAAACTTTAGATCCTTAATCTCTATTAGGTAGGTACCTGTGAAACAATCAGATAAACTGATTTCTTCAAAAATAATAACCAGCTACCATTCTCCAGATTAGCTGCACCTTAAGCAAATGAAAAAATGCAGGCTTCTTATAAAAATCTTGAAGACAGAGAAGTGATGCTGTTTTAACAAAGTGGAGATGATTTGGGGAAGACAAAGAATTCTTAGTATTTGTTCCTCAAACCAGACTTCAGAGATTTATACCTTGCCTTATCCAACAGCCCAGCAAGACTGAGCACTCCAGAGCTTGGAATTATGCTTCAGATGTGCCCAGATCCCAAGAACTGTTTCTCCATCTGCAAAATGTCCTCACTAAAAATAGGGATCTAAACTAACCTTAATCTTGTGGCTGCCGCTATGAGGAATGCTGAGATAAGTTAAACCCAAACTCATCTCTATTGCCACCTGATAATAAAGGTTTGAAATAACTTTTTCCACTTGTAGTTCCAGAGACATCTCTGCCCTCTCTTCTCTTACTCTGGTATCAAGCCTAAAAGCATAGATCCAGTTTTTCAGAATGAAATTGCTTGACCTGAGATGTGGTTCAAATTATTTTCTCAGAACTCAGATATGCCACTGTGATAAATGCAGTGAGGTAATGGCTTTTTCTTCTGGCCTTCAACCAGTGCCTCCCACATGCTCATCTCCACTGCCAAAAGAAAGAATGTACATCCTCCCTGGTAACAGAAGCCTCTTGATGGCTTAGGATCCTTGGGCTCTGGCTTCATGTCTCAAGTGAGTGCTGTGCCTCAAGGAACATAATCAAGTGAAACCAATATTGGTGGAAAGTAGTGTTAAAAATGCAGGAAGCAAAATCAGCAAACCATGGAAGTAAACTTGTGTAAGTACATTAATTCTTTCAAAACTTCAGATGACCACTTGGTATATCACAATATGTTGTCCAGTGAATTTAATGTTAACCAAATACTTTCAAAGGCAATGGATGCTAACTGACCGCTTGACTCTAAATAAAGTCACCAATTCTGTAGGAAATGGGCCTGAATAACTACAGGCTGAGGGTTTTGATCAACTGTCCTCAATATAAAATTATAATATTTAAGTTATACTCACACACACACAAAAACATCTTTTTGAAGTATAGTTTTAAATGTGAGGAATAAAACAACTAAAATAAAATACGTATATAAGACAAGCCAAAACATTGTAATGGAGGTTGTTTTAACTTAAAATTCAGAAAACAGTACATATTCTTCATTGTAAGCAGAATGAAGAACTAGATTCTAGCCCTGTACCTATTACTTCTGATCCCACCCATAAAATAAGACTTCTCTATTAAAATAGATTGATAATAATAGTTCACAGACTTATTAGGAGAAAATGAGGTCATAGAAGTGAGAACATTTTAAGCCTCCGTGGAACACTCTACAAATGAATGGCATTATTATTATTATTGGTTAATCAAAAGCAATATAATTTATGTACCTGTCAAAAGGCAAGGACTGCAAAACCAAAAACAACACAAGACTGGAGTACTTATGGCTGGGCAAGTTTGTTTTTTCACATCAGTGGAAAAGCTTTTTTAAGTCAAATTTCCTTTCCACTCCTTCAAAGTATAGCTGAGTTAAATGGCAATGGAGTAATTACTCTTCTAAGCCATACTTTGTTTTTAAGTTGCTGCCTAACTGAGGTCAGTTGTAATAACACTCTTAAATGTGCAGATAGGAAATTTTGGTTTCTGAGTTGATGTTGCCTGCACACCTTCTTTAAGTCTCCATTCCTGCCTCCCAGCCCCCACACTTGCCACATAAACAACCCCCACATTAGAAGGGACTAGAATCAGGTTCCCCTTCTGTATACACAGCATCAGTCTGAAACCATCAGCCCCCTGGGACCTCCCTGATTCAAGCTCATTGCTCATCTTCAGAGTTTCACTTTCAGCTTGATCTTCACTCCTCCTTGGAACCAATCCTCAATTGTGCTTCAGGGTCTTTCCCCTATTTTGTACCTAGGTCGCCTGTCCAGATCAATTCTGACCTCAGGATCCCTCCATAGCACGTGCCAACTGGCAGCTGCCTTCCTCCCAGCTTCACAGTGAACTTTGAAATGAACCTGAGTAGGTCAGTCAAGCTATATGCATGGTATTGCTAAGTGACGCCCATGGGTATCATGAGAAAACTGATCTTATTCAGCCTCACCTACCCCAACTTCTGCTTCCCTATACTTTTCCCAGGCCTCCGTATGCACTTGTTACTTATTGCATACTCACAATCACAGCCAAAGTACACAGGTGGCCAGAGTTTCCCTCTATTGACGTGGGCTTTCTGCAAACTTAACCCCAAGGCCAATGTCTTTCTGCCAAAACACTGTAAAGCCTCCGAGCTAAGGGTGAGGTCATAACTCTCTTCTGTTTCCCTAATGAGATAAACCACATCAAGCCTTCCTGACCCGCCCTTTTGGCCTACACTTGTAAGTTACAGCCAGGCTTCTCTCTGCCAGAGGTGCTGGTGTCAGACGCTGGCTCGGGGAGAGTGGATCTGTAAACTTGCCTCATCAGTAGGCTTTGAGGAATTACCCCAGGGAGCCAGATATGTACTTGCTGCTAGCTTGTTTTTCACAATTATTGCCCTCCTGAGAACATCCAGGATTTCAGCTTCAGAGACAAGATAACTCTGTCTCTCACTGACATGAACTCTGTGCTATAATTCTCAGGAAAGTAGAGGGCAGTGCAGGTGTCCTCACCACCACTTACCAGTCACCTGAGGCAATGCCTGCAAGTGATGGCAAATGTCTGAAAATGTAAAGGCCTCACCCTCAGGGAAGTGAACTCTTCCATTTTAATGACATAAAGAACATATTTTATTGTGATCTATATTGTTAACATTGTTTCAAGCAATTCTATCTATCGCAAACTTTCTTTTTTCTTTCCTACCTTACTGCTCAGCCTTAGGTTCACCGCTGTCAAGTGTTGCTCTGTCAGAACAGGGGAACTCCCTGTGCTTTGAATGAATGCATGTGATCTCTCACAAATTCACCTATGATCTGATATACCAAGTGCATAGTGCAGGACTTGAATTCACTGAGGTCACTCAGAGGCACTTGGACACAAAATATATATCTCGATGGCTTTTGTAGTTCCAAACTGACAGTCCACAATCCTCCCAGAGATTAAATGCTGCCTCAAATAGTATTACATGTCCAGAGATTTTTGTTGTTTTTGGAAAGTAACTTAAAGAAGTTCTGGATATATTCCCTGCTTAGTACACTGGGTTAGGGCTCTCTGTAAGTTTAGAGAGAGCCCCAGATAAATACTTAGCTTAGTTAACATGGTATGAGAAAGACTGTAATGCTCTCCAATTAATAAAAGAAGATGACAAGGGCTCCTCAATAAACCAGATTTAGCTGAATTCCCTGGTAAGTGTTTATAGAGATTCTCAAACACCTTTGTATAATAACTAGTATTTATTGAGTGTTTATCATCTGCTAGACATTGTTCTACATGTGTCACATGCATTACCTCATTTAATCCTCACAAAATCCTCCTAAGTTACCATAGCCACTCTAATGGGTAGGTACTGCCATTGTCCCATTTTACAGATGAGAAAACTGAGAAACAGGGTTATGTAAGGGGCCAACTGACATACTTAGCAAATGTGGAATCAGGATTTGAATTACAGAAAGACTGAGTCAACAGTTAGCTCACTTAACTAAGCCAACCATCTGCTCATCACATCAACTTTCACATTACTCCCTCTGCTAATGGTGGAGATACCAGATGGCATAGATTTTTCTTCCCTCAGACCAAAGATAACCCACTGTATTTAGAAATGATAATAGTAGTGAATCCAGATTATTTCCAGAGTCCAATCAGTGAATGCCATGGGTCCTGAAATAGGAGAAACCAATAGCCATGGTTTTATTTTCAGCAAAAATTTATAAACTGTCGATGTTAATTATAGCACCCAGTCATAACTGCTGTTTTCTTAATATGAAAAACACATATAACTTCTTTCAGCAATATCTAAAAGTCATAATCCCTATAGCAAGATATCTTTAACCCCTCAGGTTCAAAATCAGACTGGGGATGGAATCAGGGCAGCGTATGCCTCTTACATATGCTGACAGGATCATCCCCCAAGAACCCCACCACCCCCAGCAAAACAGTGAAGGGATATTGTTTTCCCCCAGCATCTGTCCACAGAGTTCCTCTTGGAATTGGCCTTCACCAACAAAAGTTTATCTCCCAGGAGGGGTGATGAAGACCCCAAACAGGCTTCACTCTCTCATCTCATTCTTTATGAGCTCCATCACATGTGAGAGAGGCAGGAGGAGTGGGTGCTTTGTTTGGATGTAAGTGCATAATGTGATACTGCATGAAATCCTAAAACAGTCCTAGAAAAAGTATTATCATATTATGATCCAAAATTATTAGGAATTATTTTCAAATTGTTTTGTGGCATGCTTGTTATGTGCCAGATACTGGCCTTTATTATATTATATTCCCATTATATCTGCTTGGTTGAGAGTTTTTATCATAAGTGGATGTTAAATTTGGCCATATGCTTTTTCTGTATCTACTGAGATGATCATATGATTGTCCTTCATTTTGTTAATGTGGTGTGTCACACTGACTGGTTTGGACTTAGTCAACCGTTCTTGCACACCTGAAATAAATCCCACTTGATGATGGTGTATGATACTTTTTATGTATTGTTGAATTTGGTTTGTTAATATTTTGTTGAAGATGTTTGCATCTATGTTCATCCAGGATATTGGCCTGTAATTCTGTTTTCTTTTGACATATTTGGGTTTGGTTTCAGGGTAATGCTGGCCTTATAAAATGAGTATGGAAGGGTTCTCTCCTCTTCTATTTTTTGGAAGAGTTTGAGAAAGATAGTTATTAATTCTTTTAATCTTTGGTAGGATTCACCATTGAAGATTCTTGGTTCTGGACTTTTGTTTGGAGGGTTTTGATCACTGATTCTTAAAGGAGAGGGCAGACAGAGACTGAAGGCAGTTCTGTTGTTTGAGGAAATGCTACATTGTATTTCCACACAGAAAGGAGGTCATGCATGTCTATGTCTTTAGAAGCTAAAAACACAAACCTGAATTAAGAAAATTCAGGTCACAAGAGCATGGATATAATGTGATACCTTATGTCAGAAGCCACCTGCTCTGATAGGATTGGGAAATAAATAAATTTGAAAATCAAAAGACACAAGTGGAAGAAACTATTTGGGAACTATCATATTTTTACAACTAAGATAAGATTGAAATAACAGGTGAGGTTATTCATGAAGTAGGCTAGGTCCTATCCCATTCCTGCACGTTTCTATGACCACTCACACTTCACATACCCTGTGCCTTCTGTTATTCCTTTTGTTTCCCACTAAACCCTTAAGTAGGGAGCCCGTTCATCACTGAGCACTAGTTTTAGCACAGTACTCAGCGTCTAGTGAGCGCTCAGTAAACATGTGGTTACAGACTGAATTTTTGTGTTATGAGGTCATGAGGGTGAGGTCCTCATCATAGGATTAGTGCCCTTATAAGAAGATGAGACTTCAGTTCTTCCTCTCTCTCTCTCTCCCTCCCTCCCTCCCTCTCTCTCCCTCTTTCCACCATCTGAGGACACAGTAAGAAGACAGCTATCTATAAGCCAGGAAAAGAACCCTTATCAGAACTCCAGTTGGTATCTTGATCTTAGAGTTCTCAGCCTCTAGAACGGTGAGAAGTCACTGTCTGATGTTTAAGCCCACTAGCTATGGTATTTTGTTTTAGCAGCCTGAGCAGACTAGTACATATATATTCACTTACTAACAATGAATGGGTGAACAATTGCTTCTAAAGAGCTAGATATAAAATGCATGTGAAGATAACTATGACTATTTCCAAATGATGGCAAAAAAAAAAAAAGCTTCAATTCCTTGCTTATGCTTTACCCTTCCCTAAAAATGAAACTATATGCATCCTTTGAAATACTGAATTGTAGGAAAGGAAGTGTCCAACTTGAATTTAAAAAGAAGATATTTGATTTTCAAAGTAGTCATTCATATGAAGAAGGAAATGGTGGTGGGTGTGCAAGACAAGATGCAGTGAAGTGGTGTCATTTATTTATAAGTTCATCAGTCAATCTTTGTTTAATCCAAGCCAAAAAACACTTCTCTCTTTTTTACTTTCAAATGGATCCATTTTGTTGACTATAAATTTTAAATGACATTTGGAAAATTACTTTGAGTCTGCTTATACACTTGATTTGTTTCTCATGAACCAGTCTGATAATTGTTGCATCTGGGGACCGATTAATAAGAACCACACATCAAATGGACAGAGGAGAGTAAGCAAATGGCTCTGCTGTTTATTGCAGATGAAAAGTATCTGCTTTGTTTACTTTGATTACTCAATATATTGTAGATATCTGTAGAGTTGTGCACAGTTGTCATTTCCAATGTACAAGCAGTGATTTTAAAATATTTTAGTAACAGGGTCTTATTCTATGAAGCCCAGTCAGCATAAATTTATTGCTTCAAATGTTTTTTCCTCCTAAATTAACTAAAAACAGCTTGGAAAGGACTCCAGAGTAACTTTCTGGCTCATCAACCCAAGGGCAGCCTAGGACCTACTGGCAGAAATGTCATAGGAAGTTTATATTTATTGTTCTGTAATTTGGGTCAACAAAATGGAATAACACAGGCCTTTTTCAATTAGAATAGAGTGCCCTAGGCTATCCGTTGGGTGGAGAATTTTAGGATTCATGTTTATCATGTTCAAAAGAGAATAATTTCCCTTTGGAGTTAAAAGAATGCAAACAAAGAGACCTTTGTTACTAAATGAACTCAGATTCTCTGACTCGATGTGTAGCAAGGCCAATCTACTGACACCAGTTTGTGGTAAAAGAAGGTACAGTGTTTATTGCAGGTTGTCAAGCAAGGAGAATGGGTAGCTCATACTCAAGAGACCTGAGCTCCCCAATGGCTTCCAAACAAGGGTTTTTAATAACACTGTTAAGGGAGAGAGTTGCAGGATACACGATCAGCTCATGGAGAATTTTATGATTAGTTGGTGGTGAGGTAGCTGTTTCAGGAATCTTGATCATCAGTCTTGTGACTCCAACCAGTCCAGGGTCTACATGTTTGAGGTCAGCAGTTTTTACCTGGTGGGAGTCTGGTTTCTGTAAAAACAACAATGAGTGTCAGATGTTATCTGCTTTCCTCAAGGAGAACTAGGGTCTTATAACCCCATCCCACAGTTGCACTTATTGTTTATTATCTCTTTCCTTGTTCAACTGCCTCTTCTTTTTTCCTATTTCTGCCCCTTCTTAAATGATTAATTGCTTGAGCCTGTTCTTTGGAACTCAGGGAGGCCTAGGAGACTGAAGCTTTTTTCATAAATAAGAGGTGGGAGACAGAGAGAGGCTTGTTCCTGAGAGGCCCCCCACAGGGTTCTACTCCTTTCACCTTCTGAGTACAGAGAGGAAAATGTCCTCTCTCAGCACCATGCCCTTTCTTCTCCTGGAATTAGGAAGACAGCTGGCTTAGAAAATAAGTGAATAGATGAAGAACTAATCTGAAGCCAGAAACCTCTGGGGCCACTGGTAATGAAGCATCCCCATCTCTTTCTTAAATCAACCCAAGAAAACAGCCTTAAGAAAGTTATATGGAATGAAGGGGATGGAAGACTCAGTTGAGATAGTGGCACAAAAGGGAGAACCAAGTCAAATATGCTTTCCCTTTCATCATAATTTTGAACCTTTTCACCTTTGGCTACGCATTTTCACTTGTTCTCTGAACCCTAAGAAAGAATTTTCACCTTATTAGGAATTTTTAGGGTCAGGAGGTGTTGAAACTCAGCTTAGTAAGTTATTGATGATGTGCTGATTATTTCTGTTATTAACAATGAAAAAATAACACAGAAAAGAGGGAAATAGAATATCTATATACAGGCTTAAATAGATATGATGCAGTTATTCAACAAGTGTATGTGATTTAATAATTAAATTTCTGAAGGCATCAAGCTAATGGACCAGAGACAGAATGCAAAGACCACCAGGCCATTATCTAACAATGTAAAAAAATGAAAGAAGCACATTTCTATACCACCAAACAAGGCAGAACATAAATGTATGTTTTTGTAAGTTGTAGGATATTATCTGTAGTGAAATAATGCCTCTGACACTTTGCAAAACCAGAGAAGAGCGATTTATGTTCATGTTGCCTATTACCTGGTACCTAGGTCCTCAATCAAACACATTTGCTTAAAAACAAGACACATAATTTAGAAGAAAAAGAATTCTCTGTTCCCTCTTCTTTTGATCCCCATTAAGTTTCATTCAGCCAGTCAACAACCATTTAAGAATTCACTAACTTATTTAGTGAAGTCAGACAGAGAAAGACTAATACCATATGATATCATTTATACGTGGAATCTTTAAAAAAAAAATCTGATACAAATGAACTTACTTACAAACTATAAATAGATTCACAGACATAGAAAACAAACTATGGTTACCATAAAGGAAAGGGGTTTAGGGAAGGGATAAAGTAGGAATTTGGGATTAACATATACATACTACTATATGTAAAATAGATAAATGGCCAGGACCTACTGTATAGCACAGGGAACTATATTCAGTATCTTATAATAACCTATAATGGAAAAGAATCTGAAAAAGAATATATATATGTGTGTATGTATAATTGAATCACTTTTCTGGACACCTGAAACTAATACAACATTGTAAATCAACTATACTTCAATGAAAAATAAATGAAAACAAACAAAAGTGAATTCACTGTACTAAGAAACAGGGAGAGTTAAAATGGAAAATGAAGGTTCAGTTTTCCCCAAAGGAGAAAACTATGAAATAGTTTTGGAATTAAAAGGACAAATGTAAATGTGGTGTTTTTGCTTTCATCAACTAAACAACCACACAGACAACCAAAAGAATAAAGAAAGCAACAATAGGGTGAAGCAGCTGCAAAAGGGCAGATGAGAACTGAGCTACGGCAGAAAACCTTCTCCGGGCGGGGAGGGAAAGGCAGAGAGAGAAGAGATCGAATTGACATTCTTAAGTCTGGGTTAAATAAGAAACTGTGTAACTATATAAAATGGATGTCACAGGTTCTTGTACATGTTAGACACTCAATAAATAGTACAGACTACAAATGCCTTATTATCAGTTCTCAATTGCTCTTCATTACACCACTCAGATAGCCTCAGACAGCTATGATTGTTGACTCACACTGCCATCCACTGGAGCACTTAACTCCCCTTCACTCCCATACTAGTTTCAAAGTCTGCTCCTCCGTGCCATATAAAATCCATCTATTTTTTTACTACGAGATAATAACTCCATTGTGTGAAAAGAACCCACATTGTCATGAGCAGAACTTCAAAACCGCCTCTGTGCTCAATCCAGATAAAGACTCCAAAGCTCAGAGAGGTGAAGTAACTTAGCTAAACAACACTTGCTCTGGTCTGAATGTTTGTGTCCCCCCAAAATTTATATATTGAAATCTTACCCTCCAAAGTAATGGTATGAGAGAGTGGGCCCTTTGGGATGTGATAAAGGTTATGAAGGTGGAGCCCACATGAATGGGATTAGCACCATTACAAAAGAGAATCCACAGAGCTCCCTTGCTCCTCCTATTACCTGTGGATGCTGTGGGAAGTCTGCAACCTGGAAGAGGGCCCTCACCAAGCTTGGCACCCGTATCTTAGACTTCCAGTCTCCAGAACTGAGAGAAATAAGCCATCCAGTATGTGGTACTTTTTTATAGCAACACAAAAGGACTAAGACTCTACTTGAAATTGGTAACAGGTGCAGCAAGGTTTGAAGCCAGGTGGTCTGATTCCAAAGCTCCTGATCTTTATGCTATAAATGTATCATCATCCTCAACCTTGATGTTTTCTGTTGTGAACCTTCAAGACTTTCTCTTGCTCTAGAGAATTTGCACTGTTTAGTTCCTCTGCCTGGACCACTCTCCCCCCACCCTCTAGTTAGCTGGGAGTCCTTTCATGTGCCATCTCCAAATTTCTGCTCAGAAGTCACTTTCTCAACCCCATTTAAAACTGCATCTCAACCTCACGATCCTACTTAAAATTGCATTTCCTCACCCTGTAATCCTGTTTTATTTTATTCCATAGCACCGATCACCTTCTAAGATACTATATAATTTACTTTTTGCACTTATTGTCAATCTTCCTACACTATAGCAGAGGAATTTAGTCTCCTTTGTTCCTTGATGTATCCTGAGCATCTGTAACAGTGAGTGACAATCATAGTTCTCAACCAAGGTACCTTGTTTGGTCAGTGGAGCATCCTGCCTTGGTCAGGTTCTCCTGTGAAGAGTACACCTACACAGTCAAATATACAATGACCGCACGTGTGGAATAACTTAAAACAGTTACCCTAAGTTACATCCTCCTTGTACTAGGATTGTTAGATGCTTTATAAATAAACATTCTTTGCCCCTTCAACTTCCATGAATTCTTACTGGTCCTACTCCCTATAGCATGTAAGGTTAATCCACTTTCTTTATGCACATGATTATGTGACAAGATATCAGTCATATGGCAAGAACTCTAACTCCACTCCCAAAGTCTCAAAAGATAACAGCCCTTCCTTGTCTAAACTAAGTATTTCATAACATTGTTTTAAGGAAAACTAATAATCATCTTCCCTTTCTAATGGCAAGACAATTTGCCACCATCTTTCTTTAAGAGTGCTGATCAAAATTAAAACCAGAAAGTATCTGTCACCTTCTACACATCATGGATTCCTCCTGTGGGCAAACTAAAAGAAAGAAATGTTTTACTATGCCACCCACCACTTTAAATAACTTCAGCACATGCTGGGCACAAAAAGAGTGTAGCTTCACTCTGTGTGCTGGCTGACAAAGTGGGGGGTCTTCATGCAAATTAACCAATTAAAAAGATGTTAGGGAAAGAGACTGGTCATTAATTAGAACAGAGGGACACTGTCAGAGAAGTATTTCCCCAAAATGTACTAATGCTAAATATCCTCTCATTAAAGCAGATCTAGACTGATCTTTTTTTGCCAACCTTGTAGACCATGTTTGCATTCCTCCATTTTTTCTATGCCACAATTTTTCGTTTCATACTCAGTGGCACACAAATTATTGGTAATCTAATTACAATAAAAGTTCCGATATTTGTGCTGAATCCTGAATTGAGTCAACATAATACATTTATGTAACAATCTTTGAAAATTCAATTCATTTTGACTAGTTATTCTTAGACCTGATGCACATGCACCCCCAGAAGTGCCTGAAAATAATTAAGATGCAGCAAGGCTACTGGTTAGGTCATTATTTCCAAGTACACCAATGAAAGCTCTATGAATGGAAATATCACTTTCTCTGAGTTCTTACAGATTCTGCCTCCGTGAATTCAACTGCTTTTTTGGTTCTCACTATCTCTTTCCTAATTCACACCACCATCATCTCTTGCAGCCACCTGGAACATATTCTTGCTCTTTCTAGTCTTGCACCTTCTAAACCATTCTCTATATTGCAACCAGAGAAATATTTCTAAGATGAAATCCTGACCCTGTCACTCCCTTACTTAAATCCCTTCAAAGGCTTTCTGCTTTTTGTTTGTTTGTTTTTCCTTAAGATAATTCTAAACCCTTCAAATAACTGGCAAGACCCTGGATGATCTAGTCCCCAGTTATTGGTCCCACTGCCTTCGTACAGGGTCCAAGGGCCATCAGTTCCTGAAAAATTCCATGCTTCCTTTTGTCTCCAGGTCACTGTCCAAGTAACTCCCTCTACCTAGACCGTCTTCTCCCTACTCCACTCTAGTCATCCCTCCTGATAGTTAATCTCTACTCTGCCTTTAGGGTTCAGCTGGGTTTTCACTTTCTCCAGACCATCTCAGGTCTGGGTTCATTGGCCCTCTTCTGTGTTCCCAAGATATCCCAAATGTCTATGATCATGGCACACTTTATATTTTCAATGTTCACTTCTCTGTTCACTTCCTCTTGCAATAGATTGTGAGTTACATGGGGGGAAAGGTGATCTGTATTTCACCATTAAATCTGTAGAGCCTAGCAATGCTCTTAATAGTATTTGTTGAAAGAATCAATGATGGATGACAAAATAGAAAAAATTGTCCAAGTTCATATAACTCATAAAGTGCCTTGTCATTCAAACTCAGGTCTGTTTGTCCCAAAGCCCATGCTGTTTGTCACTGTACCATATTATTGAAATCAGTCAATCAACCCACTGGGACTAGCTATCAGAAGTAGACCAGTCTTCAGCACTGGGAATAGGAACCCCCCTGGACAAGTGAGGAAAGGGGCAGCTTCTGGAGCAGGTGGTAGTGTCTGAATTTTCAGCCTAAGGGATAAGGTAAAGGTCCTGATGAATGGCCAAAGCCATGAAGTGGAGTTTAATGATCCCAAAAGTCTGAGGTCCTGACAGGAGGTTATATTTGGAAATATCTGGATGCAGGGGAAGGACCTCAGCTAGAATGTCAGTGTCTTAGGGGAAAGCAATGCAAATTGAAGATATCTTCTATCATAGAGCAGCCAGAGTCATAGGCAGTCCTTCAGAGAAGTTGGGGAACAGAGGAATAAGGAGGGCAAATGCCCAGAGATGAAAATGTATGAAGAAACTAAGGACTTGGTAACTAGAACAATACCTTTCTTCTATTTATGGTTAATATTTTCTCTGCATTGTGCCCCTATTGTACACCAGATACGCTTGCATTAGAATACTGTATTTTATTATAGTTTAAACAATTGTCATAATTATTTCTGTTTATACACTTTATACACTTCAGTCTTTAAAAGCACATGTGTATGTATAAACATATATAAACCTTTCATGTTAAAAGTTTTAATAATCCTACCACAACCACCACTAGTCCCCTCTGAGATAAACACTACTCAGAGTTGAACAGGAATTTCTCCATGATGTATGATCCTCTTAATGTGCTGCTGAATTCAGTGTGCTAGTATTTGCTGAGAATTTTTACTTCTATATTCACCAGGGATGTCAGTCTGTAATTTTCTTTCCTTGTAGTGTCCTTATCTGGATTTGTTATTTAGGGTAATGTTATCCTTGTAAAAATGAGTTTGGGAATGTTCCTTCCTCTTTGATTTTTTGGAAGAGTTTGAGAAAGATTGGCATTAATTTATCTTTAAATATTTGGTAAAATTTACCAGTGAAGCCATCTGGTCCTGGGCTTTTCCTTGTTGGGGTATTTTTGATTAGTGACTCAGTCTTCTTACTAGTAATTGATCTGTTCAGATTTTCTATTTCTGCCGATTCCATTTTGATAGATTATACATTTATAAGAATGTATCCATTTCTTGTGGTTTTTTGGCATACAGTTGTCCATAGTAGTTTTCAATGATACTTTTATTGCTGTGGTACCAGTTGCAATGTCATCTCTTTCATTTATAGTTTTATTGATTTGAGTCCTTTTTTCTTTGTTAGCCTAGCTTATTGTTTGTCAATATTTATCTTTTCAAAGAAACAACTCTTAATTTTGTTAATATTTTCTGTTGTTTTCCTGTTCCCTATTTCATTTATTTCTGCTCTAGTCTTTATTATTTTCTTCCTTTCTGCTAAATCTGAGGTTAGTTTTGTACTTATCTGAGGTGTAAAATTAGGTTTATATTCTTCCCATTCTTCTTAATGTATGCATTTAGAGCTATACACTTCCCACCAGGACGGTTTTTGCAGCATAAGTTTGGGTAGGTCATGTTTCCATTTTCCCTTGTCTCAAGATACTTTTGATTTTCCCTTTAATTTCTTTTCTGAGCCATTGGTTTTTCAGGAAAGCATTGTTTAATTTTCATATATTTATGAATTTTCCAGTGTTCCTCCTATTGTTGAATCCTAGTTTCATACCATTGTATTCAGTAAATATACTCAGTATGATTTTATCTTCTTAAATTTGCTAAGTTTATTTTGTGTCCTAACATATGATCTATCCTAGGAAATATTCTGTGTGCACTTGAGAAAAACATGTATTCTGCTGTTGTCAGATAGAAAGGTTTGCATGTATCTGTTAGGTCTATTTGGCCTAGATGGTTGTTCAAATCCACTGTTTCCTTATTGATCCTGTCTAGATAACCTGTTCATTGTTGAGAGTGGAGTATTAAAGTTCCCAACTATTATTGTATTGCTGCTTATTTCTCCTTTTAGTTATATTAGCATTTGCTTTATACATTTAGGTGCTCGGATGCTGATGAATAACTATTTATAATTGTTTTATCTTCTGGGAGGACTGACCCCTTTATCACTATGTAATACCTTTCTCTGTCTCTTGTAACCATTTTTAACTTGAATTCTATTTTGTCTGCTATAATTATAGCTACTCCTGCTTTCTTTTGGTTACCATTTGTTTAAAATATCTTTTTCCATCTCTTTACTCAGTCTATGCGTGTGCTTAAAGCTAAAGGGAGTCTCTCGTAGGCAACATATTGTTGGATCCTGCTGGTTTTTGTTATCTATTTACCATTTTATGTCTTTTGATTGGAGAATTTAATACATTTAAGTTTAAAGTAATTATGGGTAGATTAGGATTTCCTATTGCCATTTTGTTCATTATTTTTTGCCTGTTTTGCAGATCCATGCTTCCTCTCATACTCTGTCTTCCTTTGTGATTTGATGACATTTTATGGTGCTATGCTTTGTTTAAAAATAAAATATACATTTTTTTAACTTTTAAACTAGAGTTGTAAGTGGATTACACACCACCATTATCATACAGGAGGATCTGACTTTGACTATACTTACCCTTACCAGTGAGTTTTACACTGCCTTCATGTGTTTTCATAATATCCATTAGCATCCTTTTACTTCCATTTGAAGAGCTCCCCTTCACACAGCCTGTAAGGGAAGTCTAGTGGTTTTGAATTCCCTCAGCTTTTGTTTACTCAGAACATAATAAAACTGTTCTGAAAAACAGGTTTGCTGAGTGTAGTGTTCTTGATAGTTTTTTCTTTCAATATCTGTTATCCCTTTCTCTCCTGGCTTGAGAACTTTTTTTGTTGAGAAATCTGCCTGTAGTCTTATAGGAGTTCCTTTGTATGTAACTAGTTGACTTTCTCTTGCTGCTTTCAATACTTTTTCCTTGTATTTGACTTTTGACAGCTTTGTTATTTTATGTCTCAGTGTACCATTTTTTAGGTTCAACCTATTTGGGGTCCTGCAGGTCTCATGGATTTGGAGGTCCATTCATCTTCCCAGGTTTGGGACCTTTTAGCCATTATTGCTTTAAATAGACTTGCTGTCCTTTTTCTCGTCACCGTTTAGTAATCCTAGAATATGTATATTGATTTTTTGATGGTACCCATAAGTCTGTAGATTTTTTTCACTGTTTTCCATTCTTTTTTTCTTTTTGCTCCTCTGACTAGATAACTTCAATGCTTTGTCTTCCAGGTCACTAGTTCTTTTCTCTGCACGGTCGAGTCTGCTATTAAAGTTATCTGTTGAATCCTTCAGTTTGGTCATTGTATTCTTCAGCTGCAGGACTCCTGTTTGCTTGTTTTTGATGGTTTCCATTTCTTTCTTGAACTTCTCACTTGTTCACCTTTTTCATACATTGTTTTCCCAATTTTGTTTAGTTGTCTGTGTATTCTTATAGTTCACTAGACTTCTTTAAGATGATTATTCTAAATTCTTTGTCTAAAATTTAACATCTTCATGTCTTTAATGTCAATTATTGGAGATTCATTAGTTTCCTTTGGTGGTGTCATGTTTACCTGATTTTTCATAATCCTTGATTCCTTACATTGGTATCTGTGTATCTGAGCAAGCAGTTGCCTCTTCCAGACTTCACAGGCTTGTTTTGGTAAAAACAGTCCTTTACCAATCAGATCAACTCAGGGTCCTGAAGGTCAGCAGGCAGTGTCCTGGGTAGGAGGAGCTTACTATCAGGGTCTGTTTATGAGTGAGGCCTCTGCCTGGGCTCTGAAATGTGGTGGGGGTGCTACTAGCTGAACACAGTTGTATGAGAGTGTTGGCTTCATTCCCTGCCTAAGCAAGGCTGCAGGATGGGCTCAACAGTTGCCCAGATTCTCTGGTCAGGCTTCACAGATGAACAGGGTGGAATACTATCCTCAGCAGTAGGCAGGGCTATGTACCAGCATCTCTAACTGAGTGAGGCAGCAGAACCATCCCCAAAGCCAGAACAGCTCATGTGTGTGGACTCAAATCAGGTACAACTGCACCCTGGATTTCCTAGCCTGATGGGGCCACTGGTCTTGTTCTGCAGGTGGGGAGTACCAACTAGCTTTGCTCTCTGCTCAGGCACCACTGTGAGTGGGGCTGTAGAATGGGGTACACAGCTTCCCATGTCTCTGATCAGGTTCCCTGTTCAGGCAGGCTGAGGATTATACTCAGTGAGCAGAACTACAAATTAGTTTCCCTGCCTGGGTGGAGTCAGATCTGACTCTGAAGACCATGCTCTAAGCCCTTTGCCATACTGCTGCAAGCCATAACAAATATAAATTAAATAAACAAATCTTCACTTACACAAATTCATGTTTAAAACCAAGTATCATGTCCTGCATAGATCCTTTATGAAAGTGAAAAGCCATTCAAGGAATAGAAAAAAAAAAAAAAAAGATAAAGACAAATAGAGAAATGAGAAAGTACTGGAGAGGACAGATAATAACCAGAACAAAGGACAAATGGAGGGAATGATGGAGAAGGAGACTGGAAAGGCAGGTTCTACTCAGGTAATAGAGACCATGGTATACTAAGGAATATATTGGTGGGCAGTTATTATGGACTGTGATTATAACATGATGTGATCAGAATAGTCCTTCAAGAAGAGGCAGTGGGGAATAAAGTAGAAGAGATACCAGGTGCAGATAAGAGTTAGTTTTGCCATGATCCAGAAGGAAATTCAGAACTGAGCAAGATAAAGACATTAAGAGTGAAGAATAACAGGCATATGTAGAATAGGTAAACAAGATTATACTGTATAGCACAGGGAAATATTTACAAGGTCTTGTGGTACCTCACAGTGAAAAAAAATGTGACAATGAATATATGTATGTTCATGCATAACTGAAAAATTGTGCTCTGCACTGGAATTTGACACAACATTGTAAAATGACTATAACTCAATAAAAAATGTTTTTAAAAAATCACAAACAAATAAATATTTTTTAAAAGAAAAAAGTGAAGAAGAAGGGTTCAGCATGGGAGATGCTTAGAAATAAAACTGAAGAATTCAGCTGCTAGTTAGATGTGAGAAATAGAAAGTAGGCTACAATGATGGCAAGGGTATAGAGAATGCAAGGCCATAAACCAGCATGACCAGGAAGGAAGGGATCAAAAGATAATGAGTTCAATTCTGAACACTTTTTATTTAAAGTATGAAGAACATCCAGTGGATTATAGTGGAGAGCACTAGGTCATTCACCAATATACCATCTCTTATTCCAGCAGGAGAGAAAGGAAAAATTGGAACAATGAAAGCTGCAAATATTTGTTTAATGCCCGCTCTGTGTCAGTCCACTGTTAGGTACTTATGGTCTATGAGGAAAACCGACACAAGCTGATGTTTATGGTAATTGCTAAAGGTGATGTTGAGAACTGAGAAGAATGAGCATTAATTGATTTCCATCATTCTTGGTATCTCCATTAGGAAATCTAGAGAACAGAAGTACCAGAGAATGAAGAAGGGCTCTGAGTTACTTAACTCTCCAGCCTTCTCATGATGTCAAAGTGCCCTGACCCTATCTCACTTCTGTTCAGCTTTGTTATCAATGCCTAGGATAAAGGCATTGAGCAGAGTTTTTCAAATATGGAGCGAATATAGAGTTCCTTAGTTTGGTAGAGTGAGGGAGGGTTGGCATAATCAGAATCCAAAATTATCTCAAGCAACCAAAGTAACAGGAACCCAAGAGATATTGTTAAATGATAAATGATTGGAAACTTGGTTTGGTAATATTTCTTATGAAAAATAGACCCTGAGGTTTTCATTGAACCCTAAATTTAATAAAAGCCAATGTCTAAACCTGGGCCACGTTAATAAAAGTTGAACTTCAAAATCTTGGCAGAAAAAAAATCCATTCTACTTTTTACTGGTCAGGACACATCTGAGTAGTTTACTGAATTTTAGATACTAAATTTTAAAGAGAAACTGGCAAACAAGCAATATAAAGGGAAGAGTGAGAAAGATGAAAGTTGTGAAAAATTATATGATATTTAAAAAAGAGTTGGAGAACTAGGGATATTAGCCCATAAAAGGCTGAAAAGAGTAAGGGACTTACTATTGTCCTAAAGGATTTTAAGGATGATAATGTGGACGAGTAAGTAAACTTTGCTCAAACTGACCCAGAGAGCAGAACTAGAAGTAATCAGGGATTACTAAGAGGTACATTTTACTTTGTTTAAGAACAAACATTCTAAAAAGTACAGATGTTTAATAAAATGGGCTGTCATGCAAACAACTTGACTGAGATTGTCATGTATCTGTGCTCTGTTGTGAAAGGATGTCACATACCAGGTAGGGATTTGGTTTTGATAACCTCATGCATAAGACTCGACGAGCCTACATTTTCCAGAAAATTACAGGAAAGTGACTTTCTGCATGAGAAGAGGTGTACTGAATTTGTTAATTATATGTTGTGTCGTTTTACAAAACTCAAGTTCCTCATGTAAAAATAACAATAACAATGTCTGCCTAACTTTATTCTTAAGAGAGGATTTGATGAGACAATGTATGTGAAGTATCCTGCATTACTTTTGAAAAGATGCAATAAATTACTCATATTTTAAATAACTATCCAAAATTAGTCTCAAAACTCCTAATTGGGAAATCGAAACCATTCTGCCTTCATTAAACTTATATTCCAGAGAAAAATGGGTTTCTTCAGCTTAGTTGAAACCAAACATCTTAAAACATCAAGTAACATGATTCCAGGCATTAATTAAAACCTTGTATAAATGATTTTTTCCCTATAAATCATTCAGAATCTATTTCTTAATTCTGCCTATTGCTAAAAAATCTTTATTTCACCGTAGCTTATCAATTGCTACAAAAAAGAACAATAGTTTAATATCATCATGTGCATGTGAAGAATTTACATTGTAGAATTTATTTTTCTATAACCAATAAGTACCACATTTTTCCATTTATTCAGTCTTGGCTTTGATGTTTTATTATGTGCTCATAAAAGATCAGGTCTCAGACACAGTGCTGACTTGAAGCTATTCTGCTTTTTCCTCTTTCCCTTAGAATTACCTTGCTTCTTTAATGTTTTCCAGACTGGAGTAGCTTTTCAAAAAAGGAATGGGGCCCTGATATTAGTTTGTTCATACTAAGACAAGCTATTGAGCCAGCAATGGATGCCAAGACAGTGATGCAAGATCTTTGCATATACTTTATCCAGCAAATTCCAACTCTTTTTCTGCTGTTTCCAGTGCCCAGACTGCTTGCCAGTTATTTCTAATATACTGTTGTCTGGTTTATCTGTTAATTGGAGAGAGCCATATTTGAATATCAGGGGAAATGGATGACCTCAGACCCCAAAGTTAAACAAGCGTTTCATCTTCCAGTTGAAAGGTGCAGAATAAAATGCAGTTTGAGAGTATACTGTGCATCAACATCAACCAAATACCCAATTACATTAATTCATACCCTCTCAAGTGGCAAGGGTGACCAATCATGATTTAGTCCTATAATTAGAAATAGCGGGGGGGAGGGTATGCTCCATGGTAGAGTGCGTGCTTAGCATGCACAAGGTCCTGGGTTCAATCTTCAGTGCCTCCATTTAAAAAAATAATAAATAAGCCTAATTACCATGCCCCCAAATAAATAAATAAAAAGAAACTGACACTTTAAAAAAAATACAAAATTTAAAAAAAAGAAATAGCAAGAGGAGTAAAATTATATTCATAATACAAACTAAAATCAAGGTGCAAGTACATAATCTCTTTCCAGGGAAGCACACAGGGTTTTTTTAATTTGATGAACTTCATCACTTATCTTGGAACAAAAAAAAGGATAAATGTGATACTATTATATTCTTCCAAATATCTAGCAACGATCTAATTTTTTCCAGTGCAGGATTTCAAGGTTTCTATCCTTTTGGGAATTAACTTGATTTAATGAAATGATGCATTAGGAGTCTGTGCACCTAGATTCTATTCCAAGTTCTGTTGAGTAACTGTGTAAATGTGTGTAAGTAACTTGACCTCTCTACAACCATCTCATCCACATGATGAATGAGTAGGTTAGTTTATTTACAAAATCCCCACAGCTCAGATGGTCTAGGGTTTGCTCTCTTTGGGATTTCTTGATACCCTGCTGAAGATAAAAATGTAAGTAATTATCTCAAGTTAATAACCTGTTATCTAAATAAGCCAAATTTGGGAGTAGGGGAAAAACAGAATTGTTTTGGGGTTGGTGCAGGTCAAAATGAAGCTGAATACAGTGAATTTAAACCAGGTAGGTAGCAAACCAAATAATCTCCAATATTCAGCAGAAGCTTATGTGTCTACCTAACTTTGCCTAAGTGAATGAGAATACAAAGTACCTCTCTTCCTAAGAGAACCAGGGTCATAACTGATGTGGTCTGACATGATACTTACATCAGGTGGTGCTTTTAAAACAATCTTCCAAAACAGCTCTATTTTGTGCATATTAGGAAAGGAAGCATCTACCAGGATTTTCTCAACTGCCATAACTTTCATAGTGTCACTTGTATCTTACGCCTGAATAGCACTTTCTGTTTTATGAAGAGCTTTGCTACATATAATCTCATTATTCCCTATGACTGTTTTATGAAGCAGATTATCTTATCAGCTGTTTGCCAACTGAGGAAACTGAGATTCAGAGAAATTAAGAACCATAGGTCATGGAGAGTAAACACTTGAAGATCTCGAGGTTTCAGGCTCTTCAGAAAGTATATCATTTCTTTAATTCTCTCCCTTTCTTTCTTCCTAATACCCTTCACATATATAATCTTATAACAAATATCTATTGAGTACCTAGGAATCAAGCCTTGTATTTGGTGATGTGTTGGTAAAAAAAAAAGTAATACATGAACCCAACCTCATGGAGTTTTGGTTTAATAGTTCCAGTTAGCATCAGAAAACATCTCCCTACCCCATTCTTCATTCAGGGGCAATAGCTTTGCATCCTTCTTCCTACCCACCACTTCATACATAACTCAAGAGCATTGTACAGGCATTTTGCTAACACGAAACAAATTCGCATATTTCATTGAAAACCTCCCAGATATTTGGTTTCTTTGAACTGCTATTTCAGCCCAGAAGGTGGAGGCAATAAGATCCTACAAGATGTCATACCCAGTGATTTGAGCGCCACCCAGCATCCTGATTTTGTACCCCTTTTCAATCTACAATTGTGAATTGGTTGGTAAATAAACCAATCAGACTGTTATTTTTAATTAGTTCTATTATCAACAGTTATCTCATCCTGTTAAATAAATTCACAAATACTTATCAGGAACGTGGGAGTAATAGAACAGGGGAAGTACAGATGTTTATTTAATCGAGTTACTTAAGTTGAAGCCCATGACATTTCCCTTGCCTCTGAAAATAAGTTCTTTGTTCATTATTAACCAAATAATCAGTTAATTTTTAAACTATTGAATAATTTACACTATTTTGGGGAGAGGAGAAATGGTAGTGTTCAAAATTTTTTGTTCTAAAAGATACAAAACATTTTGAAAAGTTGGTGGTTAAACAGTAACCTTAATTCTTTTGTAAGATCTGGCCTCATCTTTCTGTATATCTGAAGCTAGTGTTGCAGATAGAAGTATGCTTCTTGTTTACAGCGTGTAGACTCTTTGGAGAAAATCTAGCCCCTTGAAGAAACAAAACTAGAACAGGTTATTCTCTTAATACAACAAAATGGGCCAAAAATGACCTAATTTCTCCATGAAAGAGTCCAATAGTAATAACTTCCAAAAGATTTGCTTAGAAAAAAAAGGAAAAGCTTTTTTTTTAACTCTTCTTAATACTATCTTTTCTGATTATTTAAAATATAAACTGACTTATAGCCAGCAAATATAGAATTTGTCTAAAATCTAAAATCTAATCTCAGGGGATGGACAAGTTTTAAATAATATAACATTTTTGATAGATACATCCAATATAATTTTTTTTCCTCCCACAGTTCAAACCCATATACTAAAACAGTCACATCAATGTAACTTAGTGGTCTAAGGCCTGAGTTACTCAAGCCAATAACAACAGAAGTCAATTTTATTCCAAACAGAACTATGGTCACCACAAAGGAAGTTGTGCATGTGAATGATAAAGAATGATAAAGCATGGCTAAGTCAATGCTACCTGCTTTTAGAGATATGACAATAAAAAGTGCTTATTAATTTATATAAGTTTGGATCTACTGGTTATTTCAGGAATGAGAAATCATACTGTTTAATTTATAAGATTATCTTGTAACATCTTTAGAATACACAATGGTATAAAAGTTCATTCTGATAATTAAGTTGTATCTGGGAAAAATTTACATCAACATCTACATGCCTTTTACTATTCATCTCAAAAATTTATACTTCTAAGCTAAGTATATTCAGTTGAAATAAAAGGTAGAGCAGTAAAGAAAAAAGATGACATCTTTAATGAATAGTACACTTGATTCTTAAAAAGAAAAACCTAATACCCTATCTGTTGGCATTTTACTAGCAGTCCAAAGCCAGTCTGCCAAATATAAAAGCATTAGATCAAAACAGGATCATTTAGGCAGCCTAGTTCATGTAAAGCCATTTTAATAGCCTTTGACCAGAAGAGTCAACACCTGATTACTGATGTAAAAGCCAGCAACACACAGGAAATGAATATACCTCAGTGTCTGGGCTCTGTCACTATGAAGCAAACAGAATTTCAGTTGACTGTTAGCAGCCGGGCTCCCTCACCAATCCTTACTTTAGTCAAAGTCAGTGGCCTTGTCCAGCTTTAGTGATGACAGCTGGCACCAGTGGCTCTACTTGACACTTTTTTTTTTTTTTTTGGCAACTTCTAAATGTAATTCCAAAATAAATAGACATTGAGAATGTGTTCACTTTCAAACTACTCAGAGATAATATTTCAGTTAATCAATAGTAATTTTTTAGCCCTCTCCAGAGCCTCCCTGCATTTTGGTTATGTAATCATTATTCCATGTCATCGTTCAGGTACTAAAAATGAGAGTTTCTCAAACTGTAAATTGAAACTTAAGGGCAGAAATGTTCTCAAGATAATAATGTGGAAGACATTCACTCTCTGAATTACAACAGATAATGCAGCTAGCTATTTGGAGGTTTTGTTTAATTCTCAGAAAAAAAAATTAGAACATTCTAGAAATCTTTATTGTCTCCTGTCTTCCACCTCCAGTTCCTATAAGAGCCCTCTCTAGTGTGGCCTCTCAAACAACCTTGATAGAAGGCAGGGTGTATGGTGCCACTCCCATATTAAATATGAGGACTTGAAGGTCAGAAAAGTTGAAAACCTTACCTGGAGTAACTTCAGTATATAAGTAGGTTGGTGGGTAGGGAGATAGTCAATCATTCAGTTAGTGGCAAACTTGGAATCTGATCTTAATATTCTGATTTCTCATCCAGGCCTTCCTGCTATTCACTATTCTTCCCCATGAAAACTTGTATGTTTGCTGTTCTTATCCTATGTAACTAGTATTTAATGATTCACCCATGGACAATTTTAGGACAATTTAAAAATATCTCAAAACTCTTATGATATCTGCCAACATCCTGAAATATCAAGATACTTGAATTGGGAATAAGTGTTCTATGGTTGAAGGTGATTACCTTCCATGATTTTTTGTTGTTGGAAAATCTTGGAATTGTTTTATTTCCTGACCAATCCTTACCCATAATAAAGAGCTTGGCACATATCGTATGTGTTTCTAAAATGAAAAAAATGGAAATGAATATTTATTTTTCACTTTGTGAAAGATTAGAACAAGCTCTAAACTTGTACGTAGGATTACTTGCCCTTCAAGTAATCTCATACTTGCTACCTTAACCATATAAACCCTGTCCTAATCTGTATCTGACACACACACACAATTTTCTTTAGAGAAAAGAATCAATCAGTCTTTTTATTTCTTCAAATTCCTTTAAGGATCTAAATGACTTAGAGGTTTTCTTGGTTTATTTGGGGTTTTTGTTTTGTTCTTTATAGTCATTTTACAGTATCTATTAGGAGAAAGTACCTTAACAAAATAACAGCTTTTAAAAAGTAGAAATTAATCTCAACAGTACAACAGCAAAATGGTCTGGCCTTAAATTCTTAGTTCAAGGATTAGAATCAGAAGTGAACAATCTTCTCTAGCAGGTACCCTGCAGCAAGAAATATTTTAAAGATATAATTATCTTGTTTTTGTGAGATTCAGTGGAGATTCTTTTTTTCCAGAAATATTTTTCAGATACAAAACTTTAACTTGTTTTTGAATTTCCAAAAGTCTCAGTCTCTCTGAGTAATTCAATCCACAATGGAATATTGTGTACTCCTTTTAAGAGAGCAAAAAGTGGGACAACAAAGCATTATGGTGGTGTGGATAAGTAAAGCCAGTCATTGTCCTGTAGCTAATTTAGGAAATGTAAGTTGGAGATGTCCAGGGACTATGAGGACACCAGCTGGCCGGTGATACAAGAGAACTTGAGGTGTTTATAGAGACTGAAGTAATGTGATCAGACTGGGATGTTCCACACCTTTTTCCAATAATGACACAATTAAAAGCCATTATAAAATTAAAACTCTGGTTGCCAAGGCAAAATCTAAATATCTTAGACTGAAAGTGTTCATTTTCTGACCCTTTTAATGAGAACTAGGCTGGTGGCCTCAGCCTACATAGAACATAGCTTGAAAACAGTTCCTTTGTTGTTTCAGTGCCTAAAAGTTTACTTCCAAAGAAAATGTCTTATTTTGAATGATGTCACTTGTCTTACATTTAGTCTGGTGCCTTATCATCATTTGCTGGAAGATCTTGGTAGAGTTAATTTCCATAATCTGAAGTTAAGCAAGCCTTTAGTATTAACATCAATGTTCTTAAAATGACAATTTCCTAAAACCTGGGATATTCAGCAAGGTTAAATAATTTTCCCTGCATCACAAAAATCTAAAAACCACTAGGACTCAAGTGCAAACTTACAAAAGCTTGGGCCTTAGTTTAGTGAAGAAGGTCCTTGTTACTCAAAGCACAGCCCATGGACCAGAAGCTTGACTTGGAAGCTTATTAGAAATGCAGAACCTCAGGCCCCAGCCCAGACTTAGTAAGTCAGAATCTGCATTTTGCCAAGCTCCCCAGGTGATCTGCATGGATTCAAGTCTTGAAACCCTTCAGTAGGCCATTTGTTGCATCGTGTATGACTTGGTAGGTGTCCACATGGTCTTTGTATCATAGATTGGGCTCCTATGAAAGTCTGCTGAAATCACATTATCAGCATGACATGGGTGCATCTTGATCACACATGGTCCACAAGACTGGGGCTTCAGTTTTTAACCACTATTTGTAAGATGCTTAAGTCCTACCACCTACATCTGCCCACCAGATTTCCCATCACAAAGAGCCATAGGCACAAATAGGATCTGATATTCAAGGACTCAAAACTCTGGTCCAATATGCTTTCCCATGTTCATTTCTCATATTTCCTCTTAAGAGTTTTATCATCTACCTACAACAGTTTTCTACCATTTCCTTTAAAAGTCTTGCATTATTATGCCACTGAGCCTTTGTTCTTACTATATCCATCGCTTGGAATGATGTTTATTGTTTGGCAAAATCTAATTCTTCTTCTAAGAGCCACATTATATATCACCTGTAAAATGAACTCGATCAGGTCGAGTAAAATTAATCCTTCCTCTGTGCCTTATAGCACTTTCGTTAGTGTTCAACCAGTGTTGAATCATACAGTTAATTACTTAGGTATTCTCTTCCACAAAATGGCACACTTCCTAAAGAGTGTGCCTTACTTATGTTTGTAAATGCAAAGTCTACCTCCATCACAGACAGTACTCAGCAATTATTTGTGAAGTTGACTTGAAATCTTATGACTCTAAACTCAAGGGAACTGTCCAAACTCTACTGTCATATCAGCACTTGGTTGTAATTAATTTTCCCCAAAAACAACATATAGCTTGTTATCTAGAGATTTTAGGACATGAAATTCTGGATGAGCCTATCTGACATCAAGACATAATGGAGGCCACCAATTTTTATGCTAAAGGAGGAGACTGCATAGGAAAGGGGGAAACTCCCAGGAAGCCACTAATGTGACCTTCTCTACTGAGTAACCTCTATGGTCCCAGAGACACAGAAGCAGGACTACACTCCCCAGTGCACAAATGAGGGGACATACTATTATGAGTAATTTACCAAAGCTGTAAGCCACAGTTTCTCTCTGGACGGAAGCATGGGGTTTGGGGGAATTATGTGGGGTTTAGAGTCAGAAGGTCTGCATCCACATTCCCAATGACTTTGGATTTCTTTTTTAATCTTCTTTGGCAGGAAATAGTCTGTCATTGTGTCTCCCACCCACATAAACTAACAATGATGATAATAATACCAGTCTCACCTATCTCATAAGGGTTTTATAAAAATCAAAAGAGGCTGCATGCAAAATCACTTTGGAAAGCATAACCAATGATTGTTTACTGAATGAATACAAAAACACAACTCAGTCCTACATGAAACCACGCCTACAAGTGAACATTTTCTCACCACTAGAAAAGTTGCTCTCAAATTTTTAACACAAATGTAGAAAGGAAATGCTTTTGCTAGGTCCCTAGAGAGATTATTAAAAGTATATTTTTTATCCTAGTCCTGAAAAACATTTTATGTGGTCAGATATTTCAAATGCATGCCTAAGTATTTACTGGCTTTCAAGGCAGGTAGTTAGAGAAAGGCGTGCAAAATGCACCAACATTTACTGAGCACGTCTGGTGTGCCAAGCACCAGGAGTATAACAGTGAACAAGATAATTCACTCTGTCTTCATGAGGTTTTAATGGTGGGAACAAAAATAAGTAAACAGAATTCTTAAATCCCTGTATTTCCTGTTTTAATTTTACTGGAAAAGAATGAGTGATTAAATATTGGTACTCCATAAATTTCTACACTGACAATTAAGGGGCACCAGAAAACAATAAGTGAGATGATAGCCAGGATTATAACAGATGTCCAAGAGAAAATCTGGAGAAGACCAAGGACAGCCAAAGGTGGCCACTGCTGATTTTGAGTGTAGCATTCTGAGAAAATCCTGTACTTAAACACCATTTTCTGTCTTATTTTTCACCTGCTTCGTGAGTGGTTTCCACTCAACATGTTTATTTGGAAATACTCAATAAAAAAGAAAAAACAGGAGTAAAAATTCACTGCATATTGTCCTTGGTTTAAGTCCTAGGTCTGCCTCTAACTAGATATGTGACTTTGGGCAAATCACATAAATTTTACGATCCTTAGTTTGCTCTCTGAAAAGTTGGAGTTTGGGCTAAATAAGTTATTATGACCCTCCTGGTTCTAATATTCAGTCATCTCTCTCTCTCTCTCTCATTTAAATAAAGGAAATTGTTATGTAAGAATTAGGAAAAAAAACTTAATACTATAATAAATAAAACATATGGGAGGACTAGAACCCATCAAGGTAAACACTTTTTAACACCATTATCACCAAAATGCTAACCCAAAATATTATTTCTCATAAAATATAGTTATCATCCTCTATTTGTGTTATAATTATCAAAAATATTATGCTTATGGATCCTTGGCATGTCACCTCCAACAACGTACTGTACTTAATTCCCAGATAATATGAAAATATGTTTTTTATCCCTTTCCTGGAACTCTGGGGATAAATTTAATTAATATAAAACATTTTAAGGTAGGTAAGTTCAAAATAAGTTAAGGTAGACAGCTACAAATAGAGCCTGGGGAGGAACTTTGAGAATACCAACCTCCTTCCTGTCATGGAAACTGCATGTTCCAGATGACACAGTAGACCTGGCACCCACTACTGTTCACATCCCAACTTTCTCTAGAATTCCTTTGCAGTGGACCTTCCTCCTTCTAAGACAGACAGTGCCTGCCTCTCTTCAGATGAACAGATGGTACTTAGTCCCTGGATGAGTTCTTGTACTCCCACATACTGCAGGCTTGCAAACAAGCAAAAAACCCTCTCAGACCCTCTCGCCTGAACCTTCTCTCTCTGCCATGTTAGCACAGCTGCTTGCTTCTTTTCAGCAGGATTGACTTGACCACATGCTTTTGGGGAGACCCACTAGCCAATGGTCACTACCCATTCACAAGTCAGTGAACACTGTCTGTTTGCCATCTTGGCTTCCCTTTGCTTAAGAGAGTGAAGTCACTTAGGACTCCTGTGTAAACTGGGCTGTTCCGTTGAGTTTGCCTTAAGGAACAGGTGCCTCATTGTAAAGAAGCAGGAAGTCTATAACATCTTTGGAGACTGAGGCCAATTTGGGACCATGGAATAGCAGAACACAAGTGACAGTCAAAAATGCTAGCCAAGGAGCTACAATCAGGCTTCTCAATAAGAAGTATCAACTTCAAAAATTACTTTATAAAGAATTTAAATGTTATGAGGTCACATTTTACCTGGGTTTCTTTTGCACAAAATAATGTGTTCTAACATCCCCAGTGGCTAGCCACTTTCCATTGTTAAAAACAAAACACAACAAAATTCCCATACAATTGATAAAAACACATTTAAAACACATTTTACAGCAGAGGCAAGTCTCTTAATATCACTAAGAATCAGTTTTCTACGTGTCTAGCATGATCAGCAATGTCTGCTCCAAAAAATTCACAAAGGAAGTTGTGAGAAATAAATAAGATTACATATATAAAAATTATTTGTGAACAATAAATCATGATGAACATAAACTTGTCACATCCATCACCTCACTTAAATCATGCCTCAAAGATTAAGGTAGTTCAAAAGGGAAGCCATGATTTTCACTTTTTAAAAAATAACCCCCCACCAAAAAATATCAAATGGATTCCTCTCAAAGGGATTGAAGGGGTGGGGGAGGGGGAGTTGTTTGTGGAGTTTTATGAGATGTCGCCAAGAATAAAAACTAAAAGGGTTATGCATTCTGCTGCATTAGCCCTGGGTCTAGACCGGAGTGCAGAGAAGGGACAACTTTGTCTCTAGTCACTAGCATTTACTGATCAATATATCATGGTCCAGCTGCAGGTAGATAATGATCAACACCCCTCAAAAGCTCTGGTTCTGCTTCAGATTCTTCCAAGAGCTACTGAGGGCGCAGCCAGGGCTGGGAGCGGCTGGCTCAGAGGGGCCACTGCGCATGCTTCTTCTGCACGTGTACTAATATGGAGCAGCAGTGGGGGCAAAAGGCAAGGGGGCTGAAAGACGTTTCCCTATAAATGAGTCAGTAATCCAGCTGGTGTACATATATGCAATTCATTGGCTACTTAGAAACAACTCTTTGCCCAAAGTAACAGTTTATAATCATGAAAATGTGACTAAAACGTGAAACATTAAAAGCACATGAGAAAAGACTTATTTCCACAGGCTGTGCCGAGTCCCAGTTGGGCTTGACTTTGGCCTTTCCACGTTCCAAGTGTTATCCGTTCTCTTCAGTGTTTTGGCCCTGAGAATAGCTGATGAAGAAAGAATTGAGTGCATTCAGAACAGTCCCTCCAATGGCTGAAATAATCAACCACCTTCCATAATTTCAGTCTTAATAACTCAATGAGATGGGGTGCACAGCAATTCAATTGACAGCTCAGTTAGTTCTGAACCCAGTCTGCTGCCATCTACAGTGTGTCTTTGTGCATCTAAAGGTCAGCTAGCTTATTAAAGAGAGGAAGAAATAGCAATCTTAAAAGGATTAAACTTGATCAGCACTGATCACTATTTTAATAAGGTCCTGCTGTTACTTATTAAACAAGGAAAAGGTTGGAAACTTCCATTTAATGTTAATGTCATTCAAATGTCTGCTAGAGACATTCTACCAATTGGGCTATAAGCCAGAGAACCAAGTTGTGAATGCTGGTAACAGTCAAAAGGGCCCAATAAATTGCCTAGGGGTAATGTCCTGCCATAAACATCTGTAGTTTTTCTTCAGCTGAAAGGTCAATACTTCTGGGGCTGCTGGGTCCTGCTAAGTCAGTTGTACACAGCCTCAGCCATACTCTGGAATCACCCGGGAGCTTTAGAAATTAACAAATGTACATCTCAACCCCCAGCCCCCAGAAACTCGCATTTAATTCTTCTGGGGTGTGCACTGGCCATCACGATTTTTAACAACCCCTCCTCGCCCCCAGGTGGTTCTAGTCTTCATCTGGTTTGAGAAAGCCTGTTCTAAACTGATAGCACTCAGTAGCTGGAAGATGTGAACACAGAGCCTCCCTGCTATAATTTAATTAGCAGAGCAAATTTGGGCTCATTTGTTCTGGTGAGTTCTCAAGCAGTTCTCTGAGCAATGGAAAATTTGTCACCAGTCCACTGCCTTTTTGCCTCCAGCCCACTGTTACTTTTCAAACATCTCATTCCCTTTTGTTATGTCCAGTACCTTTCTGTAAATGTGAAGTTTCTTTTTAATGTCTTTTGGGGGAAATTTCATCATATTTGATCTGACTTCCTTCACAGCTTGGCTTCATTGATATTTATTCCTTGTGTTCATTCTTTGAAAAGTGTTTCTCAGATGGTCCTTATTCTCCTGCTAGACTCACATCATTTGCAAACACCCTGCACAGTACCACTTTGGGGAAACAGAGGGCAGAGGGAGCAGAGCACGTTCATTTTCCCCATGGCTATACACCTACCAGGGTCACAAGAGTTCAAATGTGAAAAGCATTAACCAGCTCCACCCGGTCTGCAGACAGCATTGTGAGAGGCAGTGAGCCTCTGGTTCCCCTTTTTCCTCCTGTCTGTCCACTGAGCGTGCACAGTGTGTGCCACATGAGGTATTACTTAGAGCTTGATGTGTTACTTGGCAATAAAGGAGGAAACACATGTAATTTGTTAGATAATAATCTGTCACAGAAGTATGTACAAAGTCAACTAGGAAATTAAAAGTCTGATTCTAGTGCCCCTTATGAATGTATCTAATGCCTTGCTTCAGTAGACACTGGGTATCCACTTTAAAAAGTGCAGAGGTAAACTCTGTCTCCTGGTGTTTTGTTGGCTCTTTTTATAAGGATCTGGGGTGCAAGGATTGATTTCAGACCAATAGTTGCATGTGTGACCCAGCAAGCTCAGAATCAGAGCCCTGGCAAGGAAATAACAGAGAGCGATTAGGCATTAGACACAGGAAGGGGCTCTTTTCTGTTGTTTTTACATTCACTTGCACTTGAACAAAAGTTGTTTATTGTTTTAATAAAACTAGACTCACAAATGTTGCCATGGCACGGACTCTGTCAGCATTTCCATTGTAACCTTTGCTTTTAGGGGGTTTTAACTCAGCCATAAAACTTCCTCTGGGTTAAAATCTGGCACCAAAAATAACTTGGAATCTCTCAGCCTCAGCCATGAAGGAAATAGTTGTGTGTGAGTGTGTGTTTATGTACCTTTAAAAAGAAATTCATTTGAGCATTCTTAAAGAGACATTGTAAAATATCTTCCCACCGATTTAAGTGTTTAGTTTTTAATGCAAGAGTTCATCTGCAACCCCCATTAAAGATGAACTCGTTCAAAACGCTTCACCTATTCAGTGTAATACGGAGGTATCTTTTCCTTTACCAATTTATCTCACTTCCAACCTCTTAATAAGTGCACTTATTAAAAGAGATTGCTAATTTCTGTGTAGTTAAATAAATCCAGTTTCACTACTGTAGTACCACAATTCATCTTTTGTGTAACACAAACCCACTCTTTTTATCCAATAGTATCCATAACATAAAACCATAAAATGGCACTGGCTTTTGAAATCTACCATCTGTTCATCTTTCCACTTAAACATCTGTAAAAGGTATGAATTAAGTCAATGAAAGGAAAGTCTTCAAGGGATTCAGGAGATGGAACAGGATGGAAATTGGAAATAATTTGAACATTCTAGCCTTGTCTCGCCCTGCTAACTTTATATGAAAACTTTAGCAAGTTTCATAACATTTCTCAAAATCGTATTTTTGATTTATCAAAAGGATGCATTTGGACTGCATGGTTTCCTGTTGCCTGCACCTCTGTAAGATTTAAGAGTGTAATGACATTTGAACCGTCCAAACCAACATCCAAATACCTCTCTTAATCATGGGGAATTCCAAGACATGTGGGAGGCATACCTTGAAGGAAGGGTGGCTCCAGGGAATTAGAGGAAGGATTCTATCTCAGCATAGTCAATCAGTGTCTCAAGCCTACAACTCTGAACCTATTAAGAGACTAAGGCAAAGTTTCAAAGCCAAAGATTAAGTGCCATATTTATGGCAACCAAGAATCCAACACTGCTGTAGGGGAGAGTCTAGCAGACTGTTCCTGAGATGATCTTGTTCATGCCTTCTTTTTCATTCTGCTCACTTTCTTGAATATGGTTCCCCAACTCCATTAATGCTTTAACTACATGATATCTTTCTAAGGATTTCCTTTCTTCACTTCACAAGACCAGAGTTAGGTGGGTACTGTTTGTAATGAAATACCCTAACCAGGATAAATGAACCTTTGCCAGGACAAATTATTTTCTTGAGAAGGTATATAGGACCCTGCTTTTCAGAGTGTGGTCCTTGGGCCGGCAACACTGGCATCAATCACCTGGGAGCTGGTTATAAATGCAGGGTCTCAGGCCCTGCCCCAGACCTACTGGATCAGAATCTGCATTTTAACAAGATCCCCAGATGATTCACGCGTACATTAATGTTTGAGAAGCATTAACCTAATGTTTATGTTTCTATTTGAAGCATAAAGCTAAGTTCAGCAAACACATACTGAATTATAGATTATCACTCCATCAGATATTACTGCCTCAAAAATTTGTTTTGGCTCAATAGCATTCCTAGAGCTCTAGGAAAATGAAACAATATTATAATATTCTTGCAAGTGGGACCCAGGTATTATCTATCTTTGCATCCTTCTGGCATCTAGACACTACAGAGGACCTCAATATTTTCTTAGTACACTGATTTAGAATTAAATTATTTTCATATATAGTGCCTTTCAAATTATTTATTTATTTATATTATTTTATATTCTTTCCAAGGTTACTTCCTCTTTCTGGTACTTACTACTATTTTTCAAAAGGACAAAGTAGCAAAAAGTCTGAGACATCACTGGTGGCATCCAGAATTGAAGATGCCAGGATTCTCACAGAGCAAGTCATGTTGGAGCCAGAGTAATGTTGATATTTGTGGTGCTATTCTTATCATCCCCTTTTGTAACCTGGGAAATGCATATGTCATCTCCTTAAGGCTCTTAAAAACTCTATATAAAGGCAATTTCACTCCCACTTTTAAAATGAGGAAACTGAGAATCAAGGATATTGATGTGTCTTGATGATACCAACCAGGTAACTCCCAGACCCTGGTCTTCAGTCTCCACATCCACTTCATTCTGTTACACGGCAGCCCTCCAAAAGAAGGCACAGAGCACGTGTCCAATGAAGAGCCACAGATGCTTATTGGACACAGAGGGTTTATAATTAAATCTTCTTAAAAAGCCATTTTTTTATACAATGTCTTGGTAGAAAGAGCAGAAGACTGGCATCCAAAGACCTAGATCATAGTATTATACAAACACATTGTTTATGGATCTCATTAGTAATTTAGTCTACCTAAGCTGACATTTTCCAATTTACAAAAGGGAGATAACCATCACAGATACGGAAATTTTATAAAAAGTGCTTTGAAAAAAATAAACAACTATAAAAATTTAGCTGCAACACCATTATCAGCTCTTGGGGCTGAGCATGGCCTAAGAGCCATTTCTATCTCACAGTTACAAATGGGAGGTGCCACTTAAGTTTTCCCACGTGTGCCCATGAAGGAGAGGAAAGACTTCTAAGCTAGTCCTACCACCCACAGTGACTAACTGCTCTGTCTTTGCTGTATAAATGTTCCAATTCTTGGCACTTTTCTGTGTGTTCTAGGAGTTAATGAAAACACATATGTTAAAATCAGCTGCTATAATTCTGGATTTGTCTACTCTTTTCAGTGCTGCCAGCTTTTGCTACGTATATTTTAAAGCTATGGTATTGGGTATATACAAATTTAGAATTGCTATGCTTCCTAGTGGAGTAAATATTTTACATTATGAAATGCTTTTCATAAACTCTGGTACTATGTTTGGCTTAATGTCTTCTTGCCTGGTATTAATTTAGGTCTGTCAGGTTTTTTCTTTAGTCAGTCTTTGCATAGTCAGTGTTATTTCTGTCCTTTTACTTTTAAATATTTCTGTATTCTTATGTTTAATGGTATGCAACTCTACTTAGGTATAGTTTTTAAATTTGAAATCTTTAACTTTAATTTGTTTGTTTAGTACAATTACTGGTATGTATATACATATGTATATATATACATATATATATATATACCACCCTACTCTTTGTTTCTTTTTGTCCCTCCCCTTTCCAGTTTCCTTTATCTCTTGCCTTATAGTTTATTATCTTATATATAATATTTTATTATTTATTTCTTGTCATATTTCATTATTTTTAATATATTTTCTATAAGCTTTGTAGTTACTTTACTCTTTGTGTGTGTGTGTGTGTGTGTGTGTGTTTTACTCTGAAACTGCCCTGTCAAATGACAGTCACTAGCCAAGTGTGGCTATTTAAATTTAAATCTCAAAATGTTCTGTTGGCAGCAGTACACAGATTACAACACCATTCTTGAGTAAGATAAGTTAGTTTTATTACTTTATATCATTTACCCTCTTCTAAATTATTGTTGTTAATTTTAATTCAATATATATTTTAAGCCCCTTTTTATAATTTTATACAGCCAAAATATGTTCAGATTTACCAGTACATTCACCTTTTCCATTACTCTTTTTTTTCACTATCTCTGAGCTTTCATCTATTTCCCTTCCACCTGAAGAATGCCCTAAGCATTGCCATTAGCGTGGGTGTGTTGCTAAGAAATTCTCTTAGCTTTGTTTGCTTGGAAGTGTCTTTATGTCATCTCTTTAAGGGATATTTTTGCTAGGTATAGAACTCTAGGTTGGCAATTGTTTTCTTTCGGTACTTTGAAGATATTGCAGTCTTCTGTCTTCCATTTGTTTCCTGTTGAGGTTAACTCTCAGGTCTAAAAGTTGTTCCTTTGAAGGTGGCCTGCCCTTTCCTATACCTGCTTTTAGGTTTCTTCCCTTTATATTTTAGACAGTGTAGTATACTGTACTTAGGTGTAATTTGTTTGTTTTTTGTTTAACTATCCAGATATAGCCTCCTAACTCTTCTTAATTTTGTAGATTTTGTCTTTTATTAGTTTTGGTAACCCTCATTCATTACCTTCTCACATATTGTGTCCACCTTATTTTTTCTCTCATTTTAACTTCTGCAACTCCCATAAATCTTATTTCATGTATGTAAGAATTTTTCTCAATATTTCCATAGTATCTAGTGCTCTTTTTCATATTTTCCATCCTTTTTTTCTATCTCCTCTTCAGTCTAAACGTTTATTCTGATTTATCTTCTGATTCCCTAATTCCCTATTCAACTGTCTCTAATATGCTGCTACACTCATCCTATGAGATCTAGTTTCAGTTACTGTATTTTTTTCATTCTAGAGTTTCATTAGCTTTAAAAAAATACTTTTCAATCTTTTTCTGAAATTTCCAATTTTGTTTTTTGTGTATTTCCTTGAATATATCAAGCATAGTAATTTTAAAGTCCAGGTCTGTTAACTATCATCCATTTGTCTTATAAGTCTGTTTTTATTAGGAGTAATTTTTTTCTGAGTTTTGAATTATATCTTGTCTTTCTATATAATCATGTAATTCACTTGAGTTTCTGGCTCTGTGTCTGAGGCTAGATATATTATCTTCAAGATGATATGGGTTAGAATTTTATTCACAACCAAATTAGTTCATTTTAGAAGAGCTTAATCCCTATTTTCAAAGCATACTTTTATATAATTTCTCTATCTTATTAGTCTGGAAAGGTCTATCAAAGTGAACAGAATACATCTAGTAAATGTATCCTCTCCAGTTTATGTTCTTATTACAATAACTGGGGGTGGAGCAGAGCAAATGCTTTGCAAACTTTACTTTCAGACTTTACCTCAGCATTATTTGCTACCATCTTATATATGTTTCTAAATGATCTGTCTAATTTTTTATTCTAGACTCTACTCCATCATTCTTTTCTTCACAAATACAAATATATATCTACCCTTTGAACATCCCTAGCATTATAGTGCACAGAAAAAGACCTAAAGTTAGTTTTAAGGTAGATGTTCACTTTGGAAATGGAAATTTTAATTGTCCTTAATTATTTAGTTGTCCTCTTATGTGAATTATTATAAGATTTAGAGATCTTACTTTTTTATCATTTGAAAAATACAGATAACATATAAAGAATCTTTCCTGGAGGAAAAGACAAAGTTCTCTAATCCAATCCCTTCAGCATATGAAGTCTACTTAATAGTGCCTAATCTGATTTCCTACAAGTAATTACCTTTCCTCTTTAAAAAAACTTACCTTTGCTTTTTAAAAATTACTGGGAAAATCAAAGAATACAATACAAATAGGGACTATCACTGAATATCAAGGTCAATAGCCATGACATACCATCCATGTGAGGACAAAGTTCCTTATAAACCAGTCCTCTTCTGTCTCATTTGTTTTCTTTTTTTTAATTGAAGTATAGTCAGTTTATAATGTTGTGTCAGTTTCTGGTGTACAGCACAATACTTCAGTCATATAGGAACATACATATATTCATTTTCATATTCTTTTTCACCATAGATTACTATAATATATTAAATATAGTTCCCTGTGCCATACAGTATAAATTTGGTTTTTATCTATTTTATGTGTATTAATTAGTATCTGCAAATCTAGAGCTCCCAATTTATCCATTCCCACCGCTTCCCGCCCCTGGTAACCAAAAGTTTGTTTTCTACGTCTGTGAGTCTATTTCTGTTTTGTAAATAAGTTCATTTGTCTTTTTTTTTCTTAGATTCCACATATAAGTGATATCATATGGTATTTTTCTTTCTCTTTCTGGCTCACTTCACTTAGAATGATGATCTCCAATTTCATCCATGTTGCTGCAAATGGCATTATTTTATTATTTTTATGGCTGAGTAGTATTTCATTGTATAAAATATACCATAACTTCTTTATTTGTTTCATTTAATCTCCATCATCAAACTTCCTCTTAGTTTTTTTCCCCAGTTTTGTCTTATATCTGCAAATTCCCTTAGTGTAAACATCAGTTTTTCTACATTTAGGGTTTCTCATTCCATTCACCCTTTCATCTACACAATACCCATTGTGAAGGGAGAGTGAAATGGGCCACTTCCTTGGACTTTTTGACTTTAGGCAAACAGCCAGGACTAGAAAACTGTCACCTGGAGCTCTTTCCCATCCCTTTTAAAGACCCTTTCAGGGGACGGCCTGACCTATTCTCACATGTACTTTCTCCTCCTCCTGCACGCAATTCTTTTTCTCCATTTCTTCTGCCACCATTTTAAGTTGCTTTCTTATTGTGTCTTTCATCTCATACCGTCACTCTTTTAAATTCACACTTTCATCCTTTCCTAATGTGATGAGTCTTTTTCCCATTGTACCTATAGTCCACCAGCTATCTTCCCTTGCAAAGGATTTATACAGATAATCAGAAACTATTCTGATTATTTCTGCTTTCTGAATCTTTTCTCCTACCTTTACCGTTCTAAACCTGGGCAATCAGAGAAAAGATTGCCTCCCTTACAAAATCTCCCAGCATATTTAAACTCTACCCACGCCCACTTCTCACTAGATGACTTCTAGGGCCAACAAAGTAACAACTTTTGAGTTTCTCAATCAATATTTGTTGAATGAATAATATTTTTTTCATTAATAACAGGTATATGTCTGCCTTACTGCCCCAGAAAAATATCCTAGGAAATAACAGAAGATTTGGACCTAGTCCCTCTAACTCTCTCACATTTACCTTCACACCTAAAATTTGCCAATATATTACTCAACTCAATTGTGACACTGAATTCTCCTTTTAGCTAAGCCATCTCAAACAGCCTTTGAATTTCTGGATGAGGCGCAGTTTCCTCCCTTGGCCTGCACAGAGGTATTCTTTCAAAGTAAGCCATCTGTTCTCAATTCTATTCCACATTTTTTCCATACACAGCATCCATTGCCCCACTCTTAGAGTTTATATCATTTACTTTATTCCTGACACCTGCCTCATCTCATCTGAAGCCATCCCCTATGCATCTCTTTTGGCAAGGGAGCAGTCCCTGATATGGTATGCAATCTTTTTTTCTTACCTGTAACTATTCTGTGAGGCCTGTTCCTCTTTCAAACTTCCTTTACTTTTTCTGATCACTTAGAAAAAGGTGATAAGATACTAAAATGTTCCTTCTCAACCTATGATTTAACTTCCAGTGCGAAGGGAGCCCGTGTGCTTTAAATTTAAACAAGATCAAGTGAGAGAATATGTGTCATAGAACAATTGACTGAAATATGCTACAAACCAACATGTTATAAGTATTACCTATTAGGGAGAAACCAAAACTGGGGACCTCGGCAGTTTCTTCAGGAACCATGGTGGGAGCAGTAATTTTCCTCTAACACATTAGCATCAGGAATACCCACTGCAATTACCTGTTATCTAATGGAGAATAGGTGCTCGATATAACCTACCATTTGTTGAGAAATTACTAAGTATCAGTCACTCTTAATTCATATTTTTTTCTTGCTTACTCCTCCCAAAACCCCTAAGATATAGGTATAATCTCCACTTTATAGTTAAATGAGTTGAGGATTAGAGAAGTTGAGTAACTTGCCTAACATCCTGGAACTTTTTAAATGATGAAACTAAAATTTGCATCCAGGTCTGTGTCTAAATATGGTATCTTTTAGACCCATACTCTTAACTACTATGTTAGAATACTTTAAGAAAATAAAACACACACTGGTTAAAGTTTAGGAGAGTAAAGAAAAAGAATAAAGAGTTAGATTGAGCAGCTAGAAGGCACCTGGGGTAGGAACAAACTTACAGACTTAAAAGAACTCGTATTCCCGTATATAGACCCAAAACTCATTCTCCAAAAGTAAAACATCATTTTCAATATCATCATTGCAAGCACTTTTTTTGGTGAGTTGATCTTTTGCTTTGTGCTTACAGGCAGTATATTTGAAGAAAGGAAGGAAAACATCTCATTGAAAAAATACAGTTCATTGAATAATGAAAAGTTTTTTTGACAGTTCTTGTTAGATGTAAAAAAAAAATAATGAACACATTGTAGCATGTATTCACAAGTTGGCTAGAGTATAAAATTTCATGTGGAAAAGAGAAAAATCCTATAAAATCTTACCTTCAAATGGCTAAAGGACAGAACATGACTATTCTTGTTCTTTTTACAATACTTCATCCTTCAACAACATCTCTATGAAGTAAGATGCACTAACTGATTCAAAAAAAAATTAACATAGCTTTGCCTCTCGCAACTGCTTACCATAGAGATACTTCATCATTGTCCCAACTTAATACGTTTTGAACTCACTGGGCTCTGAAGACATTAAAGGTACATTGCTTTTGGCTGAGCATATGTAATTCCTGTTGCAATAACTTTTCATCCAACCACAAAGACAGCCTAAATGACTTTTAAATGGAGATTACAAGGAATACTTTTAGGTCAAGATTTTATATTATCTTCTAATTATATTAACCCAGAAACCTTCAACCCATGTGAAATTTTAATTCATCATTAATTTAGAAAGCAAAGGTTAGTTTAAATATCCTTTTGCCAGAGTCATTAACCTTGCAAGCATAATTTCCAAAAATAAGAACAATCTCTCCTCTTGTGGAAACAGTAGTTCATTTTTCTAGGAAAATTGTCTCTGTCCTTTAGTGTTCTAATTATTTAACCCTCCTAGTCATGTTGAACAAGGGGACATGTCTATTTTCTAGTGGCATTCTTTGGTTTCTTTATCTTGAGACAAGGAAGAAGTAATTTAAGCTAACTGAACCAGCTGAAGAGATTTTAAGGAAAATTGCAATTCATTTATTGTATCCTTGCTATGTCTTGACACGAGGCAGCCCAAATATGAGAGGACAGTATTCCCTGAACTGCACAAGCAACAGCTTTCATTTTAATTACTGTAATCATGAACTTTATTATACCATCTCTCTCTTCCCAAGTATCTACAATTTAAAGATAAATAACAAAAGACTTATTGATTTGCTTTTTTGTCATTGTTCTTTGTTTTGCTTAGTGACTTCTTATGTTTCAATTTCTTGGCAGCCTTTGATCTACTTGCCAAACTACACAGTGTTATTTTATGCCTTTCCAATTGGGGTAATAATCCTTATGAATTAAACTGTGCACAAAAATTAGCACTTGCCATGCAGAAAGACCTGTTATGGTATGGCGGAAGCACATTTTAAAATAACTTTCTTTTAAACTTGCCTCTTTACCTATGTTCAGTTCAAGGAATGGAATTTCCACACACTCACATAACTGGACAAACAGGTTTCCATCCTGAGCCCAGCCACGGTCACTTTTATTATCAGTCACGTCTGCACAGAGTTTACACACCTCAATTATGCCATCCTCTATTCCTAGGTCCTTTCTCTTCTCACCTCTTTATTTTCCAAAGTTAATTCACAATCCATTCCTGTCACCTCTACCATTAAAGCAACAGGTTAGTAAACTTGAAGGGGCAAATATTACATCTTTATTTTCAGTATCCTCTAACTGAAATTTAACGTTCCTTCCATTATGAATGTAGTCAGCATAACATCAATGCTTTTGATGTCATCATCCAAAGACATCTTACAAGTATTTTCATATCTTAACTACTGTTATTTCAGCTGTTGTATTGATGTTTATGTTTATCACTA
The DNA here is from genome assembly GCF_009834535.1 of Camelus ferus. Taxonomy (NCBI): domain Eukaryota; kingdom Metazoa; phylum Chordata; class Mammalia; order Artiodactyla; family Camelidae; genus Camelus; species Camelus ferus. Next base: position 11,036,847 of record NC_045724.1, read on the forward strand.
CCTTGAAATTACAGTAGTTATCAGACTCACTACTAATTCTTATTTAATGGCTGACTAAAGCTGCACATATATTAATATTTCACAAATTTGATTTTTAATGTTTTGATAACTACATTTTAATACAGTTGATTTCTCTTGTATTGCATGTTACGTATTTTAAACCATTACTCCTAAAAAGTTATTATAAGCTTCACCAGACTGCCAAAGGGAGAAGAAAAGCTACGTGGAACGGCAACCTTGTTCACCATCTCCACCACGACCATCCCATTATCGCCTCCAGCCTGGATTGCTGTGAGTGCTAGACTTCCACTCTTGCTGCCCCAAAGTCTGTTCCCCACAAAACAGCATCACATTTTTAAAATATAAATTGAATAGCGGCATTCCTCTATTTAAAACTTCAAGTGACTTCCCAATACACTAGGGGAAAAAAATCCTCACAATGATCTGCCGGCCCTGTAGCCACCTGACCCCTGTCAACCTCTTCCAACTTAATTCCAGCCTCTTCTCCTGCATTCACCTCTTTGGAGAGGTCTTCCTTGACCACCTATCACAGCACCCAGGCCACCCACCCAGAAAGCTGCTGTCTCACAACTCTGTTCTCTTCAGCTGTCTCTGTCTGAAGTTAAGCTCGCTTTCTTGTTTGGCTCCATAAGCAGAATATAAGCCATATCCTCCACGAAGGCAGAGGTTTTGTCTGCCTGTCTTCCTTTTCTCAAGCTGTACCTAAGCACCGTGCAGACTCCATGGATGTGTGTGTTAACTGTAGGAACAAAATGAGGATTTCCTGGCTGTGAGTGTTTACAAGTAGTACAAAATTTTGGAACAATCAATTCACAGAGCAAAGCGTGTCTGTGAGACAAGACCCTAGAAGACAGGCATCTAAAATATAATCTGTGTGCATTTCTTTGTGTGCTTTCCTTCTAATGAAATCCACAAACAGTGAGAGACCCTCCCTTCTGTTAGGTCTTCCCTTCCAACCTAGTGCTGGTGCACCAAAGCCATGAACCAGTAGAGGGCGAGCTAGGACAGGCTGCAGTTCTGTTTTTGCTTTTGTTTTGTTTTGTTTTGTTTTCAGGCTGCAGTTCTGAGAATAGAACTCATTTGTGTGACCAGCAAAACAAAAAGCTGCATATGTGACCAAGATCAGCTCTGCATTGTCTTGGCTAAAACTCATATTGAGTAGAACTGCTAAAATAAATCTATAATATTATATGCTTATATTATATATTATATGCTTTATTTTCTTTTAACCCGTTTAAACGGAGTCTGTACTTTTATCTCTCAAGATGTTTTCACAACATGAGTGAATATATAAGATATCCTTGTACATCAATTTTGCAAAGTCACATAAGTGTTGCATACAAATTAAATAGAGCGTTCTCAGTTGTCTAGCTTAATGCAGGTGAAGAGTTGGGCCAATATTTAAACCTCATGTATATTATTCTTTAGAATGGATGATGATATAAGTGGATGGGTGTCTAACAGATTTATTTTCCCAAGAAAATTCCATTTAAAACCAGTATTAATGTCATTATATTCCCTATTCATTATTAATGCCATTATATTCCCTCAGTACGCATAGGAACTGGCTGGGAAGAAAGAATCTAAATGATTTCAGATGAAGTGCTAGCTTTTTACTTGTAATTTTCAGTTATGAATTTTTAATTCTCACAAATCCATAGAACGTAGGTATAGTTACGCCCTTCTTGTAGATGTTTAAACTGAGACTCGTGAAAGTTAAATAACTTGTTCATGCTCATGCTAGTCCTTAGGGAAGCTGAAATTCAAATCCAAACTACCTGTTCTTCCCACTACAGCATAGAATGCTATTAAAGCCACTAGATTTCAGACATACAGAAGCACTAGTTAGTTGCTGTAACACAGAAATTGAAATGATAAGGAAAGAATGGAGTGCATGGTTGATCTAAGCCAGAGATTGTAAATAAGTGTCACAAATAATCTCTCTATTCTATGCCTTTTTTAAAGCATGACTAGTCATTAACAACACTTCCCCAACCCCCTAAATCCAGATACAGCCTCAAAGTCTTCCCATGCGAAATAACTCACTACCAGTCACTGGGAGATGACAAGAATCACTGTGTCTCTTCTTGGTAGCAGTATCAATAACTAAATAAAATTGCACTGCAGCTAATCAAAAATAACTTATTTTCTGAAACAAAAATTGGACATACGTTAGACACACAATAGAATTCACTGCCACTTCACCCATGTTAACTATTTCTCACCAACACCTTCAAATACTTTTACCTCATTCAAACTGCAGAAAAGAAAAAAAAAACAAATTTGTAGTTAAAACCATTTAGTGCATATACAGTTAAAGCAATTGCCTTTTCTTTTTAAATGTATAGTACTATATATTTCCAATCTAAATAAATCAAATTGTCTAGCACTCCTGAGGATTTAAGTACTCAATATAAATGTATTCTCCAAAAATCTAAGGTTTAGAAGGCCTAGTAATGGAGAGAGATTGTGAGAGGGCATCGGGGGATATAGAGTTGGCCCCCTATCCACTGCCAGCCATCAGGTTATGGCAGTGCAGAGAGAGAAAAGTGGGGTGATTCCTCCGCAAAGAAGTAATAAAGTAGTCAGGAGGGCTGGCTCAGGATCTGAAGGGGACTTCACCCCAACCTGGGTACGCGATCGTTTTCAACTAGTCATTGCCTGTCTCTAAACATCTTGATCTTTAATATTAGAATTTTTGCCTCTATGATACGGAAAACTGAGGAAATGTCCCCTGGATTTGGGCAGTTCAGGAGATCATTGTTAAGTATTCAGGCCAAACTGTCTGGGCTTTTATCCCAATAGTTAATGTAAATGTGCTGGATAATTGCACTAATTCATTATTTAACTTTTACTATGCACAGTCAGCCACTAGTGTATGGGAGCAGTTTGTACATAAATAACAAAAAAGCATAGAGACTATAGTCCTGTCAGGCAAGCGGAGTTTTGGAAAGCAAGTCTCTTCCCGTAATTAAAGTAGAATTTCAATATGAAATGAAACAGAAGCATTTTAAAAAGTAGTTACATAGAGTAAGCGATTTTCCCAATGTGAAATCTGGATTTTAAAAAAAATACAGTTTACAGACAAGAAGTTTTTGACAGAGCCTCAAGTTTAATCAAAAGTAATAAAATCAGTGAATGAAGAGCTCACTTGTCTTTAGGGAGACCTTGGCAAAACAATGTATTTTCAACACAGCCTTAACAAGTGTGGTAAGAGAAAAGTTGATGCATTGTTTCCAAATAAAACTTTATATCTTAACACAAGACACCTTTATTGTTTTTGATCCAGCTAGTAAATTGCACTGTAGACAGATTTAGATCATTAGCATCAGTTAATAGCATGTTATCTGGAAACCCTCCAAAGGCCAGGGGAGCAACAGAAGACTTTAAGGGAACCAGGAAGCCATAGACATACTTTCAGTTCTACCAGGTACCTACCATTGAATCAGCAAGAGCAGTAGGTTGGTAAAAATAATTATGTTGTCCACAGCTATATTGTCCAGGGCTAGGTTCTTTTCCAACCATTCTTTTTATACAAATCAAAGTAGAAAATGAATTTCCAGTGAATGGACTGATTTGTAGACTGTAACTGTTCCACTTGTTACGTTTGGCATAACTCTGTGCTTTCCTATGAAGTATACTATGAAGTTCATCTCTAACCTTACCCAAAACCAAGAAAAGGAAAGGAATACCAACAAGAATTATGCATTCAGATAAAGATCTTAATTCTAACACATTCTAACACAATGTCTGTCTGGTGTCCTGGAGGAAGTTGCCCCACCTCCACATAGCATGCCTCAAGCTGGCGCTCCAGCCGTGCTTTCAGAAAACCATGACAAACCTCTCTACTGCCGACAACCACTGGGTGGTGTGGTACGTGAAGTAACAAGTGAATCTTGTGGTTGTGAGTCCACTCCATCCCTGTACCTGCTTTTTTGTAAAGTGGGTCCCCTGGTCCAAAGAAATGTTATGTGGGATCCCATGCTGGTGGGTAAAACGCTCTGTAAATCTTCAGTTAATGGCGCAGGAAAGAGAATGCCACACCTGGATGTGTGCCTATTTCTATGAGGACAAATCATTAACTCTTCCAGAATGAAAGGCTCCATTGTAGTCCATTTGTTGTCAGGGTTCAACTGGTCCCCTTAAGGAATGCTGCCATTTTGGGAGTTGAGGAAGGTCTCTTATTGCTGGCAAGTTGGACATTTCACAATGGCAGTGGCTAGAAACCTTCTGGTTTCCCTTAGCTGAGCTACTTCTGGTTATATTTGAGAAGCAGCACTTTCTACCCTCCACTGCCTAAGCCAGAGGTGTCACCCAGTGTCCTAGATGTCACTGCTGGTGACTCCAGGGTCATTGGTGCCTTGCTGCCATCACTGTCTGGGGTACCGGGATTGGGGGAAATTCCACTGCGTCCAGGGCCTCCTGGGTGGCAGACTCTGTTGTGCAAGGGAAGGGGGGTGCAGGGAAACTGGGCTCATGGGTGTTTTTGCCACGGCTGGAGTTGTCAGGTTCACGGGCACCACTGCTGAGCAGGGATGGGCAGGGGGACGTGCCAGACACACAGGCATCTCTGCAGCTGAAGAAGTGTTGCAGCCTCACTACCACTGCCATCCACTTCCCTGTGGCCATGGATGCTACTGCGGCCAGGAGGCCAGTGTTACATGCACTGTCTCCCCTCATGCTACCAGGTTCTCTGTGGGTGCAGGCTCGGCTGCTGTGGCTGGGGTTCTGGGATGGCAGGTACTGCCTCTGATGTTCCCCCTGTTCCGCCACCTCTGTGTTCCAGGTCACCTACCTTTAGATGTACAAGTATATGGAGTCCTCCGGTGTCCTGGTGTGCTGGGCACAAGCACCTTTGTTGAGTTATGGACATTTTACTGGTTGTAGATTGAAAGGGAGAGGCAAAGGGAGTGTCTCACACCACAATGATGTTGACCTCACTCTCTGGTGGATGGGATTTTAATAACCCTCTGGACATAGGAAATGGGGCCTCTGGACTGGATATTTTTGAACAAAGCACTCTAAGCTGGGAGCCTCATAGAAGTGTCCTCTTCATGAAACAGAAGCAGTCTGCAGTGCCCTGGGAGCGGGAGTCTGCCAAGAATTATCTCTTTGATTGTTACAGTCCCATTGTTATCAAACCAGACCTGGGTCTGCTTGCCCATGCACAGCAAAACCAATCCACTGGCACTGGGTTGTGGTGAAGGAAAGTGCAGCATTTATCGTAAAGGCACTGATACAAGGAGCACGGATGGCTCATGCTCTAAAACCTCAAACTCCCCAAAGGGTTTCAGCCAAACATTTTCAAAGGCAAGGTGAGGGAGGGGAATCCCAGGGGCTGTGATCAGCTGTGCACAGTTCTCCAACTGACTGATGGTGCTCAGTCCTTAGGTGTCAGGAAGTCTGATGGCTACATGCTCATGACCATCAAGTAGTTAATTTCTTCCATTTCATGGGTGTTTTAGCATCTGAAAAACTTGGGAAATATGCATCAGATACTATTATCTAGGTACTTCAGGAGGAGCTAAAGCAGACAATATGGGGGAGGGGTCTGTCCCAGGAAGGGTCCTGCTCAGTTACACCATGGGACCCAGGGATATAAACCCCCCTGGCCTCTAGAGCCAAGCAATTAAGGGGCATCCCCTGGGTTGCAGCTACAAAAACCAGGTCACCAGGTGTGAAAAACACTTGGGCACCAAATGTGTGTATAAGCTTCCCTGCAGCAAACACTGGTGCTCTGTTAATTCACTAATGAAAAATAATGATCATGATATGTAAAATACGTCACAATGATGTTATGAAAAACATAATAAATATGACAATGCTAAGGAAACATCTACTAAGATCTTCCTCTTAGTTAATATAAGTTTATCAACACGTTTCCAGAGCAGCTATTCAGTAAGTACTAATGTGCCTCCCTATCCCATCATCCAGTTGTTTCTTGTCCTAAAATTCATCATGGGAGATGCTGGCAGAGCGTTGCAAAATCCAGCTACTCTGAGTCTACGACATTCTTTGATCCAGTGAACTGGCAACATTGGTGAAAATATGTGTTTCTAGCTTGTAGAAAAACACAGTCCTTCACTAAGCTGAAGAAGGAGCTCAAATAAGATTTGAGAGTATCTTAAAATTATAAGATAGAGCATAAACTTGTTTCATTAAAATGAAACAAAGAGAAATGAGGTATTCATGAATCAACTCAGTTGAACCTGTGGTTTGACTAGCATGCAGTCCCCTGGGTGGACTTGGAGACAGCTGGCTTTTCTTTTACTTAAAAGATACAGTTGACCTGAATTTGGAGTTTTTATCAAGAAAGGCAAGAGTTTGCCAGTTCTCAAAGAGTGCTTTGTGTTCCACATAGGCAAGTGTGGGAGTGGCCTTCAAACTATGACATCTTTCTGTAATTAAAAGAGTGTGACCTATCTTTCGAATGTCTCATATTCTGTGTCATCCAGTCTTTTAGTTGACTCCCACGGCCCCTACATCTTTACATTGAAACTCTAAGCCTTGGCATAGGTCTCAAGTTGAGATCATGTTTAACCGCGGAGAGTGATCTTCATTAGAGAGGAGGAAGGCAGTAGGCAGGGGATGGCTCATCCTTTCCCCCAGGCTCCCTAGTCTTCAGCACAAAAGATACACAACAGAACAAGAGAGCTTGAAGAAGCCACCAGGAATCACAAGTTTAAATGACAGGCAGGAGACAAAAATGAAAGAAGCAGGCAAGTTAGGAAACTGGAGAATAAGAGCCCCAACTAAACAACAGTAGTTACACAGTTCCAGCCAACTAGTGCCACACAGGATTGCAGGCTTAGAATTACTGTCCCCTGATTATTTTCAGGAGAAGCCAGGAATCTGCATTTTTATGTGCCTGGTACCACTGAGGACCTAAACATCCAGATGTAGCACCAGAAAAGGGAAGCAGGCAGCTGGGTGCTGAGGATTTGCTTCAAGCACTAAGCTGCAGGCAGAGGTGATGAGAAATTAGTTTTCTAAGCTGCTAACTTGGCTATTTATCACAGCCCTCCAGGGCAGAAGAAGGAAAAACTCCAACCAGTACTCTGGAGTGGGTGATTGATCAAAGTATCCTCATACGGTGTGCCTTGAAAATAAGAGTAAGTTCATTAGAATGCTAAAAAGGGACCTTAACTGCTGGAAAGATTTTCCCTTAACTCAAAAATGGAGCAGACCTCAAAAATGCAAGATTTCATTGCCTCCTTTGTTAGTAAAGACAGTGAGTAAAGGGCACTTCCAACCTCAGAGGCTGGAGTGCCCTACCTCATCACACAGGACCTCAGACAGACCACTGCCTCAGCCCCCTTCCCCACAGGATGTTTGGAAATCAGCTTAGGAGTTCAATATCCTAATCCCCTGCATTAAAAACATCTTTTTAGAGGATAGCAATAAATACGATTTTATAATATAAAACAATAAACTTGTCTTAAATTATATCATTCAATCGATCAATTTGTGTTAGGTCCTGATATGAAGACTCTGAGGATAAAACTGGTGTTTTAATTAGGTTCCCCCAAAAGCAGATGCTTAACAAGAGTTCATATTTGAGCCATTTATTTGGTTAAGGAGTGGGAAAGTGAGAGAAGAAGGCAGCCAGTAAAAGCACACCAACTACTACTGTGGGTGACTGGAGCTTAGGCTCCAGAGGAGACTCTGGAAAACACACACCATGGAATTATGCTGCCTGAGGGGTGAGGGAGCTGAGATATTTATACATCAACTATGGTTAGTTTTGGTGGAGGAGTGCTGGGAGATTTGAAGTGGCACTAATTCCCCTGCATGAGCAAAGTGGCTTTCCTCAGCTTAAAAAAATTCTTAGGCAAAGCAATTGAAATCAACTGGTGTGCCATGAAGGAATAAGTCCTCTGAAATATGAATGGAACACCAGCATGGTTTCATTTATAAATATGTCAAAGTCATACCCTAGCACAGCTTACAGTTCAGCAAGGAGAAGTTAGAAAATAAACACACCACCATGTGGATAATGATACATGTGCATATGTGCTCGGAAGTTCAATTTTCCAAGATACGTTTTGAATATCAATACTCCGTATTCATTTTAAAATGAGCATGCTGCTATCATAGCTAGTATTGTTCGAGTATTTATCAAGCAGTTTGTAAATTGGTCCTAGGCTTCTCCTCTGAAGTATTTAATCCGTGAGGTATTTTCCTTTCTTCCTATGATTAATGTCCTCTTCTTCTTCACTCCTAAATATGTCACTTTGCTGTATTTTGTGTGCCATGGTAAGCCACCATAAATCCTATTCAGAAACAAACAGGAGACTGCACGTGAGGAAATGAGAGAGGGGGAGTGAAAGGAAGGGAAAATAGAATAAAACATATGTCTTTTTATTTGATGCAGTGGCCCTTTGAGAAACAAAACAGGTTTGATAAAATCTGCCTTTTTCCTTTCACTTACATTATGTGCAGTTTCCTGAATTGGTAAGGGAAATATTTGTTCTCCCCTCAGAGAGTGCCTCTTAAATAAGTAAGTAGAGAATAGACGGTCTTAGCAGAGTAGCTAATGAAAACTTCTTACTAGATAGAAAGGATTTAGAAAACTTTGCAAAGATGACCAAACAGGTATCCTGGGTCATTTATGTGAAATGTTCTGGTTACAGCCATTTAATTATGTGTCTCAGTGTAGCCTTTTGGGGTTCAATATATTTGGGGAGTTTGGGTTCATGAATCTGGATGTCCATGGCTCTCCCCAGTTTCTGGAAGTTTTCAGCCATTATTGCTTTAGACTTTCTGTCTTTTTCTCTTTCTCTTCTCCCTCTAGGATTCCAATGATATGTCATTTATGGTGTCCCATGATTCCTGTAGTCTTTTTTCACTTTTTCTTTCTTTTCTTTCTTTTTTTTTTTTTGTACCTCTGGATAATTTCAAATGACCTATCTTCAAGTTCATTAATTTTTCTTCTGCTTGGTTGAATCTGCTGTCATTATGTTCTTCAGCTCTTGTATTTCTTTTTTATTATTTTATGGTTTCAATGTCTTTGTTGAACTTCCAATTTTGTTCATGGGTTATTCTCCTAGTTTTGTTTAGTTTCCTATATGTGTATTCCTGTAATTCACTGAACTTCTTTAAGAGGATTATTCTGAATTCAAGTATTTCATAGATTTCCAGTCCTTTAAGATCAGTTTATTGGACTTTATTAGTTTCCTTTGATGGCATCATGTTTACCTGATTCTTCATGATCCTTGTATGCTGGTAATGATCTGCATATTTATGTAAACTATCTCTTCTTCCTGACTTGCAGATTTGCTACAGCAAGGAAAGACCTTCACCAGTCAGCTCAGCTTGGGATATGGTTGGGCCAACGGGTAGCATCCACAGGTAGGTGTGGCTTTATATAGGGGTCTCCACTTAGGTGAGGCTGCTGCTTGTGCTCTGAGGTTGAGGGTGGAGAGCAGTGCTGCCGGCTGGGCTCCACGGTTGGGTGGGCATGATGGCTGGGCTCTGTGTTCAAGCAGGACCACTGGTTGGACTCTGATTTGCCTGGGCAGCTGGCTGTGCTCTAGTCAAGTAGGGCCACTAGCTGGGCTCCACATGCACCTCTGGTTGGGCGAGGTTGCAGGCTGTGTTCCCTGGCAGGGAAGTGCCACTGGCTGGAAGCCACAATTCAACAGAGATGCAGGTGGAACTCCAGAGTTGCTCCTGGTCAGGTGAGGTCTTAGGCTCTGCTGCCCAATTGGATGGTGCCACTAGCTGGAGTCTGTGTTCAGGCAGGACCATAGTCAGGGCTTCATCAGACAGAGCTGCAGGCTGTGCTCTGTGATCAGGCAGTGTCGCAGAATGTGACCCAGATTTGGTTGGGGCCACAGGCTATGCTTTGTGATCAGGTAAGCCACTAGCTGTGTGCTGCTGTTAGGCAAAGTCAATGGCCGGGCTCTCTGTTCAGATAAGGCCTCCAGCTGTATCCCACAGTTGGGTGGGGCTGGAGACTTTGCTCCACAGGTGGGCAGGATCAGCCCGGGTTCCCTGGTTGGGTAAAGCCACAGGCTGTGTTCAACAATCAAGCAGGTTTTAGGTCAGGCTTCTGTGGTGGGCACCGCTGTAGCCTGAGCTCCACAGCCAGGCGGTACCTGAGATGTGAGGCTGCCCCAGGTAACCGCTTAGGCTCCCTTGTTATGCAGGGTCAGAATCCAAGCTCGACAGTTAGGGCTTCTGGCCTGGCTCTCTGCCTGAGCACGGCTGTGGGATCAGCTCTGCAACCATTCAGATTCTATGGCAGGGCTTTTTATTCAGGTAGGAGTGGAGGCTGTGCCTAGCCGTTGGGCAGAGCTGCAGTGAACTACCAATTATATGCCTAAACGTTAATATTTATTGACTGTGGATTTAGGTAATATTAAAAACTAATATTATGAAAAGGAGTAAAAGAAAGAGCAGAAAGAGTAAAATACATTAATATTCAAACAGGGAACAGCATGTGTCCTTTCCAGTTGAGAAGAAAGATGTCTTGTGGTTGTCGCCCTTCAGATAATAATTTTATGTATAGTTAAATCCAGATAAAAATCACACAGCCCACACTAAGCAGAGGACCCATTCACACTTCCCGACTGTGTTTAGCCCCCAAGAACACATCGCGTTCATTTCTCAGCTTCGTTGAGTGAAAACTGAATCATCAGAAACAGAAATTCTAGCATCATCTGACTATTCACTAATTTATTCATGAACACATTATGCAAAACACTAGGGATAAAATATTATTAAAAGGAGATCCTGACTACACAGAATCAGCAGGATAGCTGGAAGAGTAAAAGAAACGTTTGCCTTGTGTGTGGTAAGCATGCAAAGTACAGCAGGGGCAAGAGAATAGACTGACAGCCTGTGAGCGCGTCACAGAACGTGGCAGTAAACCACATGGACTCATCGCTGCATTTCTATTTCTATTCTTCCTCACCCAAAAAATGTATTAATAACTCAATAGATTTCTTGACCCAGAGAAGAGACAAGATTTCACAAAATCTTACACAAAAGTAAGAAATTACTTTCTTCAGGAAATTACTTCCTGTCCAGTTAGCGCTGTGACAAGAGCACGATCAGTCTGTACCAGGTAACTGTGTGCTGTGGGGTGACGGAAGCCTGCCCTGAGCACAGCTTACTTACCTGGATTTCCCCTTCAGTGAATTCACACAAGTGAGGCTCTGTATCAGGAGAATTTCTGCCGCTGAGCTCAGTGCTTCAACTTTCTCTCCCTGCCCAGGACAAGTGCCTGTCTCCCACTCACTACTCTCAGGCCAGTTTTCCAGAACCAGGCCTTTTGCCATGTTTTCTCATTCCTGTGTACGGGATGCCATGACAATGTCTATAGTCCAGGCAGAGGCTACGCTTCCCCATCAGATGGCAGACCTTATCCAACAAACCATTTTCCCCACTCAGTTCAAGTTGGTCTCCTTAGTGGGGCACATACTCCCACTCCTATGACTTTTTCCTTCACTTGGAGTGTCAATCCTCCCTCCTGGTCTATACAGCCTTCAGATTCTTCCCATTTAAAGCCTTTCCTAATGATGTCAGCTCCCTCACTGTCCCTCCTGAGCATAATACTTTAGGCTTCATCAGAAAATTAAATGCTTGATTGCATTAAATCTTGTATTACCCTCCAGTAATTTCTGGTGTGCATGTCCAAATGGGACCTCTGTAACAGCAAGATTTGAGCCTTTTATGGTGGGGGTCCACCTAACTTACCATTCAAACTGAGAGTGAAAAGAGGGTATTAATAATTCTTCTGGGATTTCAGACAGAAACAGAGTGTGTTCCGGGCAAACCAGGAGTAATGGTCACCCTGTATCATGTGTCTTTGTCGCAGTCCCTAGCATAGAACTCAGGTAGTTGATAATTACCTCTTGATTTGAGTTGCTGTACTGTTCTCCAAAGGACAAATAGAACTTTATCTGTAGATCTTTGGAGTCAATTTTTTTGTTTGTTTGCACAAGGATTGCTGTCAGTTTTATAGAGCTGAAACACGGAAAGTAAGAGGGAGATGGAATTCCTTCCAAAAGGAAGGAATTATAAAGAGCATTGCATATTAAAGAGTTTAACTTTGTTCAGCATGTGGTGGAGTATCACCAATAGCTTTGAAGTAGTGTGGTGATTTGGGCAGCTTGTATCTGAATGTGTGTTTTTGAAGTGGTAAAGCACAAACCTGAAATGTCTGAAGATAAATTCAAGGAGACATTAGTCAATTGCTACAATAGTCTAATAACTGATGAGGGCTTGAACTTGGTCAGTGGCAATGGGAGATGACAGAGATTTCATAGATTTTTAGACTTACTGCATGGGTGTTGAAAGAGGATCAAGATGGCTAGGTTTCTGGACTTACCAGGAAAGTCAATGGATATATTCAGAATGACAACGTTTGCCTCACAGAATAACAAGCAGAATTCAGAGGAACTAGACATCTCTACTGCTCCTCCACGTGTGTCTGCTTAGCAAGCTCATTTTTGCCAGTTCCTAGTATTTGGGGGCAGGGCTAGAGATTCCTAACCCTGGTCCAAAAAAACTAGGAGCAGGAATGTGCATCTAGTATCAGGTATCTCCTAACCACTATCCACTGACAGATACCGTTCTTCTCGGGTGGGAGAAGTATATTCTCATTTCATGGTTCAGGCTCACATCATGGCTAGCTTTGCTTATCTAAGCTACGCAGAAATCTCCCTCTTTCATACCTACGCATCGTTAAGACTATCGCAGAATCATTAATGTGCTTTGTAGTGTTAAGTGGGTATTCTTTTCTAATGTCCTTAAAAGAAAGAAAGTACACACAATAGAATCCTTCTGTATGCATAGTGCCTATTTTACTGCGTGGCCATGAATGAATACATAAATGCACGCTCAGTCCCACAAAGAGCAACTAACATAGATGTCTATGCTGACTGATGCCAGTACAACTTGCCAAGGTCTCCCAGTGAGAAATAGTATCCAAAATTCAACCTGAATTTAGTTGAAATATTCAGCTTTTGGTATAATTTTGGGTCACCTGACTTCACATTTTAGAATCTTCCAGTGTTTGTAAAGCTACTTCTATAGAAGTTTTCCATATCAAATTATCATTTTAATTAGTAATTTTAAAATGAACATTGGTGTATATTCCAAGTATCATTTTGCACAGTTGCGTATTGACCTCAATTTTCTCTTCCCTCCTAAGAAAAAGGGACAACATAGATATGCCTGAGCATTTGTGAGGGAAGTCATGTACTCCTCATAATATTAGTCCTAAAGTCACTTGATCCTATTGAAATCTATGACTCCTACTTTTCCCGACCGTGGCCTCAAGACAAACACCCCTCAGCAGAAAGAGCAACCACTACATTTCAAGAGGACCCCGGCGCTGGTTCAGCAAAAGGAAAGAATTAGCTTGCCAATTTCTCCTAAGTGGAAACTATTTTTCCAATATGACTGGAGTTAATCATGTCCCTTGTCACTGGACATATTATATATTTACATATAATATATTTTATATATTACATACATTGTATATATGTACATTATACATTACCAATATATAACATCATTTTAGGAATTCTAGAAATCCTTCTGCCCAAAAACAGTGTCCCCATTCACTGCTCAGTAATGCCTGCAACGGTATGAAGTTTCTTACAACGTAAGTAAGGACAGTATTTTAAATGTGTATGAGTCTATAAAGATGATTTCCAAGAAATGCATAGCAATATAGATTTTTATATAATACTCTTTCTGGAAAGTGCACTTTGGCAAAGAGGAAAAGGGAATGGCTTTTTTTACCTAAAGAGTACTCATGCTTCAATACTCAGTACTAAGTCTAGATTCTATGTAAAGCATTCTCCTGAAAATCTGTCATTCAAATGTCCACTCTCATCATATACTTTTTGCTGCTATTGTGTGTTTATTCTTCTCTCCCCTGTAATAATATTAACTTTGAGTATTTGATGGAACATTATAATTCTTTGTATTCTCCAGAGCCCTGGATCCGTGTCTTATAGACCTAGTTAGTGCCCCATAATAAATATTCACATTAACAGAACTTTAACTGTCTGTCCAGCGGGATGCCAGTTCCATGGTCTCATTTATTTATTGCTATCAGTAACGATCTCATGAAATAGGACTATTTTTACTTTCACTTTGAGGTTCAGATGCTGAGGCTGAGGGCAGGTAAGGAACTTGTTCAGGTCACACAGCCAGCAAATGGCACAGCCAGAATCAAGCCCAGGCATTCTGACTCCAAAGTCCATGCTCATAAGTACCACACTCTCCTGCCTTTGGGAGCATTTGTGAAACCAGTGGAAGGAACACAAAAGAATGGGGTACTTACAGTCACAGAGTGTGGAAGGACAACTAATGGTGATGGAAACCAGGCCATCTCACACCAAATTTCTGATAAAAGCAGGCCCGAAGCTTTCACTCCACCCTGTGAGGTCCTCTTTCTCATTTAGGATGATGGCAGGAAGGCCATCACATGCATGTGTTGTAGAAAAAGAAATCTTGAGACAATACTTGCAAATGAGCACCTCCTCAAAGAAGAGAGAAAAATTAGTCCAGGCAGTATTTTTGGATGTGGACATATTGAAGAAATATTCATTCATCGAAATTACCTTTTTCCATTTTCCAACCATGCCACATACATTTTCTCACTCAAGCATCTGATGCCCTACCCACCCATCTGCAGACACAGAATCTGGAATACGGTGAAAACTGAGTAAATGAAACAAACCCCCAGTGACTCTGCAGGAACAGAAGAGGGAATGAGGGGGAGCTGCCTCTGGAAAGCCCACTGGATTGCTGCCAATGGATAATTTGCTAGCATTTCATAGAGGCCAAATATCAAGGAAGCATTCCTTATTGGGGGGCCCAGCTGCTTTTACCTGGATTCCAGGTAAAGGGATCCTGACTCCACAAGTTTGGTGCTGGCTGCTGAGATCAACATAAAAATGCAAGGAGTTAAGTAGTATCAATATTAGGTAACCTGATCCTGGAAGAAAGGGCATCCCCAATAAAACTCAGTTTAGTTTGAGAAACTGAAAAATCTAATGAAAAGTCCTTCCACCTCCATCCCTTTCCTGCTTCTTAATTCCTCTTTCACTTCCAAACACACAAAATATGACCTCCATTCCACCACGTTCCTTGTCTAAGCTTTCCTGGTAAAGAACAACCGCTGTGTTTAAATCCCTATTGTTTTGTTCCTTTTTATAGTCTGTTTGAAACAAATGATGGCAAGTTATATAATC
This sequence comes from Camelus ferus, assembly GCF_009834535.1. Lineage (NCBI taxonomy): Eukaryota > Metazoa > Chordata > Mammalia > Artiodactyla > Camelidae > Camelus > Camelus ferus. Next base: position 11,052,086 of record NC_045724.1, read on the forward strand.
GGTTTCCCTCCCCAAACATAACAAACAAAAGTCTGGGTGTTTTCCCAGCAGTTTCATGCTTTCTTTTTCCTCTTCTCCTTATTGTGCATTCATGTTTTATATTATTGAGAGGAAAATTATTCAGGAGAAGAAAAGCTTATTTTATTTAATAGTACCCTAAAGAGCCAGTTTCTGGTTTCTGCCTCCAGAATAATGATCAAATCTGAACCATGGCCTAAATCTAGTCAGACCAAAACAAAGCCACAGGGGTGAGCAACTCATCAGAAAGGGAGGTGTTATTGCCCAGAATGAATATTTGTTTGGAGAGCAGCAACACACACGAAAAAAACTACAGATAAGAAGACAGAAATGTATTAAACTGATGCAGGTGAATAATCATTTTTAAATTTAGCTAAAAGACGAAAAATAACTATAATAAGGTATGAACTTCACCAGGGAAGGTTGACATAGTCAAAGAGTAGATTTGGGGATTAGAATATCGGAAATGATATATCAGATTCTCTATACTAGTGATAACATTTTATAGGTCCAACACTGGAGCTACTCCTGGTGCCACTCTAGAGGGGAGGTAGAGCTCACTTGGTTTAGTTCCACCCTTGACTGACAGTACCGGCCTGAGAACAGGAACTTCTTCTGCTTTATTGCCACTGGATGCCCCCAAGGGAAAGGTAACTTAGGCAGCGACAGAACGAAAACTCAAATGCAGGCATTCTGACTCCAGGGCTCACCAGCTTGCTAAACTCTTAGTGTTTCCATTTCCTCAAATGTTAAATGAAAATGGTAATGATAATCCATCAGCTTCCTAAATAGACTATTATGAGGATTAAATTACTTCAAATGCAAAGAGCACTTAGAATGGTGCCAGACACATTTATGTACTCAATGAATATCAACTGCTAGTCTCTTCCCAGGACCAAGTTATCACAAAAATATGCTTTATTTGCAATCAAGGTACTCAGTCTCAGAGTCCCAGAGAGCTCTGCTGGGTCCAGGATAATTCTATTTCCTGAAAGACTTAAAACAAATGTAGGGCAAAAATTCTGTTTTGCAAATTTCCACCACAAAGCCCAAATCTACTTTTCCAATGTGAGGAATGACCACAGTAAGCAATAGACAATGTAATCCTCTAGTCCAGGACTGTTTTTGTAATTCTCACTAAAGAGCCCAGCTCTTGAAATGTGAGTCAATTAAGTAATTTCAAATTTGAACAATCCACAGATATACTCTGTTCCTTAACAACAGAAGAAGAGAGTTGGGGAGCTATTAGCTTCTGCAGGACAACATACTCCTTTTCATGGCCAGCAATGGCTTTATCATTCACACACCATCCAAACAAGAAATCACGGATTGGAGTCTTCAGTTCCTCACTCTCCCTCACTTCCCACATTTAACAGATAATACTTCTCTGGCTAATGCTGCTGCTATTCAGGCCTTTAGTATCCATTTCCTGAACATCTGACTAGTCTTCCTGGGGGAAAGAATCTCTATTCTCCAATCCAACCTCTTGAGTAACTGCACTTAATGTGTTTATTGCAAAAATGGCCACAATACTTCGCACTTCCTCCCATCAAGGGATGGAGTCTGTTTCTCCACTGTTGGATAGTTGTGTGAATCTGGGATATCCCAGTGAATTGCTCTGACCAGCAGAGAGCAGTGGAAGTGATACTGCGTGAGTTCCAAGCCTAGGCTTCAAGGAGTTTTGCAACTCTTATTGCTCTTAAAGTCCTGTGCCTACCATGTGAAGAACCCCAGGCCAGCCTGCTGCACAATGAAGGATACCCAGCCCAGTCACCCCGACACCCTGGCTGGGAGCCAGTCACCCTAGATGCTTCAGCTGCCACTCAGTCTACCAGCTGGCTGCACAATTAGGGGAGAACCCAGCAGGATTACCTCAACTGGCCCAGACAGGAAGAATCAGCCAGCGGACCCACAGCATAGAAAATTCAATAGTGGTTGTTTTGAGGCACTAGCTTTTGAGGTAATTTGCTATGAGGCAAGAGAGTACAGATAGAGATTCCATTTAATGCTTTAAAATTTGCAGATAATAATATCAATTAACATAGAAGTAACATTCATTAAGGAGAAATCATAAAGATTACAAAGATAAATAGAAACCATTATAAATAGGAGATTTTAATTTCCCCTTCTCAGTCCATGAAAGCCAAGTGGGGAAAAAAATAAGGATATAAAATATCTAAATAGCATAATTATCAGGTAGACTTGATTAACACATAGTGAACTCTCCATCTTAAAAATAGAGAATACACCTTGTTTCAAATGCAATAAAAGTAGAAACTCAATACAAAATAAAGTAATGTAAGGTTTTTCTGCTTGGAAATTTTAAAACATAGTCATAATTTCTAGAAAGCAATAATAATGAAAACACTACAAATCAAGTCTATAAATTCATCTAAAACATTGTTTAGAAGAAATTTTTGGCATCAAAAATTTGTGCCAGTGAAAAATAAATTAAAAATCTGACTCAAAAGTTCAGAAAAAGAATATCAAAATAAACAACAGAAAGCAAAAGGAAGAAATTAATAAAAATAAAGGGATTTACTCTAAGAAAACATAAAAATGACTTAAAATAATTAATCTTTTAAATATCAATAAAATAAATAAACCACTAACAAAGATAATCAGGAAAAAAGAGATGAACTGAAAATATTTTTAAATGAAATTATTACAAAGAGCTAAACCATAAAACCATTGAAAACAGAAGAAATTAAATGACTCATAAGAAGCTGCTTTACTCAACACTAGGCAAACAAATTTGGAAACTTGAATGAAATGAGTAATTTTCTAGGAAAGCATAATTTCTTCACAACTTAAGGAAAACCTAAGTAGAGTAATGTCTGTAGAACAAATAAATTTAAGAGCTATCTTCCAAACCTCCCAAATAGAGCATCAGGCTCAAATGGTTTCCCAGGGGAATTCTAACAACTCATTAAGACCAAATAATTCTAATGACGTACAACTGTTCCAGAGCATTAAAAAGGAAGAAAATTTCAGGTTTTTTTCAATGAAGTAAATATAACATTGGTATCAAAACCTGGAAGACACTTAAAAAGACCAATCTTCCTTGTGACTGTAGTAAAATTACCTATGTAATATATTACCAACACAGTACATTTAAAAGAATGATAAACCAAGAGGCTAATTCCAATAATGCAAGAATGATCCTGAATTACAGAATCTGTTAATATAATTCACCTCTTAATATAATTCATCATTATACATAATATATCTGGGGAGAAAAAAATATCACCTCCTTAGGTGCTAAAAAGACAAAATTCAAAACTATTCAAAACTGATTTTTAATAATTAATAGCATAAGTATAGATGAGAATATATTCTTTGCCTAAACCTAGCATTATGCTTAACTGAAGCATTCCCACTAAAGACATGAGCAAGAGAAAAACAATCAGTATGTCTATTTTTTAACATTATACTTGAATTTGCAGCCAATGCAATTAGATATAAGAACAAAATTTAGAGATACAGAATTTGAAAAAGAGAAGATAAACTTACTTTTCTCAAATGATATTAGTATATACCTTAAAACACACAGAAATTAAATTTTAAAAATTATTACAAACAATAAAGAAACTGATTAAAGTCACAGGGTAAAAACTTAGTATACGGGAATCAGTGGTTTTCACATATGCAAAAGCCAGCCAATTGAATTATATAATGGGGGAAAAGACCACATTCACATTAGCAACAAAATATATAAAAGTACTTAATATAAATTTAACAAGACACAACATTGTAAAATGACTGTAACTCAATAAAAAAAAGCTTAAAAATAAATAAATAAATAAATTTAACAAGAAATTTATTAGGCCTATAGAATAAAACTAATGCACCTCCAAGGGGCACAAATAGGCGTCTCGAATCAGAACACTCAAAATCATAATGTTGTCAATTATTCTTAATTTATAAGCATAACACAACTGAAAGTAAAATATTAATAGTTTTTAATAGAAAATCAGGTTCCAAAGTATATGGGAAAATACATGTAAGAATAGACAAGAAATCATTGAAAGAGAAGAGCAATGAGTGGGTGGATTAGCCTCAAAATATATTCAACATAATACCTCAATAATTTAAATAGTGTGATAGTAGTATATAAATTGACAAAAAAAATAGAATAGTAGGTTCAAAATGGTCAAAAAAATTATGTAATTTTCATATATGATAAAGGTGTTATCTCAGTGGTAAAAAGGCTATTCAATAAGTGATCTCAAATCAGTTTCCAAGAAAAAAATCCTAAGAGATGGAAAAATTAAATGTAGACTATGAAATGCTAAAAGTAGCAGAAGAAAACATAGGATTGTTTTATAACAGTGGAGTGCAAAAGGCCTTTCTAAGAATGACTTAAAAGCCAGAAATCATAAAAGCAACGCTGATTAGTGATCATTCCAATCCTTAGTTTACAGTTTTGTGACCTCCGCTCCTCCAGATATCTTATTAACACCCTAACTTAGCCACTCACTCCATGGATACATCTCTACCTGTAACTTCCAATAGTTGTAGCCTCTCCAAAATCTCAATTTCGAGAACCTACTATCTGACCAGCAGTATCTCTACTACCCTTATCCCAACAATCCTTTGAACTCACCAGGTCCTACAAACTATTGATTCTACTATCTCTTCATTGATCCTTACCTCCCTAATATCTTCACTGTCCTCATTAACCAGCTTAAAATCTAGAATCAGTCATTATAATTGCTGCTTTATATAAACCCTCAATTTCCTTGACCTCTTTCTCATCATCATACTTAAAAAACAAAAAACACTTGTTAACTCTAGCTGTCTACCTATTCCAAGCTTGCGTCCGGGAAACTGAACCTGGCTCAGAAAATGATACAATCGTGCCATTGTTCTTATTTTAAGTCATGGTCACTAACCTCCAGTGTGAGGGACACAAGGTGAACTACTAATTCTTAGTTGATAATTTCAATATTAAGCCATGCTACATTTCTTTTCATGATGTGATATCTTTGTAAAGCAGATTTTCATAAGTTTCAACACTTGCTATAATAAAAAGCAAGTATCGCTGTAAAACCAACATGGAACAGAAAACAAGTTGTAGCAGTCTCTAATCTGATTCAAAAGTTTGAGAATTTGTGTGTGCAGATAGTGCACACATCCTGTTCATAATTGTGATTAAGAATTCTATTCTTTTTCTGTCTTCTTTTTTCTATCAATGTGCTTTAAAAAAATTCTACTAAGTTGTTAGGACATAAATACTTATCAAGGTCTTTGGCCATAACTACTTAATAAATGAAATTTTCAGGTCTTGCTTTTGGCCTAGAAGTATGATGCAAAAATTACACAGAGGATACAGTAGCCTTAAGTTAAGAGAAAAAAATTGGTGTGATTAGAAAACTGAAAAATATCAGTAAGCCTGAAGCATGGTAAGCGTCGGGGAACATGATCAAGAAACACTCCAGGGAGGCAGAAAAGGCTCAGGTCCTGCAAAACATCATAGGCTATACTGAGAAACTTAACTTTATAGTAAGAGCAATGAAAAATCTTTGAAGTTATTTGAAACAGATGAGTAATTAGATTTGCTTTACAATTTTACATGATAAAGCTGCTCCATGGGGAATGGGTTGGTAAAGGAGGAGACACGAGGAACCTGGCAGGCAGAGAGAGAAGTGCTTGGAGACCAGGAGCATTTTGTAGGTAAAATTAACAAGAATTGGTGATGGATTGAATGCAAGGATTAAAGGAGATAGAAGCATCAAAGATGGCTTTGAAATGTCTGGCTTGAACAACGAGGTGCCTGTACCTGAAATGAAGATAGAAAGGAACTATTGGAGGAGAATATTGAAACTTAGGTTTAGACATTTTAAACTTAAGATATCTACAAAGCAAGCAACAAATGACAGTAGGCTGATGTTTGGATTTGAACATGACATCAATATCCCTTTCCCTAAAAATGGCCTGATTATTCATTCCTCATTTTACTAAGATCTTAACTGCAGACACTCAATACCCTTAGCATATACAATCTCATCCAAACTCAACTCAAATGTATCCTGCCAAGGCAGGCAGCACATTAGGGTCTCCATCTGTCAGTGTGCACAAAATTTAGTTCTACTATCATAAAACCAGTATTCAGGTGCTTAGATGGAAGCAAAGACAACCATGTGCTTTTTGGTCTCCTGACTTCCTTGAAAACAAACTTGCTTCGCTTGGCTGTTGGCAGCCTTCCTAGCCTCTTCCAATTGCTTCTCCCTTAGGGTTTTGCACTGTCCTTTTTACAATAGCCAGTGTTGCAGATCGTATAGCAAACTAAGCAAACCACCATAATAGGAAGACCATTCCCTGACTTTGAATTGTACTGTAGCCTGGGTCCTTCTACTATACTGGTACAACTTACCAAATCAAACTTGGATCTCAGCAGCTTATTCTGAAGTTGTACCCTCCTCTATTGTCACTATATTTCATACTACCTACCACTTTATGGGTCCCAGTTTTCTCTGCTTTCACTTGTCATCCCACACATGGGTTTCCAGAATGCCTCAGCCAAGCCTGTTTTGTTGATCAGACTCTCCGTGTCTTTGTACCAGATTTATCCTCTTCCTCCCTGGAAGAGTTAAGCTCTGCACTAGAACTGAATATTTGCTACAAGTTGCCTTTAGTTATTTTGTGGTGTTTCTCTTGCTGTAGTAGTATGCATGCATATTTATGGATTTTTCCCTTTACCCTAGATCTTTCAGTAATTTGGTCTCTACTGACTGAATCAAACTTCCACATTTAGCCATTTGCATTGATTTATATGTATACACACCAGATTCTATTTGTATAAGCAAATAAAGCCAAGACATGTTTTAATATTAGAATTACTGAAGAATTTTCCTGTAATTGTGATAGCAACCATAAGATTATATCACAAATTATTAATCCATTCTCTTAATAATGGACATTTGGGTTAGTTCAAGTGTGGGTTATTATGAATAAGTATTTTTTAATCACATTTCTTGCTTCAGCCCTATATTCCCTAATTTAGAGTCAATTGAAATGGAAGGTTTTTAAACCTCTTCTAGTCCGTGGTCTCATGGCACTAAGGCAAGTGTTCTTCAAATGGAAAAAACTCTGTCAATATTTGTTAAATTAAGTCATTAGACATATTGAAGAAAAGGCTTACAAGCCCAAGTCTTTTAAATTAATGTAAGTATCTCTTCCATGGTAGGTCTTCAGTCCCTAAATTGATCTGTTTTTCCAGTTTTCTATTTGAGCTCTATACAGAACACACAATCAATTTAAAAAGAATGGCATAATTCAGCTGGGACATACTTGACAAAAAATTAACTCTAGGCAGACAGAACTCAAAGAGTCACTATTTATAGTGAAAATTAGCCAGCCATTCTTCTAAATTCTGATATGTTAAGGTAATAAAGTGTGTTCAGAGACAATATAACTAAAAGTCTTTTTTTTTAATCTCATCTTCTAGTTCTGCCTTAAAAGAAAGAAAACTGTCAAGTGTTGATGTTTGTTCTCAGACTTAGTAATGTTATGATTTCATGTATTTTTATTGTTCGTTTGCTGGAATAAAGAGAGGAAATTTTTATTCCCTGGGATGAAATGCTTTCTGTTGGAACAGAATTATTTTTCTTATTCAAATCTTTTAATACTTTATGAGATTTAAAAGCAATAAAATATCTGCACCTGCATTTTTGTGGGACTAAAAAATATAAGTGAAACTAAAGTGTTCATAGGGATCAAATGGGAAAAATCCATTTGACACCATTAGCTTTGGGGTCCCAAGAGAGCACATGAAACACGTATTTCCCTACCTGAAAGCATAACCAGAACCTGTCCATACGGTACCAAACATGTGGAATATGGACAACCCCATCAATCAGCCACCTGACAATCCACACGATGCCAAATATCTGGGTATTTGGACATGTCCAGATAAGTGAGTGAATTTTTCACCTTTCTTCTGAATTTTTTGGCAACATATGCACATAGCCAAGTGTGGCACTTTTGATCATGTTGTTACTTTCAGTCATGCGTTTCCCAAATGTCTTAAGAGTCCTAGCCCTTCAATTTCCAAAGAAAACCTGTTTAGAGCACCATTTTTTACGATTCATTTTGATGAAGAACTTATATTGAACACTTATAATGGCAAAACTTTGGCCCATTACATGAATCGGTATGTTTATTCAATAGATTTTAGAAAGCAGAGCAGTAATGGTCTACTTTCCAGCGGAAGATATATCTATATTGAGATAATCTGCGCTAAGCTTCCCATGTGCCCCATTTTTAACTCATCTTGTTACTGTGCCTCCTGTGATCCCTCCCTCACTGTCTGAGAGGTTTCTCCAGGAGCAACAGTGATGGGGAGAAGAAAAATGACAAAGTCTGACACCCAGAGGCCAAAATGGAATAAAGCTTTGGCAACAACCTGAGACACGGAAGGAAAATAAATGACAGCAACGTGCTGGCAGGAGATGCTCTTTAGGGGCTGTTGGGGAGGATGGAGATACCCTCCCTCAGTACAAGGACAGCATGGAAGTCATGTTGGGAAGCCCTTGGGAATCTAGATCAATTTTAAAGAAGGAAGAAGAGACTAGCATCTGTGACTAGAAATTTAAATGGCTACTGTAATTTTCTTCCTTTTCTTTTCCCTCCTTCTCCCCCTCCTTTTCTTCCTCTTTCTGTTTTCTCTCCCTTCTTCCCTCCCTTCCTCACTTTCTCTGTATATTCACATCCCCAAACTTAAAAATGCAATCCACAATTCCACAAACAGAACCTTTTTGTGCAACACTATGCCTGTTTCTAACCACCACTCCATCTCTTCTTTCTTCCCGGCTAAGTGTCTCCGAACTCTCAGGCTCCTATAAGCATTCCAGTGTCTATCCACCAGCCACTGCTTTGCTCCCTACAGGCCAGCTCTGTACCTGTTATTCAGTGTTAGATCTTCCATTAGGCTAATGACTCTTAGGGAGTAACCCTGGGAGTGGCCCTAGCAGCGTATTCATACTGACATAAGTTTTGGTAAAATTTGCAACATGGCATGAAGTTGCAGGACCAGAGGTTGTACTGCACTGTGGCACTGACACCAGAATACGTTGATATGCGGGAGAATCAAGATTTGGAAGGCACAGAGCCAGAAGCTGGCTAGTCTGTGGAAATTTACAAATGGAAGATAGAGTCAATTCTCACTGATACTTAGAATGGATGTTCTCTTTTGTCGGAAAGTTCTTGATGACTATAAGAAATACAATAAAATACACTATATATCTTTTTCCTTTTTAATGGAGGTCATAATGAATGAAGTTAATCAGAATTCCCATCTGTAGGGCATGCATCTGTAGCAGACAAATAGTCGATGTGTCTGTGTTTAAATTAATATGATTTATCTATCCCAAATTATTAGGCAGGATCTTAGCATATCTGATACATCTTTTCCTGATAAAAGACTAGATATTCCACTCAAAGCTATGAATATAATTGCCACCAGTGCAGAGAAATTGATTTAAAAACTTCCAATGACAAAACTACACATGTTCATAGGGAGGTCATCCAATGGTAGCATTAGAGCAATTTATTCACAATTGTGTGACTCGATAAGATGTAGTGACAATTTAAATGCATTAAAGTCTCCTGAGCTTCCTTAATTTCAGATTAATTTTGTACATTTTTCAGAATCATTGATAATATGAAAAACCAAATACTTTTTGAAGTATACCAGTAGAAAGCCAAACATGTAAGCTGAAATAAAGAAAACAAGCAGAAACTTCCAAGTGTCTTTAAAGTTTGAGATAATTACAATATTTAAAATATGTAATTAGTTGTTTCTTTTCTTATTCTAAATAAATATCCCCTTTGTTCCTAATTTTGTATTTATAATTTTATATTCTTTTTCTTAGAGAAGGTCCCCCAAATCATATTAGTGTCACCTCTGTGCAAACTGTTCCCTACAACTCAAGAACTAATACTTTGAAATGTACCAATATCTTATTAAATTCAAATGAACCAACTCAATTCATCAAACTATCTTTCAATACACACTATTAAACAACCTCTTAAGTAGTGAATGAACATCGTACTTCTTCCTCATTTAGACCCTGGCTATCCCAGCATGGTCAGATCAAACCAGGACACTCATTGTACCCTAATGACACAGTGTGTATGTGTTACTGTGTTGTTGGGCCAACCGCTGTAAACACTGTCCTCGTTTTGCGTGTGTCCTTTGTAATGGCTTCTCAAAATTAGACTGAGTGCTGTGGTTTTGAAATGATTTGGGCACGGTCATTTACTCCTAACATAAAGCACATGAATATTTCAGTGTTATGAAATAATTTAATCTGGATTATGGATTCAATTGCCAAGATATAATCATTCATTTAAATTCACTATCTCAGTAGACAGTTTGCAATGAGTTAATAGAATTCTTTAGGAAAAATAGGAGCATAAGACATCACTATTGTGTTTATCATCTCCACTTAAAACTGTAGGGGTGTTCTCAGCTACATGTTTTCGAGGTAACAATAGCAGTTCATTTAGGGACAGTAAACAGTTAATTTTTTTTAAATAAAAATGGATGTTGTCATTTGAAGAAGAAATTATCATAATTCAAATAAGTAGTACACTACTTCCAAGGACTACAAAGGCTTTACAGATAGTCTAGTGGTAATCATTATAACATGTTTGGAAAAACAAATATTAAAAGACTGATAACTTAAGATACTTGTTTCTGATTACTGAGTTATAGTTTAGCCCAGCAGCTAAAACACTACTCAGTATCAAAGTGAATCTGAGTACTTGTGGTCATTCTCTAAACATTTTTGTAAATTACCAAGTAGCCATAAATTTCCCCTGAGTCTACTCTGGAAAAGAGACAAAATAGAAATCTCTATACAATTCCTTAAATATTCTTTGTTTAAAAAAAAAAAAAGGTGTGTAACATATATTTACATATCTCCCTGTTTATATCAAGCAGAATATTATAACCACTTCCTTAATTATTAAATCTGTTGAAATCGATGTTTATTCTGCATTAACAAATTGGATAATGTGATAAATCGCTTGAAACAATATGACAAAATTCTAAATTGTATATTTATTTCTCTCTATACAAAGAAAGAAAGGATTTAAAAGGAAAACTGGAATTATACAAGACTGAATGGCTGAATTTTAGTTCAAAATTCAAAATGCTATGGCCTTAAATTTTGTGGTTGAATAGATGTCTCTTATAAAGCATTCTATATCTATGTAGCAATATTCCAAGCAACTGCACAGAGTTACAAGGACATTCATTGCTCCCAATATTAGAAATGGGATATTTGCACAGGTAATTAAAATGGATTGCAGACTCATCGAAGGCTGTTTTGAAATGGTCTGCGGAAAGGGCACAGTGTTCTGTCACTTACTTAGAAATTATTCCCTCAGACACTTGCCAGTTGACTTTTTTTTTTTTTTTTTTTTGAGGCAATTCAAGAGCCAGAAAGGGGTCTTGAATGTAATTTTAAGACATAAAGAAGAATTACAGCATAAATTTACAATGAACAAACTGTCCTGGGCCCCAAAATTGTGCTATTTGTAGTTTGAACACAGAAGCAGGGGGGTAGCCATCTGGCAGAGGCCACCCTTCTCCAGTACAAAAAGTGATTAACTCTCCTGGAGTTGGCTAAAGGAAACCATAATTATTTTCCAATGGAAAAAAGCCACAAATTTCCTTTCACTCTCCTTACAGACCGCTTTCTTACCCCAAGTTACATATTTTCAACTTCATCACACATCAGAACGTTAGGTCAAACCCCCTTCCTAAGCATATTAAAATTCTTTCCAACCCCTGAACCTGTGGTACAAACAAGACTGCTATTTCAGTATCGTGATTATTTTATAATTGCCTCGTGGTTTTCCTATCAGTTGTTTTTCAGTGTTAATGTGCACAGTTGAGAACAAATACACTAGTAATTATAACTCTCTCCAAGAAACAGCTAAGGCTCTGTTTCCTGTTTATATCTATTAACATTTCCACAAAACATTTTAAGTGTTTCTCTTCTATCTCTGATGAAGTGTCAGCACCATCCAAAGAAGACATTTAGAAACGAAGGGGCCAAAGTGAGTTTTTCTAGTGTGGGTCATAACCCAGTTTTCTCAATCCAGATCTTCGTTTCATTTGCCCTAAGATGTACTGCTCTGCTTCTCTGTATATGTACAATGGATACTAAGCTGTAGGGAAATCCAAAAATTGATTAAAAAAACTAACTTATGTTTCTGGCAGAGAAATTTTCTTAATTCAATGAAACCTCACTAAAACAATTTACTAGCATACAGGCTTTTTAGGGATAAGGGAAACAGCTTTACAAAAAATTCCAAAATTGACTCTTTATCAGCCAGCCCCTCCTACTCTCTCCCGGTGACAGAATTATGATGCACTTTGAGGGTTTCTTTGCATTTGCAATGCCAAAAATTGTCATTGTACTAACTAGGGAATTAGAGCATTGAAATCTATAAAAGTGTCTGTCACTGGGATGAAACAGTGAAGTCACTGGTAAAACACTAATGAGACAAGTTTAAGGATTAATCTTGGGAAAGAGATCACCTTGCTTTCTGAAGAATGTGACAGAGTAATTTCAGCACCTGTTTTTGAGAAATGCTTCGGAAGATATTTAGAGTGTGGAGAAATTTGAATTTATCTTTCCTATATATGACCCCTAAGTATAGCCCCTGTTACCCTTTATTTAGCTCATTGGAAAGAACACCATCCTTGTGAAAGCATAGAGCAGCACCAGGGCCCTCTTGCCAATGTTAAGAATCACATCACATATGTTATGGTACTTTTTTGCTTGGCTATTTGTCCACTGAGCTATGAATGTTTCAGGCTATAGAACAGTGTTCGCACAGCTATAGTAATTGGCATAGCCAAATACATAGTTATCCAATAAGAAATGTGTAAAAGTGATAACTTGGAATATCTTCAAAATGTTAAGAAAATTTTGCACTGAGAAAAGAGTGAAGAATATGAGACAATTTTATATATCACTCAGAGCCTGGACTCAGGTTCACTGTGCAATGAATAAATACTCAGGGAAAACACTGATCATCATTATTTATATGCTAAGAGAATTACTGTTATTTATGCAAATCTTTTACTAAATCAGATTCTTAGAGTCACATCTTTTCATATATATTAACAATTCTGATATCAGGATGCACATTATTACTGATGGCATACTCGGTGGTATGTTTTCTAGCTTAGTTGTACCTAAAACAATGGGTTGTCTTATGGTCAGCAGAGGCCTAGTTTTGATGATGACACACCTGTTTCATTTTTAAAATGCTTTCATGCTGTTCTGTAAAAGTTGTACTTTGAATTTAAATACCATAGACTCACTTTTTTTTTAAACATTTTTTATTGATTTATAATCATTTTACAATGTTGTGTCAAATTCCAGTGTTCACTTTTTTTAATGGAGGGATTTATATAGGGTTATTTATCAATTTTCATTTAAGTGATTAAAAATACATGTACCAATATTATCTTTTCTTTTTCAAAAAGGACATTCTAAAAGCAAAAACATAGGAAGATCTTAATCTCAGAATTAAGGTAAATCTTTTACTTTTAGTAAAGTTAGCTATATAAAAAACTCACATTGTCCTTGTTTTTCCCCCTTTTACCATGTGGATTTGTATCAATCTATGATCTGGAATTTTGGAATCACTCTTCTAGGATATTGTTGCACACTCATTCACAGCCCACTCCTGTAGATGAGGAAGATTCAGAGCAAAAACATGGCAATTATGCTATCTAGAGAATGTGGAGACATTTCCAGAACCCTTTTCCTTGATTTCAAAAATTAAAAAAAAAAATTCTATCCTAGCTTCTTTATATTTATTTTATTTTTTTAAACAATTTTTGTTGAGTTACAGTCATTTTACAATGTTGTGTCAAATTCTAGTGTAGAGCACAATTTTTCAGTTATACGTGAACATACATATATTCATTGTCACTTTTTTTTTTCCCACTGTATCCTAGCTTCTTTTTATAAGGCAGAAGTGTTTGATTCAATCTGAATGGTATCTGAACTTCAGTCACATCACAGAGCACTGGCTGAGCACTGGCCTTTGGTCGCGATCACTTCCATATCTGATCTCTCTATTCAAATGTATCCTGGGCTGGCAGGGAATGAGTTTGGTAACATTATCCTGTGGATCTTTACCGTCTCTAATGTCTACCATCTAAACTTAGCTTGCTTCTGGCTTTAAATCTTCACACTTTGGCTCATTCTTCTCAACCTGACCCCTGTCTTCCACAGTCAGTGGAAGCCAAACCCAAGTTATGCACACTTCTGGTCCAGTGAGTCTACTTCCATCTCTGATTCACTCACCCCCATCTTTCTTTTTCACTACTCTGACCTCCCCCAAGTAAGCACATTTGGAAAGTGTTTAGATGCATTTCTGTAGTTTATGCTTTGGCAAACCTTTTCCCTGGTCCAACTCTTATTTCTTAAAAAACAAGTTTAACCATAGGCCCAAATACCAAGTAAATATTTGTTAAATAACAGGACAAAAAACAGAATTAGCTGGTTAGCCCCAGTAATTCTTACTCACATACTATACCTAATAAATATCTTGATTCATGGGTTTGGCTATAGAAGGAATTTTCTCTTAAATCTTTAGAATACTTTCTCATGGATGTGTTTTCTTTATGTGAGTAGATAGTAAGACAGCAGTGACTGTCTACATGAGGATAACCGTAATATTTTTTATCTAACTCCTCAAATAACATCCTGGTAAGTCTGTGGAGGTAAAATTGTTTCTAGATATGTGGGACTTCCTCAACTTTTAGAAAATAATCAGACTCTATTCACCTATTGTAATGCTCTCATTTTACAGACGGGAAACTGAGAACTAAAGAGAGGAAGTGATTTGTCACAAAATATATTGAAGAGAGGAAAAAGTGGCCAACCTGGAACTAAAACATCTCTTGACTTCAATTTAGCTGGCTAGAGGAAAGTAAATACAATCTACAAACATAATTTGAAATTACCTCGACCCCCAGTGGAAAACTTAAACTATAAAGCTTCTAGAAGCAAACAAAACAAAGCAAAAATCTTTGTCACCATAGGTTAGGCAAAGATTAGTTAACACTGAACATTTTTTTAATTGCTAATTTGAACTTCATAAAAAGTTTCCACTCATCAAAAAATGTAATTAAAAATATGAAAGGCAAGCCACACATTGAAGAAAATACTTACAAACATATACCTGACAAAGAAATTAATCTAGACTGTATAAAGAATGCCTATAAATAAATAAATAGCAGACAAATTTAATTGTTAAAAGGAGCAAAGCATATGAAAAACCACTGCACATAAGATACTCAAGTGGCAAATAAGTATATTAAAAGCTACTAACAATCATTAGTCATCAGGGAAATGCCAAGTAAAACCATAATGAAGTACCATTTCTTACCTGCTAGATGGCTAAAATAAGTAAGACTAACAAAACAAAATGTCAGTGAGGATATGGAGTAAATAGAACACTCATTCACTCTGTTGGTGAGATTGTAAATTGATACAACACTTTGCAAAAGTATTAGCAGTTTCATTTTAAATACCAAGAGAAATGAAAATATGTGTCCACAAGAAAGACTTGTACTGGAATATAACATAGCAGTTCTTTTCAAGCTGGTTAAAACTTGTCCAAATGTCCATCAATAGGAAAACAGATTAGCAAATTGTGACATATTCACTTAATAAAATACCCTTTAGCAATAAAAAAAAAAAATAATGAACTACTGATACACAGAACAACTTGGGAAAACCTCAAAATTATTGTGTGGAGCAAAATAAGCCAGCCATAAGAGAAGACATACTGTATATCCACTAATGCAACATCCAAAAATAGGCAAAATAATGTGATAGTGACAAAGCAGAACAATAGTTGCTTATGAGAGATAATGACTGATTGGAAAATTTCTAGTACGAGGGACTGATTTTATACATTGGATTAGTGGTTACATTTATCAAAACTCATTGAACTGTAGTTTTAGGATCTGTGCGCTTCACTGATGTCTTACTGTTACTGTGTTACTGTCGATTTATCCTTTTATGTCTGTTAATATTTATCTTAAATACTTAGGTGCTCCTAAGTTGGGTGCATATATGTTTATAATTGCTCTATCTTCTTCCTAGCTTGATCCCTTGATCATTAAGTAGTGTCCATCTTTATCTCTGACAACAGTCTTTATTTTAAAGTCTATTTTGTCTGATATAAGCATTGCTACTCAGGCGTTCTTTTAATTCATTTGCATAGAAGACCTTTTTCCATCCCCTTCCTTTGGGTAGTTTTTAGCCACAATTTCTTCAAATACATTTTTGATCTCTTTCTCTCTCTCTTCTGCTTCTGGGACCCCTATAATGCAAATGTTGGTACACTTAATGTTATTCTAAGTTCCCTTAAACTGTTCTCATTTCTTATTTATTTTTATTTTTGTGGTTCTGATTGAATGATTTCCATTATTCTGTCTTTCAGATCACTTATGTGTTTTTCTGTATCATTCCTTCTAGTGTGTCTTTCATTTCAGTTGTATTTTTCAGTTCTGATTGGTTCTTTTTTTATATTTTCTAGTCCTTGTTAAAATTCTCACTGTGTTCATCTATTCTTTTCCCTATCTCAGTATTCTTATTACGAACGCTTTGAATTGTTTATCTTGTAAATTATTTCTGCTTCATTATTTTTTCAGAGGTTTTCTCTTGCTCTTCCAATTGAGACAAATTCCTGTCTTTTCTTTTTGCATAACTTTCTCTATCTTTATAAAGTTAGGTGAAACGGCTACCTATTGTGGTCTTAAATGGGTGTCCTTGTGTGGGAACGTCCCTATACAGTCTGCCTGCGCCCAGTGGCTTTGGTGGGAGCTAAATTTGACATGAACACAAGTCAGTTTTTCTCAGTCAAGCTTTGTTGACAGCTGTCACCTTCATAGGAGGTGAGGATGGAAATGGAGGGGTTATTGCTGGAGCCAGATATGAACCAGGGCTTGCCTTCTGCTCTGTGGCAGTCACTGCTCTGTCAGGGACAGAGGCAAGTCCCAAGCTGCTAGAGCAGATGTCCTGAGAATCAGCTCTGAGCTGCCTTCATCCCCTTTAAGTGTGTACTCTCCCCACTCCTTGACCAGCATCCTTGCCACAGAAGGACAGTGCTGGAACCAGATGGACTGCTATGGGAGCAGGGAGCAGGCTGTGGTGTTGCTGTGTGAGTCAGCAATCAAGACTGCTTCTCATGCACATTGGCACCTGTGTACGTGCCAGTAATGGCTGCCCCTGCACTGCTTAGGAGCCACTTCAGGTCTGAGCCTGCTTTTTCCCTCAAAGCTGGGGTCTGCCCTGAACCTCTGCCACACTTGCTCTGGGCTGGAGCTGCGCTGCAGAGCAGGTGGGTCCTGTATGTGCTCTTGGCATGTGCTGGGGCTGTGGTCGTCTGGCCACGGACAGACATGGGGTTGCTTCTAATGTGCTGCCTCTGCAAGCACCAGTAATGGCTGCTCCCAGCCTGCTCAGGTGCTGCTTTGGTCTGAGCTGTCTCTTTGTCTCACTATCGAGCTCCCACATGGGGCTGGAGCATTCACTTGGCTCAGACTGGGACACACACTGAAGCAAACAGAGGAAACCAACAAGCCACTTGTGCAGTTTTCAATCTTCCCTCTCCACCCTGCTTCAGAAGCAAGCAAGCATGCATGTGCTCCTCATGAGCAGAGTCCAAGTTTCCCACAGCCCTCCTGTTGGTCCCAGAGGCCCTCCAATCAGCCAAGGGGACTAGTCTTCCCTGTGTTGGAGCCCAGGTCTGGGGCACCCAATATGTGACTTGAACCACTCGCTCTCCAGGGAGGATCTCTACCCATGTAATCTCCCTTTTCCTCTGAGTCCTCTCCCAGGGACACAAGTCCTGACCTGACTGCTTCCCGTCCCTTCTCGCCTGATTCTGTGTGGGTCTTTCTTAGAGCCTTGGTTGTACAGGAGTCTTCCTGCCAGTCTCCAGTTAGTTTTTAGTGAGAATTCTTCCACACATAGATGTATTTTTGATGAAGATTTCACTCTGACCTTTAAAGCAGGTGCTTTAATGTCAATTTCAGGAGGTTTTATGTTACAAGCTAAACTGTTTCTAAGAGAAGAGTCCTCTGAATAGTTTCTCTCAAAGGATGCTTTGTGGTCTGTACAAGTAGATACTTCATGTTCTCTGGCCTGGTCTCCAACACCCATCACAGATAATTCAGCATTTTTGTATTACAAATTCCAGATCCCAGGACGTTTCTAGCAGCCAAAAAGTGCATCACAATAGGGGAAAAAAATGGATTTATTTTTCCATTGTTTTATTATTTCTCTGTTGATCATGTTACCCTAGGAAATTCTGGTGAGGGCTTTTTCCATGCTATTTCCATGTTAAAGCATAAAAGAAAAAGGAATTACTTTTTTGAAAGTGTCCAAGACATTGGTGTTGCAATCATCTCTCATAATCAACAATTTGGATCACAGTCTTCCAGTAGTAACTGAGCTGTCCAGGGTGGGGACAGCAGGAGGCTTATTTCCATCATTAAAGGCGGGTGGAGGGGGGTTGCATTTTGTTGGACAGATATATTTGAAATTTGAGGTTTTCTTGAATCTAAAGACCAGCAAGTTTCCTCTAAGGGGCAACTGGTTGAAAATCTCTTTTAAAACTAACCCTAATACTTCTGTTTCACACAACGTGAATGAATGTGGCACTCCTCATATTTAGGTGCCACGCTGAGAAGACTGACAGCTCAGGACTCTCTCTGATTCAGAATAGTATCTGATCTAATGTCTTCTTAAAATGTAATCTGTAGTGACTACAAAGTGTCTTAATCTACCGAATAATGTTCAATTTCCAGGGGTTATATCAAATGGCATATTTCCTTAGATACTTTTTTTCAGTCAATTTAGAGAAAGTGAAAATAAAAAGATAAATTCTCTAATAACTGGAATGATAGAGAAAATTTTGCTAGTGTTTTTTAAATGGTGTATAAATTAGCATGTGTGTATAGGATCAGTACCTAAAAGAAGTTATAACTGGTTTAAAGGACAGCTGGTTATGTATAGATGAGAATGTGGACTACTCCACTACAGCAATGATAGTATGTATTTTTAGGAGGCTAGTGGTGTCTCTGGCTATAATAACACTAGGACATTGTTTTGCTAATGGACTGCTAAAAAGGACCCAAGCTAAATATGTTAATTCTTACATAGACTTACACAATTTGCAAAAGAAACAAAGCAAACAGTCTCGCCTGTTTTTACTTACTGGTCTTGGTCCAGGAAAGGTTACAGGAGAAGCAACAATTAACCTGATGGTGAATATTTCAATCATCTATTCTAGATTACTTTATTTCCTTCTTTCAGATTCTACAAACAGGATAAAACATAATTCTGACATCTGGCCTGGGAATTGAGGATAGGATTTGATTATGGATGCCATACCAACTCTATGATTCTATGATTCATTGCAGCTTAATGTAGATCCCCAAAAGACTTACTTGTTGACTAAGGCATTGAACTTGACACTCCCAAAACACACAAAGAAAAACAAAGGAAATTTTGTTATGACACGGAAGAGAAATTTGCCAAAGTCAGTTTTCTGGAAACCTGGAGTCCCAGAATCAAACTATTCTAATTATTGCCTGCCTAGAAATAGCAAGTTATGCTTTCTAAAAAGAGTGAGCAATAGAAGATTTTTTTTTTAAATAGAGGATATGGAATATATATTTATCTTTTAAGGATGTTCTCAAAGATTTCCAATCCTTAGCACTAGTTTAATTTGCAGTCTAATTTAAGTATTTTCCTACTTCGAGTCCTAAAGAAGAAATGCTATTCATCTAAAATAGATTGTTTAGCACTTTTACTTTCAAAACACTTTATACAAAACCATAGCCCAATGTATGTTTTGTTTCTTGTTCTTTTTTCCCTTAAATTAGGGCTGAGTTTTTCTCACATTGTGTAGAGCTGGAAAGTTTACAAATCTTTAATTGAAATAAATGTGACCAAAATTCAAGTCTGAAGTTATTTAGTTGTATAATCATCATTCTGTAATTCTTCTGTTTAATTCTTACCCAATCAACTGAGCACAGCTATTGGTATTGGCTCTCTAAGAACTTCTGGACTTGTAATACCCTAGAACTCAAAGAGAAGTTTAAAGAGAAGTTTAATGAAAACCCCAGGGTTTTCATGTAGACTTCATCCTTAATATCAAGAAATCGTCTGGTAATTTTATGCAAGGACTGGGCTATGCTAAATGTCACACATTCTCTCTATGCTTAATGTATCTTCACTTAAAGGGGAAAATAGCCTTGTGTCAGCAGAGAGAGGAAGGATATTACTAGATGTGTAAGGGTATTAGGTAAAAATCCCTGGCTATAAATTCAAGAATGCAAGAAGCATAAATTTCTTTCTTTTTTTGTAATTAAATTTTCTTTCTTTTTTAAGGTCCCTTTACCAAGACAGAGGAAATTTAATCTTGATCAATTCAATGTCCAGTCCCCTAATGAACCCTTAAATATATGGACTTTAATCTCTCCATTGAAATACAAAAGGGTTCGACTCACTCTTAAAGGGCTCTTGTAGGTCACGTGCTCTAATAGTGTTATAGATAACCTCAGAACACTTGCTGGTGCCGAGGGCAGGGCTTTCTCCATAGACACTGCCACAGGGACTACATGGAAATGTAAAATTATCTAAAGTCACTTGACTTTTAACCTTCATTAAAATTGACTGTTTCTCACCTTGGACGTCAACAACAGTTAAGGTGAAATCAGACTTCTTCAAAACAATAGAAGCCAAAACACAAAGGAATAAATAATTTAAATCAATGAAAGAAAATCATTGGCATTCTAGAATCACATAATCAGCTGGAATATCATTAAAGAGTAGGGGCAATATAAACATATTTTCCCAGAGACAGAAGATGGAAGTATTAACTACTCATTTATTCAGTAATCTAATTAAAGAAAAAGAAAGTCAAACCCACGAGAAAGAGGATAATGCAAAGAGAAATGACCAGGCAAAGAAATTGATAAAAATATTGGCAAGCATGTGGGTAATCCTAAAAAACTGATCAAGCAGAATTGCAATATCAACATTAATGGAAGTGTATAAAATTAGTAAACAGGTGTATAAAAGTGAAATAAGACTAAAATGCAGGGCATGAAAAACACAGGGAAGTAAAACAGGAAAGATGATCAATGTTAAAACATCTGAAGTCTTTTTTTTTTTTTTAATTTGTGTAGACAGAAGAGACATTAACTTTGCTAATTCAACTATGTTTTTAAAATTTTAAGGGTAAGCTGAAAATTAACAAAAACTGAATATATAACTTCCAAAACAGAAGAGGGGCATGAAATTTTTAAAAATTTAATCAATCCAGATAAAGCCATAAAAGGACAAGGGAAAAGAAACAGAAAAAGCAGGATAAAGAGAAAATATAGAATAAGATGATAGAAATTCAAAGAAATCAAAATCTCTACATGTAATTTAGACCTCTATCTTTTAACCTATAAATTCACTTTTTATTGTGATTAATGATAGATTGAGTGGGAAAGAGACAGTAATAGGATATTTGAAACATGCCTAAACATGAAAACAAGGAAAGATTAAAAAGAAAAGACGGAAAAAATGCTTAGCATGCACAAGGTCCTGGGTTCAATTCCCAGCACCTCATCTAAAAATAAATAAATAAATCTAATTACCTACCCATCTACCCCCAAAAATCCTAAATAAGATACTCTTCAAAACTTATGGGGTGCAGTTAAATGTCACTTTATAGCTTTAAATATTTCAAAATGTTAAGAAAAAAGTTAATGAACTAATTCAATTCAAGAAATTAGGAAAAAATCAGAACTGAACCAGATAAAGTTGGAGAGAAGAGTGCAAATTATTTTCTTTAAAGAAACAATGTACTAATAATATCACTACATCCATAAGTTGATCCTTTGAAAAGATAACTAAAAAGGAAAAACCTCTAACTATTGGCTTAGGGCAAAAAAAAAAAAATGAAATGGCATTAATGAATGAAAAAAAATGGATTTAAAGGTCTAGGATCCAAAATAAATTTGAAGAAATACAATGTTGCAAGGATTTGCCCTATCAGATACCAAGACCTATTACAAAATGCAGTAATTATGATACTGTAGTATTGGCTCAGAGCTAGAAAATGGGCCAATGAAACAGAATAGAAAGCACATGAATAGACATACACACATAGGAAAACCTGACGTATTCCAGAGATACCATGGAAAACCAGTGGGTAAAGGATGAAATATGAAATGGTGCTAAAATAATTGTTCTTCCACAGGATATAAGAAATGAACTTACAACTTTCCTTGTTTATGCAGATAGACAAACACAGCAAACAAAAGATTTCAAGTGGATTAAAGACCCATTTATGAAAAAGAAGCACTAAACATTTTGGAAGAAACTATTTTATGCCATTTTTTGTAGAGAATATCTTAGATCAGAAAAAAGGAAGAATCCACAAATGAAAAGACTGATAAATTTGATGACATTAAAATGTAAGATTACTGAACAAAAAATTATATATACAAAGCCATAATCAAAAGGTAAAAATAAGCTACATGTTTAAATAGCATTTTATTGACATACAGTATACATATGTAGAAAAAAAGTACGTATCAGAAATGATAAACAAGAAAATTCATCCTGGGAAGAAAAGATGTAAATAAAACTGGGAAGCCACATACAGGAGACTCAAGTATATTTGTAATGGTTTATTTTTCTTTAAAAAATTTTAAAACACAAAAATAAATAATAAATTAATAAGAATTTAAAACAAATTACAAAGTGAGTTCTAATTAAAACCAGTCAACTTAGCATGAAAAACATATAATTCACAACTAAGTAAATAAAAACACTGGACCCCTAGCTTCATTATGATTGATGGCTGTAAAGCTTTAATAAGCAAATCACTTAAAACTTTTTTAAAAAAATTCTTTCTTAAATCTGGACAATGTTGTACACTTTGATGGTACAGTAAGGGAAGATAAATAATAATTTGGATTTTAAAGTATAATTTGAACTGAAAGACATAAACTTATACTTGGATATTTCATGACTTCTTCTACTGTTAACTTGTTCACCCCTATGTTCTTGGCCATTATTGTGTCAGTGTCCAGTTTTTCCTCCATTTCAACCATATCCACCTTGTATTCTAACCTGGTTATTAGCAGAAAATCACCTCTCTTTCTGTTGTCACACCAATTATTCCCAGCCTGGGCAGACTTATCTTTTCCTGTGTTATGAGGGATATTTAAATAATCTTACTTTTTGTGAAATGGCTGAGTCCTGATTTAATCATAGTCTAACATGTAGGTTCTTTTAGTGCAAGAAACAGCAACCGATCCTGGCTGGATCCTGGAGACTAGGGGCCAGGAGAAAGACAGTTATTGGAATGACTCTTGGAATCAAAGGAAGAGAAAATTTAAAAAGGGGAACTTTCAAGGATTTCTGCGTCAAGCCATTGGCTTTCTCCCAAGAACTCTACCATTTAAAAAACTCAATTCCAAATACCTTCAGTCTTCTAGTCTCTCTTTTCCAATTCTTTAATTCCAGATACAGACTCTGATTGGTCCAGCTTGGGTCAAATATATACTATTTGTTTAACTGGTTGTGTGGACAGAGACATGTATTACAGACAAGAGCATTGGGGGGTCTACCACTGAGTAGTAATGCCAGTTTCCAGAAAGCAGTCATTAGGGGTAAGAAGGCAACACCAGAAGCAGTTTCCTATGAACAGTCTGTGCCCTCGCATGAGTCAGATGCAGAGAGGGTGTCGGCCTGCTTTTCATTAACAGCTTAAAGAGTTTCACCCTGGAATCAGCACAATGGGATGCATTTTGAAAATATTTCCAAATATTTCTCCTATTCTTGACACCCTGGGGATGACTGGAACTCATTAATATTTATGTGCTCATATTAAGCCACAAGTTTAAGTATTTTCTCCCACTGGTCTCATAATACACTTGTTACTTTTAGGGTCTAGGAACATTTGACGATTACTTTAAAAGATTACAACACACTTTTAACCTTCCAGCCTAATTGGAGAAAATATGCAGTGAAATCAAAGAATTGATTTATGATATGTAGGGGAAGCAAAGTAGAAATGTTTCTAAAGGCCTCTTTTTGAGACTCAACATAGAAATCATAGCAACCAAATTTAACGTTTATATGCCACTGAAGATTTTTACTCTTCAGTTTGAAAGCTAATGAGTTTGCTTACTTTTCTAGAGTCCCAGAATTCTTCTGCTTTGATGCAACCTGCTTTAATTGTATGGTTTAAAATCCAGATGTGTTCCAGGAATTTTTACAACCATGCAAATTATACTCTTTATAATTCAAGTTCCTCATTTGAATTGGATGGAGTAAGAAGCAAAGACGGGCACAGACTGTGTTGAAATGATTTCAGCCCTTTCATCACTCAGTATATTGACTCTGAATTGCCACTGAAAATACACTCCTGTGTTTTCTAATGGGTTGTTCCTTAGTTCTCTTGGGAAATAGCAGGGTCAACTCTTGAGTATTAGTCTACCTGTGTCAAGATTCGTATTCGTAATATTTTACACATCACTCCTCTCTCCTGCTTCAACTTGTAAGCTCCTTAGGACTACAGATTATGTATTTTCCTTACTTAGTATCTCTCAGTCTTGGATTCCATACTGTATCATACCATAACGCTTTGAAGGAAGAGATTTCCAAGAAATAATTTCTAGTAAGTGGTGTTCCTATTTATTTTATTTCCAAGGAATTTTGACTCATATTACTTTCATGTCAGAAGAATAGGAGTTGTGTCTTATTAAAAAAAATTGACTGCCATTTAAATTGTTTTAAAAACATCTGATTTTAGGAGAGGTTACTAATGGTTGAGAAGAAATGTAAAAGTAGAAAAAAAAAGTCTTCATTGTCTGCCAACAGCAGAATGGAAGTTTGGATATATTATAGAAAAGGTAAAAACTTGGAATATCCATGTTTAAGCTCAAACCCATTGGAAGATGAATGCTTCACACTTGTGTGAAGTCACCTTCTACTCTCTGTGTGAAGCTATCTAAGCATCGCTGGTGAAGTTAGCCATACCTTTGAAGAAATGTCATGAGATGACCAAAATTCCTTGTGGAATTAGAGATGATGAGAGCAATTGGTAAGATTCTGGTTATCACTGGGAAGGTATATGGGGAGGGCACTGTATAAGACCTGATTCCATCCATGAGCAAAGTTATCTTGAAAAGTTTTGGCCATTTTACCCATGTGCTTTAGATAAAGACCAAGGAGAATGAGAATTTGTGCCACATTTCATACCTAGACCCATTTCAAGTGCCATCTTTTCTGATATTGATCTTACTGTGTAATAACAGGACATAGTACAGTATTTCCTGTACCATACACTTGGGCACTTGATTACATTCAATTAATCTTAAAAAGGAAAAAGAAAGTTGGAGGACACACACTTCCTAATTTCAAAAATTACTAAAAAGCTACAGTGATCAAAAGAGTGTGGCACTGGCATAAGGATAGAGAAGCAGACCATTGGATAAGAACTGAGAGTCCAGAAATAAACCCATACATCTATGGCCAAGAACATTCAATGGGAAAAAAAAGTAGTCTCTTCAAGAAATGGTGCTGGAACAACTGGGCTTCCACATGCAAAAGAATGAAGTTGGCCTCCCCACCTCAGACCATAAATGAAAATTAACTGAAAATGAATTGATGACCTAAATATAAGAAATTTTTAAAAACCTTAAAATATTGGCATAAGTCTTAATAACCTTGGATTGGTAACGAATTCTTAGATATGGCACCAAAAGCACAAGCAACAAAAGAAAAATAAATTAGGACTTCATCAAATTAAAAATGTTGATGCATCCAAGGATATTACCAAGAAAGTGAAAAGACAACCAATAGAATGAGAGAAAACACGTGCAAATCATGTACTGATAAGAGGCTAGTATCCAGAATATACAAGGAACTCATAACTCTTATAAAAGATAAGCAAACCAGTTAAAATTGGGCAGGTCCCTAATCCCTGTTCTCTTCTCCATCACTATAGGTTTGTCTATTGAGAATGTCATATAAATGGAATGTAATCTTTTGAGATTGGCTTCTCTCCTTCTGAATGCCTTTGAGATCCAGCCAAGTTGTTGCATGTATCAGTAGATTATTCCTTTTGATTGCTGAGAATTATTCCATTTTATGAGTATTCCACAATTTATCATTCACTTGTTGAAAGAAACTTGGGTTATTTCTATTTAGGAGTAATAATAAAGAAAGCTGCTATGAGCATTTATATACAGGTTTTTACGTGAACACAAGTTTTTGTTTCTCTAAAGTAAATATCTAGAAGTGGAATTTTTGAGTCACGTGGGTAAGTACACGTTTAACTTCATAAGAAACTGTCAAAGAAGTTCTGAGTGGCTATACCATTTTGCATTCCCATGAGCAATTTATGAGACTTCCAGTTGTTCTGCATTGCCACACTTGGTGTGTTTAATTTTAGCCATTACAATAATGGTGTGTAGCAGTATTTCACTATGGTTTTATTTTAATTTCTCTAGTGGTTAGTGGTATAAAGCAACTATAATTTGGCTATTTTACTATCTGTATATCCTCCTTGATAAAATGCCTATTCAAGTCTTTTCTCCATTTTTGAATTGGAATGGTTTGTTTCTTATTGTTGAGTTTTGAGAGTTCTTTATATAGACTGGATTTAAGTCTTTTGTTGGATATGTGTTCATAAATATTTTTTACTGGTCTGTACCTTGTCTTTTCCTCCTTTTAGCAGTGTCATTCACAGAGCAAAAGCTTTTACTTTAGACGATGTTCAATTTATTGTTTTTCTTTTATGATCATGCTTTTGGTGTCATGTCTAAGATTTCTTTGCTTAATCCCAGGACATGAAGATTTTTTTCCTGTTTTTTTCTGAAAAGCTGTATAATTTTGTTTTTATTTACATATGTAAACTGTTTTGAATTAGCTTTTCAAAGGGCATGAGATTTAGGCTGAGTTTTTCTTTAATAAAGATTTCTAATTGTTGCTACACTATTTGTTGAAAACACTATCATGTCTCTGCTGACTTGCTTTGCAACTTTGCCAAAAATCAATTGGCCATATGTCTGTGGTTCTATTTTTGGATTCTCTATTCTGTTACATTGACCCATGTGCTTATCCCTTTGCCAATGCTGTCTTGAATACTTTAGCTTTATAGTAAGTCTTAAAATTGGGTAATATGATCTCCCCAATTTTGTTATTCTTTTTCAAAATGTTTTTGGCTGTTCTAGTCTCTTTGCTTTTCCATACAAATTGTAGAAAAGTTTATTTTTATCTATGAAAAGTCCTTCCAGGGTTTTGATTCAAATTGCATTAAATCTATTGATCAAGTTGAGACAATTAACATCTTTACTACACTAAGTTTTTAAATTCATGGAAACAATCTCTCTCCATTTATTTTGGTCACATTTCTTTTATCAGCAATTTGTCATTTCCAATATACAGATCCAGTACTTATTTTAGTAGATTTACACCTAAATATTTCAAAGCTTTTGTAAATTGTAGTTTTAAATTTTTGGTTTGTAATTATTTATTGCTCTTATATAAAAATGGGATTGATATTTGAGTATTTATCTTATATTTTGTAACCTTGATAAACTCATTTGTAAGTTTTAGGAGTTTTTATTTACTCCTTTGGGATTTTCTATGTAGACAATCATGTCATCTCTGAATAGGAGGAGTGTTATTTTTTCATAGCCAATCAGTATACATTTCCTTTTTATTTTTTCCTTCTTACATTCATATAAACTTATGGTACAATATTAAATAGGAGTTATTGCCTTGTTCCTAATCTTGGGGAAGAAGTGTTGTCTTTCACCATTAAATGTGACATAGCTCATTAGTTTTTTTGGAGATGCCCTTCATCAGGCTGAAGAATTTCCTTTCTAAGTATGCTGAGAGTTTTGTCATGAATGGGTATTGAATTTTGTCAAATTTTTTTTCTGCATCATTTCATTTAATGATGTGGTGTTTCTTCTTTACACTGTTAGTATATTGCTTTACATTGATTGATTTTCAAATATCGAGTAGGCTTTGTAGTCACAGATTAAACCCGCTTGGTAATAGTATATGATTCTTTTCATATATTGCTAGATTTGGTTTTATTCAGATAATAACCTTTTATTCAGGAGTTTTCATCTGTATTAATGAGGGATGTTGGTCTGTGGTTTTGTTGACATTCTTGGTTTCACTTTATCTGGTTTTTGTATCAGAGTTATGCTGTCCTCAGGGAATGAGATGGGAATTGCTCCTTTCTCTTTTCTAGTTAGAGAAGTTTCTTTGACATTTCTTACAAAGCCAATTTAGTGCTGCTGAACTCTTTTAGCGTTGCTTGTCGTAAAAATCTCTCTCTCCTTCAATTCTGAAAGGTAGTCTTGCCAGGTAGAATGTTCTTGGTTGTAGGTCTGTCCCTTTCATAATTTTGACTATATTGTGCCACTCCTGTAAAGTGTCTACTGAGAGTCAGTTGATTGTCTTATGGGAGTTCCCTTATACATAATTAGTTGCTTTTTTCTTGCTGCTTTTAAGTTTCTCTCTTTAGCTTTAACTTTTGCTATTTTAATTATAATGTCTCTGTTTGGACTTCTTTGGGTTCATCTTGTTTGAACTCTCTGTGCTTCCTATACCAGGTTAGGAAAGTTTTCAGCCATTATGCCTTGAAAGAAGTTCTCTGTCTTTTCTCTCTCTCTTATTCTGTGACTTGTGTAATGTGAATGTCAGTACGCTTACTGTTGTCCCAGAAGTCTCAAACTATCCTCATTTTTAAAATTTTTTTTCTTTTTTTTAATTAAGTTTATTTCTCTGTTTTGTTTGGGGGGAGGTACTTACGTTTTTTTTGTTTTGTTTTGTTTTTTTTACTTTTTAGAGGAGCTACTAGGGATTGAACCCAGGACCTCTTGCTTGCTAAGCATGTGCTCTACTACTTTGAGCTATACCTTCCCCCTCTAAAAATCTTTTTTCTTATTTCTATTCAGCTTGGGTGATTATCATTACTCTGTCTTCCAGATCACCAATCCATACCTCTATATCATCTAATCCTCTGATGATTCTTTCTAGTGCATTTTTTATTTCAGTTATTGTATTCCTCAGCTCTGTTTGATTGTTCTTAATATTTTCTAACTCTTTGTTGAAATCCTTGTTGTATTCATCCATTCTCCCAAATTCAGTGATTGTCTTTGTAATCATTACCTTGAACTCTTTATTGGATAGATTGCTTATCTCTACTTGGTTTAGTTCTTTTTTGAGGTTAAGTCTTGTACCTTCATTTGAAACATATTATTCTGCCTGCTTATTTTGCCCAAGTCTCTGTGTTTATTTCTATGTGTTAGTTAGGTCCATTATGTTTCCCAGTCTTGGAGAAGTGGCCTTACATAGGAGGTGTCCTCTGGGGCCCAGCAACAGGCTCCCCTCTGTAATGCTCTAGAGGTGTCCCCTGTATGGGCTGTGCGTGCCTTCTGTAGTGTCAGGGCTGACCATGGGTACACTGGTAGGTGGGGCTGGCCCCAGCCCCACTGGCTGTGAGGCCATACCTCATGCAATGGCTGTGACAACATGGATGGCCCTTGAGGCCATTATGCTAAGTGAAATAAGACAGACAGAGAAAGAAAAATACTGTGTGGTATCACTTATATGTGGAATGTTAAAAAAAAAAAAAAAGATAAAACTCATAGAAACAGAGATTAGAAAAGTGGTTTCCAGGGGCTAGGGGTGTAGGGAAAGATTGGTATAAGGGTATAACCTTCCAGGTATGAGATGAATAAGGTCTGAGTATCTCATGTAAAACATGGTGACTATAGTTGACAACACTGTATTGTGTGTATTGCATAATTGAAATCTGCTAAGAGAGTAAAACTTAAATGTTCTTCTCCCCCACCAAAAAAAAAGAAAAAGATAAATATATGGGTTTGTTTGTTGGCCTTTTTTGTTTGTTTTATTATTGGATTTTTTAGATGTTAATTAGTCCTAAAATTTCCATTTGGTTGTTTTTTATGTCTTGCATTACTTTGCTGTGAATTTATATCTTTCATTTCATTTCTAGGATCTTTATCCTTACTTATCTGAGCATTTTCATAATATCTGCTTTAAAGTCTTTGTCAGATAATTCCAACATCTTTGTTATCTCAACCTATGCATCTGTTGATTATATTTTCCTATGTGAATTAAGATTTTCCCAGTTCTTCATCCACCAAGTAGTTTGGTTTGTATCCTAGACATTTTGAATGATACATTAGGACCCTATGGGATAATACTGAAAGTTTTATTTAGGCAGGCAGTTGACCAATTGGGTTCAGTCCACCAATTGGATTCAGATATTCAGCTGTGGCTCCAGGATCAGTTCAGTTTCCAAAGCCTTTCCAAAGCAGTGCTATTCTGATCTCTCCTGCATGTGTGTTTGCCATTGACTAGACTGGGATTTGGGTAGTGGTCTATCCCATGGTCCAGTTCTCAAAGTCTATGTATGCTGTTTTAGATCTGGGCTAGCACAACTCAAGGGTGAGCCCAGGAAATTCATAAATGACTTAAAGGGTCCCTTTCTCAATGATGTCCTTCTCTGCAATCTTCCTAGTACTTTGCTGTTCCCTAATGCTCCCCTTCTCTGGTCCTCTGGCCAGAAAACTGGGGCTTTATTTATACTGCTCTGCTGTATACTTCCCGTGACTGCACCTGCTTTGGGGCCAAATGGTGGGAGAATAGAAAGAGGGAAAAAATGCAACAAGGGTTTGTCCTACCCTCTGGAATTACCACTTCTCCAGTCTCTAATCAGGGAGGAAGAGTCCTGCCCTCGGAGCTTTAGATTTCTGTTTGTCTCTTGTTGCTGCTTAATTATAGTAGCTAATCATATCTGCTTCTAATTTTGGCTCCTACACAAGCTTCAAAATTCTTATTGCCCATCAGAATTGCCTGTGAGACCTTTTTTTTAGCTTATATTTCCTAAATTCCTGTGCTGAAGGTTAAGTAAGTCTAGGATGAAGTCCAGAAATCTTCATATTTACAAGGACCCCAGATGACTCTGATGCAAGTAGCCTGAGACCAGACATTGACCTTGAAGCTCTACAAGGGATCTTTCTCATTTCACCTGGGAAGAGCATCACAGGAATTAGGGACCAAATTTCTAGCCAAAAAGAAAAGGGTGCATTTGCTTAGTGCCTTGCTGTATATCCCTCATGATCCTACTGGAGATACCCATGGCACATTAGAAGGATTCAAGTATTTGGGGTCCAGGTTGGCCCTCTTGTTAATGATACCACTAACAAGAAAGTCCTGAAATCAATGCAAGGCAGAGAACTAAGAGAATGATGCCACATTCTACCCTTTCACCCACTTCCACCAGGAGACACCCTGAGAGAATTCCACAGCATTCAGTGGAGAGGGCATAACAAATCACCATCAAAATGTAAAATGACATTGTCCAGATATAAAGAAGAATTCTTTTTAAGTTTATCTTCCAAGAAATGAAAGAGACAAAAACAAGAAATAACAAGGGTTGACAAGGAGGTGGAAAAAATAAGGAACCCTAGTGCACTGCTGGTGAATGTAAATGGGTGCAGCCACTATGGAAACAGTAGGAAGGTTCCCCAAAAACTAGAACTAGAACTACCATATGATCCAGCAATTCCACTTCTGGGTATTTATATAAAGAAATGAAAACACAAATTTGAAAAGATACATGCACCCCAATGTTCCTAGCAGCATTATTTACAATAGCCAAGATATGGAAGCACCCTAAGTCCATCAGCAGATAATGGATAGAGAATATGTGGTACGTGTGTGTGTGTGTGTGTGTGTGTATACATATACACAATGGAATATGGAATACAATAGAATATTACTCAGCCATTAAAAAAGAATGAAATTTTGCCATTTGCAACTAAATGGGTAGACCTGGAGGATATTATGCTTAGTGAAATAGGTCAGATAGAGAAAGACAAATAATATGTGTTTTCACTTATATGTGGAATCTAAAAAATAAAACAAATAAATGAATATAATAAAACAAAAACAGACTCACAGATACATACTCACAGATACAAAGAACAAAATAGTGGTTACCAGAGGGGAGACAGAAAGGGTGATGGGCCAGATGTGGGTATGGGATTAAGAGGTACAAACTACTAGGTATAAAATAAATAAGATACAAGGATGTAATGTACAGCACAGGGAATATAGCCAACATTTTATAACTTTATATGGAACATAATCTATAAAAATACCAAATCACTATGTTGTACACCTGAAACTAACATACTATTGTAAGTTAATTATATTTCAATTAAAAAAAGAGAAAGAAGTAGGTGTATTCTCTCCCTCCTCCTCTTATTTTGAAACATTACAGGCCTGTGAGTGATTTGGGTTGCTTAGAAGTGTAGAAGATTTCAAAAAATCAAAGATACGTAGCAGGCTGTGTCTGAGTGGAGGTGTAATTTGGATTCCGAGTATTTTAGTTTGGGGAACTCCATTTAATTCTGGAAAGTTGACAGAGTTGAGAAGGCTTAAGTCTTCAGGAGAAATGAGAATCTTTCGGGTGTACAATCAGATCTGATTTTAAGAAGAGAGATAAAGAGATAAGTACTTTTCTTGTTGTCTAGACCAGTTTGCCAGTAGAATAAAGGAGCAGGGAATGAGGACAGAAGTTTTTCCCGGGGATAAAGCCTGCCTCGGTCAAGGTATAACCAGTGTAGTTGCTCTAGAAAGCTGTTTCTCTCTGAGAGCCACAATTTCTCTCTGACTGATGGAACATATACACTTTTCTTTGATATTTTCTATTGTTAAAGCCTAAAAATGTGACACAAGGGGAACTGATACAGAATTTTTTTCACTTATGACAGCTGCAATGAAACATTACATCAGCAGACAAAATTTAATTATGATAAATTTTCTAAGTATAGGCAGTTAAGATATACCTGGTGGGCCTGATTTACAGCCATTATTCTAAGCCAAACTTCTCATGAGTTAACTGTACAGAGCTACCAACAGGTACTTTATGAAGGCCCCACTATAGCTTTGAAATATCAATTATCTCATGTGAGTTAATTTCTGCAACTTCACTGGTACCAGTTTGAACAATTATTAGTCAAAAGTCACGGTTCACTATGGGAATCAATGGTAGAGCTAAAGGATGAAGCAGTATTGAATTATTATGCAGAGTTCTCCACCGTTTATAAGCTTTGCCAAGTAGAAAAACAATTAGGAGACAGACAACACATTCTATCTCCCATCTGCTGGTTTCAAAGTAGGAGTAATAGTTGTAAAATTTATTAAGCCATCTTAAAGTTGTCCCTGGCATAGAAGCTCTTTAAATGAGACTGCTGCTGTAAGTATGATTTTCCATGGTTTCCCGCAGTAAGAAGTGAAGGGAGGTGTTCATTTAAGGTGGAGCTGTTTCAGACCAGATTTTCTTGGTATCACAGAGTATTACGTTAATGTCAGTCCTGTTAGAAGTGCATGTGTGTTTATAGGGCCCACTCCAAAGTAAAGTCTCAAGCACAGAAAATAAACAGTGTTGTTGAGTCACTGTTTATTTCTCATGACTAACCCAGAATTCATTAAATGGCACTGACCATCCTAAACTTTAATTTGAGCCACAAATATTCTCCATGTATTGCCATGTTGCGGAGCAGACGTGTGCTCCACACATTTTTACCCCATCTGCCTTTCAGCATCTAAGAACTGCAGCTCAGCAGTGATTAGAAACAGGATTGAAACAAAGACAGGGTCAGGTGAGTGTCTTGGAAGATCCCAGGCATGTGGGTCTGGCTGAGCAGTTAGCTTTTGTTTATGCCAAGGGCTTTATATTCCTACATTAAAGTGGCTTAAAAGCCTATGCAAGCAACTGACATTTATTGATTCCAATATATTTTTGGCTCCTTGGGAAATGTCCCACGTGGAAACTTTCACAATTCGGAGTTTCTCCTCAGATATCTATCCTTTGCCAGAACACACCATCTTGTACCCCAGCAGCTCAGCTCCCCTTAATATTCTCAATGGCATATTCGTGACTGGCCTCCAGTGCTGAAATACTGAAATTCTACTCCTTTGGGTAGATTTCACCCTTAAGAAGCTCAGTCATGTTTTAGTCCCTCAACCTCTCCCTTGCTTAATGTCAGGATTTACTAAAAGTCTGCAACTCTGTTACGTCGATAATGGTATAGCAATTTTGAAAATAATGTGAGTGACTATTTACTTAAAAGGCATATTATTTGTAAATCCGAAAAAAATGAAGTCCACCATTGCAATAGCAATCTTTGATAATGCAAGTATAGAGACGTGAAGAGGACACTAGCAAATCATAAAGGAGGGCCCCTAGGCCATCATGGGCAACAGTAAACTTTAATTTGATTCAGTTTAACAAACACTCTACACCCTCAGTATCTCAAGAATATCTTAAAAGGATGAGGGAGGAGGATGGGGAAGAGAGATAACTCTGATATAGGTTCAGAAGTCATTGAGGGAAGAACAAGTTCTCCCTGGAGATCAGTTGACAATACCAATATGCATGGACTTCAGAGGAATAGAGAGCTTTGAGAAGCACTGGAGTCAGTGGTGAAGAATGGAATCTTTGAGATTCCTTTAAAAAACTAAAAATAGAGTTACTATATGATTCAGCAATCCCTCTCTGGCATATATCTAGAGAAAGTTCTAATTCAAAAAAATACATGCCACCCCAGTGTTCATAGCAGCACTGTTTACAATAGCCAAGACATGGAAGCAACTTAAATGTCTACTGACAGATGATTGGATAAAGAAGTTGGGGTGGATAGATACAATGGAAGACTACTCAGCCATAAAAAAGAATGAAATAATGCCATTTGCAGTAACATGGATGGACTTAGAAATTATACTAAGTGAAGTAAGTCAGACAGAGAAAGACAAATATCATATGATAGCACTTATATGTTGAATCTTAAAAAAAATGATACAAATGAACTGTTTAAAAAACAGGAAGAGACAGACATAGAAAACAAACTTATGGTTACCTTTAAAGGGAAAAAGGGGGAGGGATAAATTAGGAGTTTGGAATTAGCAGGTAAAAACTACTAAATACAAAATAGAAGAACAAGGTCCTACTGTATAGCACAGGGCACTATATTCAATATCTTGTAATAATCTGTAATGAAAAAAATATATATGTATGTATAACTTATTCACTATGCTGTACATCAGAGATGAATACATTGCAAATCAACTCTACTTCAATAAGAAAATACTAATAAAAATTTCAAAAATGAAATCTCTGAAGTCAGACAGATTAGTTAGAGTCTTGCCTCAAATCTCTTAGGTGAGTGACTCCACCTCACTACGTACCAGTACGTTCACTTGTAAAAATAGGAATGACAATAATAACTTATACCTTGGAGAGGTTTTTTTCATGATTAAATATGTTAATTCATATAAACAGCCTGGCACATGGTCATTATCTAGACAATGATGGCTCCTTGCTATTGTTATTAGAGTGATGCCATCAATAAGCCTAAGAGAATTTCTTTTTAGTTAACGCACAGTGTAAATAATTCTCACTTAACAATCAAATGAGAGTATGTACATATCACTAAATGTATCTCCTAGTGCATGGTAAGCACTCAAGAAATGACCATTATCATTTGCAGCAACACAGATGGACCTAGAGAACATCACACTAAGTGAAGTAAGTCAGACAGAGAAAGACAAATATTACATTATATTGCTTATACATGGGATCCAAAAAAGAAATATAAATGCATCTGTATACAAAACAGAAACAGACTCACAGACTTAGAAAACAAACTTATATCTACCAAAGAGGAAAAGGGTAAGTTAGGAATATGGGATTAACAGATAGAAACTACTATACATAAAACAGATAAGCAACAGGGATTTAATGTAACACAGGGAATTACATTTAATATTTTAATAGCCTATAATATATAATAATCTGAATATATAAATATGAAACTGAATCTCTTTGCTCTACACTTGAGATTAATACAACATTGTAAATCAGTTATACTTCAATTTAAAAAAAAGAAATGGCCCTTATTATACATGTATTAATCAGAAATTAATGTCTCACAATCTCCTTATTATCATAGAGATTTCTTACATTCTGAGTAATTTGTGCTGTACAAACCCAAAACACTATCCTATTTTTTTAATGGTTCATTGTAAATGTAAAGATTGGTCATTGCAAATTTTTAGGAAAGAGACTAAAAACTAAAGCCTTCCAGATACCACAGCTCTTAAAATTTTGTACACAGCACCCAACTAGACCAGGTATTGAGTTTTAAATCTCAACTGAATCTAAACAAAAAAGCAGCTCCTTCAAGTTTCCCATTCAAACATAGGCAGTACAGTCAGCAGATTTCAGTCCTCCTGGCAAATCATTCTATCAAGTGGTCTCTAAAAGTTACTGAAGCATACACAACAGAGAGCTGCAACGTGAGAAACGCGCCCAAATGTCTTACCCAAATACTCCTGACCATCATCCGTACACTCTGCCTGGAAGTTCTGGTGAAATTCAGTAGATGTGCTTCATCAGCAAAAGCAACAATGTAATCATGTAAAACTTATAAATATTTGGCAGCCTTGTTTAGAAGGAAAATTCCACCATCTGGGTCCATTTGCAATTCTATCCCTCTCCTGTGTAGAATGGTAGACTAAGACAGTCACCCAAATAAAACATGTAAACATGCCCTGTGCTTTTCTCTAACGGGATGGGAAATTAAACTTTTAAACCGCTTTGTAAGGCCCTCTTCTTTTAAATGTTCTTTTAAATTTAATTTAAAATTCTTTTAAATTTTATTCAAATGAAACAATAAAATGTAGTCAATACTATCACAAAAATGGTAGGATGAAAAATTCAATACTAATAAAACATAAATAATTAAGATGAGTCATCTGTATCATTAAAAAAACACCTGAATGTAATCAAACTTAAAATATTCAAATGTTTTTAAAAAATAAAACACATCCACTAATGACTCTTTCTTCCATGATTTCAAGGTATAAACTTAACTTACATTTTAATACATTCTTTGGCCATTACAGTCAAATATGTATTTGTAATGAAATAGGTCTATTACTGTTATTATAGAGGTTTCTCTATTCATATTAGTTTCTATTAATTTCTACATATCTGTTAACTCTTTTCCATTAACTTTTCTTTTTACCAATTTATTTCTAGTTAATTTCAAAATTGTGAGCAAAGAAAGGTTTTTTTTTTTTATTATGAAACCCAAATTTTAATCTGCCTTTTTCAGCCTTAGTAGGTTTTTTTCTCAGTTGAAGTGTAGTCAGTTACAATGTGTCAATCTCTGTTGAACAGCATAATGTCGCAGTCATACATATACATACATGTATTTGCTTTCATATTCTTTTTCTGGGGAAGAGAAAGAGTGCAATTAACCTGAACACTGAGCCTGAGAAGCTGAGGACCTATGAGAAGATACACTGGAGGCGCAACTCCTAGAAGATTCTGTCTAAATGGGTTGATTACCTCACATCACATAAGGCACAGATTCACCAATTTTGGATTTTACCAAAATTTGCTATGGAAAGAGCCGGATTATAGAAGAATGGGGTGGTGGTGGGGATGGACAAGAAGGGAAAAATAGGCTTCAGAAACTATCCAATAGTGTGACCACCACTTGCTGGTTCTGCTCTCCTCACTACACCTCTCAGAAGCTAAAGAGTTATTTCGCACTTAAAAGTATTCATAAATACACGTGTCTTGTTGGCTGACATTTGCCCCCATTTCATTGCACTTACGTGTTAACAGAGAGGTTTATAGTAGTTTCTAAACTAGAGCTTATGGTGATATTTAATAATCTGCCTTTTGTTGACAGGAATTTGCATTTTTAACCAAACATGTATTTTATTTCCCAGATCAGTATGAGACACTTCAGTAGTCAAAATACATGGAATTTTTTTTTGTTTCTGCCTCCATATTTTTTTCTTTCCTTGGTATCAATAAAAAGACATAAAATAGTCCTTATCATCTTTCTAGGCTGTTCAGGATATTTTAATCGAGGGTAGCTTGCATAGTTTATGCACATTAAACAAAAATTGGGGGCCAAGCTTTTTCATCATCTAAAATTCCCTAAGGGCTTTTATTCACATCTTATGTCCATCATTCCTTATCCAAAGTTACTCAGCTCACAGCAAAAAAAGAGAAAAGCAATGTGGCAAGATTTCAAAGCCAGTGGTGGAGGAAGTGGAGAGCAGGGATTAAAAATAGGTGTTTTTCTCTTTTTTTGTCTTTAGCCAGAAATTTTCAGGTTTTCTTCTGTGTTTTTGGTTAGTCTTTTTATGAGAAAGGAACAATTATCTAAATCATTTAAATTATATAACCTCAACTAGGAAATCTAAAGATGGTTTATGTGCTATAATTCTCGAGGTTATTAAGAGTACTACCTTACATGATGCGATTCTAAGACATTCTGAATATATTAAATTTTCTTCCTGTAAATTTAAAGTTCCTTTTAATACCTTAATATTTTTTGGTATGATAAAACTAACACACAGAGACTGAGTGCAAAATGCATTCTGTATTAGTAAGAATGATGGCATTGGCAACAAATGGACGACAAAATATCCACATCTTAACCCGGTCGCTTTTTCTTGCTTTAATAAGCTCAGCATGGGTGTTCCTGATTCAGCAGCAAATTTCTTCCAGGCCTTGTAGTTCCTTCTGTCTTTTGACTCTGCCATCCTCGGAGCTTGACATCTGTGTCTGTTCCAATGGGAGGAGAAATTACACGGGAAGGATCAGGGATGATTTGTAAGGGCCAGTTCTCTTTATGGCACAAATCAGTTGGATTTGGTAATATCTAATTCCTACCTGCAGAAGAAGTTCTGTGGTTAAAAAAAAAAAAAAATCCCTAAATCCCTTTCACTTCTGTGATTCTAGGTCTCTTGGAAGCTGATAGGTTAACATTTAGCTAATTAGCCTCCCTGTCACTTGTCTTGCTAGTCTTGTCATTCAGCTCTGCTTTAGAATAGATCCACATCCATATAATGTTGTTCTTTTGTACACTGTTTTGTGTAATTTCAAGACACAAAGCCAATATTCAAATTTTACCTACAAATAAGATGTGCATAGTTGTATTTACTGCAAAACATAGCATGGACTTCATTCAAGACTTAAAGACATAAATTAGGACCAGTATACGATAGTAATTAAGCATGACATTTTGCTGGCAACAGAGATCATCTCCATCCAGGGTTGCTTGGTGCTTTTTTAATAAGGTAATATTAAATTTTTGTAGTGAAACTTGAAACCAAATGAAACTTTCTTGATGTGGGGTTTATTTCTAGAGGTTTGGGTTTGTCTATAAACTCCAAATCCATGTGTGGTTCATAGAAAATGTTGGTAAGACTCAATCAACTTTTAGAAAACCTGGATAGAATTTCAAGCAATTAGAAACAAGAGAATGAATGTGCTTTGTTTACTTTAGACCAAATTCTGTGGGTTTTGAATTTAGAATTGAACAATTGGGGTCTAAGTTCCTTTCACAGGGAAAAACATGACTTCCTAGTGGAATGACTTGAAGAAAACAACTTTTACTTTGGAAAAATATAAAAATTGTTCATGAATGGGCTCTGGAACAAAACATAGTGGTTGAAAAGAGGTCGCCTGAGAGGAATTTAAAGAAATTGTGTAATACAGTATGTTAACGCTGGTTGTTATTCCTCCTACTGAAGTGAATTCCCAGAAGCTGTAAGAGGTGTCAA
Source organism: Camelus ferus (assembly GCF_009834535.1). NCBI lineage: Eukaryota > Metazoa > Chordata > Mammalia > Artiodactyla > Camelidae > Camelus > Camelus ferus. The sequence continues at coordinate 11,091,883 of NC_045724.1, forward strand.
CGCACATAATCTTAGGCAAGAAATGTTAACGTTAAGTCATATACTAGTGGACAAAATTCAACAAGTTGCTTTTAAAATAAACAACAGAATGTTTTTAAAAAGCAAACTACTATTATCAGTGCATTTTCTGAATTCAGCGAATTGTGGCCCAAATAAGAAGTTCCTGGGAGGTTAATAAATGAAATCATTATTCTCATCATTTCAGAGGCAGGAAATCTGCAATTTGGTGTTAAGCATTGGATTCATGTGTGCTATGTGATGATAATATGAGTCTTAGAACCTTACTGCTCAGACACCACCTACAACCAAGACCAGGGTTGATTCTCAAGGTTGAAGAAAACTTGTTATATTTGTGAGCTTATGCTTTTCATTTTGGACTTTTATAGATTTTTATTGGGAAACTTCATGGAAGCAGTGAATCTGCCAGAGATATAGCTTTAAAAAATATATGGTAAATTGGAAAACTAAGAGAAAAAATAACTTCTTCCAATTATGTGGAGAGAGTGTGGAAAAGAGGTAGGAATCATGAATGTCTGAGGATGTAGTTAAAGGGGTCATTAAGCCCCAGACCTGGGGAAGATGAAGAGAGAGACTTAAAAAAGCAAAGACTTCTGTCAAGGTTTATACACAGTTTTGGATTCTCTTTTGCAAGAAAAACACATTTTTAAATTACGGATGGAAATAGTTGTAAAAATTCAAAAACAGACTATTAAATCTAAAATTTTTGAAATCAGTTCTACTCCTCAAAAGACAGCCAGATTCTTCCCTCCCAAGGGAAAAAATGAGATTGCTAGAGATAAGTTTTGGACTAACCAGGGCTGCAATTTGAGTGGGATACATTTGGAACAAGCCCAGTCAATTTTAAAGCCAATGCAATCTGGTCTTCAAATAAACCTAGACTGGTTGAAGGTTGGGATAAAAGCCATCAGAAACCTGCGAACAGGTGAAATTTATCAAAGCAAGCTAATTTGAATTGATTTTTAAGATTTCCCCTGAACCAATTTTGGAGGGACCAACATAAGTGTTGAATTGTTGTTCTGGATTTGAATTTGTTTAAATAAGTCTGTATGCAAACACCTAAGGAAACAAAGTGTCATGTTTTGTGAAACTTTGCTTAATTTGAAAGCTATATCCTGCTTTCAAAAGACCCAGAGTTAACCCAGGTTTATAAATAGCACTGGAAAATGTTACATTTTGTAAGCTGATTGATTTGTAAGCAAACTGAGGAAGAAGCTTATTTTTTGGTTTTTTGGTTTTGTTTTTTAGTTTAAATGTAATTCAGATTCCATGAATTCAGATTTTAATTCAATATTGGGGGTGAACAGCTTAGAACTGCTGGAAAGAAGAGATTCCAGAGAGTAATTGAAATAAAAGGTAAACAGAATTAATAATCCAAAAATCCTCCACTTGGTTCATTCAAACTCCCAAGCAGACACATACACAGAAGGAAAAAGAAATTCTAAACAGCAAATATTTGTTACAATTTTATCTAGATTATTGATGACACAAAAACTCCAATCTGCCGTTTTCTCCTCATTAATTATTCTTCTCAATGAACTATTTTAAGGTCCCAATCATTTACTTAGTACAATCATCTGAACCAGCACTGATAAAGAGAACTCAGAAAGTAGTATTCAACTATAGAAAAAAGGATGACAGACTCAGGACTAATTCAAAGCATATTACTCAACTTTTTTTTATTCTTAGGCATAATCAGGAAACTCCAGATAAACTGTAAACTCACCGAAGTCCAGTGACAGTATTTTCTATACTCTTTTTAAAGTACTCAAGGTGTTAGCTAGAGAGTAGGTCCTATTAGGGTTTCATGCTTTTAGAACATACTAAGTTCTATCCACTGAAATGATCTAGAAAAAATATATATTATCCCAATAGCAATAACCAACCCTCACATCAATTTCCCATTAACTGGAGTCAAGGTTCTTTGAAAAAAAAAAAAAAGCTGATTCCAAATCTGGGGCAGGAAATGTAAAACATGTACTTGAAGCACTTTATCACACCAGAAATCAAGGAAGCTGTCAAATTATGTCATGAACACAAGAACTCAGAAGCCAACTTGAATGGGCTTATAGTGGCCAAAGACAGAATAATATGAGCAACAGTAAGATAATATGGGCAATGGGTTGAAACATATGTAATATGTTTAAATACCTGCAGAATATTACCCCCAAATCCCTCACTGGTCACTCTTGGAGAATACTAGGCAACGAATCCACCATTTTGAAAAATGTAGAAAAGGACCAAGCTTTTAGTCCTTAATGTACACCCCAGCATGGTAGCCAATATTAGAGGACATGAAGGAGAAAGCACAGGATGGAGCTCTCAAAAATAAGCAAGCTATTGATGTAACATATAGAAAATAAAGTAAAAATTTCAAGTCCTCTCCTTCACGTACCCCTTCACAATTCCAAATTGCCTCTCCAGATTCAACCACCATTAAGAGCTTTAGTATTAAATCTTTCCATGTGTGCTTACGTATTACTGTACATGTATGGAATCACACATGGTAATAGACACAAATTAATCTCCAGTTTGCTCTTGATATGATTGTTTCGCTTACTCTCTTAGTAGCTACATAGTATTATGGATGTACCATAATTTATTTATTAGTTTTCTTATTGATAAACAAAATAGCCTCCAGTTTTTTTGTTCCAGACTCTGCTACCATACACATTCTTATTCACATGTCTCTGTATTCATATGCAATTGTTTTAATAAAATGAAGTCTTGAAAGTCAAATTATTGGGTCAGATGTTATATGCAACTTTTACAGCTTTATTGGGGTGTAATTAATATAAATGAACAATTGAAAATTTTTGACATATGAATCCACTTATGAAGTCATCACCACCCACACACACATGAAAAAATAGCCATCACCCCCATGTGATGTTTTCTCAAGCCCCTTCTAATCTTTCTCTCTCATACCTTCCCCAATCCCCAAGCAATCGCTATCTCCTTTCTGTCATTTGTCAAAGAAAATTGCACTGGACTGAGTTAAACAAGCTAGAAAGACTTTATTCAAGACTATTGCAATAGAGGTAAAGACTATCTCGATAGGGAAGAACTCAACTTCGCTGAAACAGAAGCCAGGAGAGTTTTAAAGCCCTGGAGTGAGTGAGTGGAAAAGTACTAGAGGAAGATGGAGGAAGTCTGGTTAATGGGATTAGGTCATCTGTGTTGGTTAATTGGTGCTTATCGAAGTTAGGCTCCTACCCTCCTATAAAGACTGGCTGGGAGATAAAAGCTCTGTCTTTCTTTCTTTTTCAACTTTTTTTTTAACTAAAGTATAGTCAGTTACAGTGTCAATTTCTGGTGTACAGCATAATGTCCCAGTCATACATATACATACACATATTTGCTTTCATATTCTTTATATAACAAGATATTGTATATACTTCACTGTGCTATACAGAAGAAATTTGGGTTTTATCTATTTTTATATATAGTAGTTAATCTTTGCAAACCTCAAACTCCCAAATTTATCCCTTCCCACCCACTTTCCTCCAGGAACCACAAGATTGTTTACTATGTCTGTGAGGCTGTTTCTGTTTTGTAGATAAGTTCATTAGTGTCTTCTTTTTTCTTTTTTTTAGATTCCACATTTAAATGATATAATATGGTATTTTTGTTTCTCTAGCTGGCTTACTTCACTTAGAATAATGATCTCCAGGTACATCCATGTTGCTGCAAATGGCATTATTTTATCATTTTAATGGCTGAGTAGTATTCCATTGTATAAATATACCACAACTTCTTTATGCAGTCATCTGTCAATGGACATTGAGGTTGCTTCCATGTCTTGGCTATTATATATAGTGCTGCTTTGAACACTGGGTGAATGTATCTTTTCAAATTAGAGTTCCCTCTGGATGTATGCCCAGGAGTGGGATTCCTGGATCATATGGTAAGTTTATTTTCAGTTTTTTGAGGAATCTCCATACTGTTTTCCAAGCCCTGTCTTTCTTGATGATTACATTTCCAAAGAGATGGAAATTTGGTATTATTTAATTATATATTTTTCCTGCCTCATCCTCACTTTCTTCTCTTTCTGGGACTCCTATAACACATATATTAGACCAGTTGATATTATCCATGGGTTCCTGAAGTTCTGTTCCTTTATCTTTCCTTTATCATCTCCCATCTGCTGTGAAGCCTATCCAATGAATTTTTCACCTCGGTTACAATACTTTTCTATTTTAGATTTTCCATTTGGTTCTTTTTTTTTGGTTTTGATTTCTCTGCTGTGATTCCTTATCTGTTGACTCAATCAGACTACCTTTTCTTTTAATTCTCTTAACATACATTGTCCTTTACTTGCTTTAAAATCCTTGGTAAATCCAACATTTGAGTCCTATCACATTCTATTTCTGTTTACTATTACTTTTTTGTCTGACTATAGGCCCTATTTCCCTGCTTTTTGCATGTTTGATATAATTATTTTACTGTGCACTGGACATTGTTAGTGATGCATTATAGTGTCTGGATTCTGTTACCTTTCCTCTAAAGGACATTCTTATTCTAGAAGGCAGTTCATTTACTGGCTATATCCTTTATACTGGGTAGGTTTGGTTTTATGCTTTGTTATAGAGGACATGTGGAAACCAAAGATCTCTCCTAGGCACCTCTAACTTGGCAGGACCCAACCTCCAAAATCTGTGTCCCCTGCAGATCTTGTCCAGGCTTAGTTTTAGGCTATGTTGGGGTGAGTATAGAGCAATGATCTTTGACTGGAGATGCTTTTCTCCCCAGGTGACATTTGGCAATATCTGAAGACACTTTTGGTTGTCACAACAGGGGAGCAAAGGGGAGTTACTGGCATTTAGTGGGTAGAGGTCAGGGATGCCAATAACATCCTACAGCACAAGAAACAGCGCTACATAGCAAGAATGATCTGACCCACAGTATCAATAATGCCAAGATTGAAAGCCCCTGGTCTAACTTAGGACTTGCACCAGGGCCTGGTTCTGCCAGGGGAGGGGTGGGTTTGGCGAAGTAGGTGCTCAGGAGGCCCTCCACTCTGCCTGGAATGGACCTCCAATGACATTCATCACTACTTAATGTCAAACATTTCTGGCAAGTTCCTCTATGGTGAGCTTACTACGGTCATGCTCTAAGAAGCTCTCTCTTGAAGGGAAGATTTGTAACATCACATCTCAAGGAAATGAGTGGAGAAATGAGAAGAATTTATGGCCATTTTTACAACATAGCCACCCTTGCTTTTAGTGCTAGTAATTTCTAGTTCATGTAATTTTCTTAATGCAAACCTTTCCTTTCTTTTGAGTATTAAACTTAATAAATATAGAACCTCTGAAAGTATATCATATTACATTTTTAGTATGATATGTATCTGATGATGTGTATGTGTGACTTTGTTGAATATCAGATTCTTAAATTCAAAAGATAGCTTAATCTGATGATACAAAAAGTTATACGTACTGGCCATATGCCTGAAAAATTACCTGACCCTTTGAATTACATTTCATTAACATCTTTACATTTTCACACATAATCTTGGTTTCTCCTAGTAAGGGAGCTTAATGACAGCACATTGTAATTAAGTAGCCAATATATAAATAGAGAGTAAAGGCTTAAGATAAAAAAAATTCTAACCTTCTCAAAGGAGTTTTATGACAAGGTACTGTGGATGAGATACGCCACCTGACTTGAATCAGAGAGTATATTAGGGTGGGGTGGGGTGGGGTGTAAGGTATAGCTAAGTGGTAGAGCACTTGCTTATTAGCACAAGGTCCTGGGTTCAATCCCCAGTACGTCCTCTATAAATAAACGAACAAACAAGCAAACAAACTGAATTATATCCCCCACCACCACCAAAAAAAAGAAAGAAAAGAAAGCGTATATTAAGGCCCATCATAAGCATGAGTTGTCTCAAACTCCAAGTGGTGGTGTTGGCCTGTACCTCACAGCCTGCCCCACCCAGCTGCCTCCTGACCCACATGTCAGTGTTCCTCCTTGGACAAAATCTTAGGCTCAACTCAGGCACAAGTAATACAGAGTATTGTTTTCATCGATGCACTGCGTTTCTAACCCAGAAAGTGAGTTCTCCTTCTCTCTCCCTCTCTTCATTTTCATAATGTAAGTACATAATTAAAATAAAACTATTTTGCCTACTCTAGAAATTACACCTCTTGACTCAGTTTGGAATCTACTACTCTACCTAGTAAAACATGGGAGTTCTGGAAAATTAGAAAATCAAGATATTCTGGCATGACTAAGTAGAGAATAACAATATAAGTGGGCCAAATATTTGGCATAAAAAATATGAAGGTGATGTCTAAATACTACTTTATTCATTGTATTGATTTGACTTTTCTGTCCTTACCATGGTGCTTTTCTCTTGTATGTGCACCTGACTTTCCATGGTATTCAAACTTGTTGCCTTTTGTTTGCAAACTCAGGGGAAATGAGGTCAATTTGGTTCTTACTTAACTGGCTTTGTTCAATGTAAAACAAAAGTAGTATTCAATTTCTATTTGATGATTAGAATCATGGCTAAGTTCACCAAGGCTAGAAATATGGTTGGGAATTTGAATATTCATAATCCATGACTCAATAAAGGGAAGAGAATCAGCTCTATCAAAAATATACATAAGTATCATAAAAAGAATAATATTTGAAGCCCAATAAACATGGAACAAAAATATTTACAAAAAAAAAGTGTTTATCATTTTCATGCTGTATACCCTGTTAGGTGGCAGCCTGAGAAAGAACTCCTTTAACGATCAGAATCAGTATGCTCTTCTTTAAGCTACAATTCATTTTAACCATAAAATTATATGTATTTCAGTAAATCATAAGTCAGTAATTTTTACATTATAAGGAAAATATGATACCCTAGAGCTAAGTATTTTGAATACATAACTTCTTATTTTACTCCAATTACGACATTATGCTGTGATGTTAAATGAAAAAAATACATCTGATTTCTCAAACAAGATTACAAAATTAGTACTTTCAGGGCACATATTTATTTTCCAATTAATTTTATTGATCTTACAGGCAGAATAGTATCTTTATCTCTCTATGACATTCAACAACACCAAAATAGCTATAACTCCGGTGTCAAAATCAATAATTACTAAAACTCGAGCAAGCAATTTGTTACTATCTGCGATTAGGAAAATTGGATCCAAAAGGCATAGAATAGCGATAACAGTAAAATAGTATTTGTGATAAGACATAAATAGCCAACATAAATGTAGTACCTCAGGCATTTTTCTAACTGTGATATTTATACAAACTTTGGAAACTGAGGAGTACACTTGACAGTCCACCAATGATCGTGAAAAAGAAAATACAAAAGAAGTACCTCTCTTGCTAACAGTGTATTATGTTCAGCTCTTTAGCTTGACATTGTGTGGTACAGTTATCCCTTCCAAGCATTAGAAATCAATACTACATGTGCCTCAAGCTCTTTTACGGATGAACGATCTGATGAAGATGCCCTCATTTCAGAAACTAAGGTCATCAATGTTTATCTTCACTTGAAACATTGCAGAAGGCTTGCTGAACCTACAGAAAGCCCCATCTCAGACTACTGGATGAACAGCGACATCTTGTGGTCATTAAACCCCTAAACAAACATCTCAAAAGTACAAGCTCACGGGCACCCATGAAATAAGTGAAATTGCCAGCATGCATCACCTTTAATATGGACAGAAGCTTATTTCCAATGAAACTGTATCTGAAAATCACAAACACTTATAGTAAATTTTCTCTTAATTCAGTAATAATATAAATTTGAGGAATATCCAGCACTGGTCTTCAAACCTTTATTCTTAATCAACAACACTTACATAGGTAAATATCCTTTGTAGATTTTTATAAAAATCCAATTTTGATTTCTTCGTGTCTGAGTTCTTGATTATAACAGGGTGATAGAAGGAACTCTGAAACACTCTGAATAATCAGTTTTGTGGCTCTTTTATGAATACATGGATTGGAATGTCCCAGCAACAAATTCAGACACTGTATACCATACAACAATGCACTGGGGTGCCAAACGAAGACAGTGTAAAAGCTGCCAGTCTGCTAATTATTGTTGGATTGAGTTTACACTGGAAATGTTATTAAATTTTTATAAACAAGGAATATCCAGTTCATCGAGATTTTCTAAAACAACTGATTCGTGAATTATAGAATTATTTTACCATCAAAAAAAATCATCGTTTAGCAGGTATGACTGTTCCCTATTCACGAAAAGGTTGGGCCATTCTTTGGCCATTTTGCAGAGCCCATCAGAGGCACTCCAAGCAAGCATTTGCTGTTCACTGGAACCTTAGCTCATCGTTCCCTATACTTACTTCCCGTCAGAGACCTAAAACTGCTCCCAAGACTTTTCCAGCCAACTCCACAGAAACCCTACCCTCCTGTCACCAGGAGAGATTCTTCCTGAACACAAACTGTATCATGCAGTGTCATGGTTGTTCACGGAACACACTGGCTGTCGGCTCCAGATGGACAGGGGCAGCCCCCCGGAGTGCTCAAAGGTGAATGAACATAGGTGGACATCACTATCTGCCGACTTCCTTCATCTCCCCTAAACTCACTGCCAAGGACTAAGACTAGGCTTTCTCTTCCCCTGTAACCCTGTAAGGCTTTGCAGATGACAGTAAACAGATGCGAGGCCTAGACAACAGTCTTGTGTTAACACACCAGCCTCCCCAAATGCAAATAAGCCTATTTAATACTCCCAGGTCATCAAAACACCCACTGCCCAGCCATGTGCCACACTAGTGATGACCTCAGACATTCACCTAAAGACCACTCATGTGCACAGAAGGGCTGCAGCGGCCAAGACCCCCCGTGACTGTCCACGACAGTCCACAGGAGTGGTATCTCACAGGACCTTCAAACTGGGGCACCATGAGAAAAAGAAAGGAACTGCTTTAATATCACATAAGACTTTCATGTAAATACACAGTCAGACATGATCCAGTGTGCATCTCATGCCCAAGTACATAAGCAGTTAATCTTATTAAATTATTGACTGTGATTTCCATGCATCTAATATTAACACTAAGGTCAATAACCTTGACATTAGTGTTAATAATAATAACCATAACATTAATACTAAGTACAAAGCCCGGGGTTTTCTCTAGCCCACTCCCCATAGTAACTCCCTAGTTCTCTTTCCCAAAGGTCCTCAGTTACAGGAGAATGCGAGGGCTGTGGCCACTAGCAGTCAAAGGTGATGTTTACTAAGGGGACAGGCAGCCACAAGTGGTACTGGTGGCACCTGGAGGCTGCATTCTATTGCCCATCATTATAAAGACTTAATTCTCCCTTTGGTCCCCTGCCTTTGTCCCTCTGCCCCACCTTATTTCTGCCTGGAGCTAACAGTGGAAGTACGAAGCACCGCGGTGCCTTGCTGCTGTCAGGACCCCGTGTTGTGTAACAGAGATGAATTCTGAATGCCAGGAGACAATACTGCTAACTACTCAACACTCAACACATCCAGGTAGTCTCAGATGAAGGGTTCTGGGCAATCACAGGTTATTATTATGGTCTGCTCATAATAATAACCTTCTCCCAAAAAAGAAGCCAGAACTTGAACTGGCATTTTGAGTTAAAGTTCTGTTCTCCTCTACCTGTCAGCATTCACACGTATCTTGACCTCATCCATGTGTTAAGGATGAATTAGTTCAGGTTTGCAGATGAGTAATCTCAAAGTTAGTTCAGGCTTGCAAATAAGTAATCTCAAAGTTACCAGCCCACAAAAACATCTTCATGCCCTCCTCTCCACACATAAAGTAGCCAAAGAGTAAAGTAAGTTATGCTTTTTACTAGTTGCCCAGGGTCATTCTTCACCGGGCCTGGCAGAGTGGAGAAGTGTCTAGCTGAATGGTTGGATGAGTTGCCACCCTTAGTTCCCCACAAGCCTAGAAGTAATTTGGTCTGGGTCTAAGTGCTAACATCATGCTGCCAAGTCTCTTTCTGAAAAGCATAAATGCAAAATATCCCATTCCTGCAAGCAAACCAACCACAAGGGTGGTGCCAAGAACCTTGGGGGCCCTCTTCTTGGCCACCCGGAACGCAGTTGGCAGCACCGCGGAGATTAATATATTGTTGACATGTCCTAAAACCTTGTTAAATGTTTTTCTCTTCAAGACACGCTCGTAGTAGGTTTCCAAGTTCGGTCGCTTTCCATTTCCCCAGTTTCTCCTCGCAAACCCCAGGAACTTCAGTCGATGCAGCGTGACAGCCAGCGAGACATCCGCCAAGGTGAAGGAATCTCCGCAGAGCCACGGCTGGCAGCCCTCTTCTAATCAGAGATAGGGACATGGAGGGTTAGGAGCAAGCGCCGTACACACCCTAGTTGGCATCTTTTGTCTCAGTCTTGAGGGCAAGTGTGAGTGTAGCAAGAGACAAAGGCCGCGCTACATTTTCTTGGCAATCACACTCAGTGAGTAGTTTTATGCTTTAAAAAAAACAAAAAAACAAAAACAAACAAACAAAAAAAACCCTTGCAAGTGTATCCCAGGCTAAGGGAGACTTGCTTGACATCTGTCGGTACCTGAGCCCCTAGGTGCAGCTGGGGCACTTGACCACTTGAGCTCAAGGCATCTATCATTTCAAGGAGTTGGGAGCCTCCAAGCCAAAGGAGTTAACAGATATTTCCTTCTGGGTTCAGAAAACGGCAGGTGTGCTGTAGGAAAATCCCTAAAGCTGGGCCTGCAGTGTCACTCAGTGGTTGCTGCTTTTAGTTACTTCTTTAAAACGGAAGAGAGTCCCTATGGTGAAGCAAGTTTCAAGGGACATGGTCAACTTTGCTGCCAGTGAGAAGAGTGCGAATGGTCCGTGTGTGTGCAGCTGGGCAGTGGCTTCACCATGAGGCCAGGTTCACGGGCACGATGGTGGGTGCTCAGCAGTGAGCCTGTGCAGACCCAGCTGGCTCCCACTGTGCACTGCACTGCGGACTGGACGTTCTCTCCCTGCCTAAGGGAAAAACTAGACGGAGTGTTCAAGAAATTACTCAGGTTATTCAACCAAACTAACTACTGTAATTAAAACCTGTGGAACAGGCTGGGTAGGAATCGCTCAACCATAACTTAAATTGTGCAGAAAAATCCTTCACGAGTCACATTTTACACAGATGCAGATGGAGTTACAATTAGGCACCTGGATTTTGCTGAATTCAAGGTTATTGTGGCTATCATAATTTAAACTGCCCATGAGTACTAACAATTAAAAGCAGATTACAGAATGTTTTCGGTGAAATTGAAGAGAATTCCCATAAATACTCCTGGTGTCCAGGAGAAGAGAAAGAGAATACAAATGAGAACCTACCTGGAGTTTCTTCATTTCTCCTCTGCAGCTCAGTTTCAACCTGATCCAAGACTTTCTCCAATTCATCAAGAATCTTCTTCAAATACTTGACATTGTCATGGTCAAGGAGCTTTGACTAATCAACAAAAATAACTAAGTAAGTTACTCATGCCTGTAAAAACAATCGATGTAAAGGAAAGCAGATATAAGGTCTTACAGAGTTGGAGCCTGTTTATTCCAGGCAATGAGAAGAAACAGAATTACTTTGCGAAAGCAGAAGCAAAGCAGAGGGGAAATGCTGTGGCTGTGGAAACATCCCAGGGGCCAGACCCACTGCTCACGGCAACTCAGTGGGACCGGATGACCAGAGAGGGCAGAGTGTGAGGGGCACGGAGAGACTCCTGTCACACCCAGATCAGGAATGGGCTTTCAGCAGCCTTCAGTGAGTGAGTGAATAAATGAAGGGTCAGGAATGAGACAGAAATCTGAATGCAGTGTTAAAGGACAAGAAGAAAGTAAGGACCGTGGGTGTGCAGATGTTTCTTTTGAGAAGCTCATTTAGCTAACGCAAGATAAAGGGAGATGGGGCATAGAGGGGCGGTGGAGTGTTGACGTTTGCTACATTTTTAATGTGGGAGAAACTTACACGTGTTGTTGGAACACCAGGAAAGAATCAGCAGAAAGAAAAGGCTGACTTTAGCTGATAAGGCAAAGCCTTGCTCTTCAGAAGGCAGACAAAATAGATAAACTCTATATGGATTCAAGACTTGAATGTAAAACCTGAAACCATAAAACTCCTAAAAGAAAGCATAGGTGGGAAGCTCGCTGACATTAGTCTTGGCGATGATTTTTTAAATCTTAAACCAAAAGCAAAAGTAACAAAAGCAAAAATACGCAGGAGGGACGACATTAAACTAATAAGCTTCTTTACAGCAAAGGAAACCATCAACAAAATGAAAAGGCAACCTACTAAGTGGGAGAAAATATTTGCAAATCATACACCTGATAAGAGCCTAATAGCTAAAATATATAAAGAATTCACACAACTCAATAGCAAAACAAACAATCCAATTAAAATATGAGCAGAAGTTCTGAACAGACGTTTTTCCAAAGAAGACATACAACGGCCAACAGGTACGTGAAAGGATGCTCAGTGCTGTCAATCACCAGGAAAAAGAAAATTAAAACCACAATAAGGTATGTTGCCCCTGTTAGAATGGCTCTTATCAGAAAGATAAGAAATCACAAGTGTTGACAAGGATGTGGAGAAAAGGGCACCCTTGTGTTCTGTTGGTGGGAATGTAAACTGGTGTAGCCACTAGGCAAAACAGTATGGAGGGTCCTCAGAAAACTAAAAATAGAACTGCCATACAATCCAGCAATTCTACTTCTGGGTGTTTATCCAGAGAAAACAAAAACACAAATTCAAAAAGATACCTGCATTCCCATGTTCACTGGGGCATTATTCATGACAGCCAAGACATGGAAACAGCTTGTGTCCATTAACAGATGAATCAATCAAGAAATTGTGATGTATATATAGAGAGAGTGGAATATTATTAAACTACAAAAAAAAAGAGTGAAATTTTGCCTTTTGTGACAACATGAATAGACCTTGAGGGCATTATGCTAAGTGAAATGTCAGACAGAGAAAGACAAATACTGTATAATCTCTCTTACACATGGAATCCAAAAACAAATGCCCAAAAAAGCTCATAGGTGCAGAGAATGGACTGGTGGCTACCAGAGGCAGGAGGTGAGGAAGTGGAGAAATGGATGAAGATGGTCAAAAGGTAAAAAGGAAAAAAATTGAGAAGAGCCAAGAGAGTATATATTAAAAAAGCAAACTAACCAATTACCTTACTGGTATAAAACAAAAGTCACAGACAGAGGTCTAGCTGCCTTAAAGGGGCAAAATACCTGAAATGACAGGTTCCTAGAATATTTTATTAACTTGCTTTTACATTTTATAACTTTCCTTGACAACAAGCCTGAGCGATACCTGCTTTTTAAACAACAGTCATTTGGCCTGAATAGCAAATCTAATAAAGAAAAATTCTTTCTAAAAGCAGAGCATAAGCCAAAGGTCACATGAGTACTGGTGACTTGCAATATTTAATAGAAGATGTTCTAAGAAACAGTGATACTTTACAAAAAGTAGTGCATTTAATACAAACAGCAGATGTCAGTGGAGGATAGCCCAGTTTACTTACTTTAAGTCGCTTCTGCTTTGCAATGTACGCTTCTTGTAAATCTGGGTTTTCTTCAGCAAGTTTTTTCAGTTCCGACTCTGTGTTACCGATTTGGCCTGATAATAAAATCATTTTGGAATTAGAAAATTATTTCCTCCCTTCCACACAAGAAACAAGGAGAAGCAGGGAAACTGGATGGTGAGAGTCTGAGCCCTGCAGGCCACACCCTGGGTCTGCCTCAGACTTGCCCTCTCTGTGCCTTAGTGTCCTCAGTTTTTTTTTTTTTAACTTTTTTATTGATTTATAATCATTTTAAAATGCTGTGTCAAATTCTAGTGTAGAGCACGATTTTTCAGTTATACGTGAACATGTATATATTCACTGTCACATTTTTGTCTCTGTGAGCTCAGTTTTAAAATGCAGCCATCAGAGTATCTGCCGCACAGGCGGAGGATGAAATGGGAAGCATTTAGGGCAAAGCCCAGCCCAGCGCATCGGAAATGCTCAGCGCAGAGCAGTCATTCTACCTTCCAGTACCTTTCATGCTTTCTGTAATGAACTTTTACGTGAAGGGGAGGGAAAAGCCTTATTTAAAGAAATATTTACTCTAGGTGATAGAAGTATAGTCACAATACTTGTGTCAAGTCATATAATGAGTATGGATGGGGAGAAGGTGGAGGAGCAAGAGGAAGGTGAGAAGCTGGAAGAGCAGGGAGGAAAGTGGAGAGGAGAGGAGCAGCGACGGGAAGGAGGAGGCGAGGGGAGGGGAGCGGAGTATCAGAAATGAGGTAAACAGCCTAAGTCAGAGAACCACACAGGTGAGGCTTGGTGTGACGGAAAGGACGCACTTTGTGGGATTAGGAGACTTGGGTGTGAGTGTTCTGGTCAAACAGCCACAGGGTCTGACCACAGGTACCTCCCTTCCTTCCCAGCCTCCTGGGCCACAGTGCACACTGCCTCCGGCTCCTCATCCCTTGCACTGACCCTTCTCTGTCCACGGGACAGGAGGACAGGACAGCTGGAGATCACAACTCAACCTTAGTGAATCTCTAGTCACTGAGTTTAGAGGTGGAGTAACGGTGAGACAGCCTGTAGTCCCGCTCCCTCACACAATGAAATAAAAATTAAGGACCAGAAATGTGAACCTAGTTGTCCATGACTCCCAGAAGACCCCAGCTTTCCTAACTCCTAGTCCATCTGTCCATGAGAACATGTTACGTTCTTTACTTTTCTACAGGCCACTCTTCTGAGCTTTATCTAAGCTTGGCCTTCAAGGCCAAGAGCTGGAAAAATCAGGTCCTGTAGACAACAGATGTCCAGGTGAACAGCTGAAACACACATTAGTCTGACTGGTGCATGGATCAATGTATAACGTGCCTGTCCATGAAGCAAACTCAACAACCCTGTCCCAAGTCTTCATGAGATGTGCTAGATCTCAAAAATAAATTAAAAGAAGCTCTAGACAGCATTCTAGGTCTTTAAGATCTTTACATACTGCGAATCCTTGTTGTTGCATAAGCTGGGATCATGGAGTCCACAGTTAGTTCAGGATGTAGGATGCAGCCGTGTGTGTAGGCATCCATTGGCAAGGAGTCAAGTAGTTCTCGATAATGTTGTACCCGTGGGTAATACATGCTTCCTTTATCAGGCATTAACCTGGGTGTTTTTTCTAAAACACACACACAAACATTAGAGAAAAAAGTTACCAATGAGATAGTATATCCAAAGGTGAAAAAACAAAAACCCTAACCTCATCACTAACACTTTCAATATTATACGAAGGCATGTAAAGGATGCTCTCTCCCCAGCCCAGATTCTGAAAGTTTGAAGTGGACTGATGTACTAGACCAGATGCCAAACCACGATCACACTTTTCCACTCTGCAAATCACTACTCAGCCTCAAGGTTGTTACTTATGCCAACTCCTCTGTGGAACCCTCCCCAAACTCCTACAACTACTGACATCTGACCAGGTCAAGGGTGCCTTCTTCTTCTGTACATACAAAATACTCTGTACATACTTCATTATAGCCCTTATCACTTTAATTAGCTATTTGTATCTTTTTGCCCCACGAACCTCTTCGGGGCAAGGAAACTATGATCCAGGGTCTAGCATAGTGTCTCATACACGTTAGGCCCTTGGTAAACGTTGGTTAAGTGAATGAACACTCATTATGAGAAGTTGAGCAGGGACCTCTCCTTCCTAGGTTCCAATTAATGCCAAGAGTGAGCCTGAATGTGCACTGACCGTCTTCATGGAATTCACCAGGAATTCCTAACATTCTATCTGTGGAAAGTGAGTTCTGCATAATCCTCATTTGCTGGTTAAACTCTAGACTATAGACTTGTTAAGGGCAGGGGCCATGTACTGTTCTTTGTGAATCCTAAGTGCCTGATACAATGTTTGGCTCATCGTAGGTGTTTGGTAAATTCCAATTAATGAGTGAATTAATGAATATAGTCTCAAAGTGCTAGTTATTAGAGAATATTTGAGCTCTGCAGTAGTGAATGAGGACATTGAGACATTCTTCCAAGATCCCACAGCTAATTAGAGGCAGAACAAGGACCAAAGTCATTAAGTCCTAATGCAGTGCTCTGTTTCATTACATCACCCTAACATCTTCAAAGGGTTCATATTTTGAGACCATCCAAGAAGAATAAAGATGAACTAGGTGATCCAAAGGTTCCTACAAAATCAGTTCCCACTTCTGACTCCCAAACTGCCCCTGAGAAATGCCAACGAACTTGCTGATCCAACAGGTGAAAAGAACAGCCTTAACTTGATTCATTTATGTGTGCTTATTAATTTATTCATTCAGCTTGGGTTATTTATTTAATTTGGAATCCTTTTAAGCATCCCACACTCACTCATAAGCATTGACAATTCAAAGCTGGTTGCAGAGAATTTCAGGCAAAATCTCCTAATGCCAGACCAACAAGCTTTTTAAGCCAATGGGCTATTTTTGACTCTCTAATTAAAAAGATGGATTACTCCTCAAACCAGAGGGCAAATATCTAATTCCCTGCTGGGGAGTCCAATTCTGAGACCTGCATTAGAATAACCAAGAATGAAATGTCAGCTACACACTGTTCATCAACAGTGGGTCTGCCCAAGTAGAGCACACCTCCTTGCTGAACTTCCAGGATCTCAGAATATTACCAGGTTCCTAACCAATGCATGCTAGGCATTTCCATGAGGATAACAGACTGGAGGCATTCTAAGGTCCCAGATATTCTAAAGAATTCTTAACCTTTGGTGTGACACTGGCCTCTTCTCAGTATAATGTCCTTAAATGTGTAAAACACAAGACATAAGTTTGCAAAGGAAAATTTATTATATTAAAAATATGTTATCAAAGTAATTTTAAACTATAAAATACTAAGATGGGTGCCTTTTATTAATACATTAACAATATCTAGAAGCAGATGTAATAGCGAGCATAAGTTCAAAGTAGTGATGGCCATAAGTGATATTTTAAGATATCTGCAATACCTTGGTATGCTGTGAACACATCACCATCACATGAACACATGAGCAAAGTCACAGGCACTGCTGAGATGGTGGTGGATTATGGCTACATTCAAAATGAAAGGAAATGATAGATTTCTATTGGAAATGAGTGAAAATAAGGATGTAATTTTTCCCCTCTAAGATATCAAATCTCCTGAACTCTATTCACAGACCACGATGGGCAACAGTTCTGAAAGTATAGTCTGAGAATCCCAGGGCTTCTCAAAGACACACTCAGGGAGTCCACAAGCCAAAGCTACTTTTATACTCATCCCAAGATGTTAATTGCTTTTTCACCCTCATTCTCTCGAGTGTCCGCTGGTATTTTCCAGAGGCTACACGACACATGATCACTCCATCACTCTGACAGTTAATGGAATGGGGGCTTGACTATTCTTCTGTTTTCAACTTTTCTCAGTTTTAATTTCTCATTTGATAAATATTGATAGGTAGCCCACATAAACAAAAGCTCTCAAATGTCCTCATTAATTTTTAAGAGAAAGGGGCCCTGAAACCAAAAAGTTTAAGAACTGCTGCTCTGGAGGTCCAAGAACCACAGGTTAACAACCATCAATGATACAGCATTTTAAAATGCTTCCCAAGTGGTTAAATTTATGGCTACTGGCTCAGGCTGCTTTCTGGTGCCAGGCCTGGGGCTTGCCTTCAGAAGACCACACCACTTCCTTCCTGGAAAAGTAAATGAGAGTGGGAAAAACAACGTCTAATTGCTTCCTGGGGAAGGTGCATCTGGCCAAGTCTGAATCCAAATGTTTAAATGCATGAAAAGGATCTTCTTCTACTCAAGGCATCATTAGTATATAACTGTCTCCTAAAACACTTTGTCAGACACAGCTTAATGTACCCACTGAACCCATGTTCTTTTCCAAGCTGACTCTCCCCCTTCAAGGACACCCTGTCCAGGGTCACACATCCAAGTGCTGCCAGCATCCTCCTGACAGCAGCGCACAACACTGTCCACTGCCTCTAGAGAGAGAGCTTTTCAAAAGACAATTGGGAATTTCCTTTGAATTATACAGAAAATCTTCCCTCTCATGCTTATCTTATTTTCTAATCCTTCCATAAAGCATTTTTGTTATGATACTGAAGAAGGAAAACCTTTTCTCGGTGTTCTACCTCAGTCAGGGGTGGGAAAGCACTAGGAGGCTTACGGGGGCAGGACAAGGAATCAGAGGACTTTTAAGAAGCAGGCAGTGAGAGGCGTTCCCAGCACTGGGGAGCAGGGTTACAGGAGTGGAAGCCAGGACTAGTGACTAAGCTGGAAGAATAAACAAGAATAAATGAATACATTGGCATAAGACCTGATTTCATTGAGGAACTGAGTAGAGACAAAGGCAGGTCATGTGTTGAACCTAAACTGAGGCAGCAAATTAGAAACAGACATAAAGCAGAAAAATATGATAAAGAACATCCAGAGAAAACGAAAGAAAAAAATTTTTTTTAATCAGAAAGAAACAATAAAAGCATTCTGCAACCATTTAATGAGGACAAGTAGTTCCATATAGTCTCAAATCCCTGTATTGCTGGGTAGAATAACAGTGGCCCTGAGCCATCAAAAAAAAAAAAAAATCACATTCCATGTCCCCAAGAGCAAAAAATGAAAAGATGATAATTTTATAATTTTCCTAAATTAACTGCTTACACTCCCCAGTGATGGCAGATAAAGGAGACATTATTATGCCTGTTTTCAAGAAAGACTCCCCATAGTTCTATTTGAGTAATTTTCAGGTCTCCCTTATTAGCTCAATGATAACAGATTAGACTTCAGTCCTATCTCTAGCCCTTTGCCAATTTTTTATTTTACTTAGATCACTCAGTGATGACGTTGGAATAGAAGATAATATGTAGCATGAAGCTGAACAAAATTGTACCTTTCAACTAGTCATACACCAGGCTATTACAATATAATAATAATGATAAGCAATTAAGTTACCTAAAGCAAAAGATATGGTTACAAACTGACTACAATTCAAGGTTGTCATAACTTTAGAACTAGAAAGAACATATCTAAATGCAGATGAGAAAAAACACATGGTGTCAAATTATATGTTTAGCATATGCATCCAGAATTTTCTGAGACAGCAAATTTATAGCATTATATTCAATAAATTTTATACCTTAGATGTTTAACTACTTTTTATTGAATCGGTACTATATTTAAGACTTTTACAGAAACATTTATAATTGGGGGGCAAAAACTCCTTTATCAGACAGTTTGTTTCAATTATTGTATACACATCCTGTATAATCAGGACTTCTGCATTTTAACACCCCCTCCTTCCACTAAAATTTAACAAATCACAGAAAGTTTTTTTGAAAGTTACTTTTTAAAACCACTTTTATTGGCACAATCATGAGTCTTAAAGACTCATTTTCTTTTCCTTACCATTTACCATATTTTCTCTGCACTCAAGTTACAATCTTTGTGCTAATCTGCAATTTCAGTAGATGTACTAAAAAGCAGGTAATGTTATTCAACTATATATGAAAGCCTTTTATTAATAGACACAAAATTGATTATTCTACGACCTTAACAATAATCAGAAATTCCTTCCATAAATAACTGTATGTATTTTAATATAACAGTAATTTTAGAATTAATGTTCTTTTTAAAATCTGAGTTGATTTTCTATATATATATTGATAAAATTGTATCTATAAAATAACTTTATATTTCCTAATCAGACTTACATATGTTACATTAATATACCAGATAACCTGGATTACTTCCAAACAACATTCTATTTCCTAAGAATACTTAAAATGATATATATAGATATAAGACATGGGACATGAGCTTCAGAGAACTGTTACAGAATGTTTTAAATTACCGAAGTTCAACATTCACCATATGACATCCTTGATTCTAGGTCATCACTGAGTTATTTGGCAGTAATAAATAGTATGTATTCTAGTATTTTATAGTTATTTCATGCTCATTTTTTTTATTATCTAGCAGCCAAATTAAAGTTCACTAAAAGAGACTGTGATATCCCAAAAGCATAAGGATGTAAATATGTAAATCCTGATCAAATAGAAAGTTTGAGAAAGAAGAACAGGTCAGCAAGCATCATTTTTAGTACAATCCCTAATCAATAGGCTAATAAAGGATAGCAAATAACAGCAAAGGAGATGCCAGTTGACTGCACTCTGGTCTTTAGATGAATGGATACACTTAAAGCCTCTTATTATAACCATGGGCCACTATACACCTCATAAATCCATTCATTTATTATCATTCTAATTTGTCAACTTTCCTGAAAGTTCCATGCATTATTGGACAAAATGCTGCATGTTCCAAACATTTCAAATGTAGCAGGTCACAGTTTGTCATGTTCTAGATAGAACCTATACTTTTGAAGCAACTTGAGATCACACTCATTTTTTATTTCATTATTGGCTTTTGTTGGTAACTTACTAACAAGCCAGGTCTCCCATCCTTCATTAATGCAAAAGTCATATACTACTTTTAGCTTTGTTAAATTTAATCGTGTTTTTTTTTCCATTTTATTGCTCCATGAGAAGCATTTCATAAGCTAGTCATCACTTTATCTATCACAGCTTGACATCCACAAGTGTAATAGTATTTCTACTGTCTTTATTCAAATCATTTATAGAATTGTTAGGCTCAAGTCAGAAAATAGAAGCCTAAAGGGATGCTAGTAGAGATCCCTGTCCAGGCAGACATCTATTTCAATAACTCATTCATCTTAATCATTCGGAAGTATTTATTAACTCCTGTTAGAGAACATTCACACATGAGGCACTGGGAATACAGTTGGTAATGAGACAGATACTGTCTCTAACCTCACTGTGCTTACTGTGGTCTACAATTGAAATAATTAAAGTGTCATAAAATTATCATTGGATAAGTAAATGAGAGTCCATGGCTAAACAAGCAAACTGGCATAAGAAATTAATTCATGAATATTCTTCAACATGTTGTTTATTCATTGGAAAATGTGCATTACTCTCATCTAGCCACATTTGCTCCTTCATTCCACAGGAGTATTATATGAAATAATCTCAAATGCTCTCATTAAACCAAGATACACAATATCTAGAACCCTGCCCAGCACATAATGCTCATTTTTTAAGTGTTACAGACATTCTCCAGTAATGTAAAATTTAGGCCAGTTCCTTTTAATTGAGATACTCAAAATATTTTTTTTTAATTTTTAACAATCCATTCTACAACTCTGCCACACTTATGAAAGACAGTATTTTATAAATGCTTAAAGTTTAAGCAAATACTTAATGCACAGTAATTTGTAGTAGTGATTCTCAAACTTTAGTGCATATATGATTTGCTTGGGAATCTTGTTAAAATGCAGATTCTGATTCAAGAGATCTGCAGGAGAGTTTAGGAGCCTGTAGTTCTGACAAGCTCCTAATGCTGCTGATCACTAGAATACAGATTAAGTAAGAAAGTAGAATTCACCTTTCCCCTTCTCTGACAATTGGGATAACATTTGTCGATTTCTTGTCTGGCTCTTTTCCTAATCTCCATGAGTTCTTAATGATAAATATAAATTATCATAATAATAATTTTGATAATGCTCACATTTGAGGGAAACTTTGGAGACTAGACTAACCTTCATTTATATAATTGTTTTCTTGCTGTCTTCATATCTACTATGGGTTTTAGTTCTCTTAATCTCTTAACTCTTTCTGACTGAATGATTACTCTCCTTGGGAAACAGGAAGAGTGAAATAAGAGTTGACTGAACTTGCTTTATCTCTGCAACTGATAAAATGCTATCACCTAGTCCAAGAAGACAAACAAAAAAGTCGTTACCAAGGATGTGCAACAGCTTCAGACTTAGAGCTCAGATTCTTGATTATTTACTTATTCTATTGGTACAACTAGAATTAAAGTCCTTAGTTTCCCTATTTTAATCTTAATGTTTAGCCCACAGTGCCTTCTCCTCTGATTCAATAAATAGTAATAAGAACTTAGTATTTACCTTGAACACAACTCAGAATGCATTTCAGTCTTGTGTAGTATATAGTCAAAGCAAAAGAAGCTTAAAGAAAAATGTAATAAAGCCTAATATTCACTAACATTATTATTATGATTGTTACATTGTAAAGTAACATTTTATGTTATTGAACAACTTGGAGGAGAAACAAAGCAAGGAAGAGGAGGAGGAGGAGAATGGTGGTAGCAGTAGTAGTTCAAGAGATGCTAACAAAACATTTAAATATGATTTCCCACTTACTGTATCTTTTTAAAGTTTTGATTACTTAAAGTAGAATTCTTATGCAATTACTTTGTCTTATTCACAGTATTATAATCACTTCTCCCAAGAAATACAAATTATTATTTAACAGATTTGTCCATTTCCAAAAAGCTCAAGATTGAGAAAAATTGTCTTAAGTCAATTAGCCACCATTTTCTGTACAGTCCCCAGAATTTAGACTTATCAGGAATTGCAAGTAATGACAGATGTAAAAGCAGTTCATTAAACTCTTTGGTTTAGATTGATGGCCACCTCCAGTAAGAATCCTAGGGAACTAAACACTTGGATTAAGAACAAGGGTAGCCCACTGCTGATCCAGTTCCCTGGTGTAAACCACCACCACCCCCATCCCACTATTTAGGTCTTATACCTATTTTCCTTCTAAGTCTCAGACTTTTCTGGGAGGGAACCTCATAATTTCCTTTCTCAGCTTCCAATAACTGGGGGTCACATTCTGGCTTTATCCTGCTCAGTTAACATCAACATAACTGGTGGCAGATGAAGAGTAACTGGATCTTGTACAGCCTCTTTTTCAGAGCAGCACTTAGCTGAAAGCTAGGAGTCTCTGTTCTGCTCTCAATTCTGCCAGTGATCAGCTGTGTAATCTTGGGCAAATATTGAAGCTGCAGCTCATCTCAAAGCCTTGTTGTTAGGAAGAAGTGAGACAAGGTATAAGCAGCAATGACTGTGGGAGACAGTCAATGTTACATGAAGGTTTCGATTTGAAAGGCTTGCATTCCAGCCCCATTCTGCCATAAAACTGCAACATTTACCTTAGGCAACCCCTCTGTTTCTCTTTCCTCATGTACAAAATGGGAATAACTCGTCTACCATGCTATCTCAGGTGGGATTTTTTGAAGGTGGACTAAAACAGATTATAAAATACCTGACATAAAACAGGCTGTCAATAAATAGTTATTACTTAAAAGCATTGTACAAATTTAAGCCCTGTAATTCCTCACAAAGGATATAAAATTCAAACAATACAGAAGTAACCAAGGGCAAAGATCTCTGAGTGTACCAACATTCTAATCTCCCTTGCCTAGAATTTATTCCTTTTTCCCTCCTACTGTTTTTTAAGGTGGAACCATTTGATAGACTAGATGAAACTGATCTTCACATTATACCTTTAGAATCAACATTATGAATTTGACTTCAAGGCTAATAGATCACCCCCACAAGCCATACACCTGCAGGGTTTATTGCAAGTGAATTTAAAAGGGAGTTTCCAACATTAAAATTGGTAGTTTACATTAAATCTTTTAAATAGAGTTATACTGGCTTATACAAAATTTACGCAATTTTTTCCATTTTATATTTGTGTGCTTATGGAAATGGAAAAGGTTTTTGGCACTAAACCATCATCATGAAACCAAAAAGAAGGAAGGAAGGAAGGGAGGAAAAAGGAAGGAAGGGAAGGAGGGAAGGAAGGTGGGGGAGGAAATACATATATTTGTGTTGAAAGTAAATCCAAGAAATCACAAATAGCCTTAACATTACCATCCAGGAAAGTCTGTTCAAGATAATCAATGATCTGAGTGGCCTCACAAATAATGTTTTCCCCGTGGATAAGGACAGGCACTTCTCCAGTTGAGTTCAAACGCATAAACCAAGGCTCATTGTGCTCACTCAGGGGCAGACTTACATCATGTTCCTCGCACTTCAATGCCTTTTCAGCAATTACCAAGCGCACCTGGAAGAGTTCACACTGGTTACCACAACATGTGCAGGCTTTTAATTGAATGGCATCCCTGGATACCACTAAGCAGTTTTTTTGGTGCTACCCTGAGTTATTAATATTTTCAACATTCTTTTTAATTATTCCTATACCTGGTATTGACAAGTGAAACGTATTCTAGGATCTTGCTTTTATATGTTAGAAAAGATAATAAAATAAGTAATGAAAATGATTCTGGCTATATTCATTCCACAGTCATCCTCTCCATCACCACTACTTTCTTTGTGTCCTAAGCCTTATTTATGTGCCTTCTCCTGACAAGGCCTTGAAACAGATACGCCAGGCCTGTGGAAGAGAGCGAATGCGACCCAGAGCAAAAGAAGGAACTGTAGATTATGCGGCTGCAGGAAGGCGCTTCCCTCCCTGCCTCCCTCTTCCAAGGCCCCGAGACAAGGCCTCCAGCCCAAATACCGAAAGTGATGGGGAGTTTTGTCGCATTTCATGAGTGGCAGTGCCTGACTCATCCCTTGCCAGCTCAGCCTGGTTCTCCTTTCTCCTGCACAAGGCGCATCCTTGCCCCACAAGGGAGCGCCCCCCGGGCTTAGGGCGTGGAGGCCGGTTTCTAGGTGCTCTGGCTTACCCGGGCGACACCCAGAGGGAGCTGTCCCGGTGCTGAAACCTGATCTGCGCCGCCTGCCGGGCCGAGGCCTTTACCTTTTGAGAGCTGAAGGAATGCGTCCAGTGGTACAGAATGAGCTTAACCTCTGCGTCCGACTTGCCTTCCGCCATCAAAGGCGTGCCCCCTTTCTGCTCGTCCTGCCTCCGAGCCATTTCGGGCTGCGTGAGCGCGGGAGGGCCTCGATTGTCCTCCCTTTACTTCCCCCACCCACACTGCCCTGCAGAGTATCCTTAGCTTTCCCGCGATGCCACCCGGAGCTGGGAAAGTTCGCGCGGACGAACGGAACACTGGGAAATGTAGTTTCGCGGGGGAGAAAGCGCCGGGGCCGAGTCTGCAAAGACGCGGGGGCGTCTGCGTTCCAGAAAGCCTCTGGGGTACGCAAGTCCCCTGGAAGGTGCAAGTGGACGTTTGTTAGGGAAAACAATCTAAAATATGAGTCCCTGATTATTAAAGTGAATAATGAATAATGCTGATTGCAAATTACTCATCGGTTTTGCAGGTAGAGGTTGCTTAGGTACAAAAGCATCACTTTCCCAGGATATTTAGAGCCTGTGCCTTTGGCGAAAGGGAAAGTCCGGTTGATAGACAAACAGGTTAAGGATTTAAGAGTTTTCATTAGAAGATGCTACTATGGCGTCATGTAATAATAATAGTAGTAGTAGTAGTAGTAATTATTATTATTAATAATTAATAATAATAAATCTCATTAACAATGCTGAGTTAAAATAGCCTAGGTTTGTTTTTTTTTTTATTGAAGTACTGTCAATTTCTGGTGTACAGCACAACGTCCCAGTCATGCATATACATACATATATTCATTTTCATATTTTTTTCATTAAAGGTTATTACAAGATACTGAACATAGTTCCCTGTGCTATACAGCAGAAACTTTTTAAATCTATTTTTACCTATAGTGGCTAACATTTATAAATCTCAAACTCCTTTTCCCGAGTAACCATAAGAGTGTTTACTAAGTCTGCAAGTCTGTTTCTGTTTTGCAGATGAGGTCATAGTGTCCTTTTTTTTTTAGATTCTACATATGAGTGATATCATATGGTATTTTTCTTTCTCTTTCTGACTTACTTCATTTGGAATGATGATCTCTAGGTCCATCCATGTTGTTGCAAACAGCATTATTTTATTCTTTTTTATGGCTGAGTAGTATTCCATTGTATAAATATACCACAGCTTCTTTATGCAGTCGTCTGTCGATGGATATTTGGGTTGTTTACATGTCTTGGCTATTGCATATAGTGCTGCTATGAACATTGGGGTGCATGTATCTTTTTGAATTAGCATTCCCTCTGAATATATACCCAGAAATGGGATTGCTGGATCATAATATAAGTCTATTTTTAATCTTTTGAGGAATCTCCATACTGTTTTCCATAATGACTGCACCAAACTACATTCCCACCAGCAGTGCAGGAGGGTTCCCTTTTCTCCACAGCCCCTCCAGCATTTATTGTCCATGGACTTTTGAATGATGGCCATTCTGACTGGTGTGAGGTGATACCTCATTATAGTTTTGATTTGCACTTCTCTGATAATTAGTAATATTGAACATTTTTTCATGTGCCTACTGGCCACTCGTATGTCTTCATTAGAGAATTGCTTATTTAGGTCTTCTGCCCATTTTTGGATTGGGTTGTTTTTTTTGTTGTTGTTATTAAGTTGTATAAGTTGTTCATATATTCTGGAAATTAAGCCTTTGTCAGTCGCATCATTTGCAAATACTTTCTTCCATTCCATAGGCTGTCATTTCATTTTGCTTATGGTTTCTTTTGCTGTGCAAATGCTTATGAGTTTAATTAGGCCTCATTTGTTTATTTTTTGCTCTTATTTCTATTGCCTGGGTAGACTGCCCTAGGAGAACATTGCTAAGATTTGTGTCAGAGAATGTTTTGCCTATGTTTTCTTCTAGGAGATATATCATGTCTTGTCTTATATTTAAGTCTTCAAGCCACTTTGACTTTATTTTTGTGTATGGTGTAAGGGAGTGTTCTAACTTAATTGATTTACATGCTGCTATCCAGTTTTCCCAACACCATTTGCTGAAGAGATTCTCTTTTCTCCACTGTATATTCTTACTTCCTTTGTTGAAGATTAATTGACCATAGGTCTGTGAGTATATTTCTGGGCTCTCTATTCTGTTCCATTGAACCATATGTCTGTTTTTATGCCAATACCATGCTGTTTTGATTACCGTGGCTCTGTAGTATTGTCTGAAATCTGAGAGGGTTATGCCTCCAGCTTCATTCTTTTTCTTCAATATTGCTTTGGCAATTCTGGGTCTTTAGTGATTCCATATAAATTTTAGGATTGTTTGTTCTAGTTCTGTGAAAAGTGCCCTGAGTAATTTGATAGGGATTGAATTAAATCTGTAAATTGCCTTGGGCAGTATAGCCATAAAATAGCTTAGTTGTTAAACACAGAATTTTTAGAGCAGAACTACCTGGGTTCATTTCCTGGTTTTTCAATTTTCCCAATTTTTGAGGTGGAGATAATTCTATTTCCTTCCTAAGGTTTTTTTGTGAGAAATAAGTAACTAAATACAGTATTAAACACTCAAAACAACCTAAAATGTTCTAGACACTAAATATTATGTACAAGTTCAGTTGCCTTACAAACATTCTTTTTATAACCATAGTCAAGATCATAATTTTATGCTAATCTAGTTATTATTGTACACCTCTCAAACTTAGCATAAATAGTAAATAAATAAAATTTCTCTTTCAGGAAATATGTATTAATATGACCATGAAATGACTGCTTGTATAATTCATTCAGCAAATATTTATTGAGTACCTACCATGTTCCAAGCATTGTACTGGGCCCCACCAATATGAAGATGTATAAGACCTGATACCTGGCACCCAAGATATGTCTGGTGGCAGAGACAACAAAATAAGTAGGCAACCAAGTGGAGATGAGAACTGTCAATCTTAGGGTGAAAACAGGTACTCAGAGAAAAGAGAGGCAGGTACCCAACTCAGGTCAAAATGTGCCCCCCGGAAGAAACAAAATCTCATGAGGTCCTTCCTGCCCTTTATAACACTTCGTTTGTTGTTCTCTATGATTCTTTTATAATTTTTCAGGATTTTTATATCTTTTTATACCCTTCAATGAATTCAAATGCTACAGCAAAAGTGATCCTTACCAAATTTGTTTTTTATCAATTCACTCTTCAGAGAAATAAAGGAAAAAGCAAAATTTTGACATCAGACAGAGTGGGGTTTAGATTCTAGCTCCACCCTTAACCTGACCTCTCTTGAACCTTCACTTCATTGTGTGCAAAATATGGGTGTATAAGAATATATGACTGCACAGGAATTCAATGAGAGGCTGTGCACAAGGCACTTAGCACAGTGCCTGTGCAATAGCAGTTGATGAAAGCATGCGTGGAAAAGCCCCTCTGTGATGTTAAGAGGACGTCATATGACTCTTGCTTGTCTCTCTTTGGGCCTTAAAATGTTTACTACTGCTGTATAATCCTCCTCTCCCATTCCTCTTCAGAAGATTCATTTTTAATTCTCCAACTTCAGACTCTAATGTATACTGTCGGTTCCCCTTCCTTAATGTGCCCAAGTCCCCTCAATATCTGAATAAACAACATTCTTGTTAAGTCCTTTGTCACTTGCAGCTGAAAGAGTCCTGACATTAAAGCCCCAGTCTGTCAAACACTGAGCACTTTCTCTGTCACATATTCCCAGCAGCAAAGCCACATGTTAATCAGTGGATTGACTGATTACCGTGTTGGTGTTAAATATTAAGTATTGAATATGTCCTTGGAAGTGTAAGTGTATATAGAGCTTCTGAAAGGAAATTTATCAGTCCACATCAATAACCTTGAAAGCGGGTGTAACTTCCAACAGTTCCTCTATTTGCAATTTAACCAAGGAAATAACTGGAGCAAATTCTGGTCCTAAAAATCTATTTCCCCCTTCTTTGATGATGGTAGAAATTCTAGCTAAGCACATGACTGCTGAGAAGAAAAACTGCATTTCCCAGGCTCCACTGCAGATAAACGTGGCATGTGACTAGTTTCTAACAAATGGGATATAATAGACATGCCAAAGGGCCAGTTCTGGGAATCCTCCTAAAGGAGATGGTTGGTCCTGTGCCTCTTCTTCATCCCATCCCTCCCTCCTGCTACCAGGAGAGTGAATACTGGCTGGAACCATGAAGAATGGGGCCATACCCTATGGATGGTGAGCCCTGAGCTGACCTTGAGAATCTTAGGGCATTGGGAAGCAGAATGACCACGTGAACCTGTCTGCAAACCTCCAAACGGGAGAGATAAAGCATCTTGTTTAAGACACTGTTATTTGGTCCTTTTTCTGGGTGCTATTGTCTTAACCTACCCTCACTACTACATCAACCTTGTGAAATATAAGTGGCTTTTATTTCTTTGTGCATCGATATACTGTAATTTTTCTATACTAAATATGTGCTACTTTTACTTCTTAAAGACTTGAATATTACAAGAATGTCATTAAACAGATGAGGTAAGGAAGCATGATGGTTTGATTTGGTTTGGTTTCGAAATCACGATAGGGGTAGAAAAAGAACTGTTCCATCTACTTCCATTGATCCATAATCTCTGTTATTTTCCATCCTCATAAAAGCCACTCTGAGGTAATATAAAAACCTTATTGTCTATTCACATCATTATTCAGAGCTTCTACTAAACTGTGTGTGTGTGTTCTGCAGCTATGAGTTTTTGTACATCATTACATTAGATTGTGGGCTCCAGGCAAACAGGAGCCAGATCCAGGTTAATGTACTTCTTCAATATGCATTTGTTGAGCTCTACCTGTCCTGGGAACAGTGCCAGATTTGGAAGATATGAAGTTAAAAGTCACAGTCACTGGGACTCAAGTGTGGAGAGAGAAAAATGAAACTTCAACACAGTGCCGTAATTGCTCTGATATCTGAGAGATTATGATGGGAATATAGAGAAAGGCACCTAATATAGACAGGTTTTCCAGAAGAGGTGATGCTCTTTATTCCAACTGGTACCACTAATGCAATTACCAGTCTTCCCAGTGCTGTGCTTTCACCTGTTCATACCGCCTCGACAGAGCTGATTGTTTAATTTTCAGGAATTTGGCAAGCTGGATGTTCAACACAGCCAGTATTAAAGATTAAATAAGATTAAATTGTATTTAAGTAAATTATTTTTAAAATAAAGCTAGCAAATACTCAAAACAGCCTTTCAAATTATTTTGCTGTGTTTATCATTATCTATAATATACTCTAGAGTTTATTTTTTTATGTCTATTATGTTTGGGTGATGGAAATCATAATAGGGGTGGGCTGTGTGCCTCTCTTTTAACTCCCTGTTCAGCCACATCATATTAGTAGCTTAAAACTGGCCGTGGTAGGAGTATTTACACTACAGAAATCTGTAAGTGCTATCTGCCATGTGTTTGGGGTTTTTTTCCTGGAGAGTTGGTTGTTAAATATTTACCAGCACACCACGAATGCATGTATTTTATTTAGTATTTAATAGATGGTTTTGATGACAATGATGATCAGGAGAACTGTGGGTCAATTTGTGAATGAGTATGTTTGTATGTTCATCTGCTTTGGGCACCTTTTCTTGTCCCACCCAGCTTTAGTTCTGCTTCCTTCTCCATTTCTCAGACCCCACTATCCTTATTTCCTTTTCAGCCTCTACATTCTTTTTAGGAAGAAAATAAATGTGCACACATTTGTCTGCCCACCGTTAAACACCGAGCACTTTCTCTAGCACATCTCCCCAGCAACAAAACCATGAACCAGTAAACACTGAAAGAACTGATCATTGCATTGGTGTTTAACATTAATAATACCTTATAAACAAAAGGAATAGTGTGGAATTTTGGTGTATGAAAATCACAGACCACTTTCTTACACTCTCATCTCATCCTCATGATAGCCTGTAAGGTAGCTACCATCCATAATACCTGAGCAATTGGTCCAAAGTCCCAGAGCTGGTCAGCAAAAGAGCTATAACTCCAACACGACTTTTCTAACTCTTGGTCGAGTATTATTTTCTACAACACTACACTAGTTTTAAACCAAAAACAGAAAGTTGTGGACTTTCAAGCTTTATACAGACTGGGGTACACTTTAGGAAAAATATAGCCACCCTCTTGAAAAGCAGTCCACATGGATATGTATACTTCTATCAGAACACAAACTACCGTAACAAACTACTGTTTATATGTCTTTCTTGTGAATTAGACTCTGAGCCTCTTAAGGTCGAAGACCTAATACTGTTCATTTTAGTATCCCCGAGAATCCAAAATAGTGCTTGGTACGTAAAAGATGCTCCAAAACTGCTTATTAATAATGGAGAAAAAAGGGTAGATAACCGCCACCAACAGCAGCGACAACAAAAAGTGACAGAAAAACAACAATAATAACAAATTATAGCCTATTTCATCTACTGCTCTAGAAATTCAATGTGTAAAGGCAATTTCATTTGACAAATTAAATACTTACAAATCTGGACTGTGTATCATGGCTTAGTAAATTGATTATTTTTATCTTAATTTTTTTGAAATTCTTTATTCATTTGAATATTTGTGAGTGAATGAAGTTAAAATGGATCTGATTGATGCTAAAATAATAGATCAGCCTGGATCAGTTTACCTACAGTTATGATAAAAATCTACCAGATATGCTGGATACACAGGTATATCCAGTTTGGGAAAATACCTTGAGCTAAACAATTATAATTTGTGCACTTTTCTTTATGTCTTATGCTTCAGTCAACTTTTAATTTATCATATAGAACTTTTATAGCTGAATGATGTATATATTTATAAAAATTATCATTGTCTAAAGTTCTATTACTGATATTACCTATTTTGATGAGTAATGGGTAATTCATATATATATGTACATATATATAATATTTTTTAATGTATGTCAGCTAACCCAGAGATCTTGAAAACTTTTGACAAATTGAAATACTCGGCTTTTGTTTTTTTAAGTACTTTTACAAATGACCACAAGAGGTCCCTATTTTTTTAAGAATAAGAAATCCCCTGCGATTTTTTTTTTCCTTTGACAAATTAGAAAACAGAAATGGTAATGTGCTCCAGAGAATGTATTTAACTAATTAAGCTATCTGGTTAAAAAATCAAATTTTCCAAAATTAGGGGAAAAAATCTTTTATGCATATGTAAAAAAAAATAGAATCTGCTAATAACAGCAACATTAATACTAAGCACCAAGAAGCTGTCTTGCCTGCTTTACCTGACCCAGGCCAGTTATCTGACCCATGTGAATTGCATAAGATTTGTAACTGGTATACACATAAGAGAAAAGGGTGGGGGAAGGTCCTTATTTAGAAATCATTTTTGAGAATTTTTATCTCAAATGTTAAAAATTCCTGTTCTCTAATATTCTCAGACATCTACAAAACTAATTATCTAATTAATGAGATGAAAGATGGCTCCTCAAATACATTGATTTGATGAAGTAATTTCCATGGTTCCAACTGCTTTACCAGCGCTCTGATCATCTTGACTCCTATATTTATCACCACGGTTCTCGAAGTGTAATCCCCTAACAGACCATCATCACCTGGGAACTTGTTTAAAATGCACAGTTTACTTAATCAGGAACTCTAAGGTGGAACCCAGCAATGATGTTTTTAAAAACCCTCCAGGTTTTTCCGAAGCACATTAAGTCTGAGAACAACCAATTTAGTGTATAACTAATGAGCCATCTCAATTCCCAGTCCCCAGTCCGCCCCATCTGTAAAATTTGTAGAGCAGAACAGTGCATGAAAGTCAAAGGCTAACTCATGGTATCTGGAAGAAAAGGCTACATAACTTGGAACCACTTCCACAAAACAGCCTGGTAAAAACCCCCTGGTGCCAAGCCACCAGTCAGAGTTTACAGGCTCAGGACACCAAAACTCCTTCACTTCCCCCTCAAAAAATGTAGATTACCCACGGCGGGCTTCTAGGCAAAAGCCTCAACAACCTTAGAATAATAGCCCAGATTTGCTTTTGAAATTCTAAAATCTTTCTTCTGGTCTTTCTTGCATCCCAGAGCAAAGAGTCATGTTTAATACTAAATGCAATTTATTAATTCAGGAGGCTCTTGCTGTGAGGTTATTGTATACTTACATATCAAATTATTAAATTATTATATTTGGTTAATTTCCTAGTTTCTCAAAGGATCACTACTAATGTTAACAGTACACTGAATTCTTTATTTTTTTGGTAGAGAATTCACTTTGAGCCGTATTTCTGGTGCAAAGGATTTGACATATCTGTCCATCCTCTCTCACCCGTCTCTATTTTGATGAATGGTACAGATTTTAGAATAAATACATGAATATGGACCAGTATTCAATTAAAACAAAGATTCATTTGCACTACGTGGTTGCTAATATTTTTTGAAGGGTTTACTGTGCACCAGGAACTATTTTGAAGACTTTGTAAGTGAATTGTATTTAACACTTGCAAAATCCCTAAGTCAGGAAGAAATATCATCTCTGTTTTATAGGTGAGGATACTGAAGCACAGAAAGGTCAGGAAATTTCCCAAACTCACACTATTAGTAACTGTCGAAACTAGGACTTAACCCCACAGGTTCATTTCGGGACTTCACACTGTACTCACTGGAGTAGTTCATTAAAAGAACACTTTGGTGATTACATTAATGTGCAAATATCACTTATAATATGAGAGTAAGAGAAATCAAAGAAGAAAGAAAAGGAGTCACTTCCCAGCCCTACTTGTATTTGAATAGTATCACTAACATTTCTTTCCTTAACGGTACAATAATAAAAAGATCTACTTATAAATGTTTGCAACTATGAAACCCCTAGGATATTTATATATGAAAAAAGCACCCAGGATATTTATTGCTTATGTCTGAAATTGAAGCTTTTTATTAGTTAACATTTCCTAAGGTTAATATAGTCTTACTAATTTACAATGTACATATGTACCTACCATTCAGCCTTTATCGTAACCACAGAATTGCCAACCTCTCAGCAGAAGATACCTTTTTCTTCCTTTTTCCCAGTAGATGACTCAAGTAGTCTTCCAGGACACCATCTTTTATCACTTTTGTTTTAGTTTTAAAGGACTCTTTCCAGGGGTTTAAGATCATTTGGCATTTATCCTGGTAATTCAAATTAGAATATTTAGTAATATATTGGAATTTATTTTTCCAATGTCCTTGCTTTTGCATTCTTTTAGTCACTAAATAATAAGCAGAGAAGTTAATTTATGCCTGCATTGTCCCTGGCCACATGAGAAAAATGGCATTAAAACTCAGAGGCATAAGCTTTAACAAAAGAAAATGTTAATGTTGCAAGGATTGCTCTAAGTAAGAGTTTGCTTTGTGAATGTATAAATAGGACAAGATAAGGTTCTGGGCAGCAGCGGATCCCAAGCACCAAATAGTCATCTATGTTCCTTTGGCACCAACTTCAACACACTGGCATAGTCTTTTTTCTTAACCACCCAACGTCAGCAGGGACATTGAGAGAACAAACATAAGAGCTAGGGCTATAAAAACTACTTCATTTATCTTGCTGGTCTTAGTACTATTCTGAAGAAGCATAAGATAATAATGACATGGAAACACAGTGCTGAATTTTACACTGAGGTCTCAAAGCCTAAAGCATTTCTTACATGCTGTACTGTCCAAATGAAAGCAATATCGTAATGCATGGAGGAAAGATTCATTTAAATCCTAAGTACGTAACCGAAAAACAGATGAAAGCATGGAATTGAATCTGTGCCTGTTAAAGCCATGTGAGGAAGACAGGTGACATGTGGCCACAGTGAACCTGTTTCCAGTGACTCCCTCCGTGACATTGGGGACTGATCAGAGAGACCAAGTGAACCACAAAGATCCAGAGAGAAGGAGCTGGGCTTTGTAAGAAATGATCCTTTTAGAGCAGGGAGGTTTAACAGAAAAAGAAAAACTGGTCAAATTCAGGTGATGCTTTGGTTTTCAAAACACACGGGAAAAATCAGGCACATCTATTAACCGAACATGTTTTCAGCCTAAAAAACTACTGCTGTATGCAAGTTATGAAAATGCAAAAGCCCAGCTTTGCCAGTTGAATGGCAAAAGAATGTAAAGATTGGAGAAATCACAACCCCACCCAGAGACACAGCCATACATTATAGGAAATTGAAATATATGTGAAAAGGGGCACAGTTAGATGAAGCACCAGGAGTCATGGTCTGCAAAGGGAGACGTCAGGAATTCTGAAGAAGCCTCTTCCTCCAAGACCTCCCAGAGTAAAGGTGCTGATTCTGTGCAATGAGGTAGCTGAAATCCGATGGGTCCACTTTAAATAACTGGTGACCAACGAGAGCCCTTTTTTTCACCTTCCTCATTACGCATGTGCCTTGATGGCCGTGGCAGCTGCAGACAGCAGCAAGTTCTCAGGCAGACATGCAGGGAAGTTCTGGGCTCAGCTCTCATGAGCCCCGAGCCAGCTGTCCGGAAAGCCGATTTAGAACGGACTCCCCGTGGCCAGAAGGGTGCCGAGTCCCCGCTAGCTCTGCGGTGGGGTCTCTGCCCCCTTTCTCTGTGTGCTGAGTCACAGCTCCAAAATCCAGCCTCTCCATCCATATCAGCTCTGATGCATGCTTCCTCCAAACCCCCGAGCCAGCCCCATGTAGCCAGGAGGCCTGTTGGGTGCTGCAAATGTGATCCTCTCTGTCGTTTCGGTCTCAGCAGAAGAGCAACATGACCATATTTATTGCTGTTGCTATTCTGGGGGCTGGATGACGTTTCTTCTCCCCTTGTGGCTGAGCACTGCCCGTTCATCTTTCACCACTCCCTCCAAGTCTGCAAGACTGAAACCGATGATACAAATAGATGCCATCAGAAGGAAAGTTAAAATGAGAAGTTCTGAAGTATTCCCAAATCTATCTGCTGTATGGCATGAGAAGCTATAAATTCTGCAGCCCTACATTTTCTGGGTACTGGGTGGCATTCCACTATTCTCACCCACTGCTATTGGTGGTGACTTTGCTAAGGAAAGAAAACATGGGGAAAGGGTGGCGGGACAATCTGGCTGATAAACACGGCTTGGAAATTTGGCAAATATTGAGTTTTCCACTGTTGAGTGTTGGGCATGTCCAAATGTTACCAGGACACTTGAAGCTTTTCACTTGCCTCAGACTCTCCTTACTGAGACAATCCTCTTCAGTGACGCGAAAGGGACTAACTGACAAGCTCAGAAACTCCTATTAAGGATACAATGGTGCAGGGCACAGGTGACCCGGCTCCTAGAAAGTAACTATATACAGACTTTCTAAATGAAGAACTTAGATACATATAAATAACTAATTACCGCATGCAGGTCACAACGCACTGAATGAGAGTGGTTCTGACTTTACCACTGACCCCTATTCATTACCAATTGGTCAAATCCTCCACCTTGGCTTATCACTCCTCCGCGTTCGGGCTCACCTGGCTGATCGTCTGCACTTGGCAATAGTTGTGTTTCTAGCTTTGCTAAAATGACTCTTCAGATGTCCTGGAACCTGCTGCAGATCCTCTTTGTAACATACAAGACAGCAGGACATTTTAGGGGAGGCGGTGGGTTACAGAGGTGGCGTGCATGGGCCCTGAGCCAGCTGCCTGAGTTTGAATACTGAGAGCCAGTGAACCTCATTCAGCCTCCATTTCTTCTGTGAAATTAGGATGATAATGGTAACTTCTTCATAGACCTGTTGTGAGAATTCAGTGGAAAAAAATATGTGTAAAGACAGACAAACTAAGAGGCTGAGAACAGGAGCCTTGTTGTCATTTTAGAGCAGGGGAATTAGCCTGTTTCCTTTGGATCAGCTGTAGTTCATCTTCAAGCTGTCTGTTCATTCTCAAAATGACAATATGCAATTGTGTTCCAGATTCGGAGCTTTCTGGCTGCCTGCCTGGGAAATACCTTTCCAATATCCAGGGTAGTATTTAAAGTGCACTATCCACTGGCAGCTCGGCTAATTTTCACCTGAAATGTCCGTAAACCAAAGAAGTATTTCAGTAAAAGCACTTACAACAAGGTCTGGTTCTTCGTGTTAAGACAGTGATATATAAAAAAATACATATCACATATATGGCTTTTTGCCTTGATTTTGTTTTCATCTTTCTTCTCTCTTTTTATTCACGTGTTTCTGCACATTCCACCTCAGATGTATAAAAATGGAACTGTTTTATTTCTCTAGGACCACAATTAACAGCTCTAGAGACCCATTTCCATTGATGATGGAAAAACTCTTAATTTTGTCCCTCTCAGGATAACTCAGCTACACTAATCGAATACAAATCTCTTTAGGGAAATAGTCACTCTTCTCCCTCCCTCTGGGGGTGGCAGGGAGGGTGGGGAATGGATCTGATTTTCTGGTGGCTTCAGTTCACCTGACCTCAAGAGAGGGGCACCCGGTTTGAAAACAACCCCCTGGTCCTCATTGGCCTCCCTGCAGTGTCTTGTCCAGCTGAATCTTTGAAGCTTGACCTCTGGCTTTGCTGCATGTGCTGAAGGGTTCCTGCCTGGCCAGTCCCTCCAGCACTGTCAGGCACAGGCAGGGGGTGGCCATCCACCCCCATCCCAGTAATGCTGACTCAATCTTTGCTCTAACTTATCCTTTGAAATTCATGCACATCTTCCATCCAGTCCCTGTCTTGGTGACATCCAGCCAAAGCCTTAACTCTCACCACACCACAGAAACCCACAAGCAGCCAACCTGCTCATGATTCTCATCAATATCAACTTAGGGGAACTTATCTCTGGTTTCCTCCATATTTCAACCCCCCAAGTGCCTGAGAACTAGGAGACCTGTTGCAGCTAGTGTTCCCCAGGAAACAGACTTTGAGATTTGCCTATAAAAGGTTTATTGGCAAATGCTCTCCTGAACAACGCTTGTAAAGAAGTGAGGGCAGCTGGGTTGAGGAGAGAGAAGTTAGAACAGCCAGGCAGTTGCAGAGAAGCTGACTGGGCAGGGTGGGTTTGGGGGTGATTTTAGAGTTGTTCCAGTTGAGGCACTTTTATATTCCCTAGAAAGGACCCATCACTGGACATGTGCTGCCCCAGGACTTCACACAACCTTGGGCTAGGAGGCCTTCCTTGGCTCAAGGCAGTACTTGGAGAAGGACTCAGCCGCAAGGCATCAGCTGGCAGCACTCACAGCAGCCAGGACAAGTTCCTGGTCCAGGAGGGGGATCCAGGCAGTGCTTCAGGTCCACTGCCCAGCCATCTCAGGCTGTCTGCCTCAGTCCCCACCCCATCCCCTCTGTCCTAACATGGCTGTCCTGTGTTGGTTCCAACTATTGGATGAGGCACTGCCACCCCTCTCCCCAGATGCCCAGGAGGGAAGTAGACTGTGCAACCCTTCCGCCCTCAGATTCTCTGTATACCTAGGAATACGTCGGGGAATTTTTGTTCCCACTCATCCTCTCCCAGACCTCTTCAGACTGCTAGTATAATTTCCTATATCCTCTCGAATCCATCTTCCACAGTAAGACCCCTGTGTCCAAGTCTCCAGCTGATGCTTTTCGGGAAACCCACAAATCATTTCTTTCTCTTAGCAAAAACTGAATCTTACAAATATTGGCCTTCGCATCTCATATATCTTTTCTTCTAAAGTTAAAACTTGTTTTTGAGCCAAAAGTCTCAAGTTTAGTCGTTTGTACCTTGCCCACCCCTCTCCCTGAAGTAATGGACTTTATTGATGGATGGAAGACTTGTGACACCTTGGAACAGTAAAACTTAACTTTATATACAAATCAACCTGATCAACTTAACAATTGTAGACTGCGCCATTTTCTACCTTATCAGAAAATACACGTTTCTTTTACTGGCTACTCTTTGCATTTAATAAATTAAACAAACTGTTGAGAGCTCTCAGTTTGATAGAGCCACCACTCAAATTTCTTTGAGAGCTGCTCTCCATACGCCTGAGAGTGAGGCTCACATTTCCCAGGGCTCTTAATATTTTCTTCCCAGACTCCAATGGATAGGTTTGCGCACCTGACTTGGGAGGCTAGTGCTGTAAGCCTTTTTCAGCCAACTGGCCAGGAAAGCAGGGACATCTCAGTCGCCTCTTTCTAATCTTGTCTGTCCTGAGTACCCCAAGTAGGAACCACAGGGACTTGTGACCACACCCAAGTTGGTCTCTCCTTACACTCAAATCTTACTGCTCTCTCTTGACCCTACCGAACCTTGGATTCCAGCAATCCCTTTTTAGAATGTTGGAAGGAACAATTTATCCTGTCTCCATGGCTCTGTGTGAGAAGGAACATTTCCCTTTTTTCCTCTAGGAAGTCTCTGGGAATAATCCACTCTCCGCATTTAGAACTGTTTCCCAAACAAAAGTCCTCACACCTAAGGGAGTTCACCCATGTACTCTAAGAGGTCTGGTAATTTTCTCTGGATTTTTCATCTCTGCAGACTGTTGCTTGGTTTCAGTGGCTCATCTTGTGTTTCTGTTTAGGCAGACTTTGCCACTGAGTCTTTCTACTTTCATTGTTTCTGACTAATGAGAAGAGAGGCAGACCGAATATGTAAATGATGTACGTTCACCAAGCAACAGCCCAGTGATACGCTCACACACTTCTTTGTACTCCACACAAAGAAAGACTTCCTATGAAATCCCTCAGAGGCGTCCTCAACAGCATGAAGCAGGACGCATGTGCCGAATTGGGAGAAGCTGTGCCTCTGTGGACAGTGTAGTGCTGTAACTTTAAAAAATTCAGGCAGTGGTTTTTATTTCATCATCTGTCACATTAAATGCAGCTTGTTAATTTCAAAATTACTTGTTTCCAATTATTAAAGTTTTGGGTTTTATATTGTAAATAAACTACAAGCATGCAGAGGTATGCCTTACCTTAGGGCTTATGTATATAGGTACATATATATATATACAACAGTTGTATACTTAAAGAGAAATGAAATTATTGAAACCACCATGGGCAAGAGGTCTGAATAAATTTTTGTTTTCCTTCAAATACTATTTGTGCATTTCTCTAGTTTGAAAAACACTGTTTTGTAGTAGGGGGGTGGGGTTGCATCTTGCTTCAGGGTATGTATTCGAATCAGGAAGGACGGGCTGGTCTTTAACACCTTTTTCATAGTTTCTTTCCAGTGCTACCCTTCTTCCTCTTTTCCTTTCTCTGCCCGACCCCCAGCTATGGGGGAAGTGATTGGACAGTCAGCCTTTCTTACTGAGCTCTTAGAATAAGATCACAACCAGGCCCTGGTGCCTGCCTCTCTCCCTGCCGATCAGCTCTTACCAAAATCCTCCTCCTTGTTCAATGAATCCAAGCACAGTGTCCTGTTTACAGTTACTTCTATGTGCCAAGCTCTTTCTACCTCAGAGTTGTTCCCTCTTCTCCAGCTGATATCCTACTTACAGTCCAGACCAGCTACTACTCATCCTTCAGAACTTAGCTTAAATTTTTCTGGAAATAATTCTAAAATTTGTACGGAACCGTGAAAGACTCCAAATTGCCAAAGCAATCCTGAGAAAAAAGAGCAAACCTAGACGTCTCACTCTCCCTGACTTCAGACTATATGCCAAAGCTACAGTAATTAAAACAGCATGGCACTGGCACAAAAACAGACACATAGATCAATGCACGAGAATAGAGAGCCAGAGAGAAACCCACACACCTATGGTCAATTATTCTATGACAAAGGAGGCAAGAATATACAATGGAGAAAAGACAGTCTCAAATAAGTGGCACTGTGAAAACTGGACAGCTGCATGTAGAAGAATGAGATTAGAACATTTCCTCACACCATTTACAAAAATAAACTCAAAATGGGTTAAATACCTAAATGTAAGACCTGCAACCATAAAACTTCTAGAAGAGAACAAAGTGGGCAGAAGACTTGAAGAGAACTTTTTCCAAAGAAGACATGCAGATGGCTAAGAGGCACGTGAAAAGATGCTCAACATGGCTAACCACTAGAGAAATGCAAATCAAAACCACAATAAGAAGCCACCTCACACCTGTCAGAATTGCTATTAACAAAAAGACCACAAATAAATTCTGCTGACCAAAGAGAACCCTCCTATACTGTTGATGGGAATGTAAATTGGTGCAGCCACTATGGAAAACAGTATGGAGGTTTCTCAAAAAACTAAAAGTAGAACTACCATGTGACCCAGCAATTCTACTCCTAGGTATATATCCAAAGAAAATGAGAACATTAATTCTAAAAGATATATGCACCCTAGTGTTCATAGCAGCATTATTTAGAATAGCAAAGACATGGAAGCAAGAAACCTAAGTGTCCGTCAACAGATGAAAGGATAAAGCGTCTTACACACACACACACACACACACACACACACACACACACACACACACACACTGGAATCTTACTCAGCCATAAAAAAGAGTGGAATTCTGCCATTTGCAACAATATGGATGGACCTAGAGCTTATTATGCTTAGTATAAAATAAGTCAAACAGAGATACTATATGTTATCACTTATATGTGGAACCTAAAAAAATAAAACGAATTAAAATAACAAAACACAAACAGACTCACAGATATAGAGAACAAACTAGTGGTTACCAGTGCGGAGAGGGAATAGGGGAGGGGCAAGATAGGGGAATGAGATTAAGAGATACAAATTACTATGTATAAAATAGATAAGCAACAAGGATATATTGTACAGCACAGGGAAATATAGCCATTGTTTTGTAATAATGTTGAATGATGTATAATCTATAAAAATATTGAATCACTATGTTATATACCTGAAACTAATATAATATTGAAAATCAACTACAGTTTAATTTTTTAAAATGTCACATTGTTGGAGAAGCTTCTGAGCAATATCTGCTGTAGTGATGGATGGATGGATGGATGGATGGATGGGGAGGTCTTTCCTGACCTTGCAATCTAAATGAAAATGTCCATTGACATTCTTTATTAATAGCACTAATTTTTCTTCTATAGCACAGCAAATTGCAATTACATATTGATGTAATATCTACCCCCCACAATAGACTATACATTCCTTGAGGGCAGGCCATTCATGACTTCATACTCACTATAGGACATTCCAGTTAGAAGACACTCATTGTATATATGTTCAGTAAAAGGACAAAAGGAAATGCTGAAGACTACATTCATGTCACTGAGATAGCTATAAAGAGGGAAAAGACCTTTCCTAACATTTTAAAGTCTTTTCATTAATGGATTACATTAACCTGGTACATTCTAAAGGAATGATACATTTCAGGAAAAGTAATGTGGCCTTTGAGATGAAAGAGAATCATGAAATGAAAATGCACTTGCATATAGTTTCCTCAGACACTAATCAAAGACAAAATATGTCATTATCAATATGAAAGTGACTCTAAAGTCTACAGATTTTTAAGCAAAATTTAGTTACTTCTTGGACAGAATAGCTCTTAACAAATGTATGATTCAGCAGTCAATGAACCATTTGCTCATAAAGATAGAAAAGAAAGATGTATTTTTTTTCATTTATCTGACATTATTTTTTAAAATCTGAAAGAGAGAGCCCCAGGATTTCTTGGACACAATCTCCCGCTGTGTGTTCAACTCTAAGCCCCTCTTATCTCAACACTGCTCTAAATGCCCAGGAGTGATGGACAGGAAAACCAGCTGATCCAGGTGCCCCTAATCAGGAGCAAGGGGCAGGCCAGTGTGCCCAGCTACCACGGTGCTCGACTAGTCCAGGATCATGCAAAACCTGCCAGCAGGATCAAGGCTACAATTCAAAACTACTGGAAACCTCAGGAGCTGGGGCTAGGGGTACCTTGCTGCATAGTGACCCCAGTCTCTTCCCGGCTTAGTCCAGGCCCTATGCTCTGCCACTTCTCCAAGATGAGTGAGGGAGACAGACCTCTCAAGGCTAGTATTCCCTGAAGACAGCACAGCTCCCTGAGTCCACACTCCAGAGACAATGGGCAGGGAATGGAGATTTTACAAGTCTGCCAAGTGATCTGGTCTAGAGTTATCAGACTTTTGTTAAGTTCTGGGTTTCCAGTCCACCTCATGAATGGCTTCTGTTATTGCATTTTATTTTTTATTATTCTTATGTCTATTATGCATATTATTCTTTTATGGAAGTTTTCACTGTCTGTTGCGCATTTATCCTAAGGTAGCATGCCCTTACATGGTACTTTTGAATTTTGCCTTTTAAATGATGAGGAGGATTTTTTTTATAATCATCAAA
The DNA here is from genome assembly GCF_009834535.1 of Camelus ferus. Taxonomy (NCBI): domain Eukaryota; kingdom Metazoa; phylum Chordata; class Mammalia; order Artiodactyla; family Camelidae; genus Camelus; species Camelus ferus. Next base: position 11,134,711 of record NC_045724.1, read on the forward strand.
GCACTTTGAGAGAGAATTTATGCAAGAAAGATGGACTAACATTAGGATCACTAGTATCAGGAACCTTTGGATTTATTTCGTCAGTTTATGGCATCTAATGGAGCCCACACGAGGGGATGACACTACAGTAATGTTTCCCTGAAGACCCAGAACGTTTATTAAAAACACAGATTTCTGAGCCCCAACTCAAACTCACTGAATCAGAATTCACCAAGGAAGAGACCTGGGCATGCGTATATTTAACATGTCCCCTGGTGATTGTCAACAGGGGAGTTTTGGCAATTGCCCTACAGAGATGATTTTTCATCAGCAATGCATTAGGATCACTGGGAAAGCTCTCAGAAGGTATGCGATGGGGCTTCTGTCAGAGATTTTGCCAGGGGAGGGTGGAGGCTGGACCAACATCTTTTGGAAATGCTCGCCAAGGGATTGCTACCTGCACTTGGATGGAGTATCTATACTAAAGGAATATTTAATGTGGACTGAGGTGTTGAAATGAGGCATAATTTAGCCTAGGCTGTAACATTCAAGGAGGAAGTGGTGATGCATACTTCTTTCTAAAAGTTGCAAAACTTTGAGACCAGCAAACTCAGCAGGACTGGCACAACAGTACACAGCTGGAAGCTTCTAAATGTCCGCTCCGTCACACTCAGGCAGACAGTCTATGTATTATTCAATCAGTTGAGTCAGAAATCACTCATGCCATCTGGATTACCCAAGCAGTCTTTTTCCATTTGGGAGACTAAGTTTTGAGGGTCCCTAAGTTTACCAGGTCCACTCACCGCTTTACACATGTTACTATATCATATGCCAACTGGCAGCTCTATTCCATCACATAGAAAGGATTGATCTTTTAAGTAATGATATGCAAAGATGCTGAAGATTTAATTATTAATAGGTAGCACAATTTCAATGTGCAAAATAAAAACAAATCAAAATGTTCTTTAGTGAGCATTACCACCCCAACCCTCTTTACTTTCCTTTGTATCTTTACAGGTTTTTAATGTACATACAAGTACAGAAACATTCAGCATATTACATACACTATTCTATACATTGCTTTTTTCCCACCTAATAGATCTTGGGGATCAGTACACAGAGAGCTTCTTCCTTCTTTCTTAAGGACCACAAAATCTGATTTTCAATTCAATTTTATTAAGTCTCAAAGCAGACTTTTATCTCTCTTTGACCATGGACCCCATGGCTGTGTCAGTTCAGGGCCTCCAACAAGCAGATGTCAGGACAGAATTAGACATACAAGAGATTTACTGGGATGAACACATGTGAGGGATAAAGGCCAAAGGAAGCAGGAGTAGGTGGGCAGAGCTTTTGGTTCACAATGAAGGTCTGAAACCTGTGAAAGGAAGGAGGGAAGGAAGGAGGACTGGGAAATTTATACTGCAGTGTAACCCTAAGAAAGTTGCAGCCAGGTCACTGGGGAGAATTTGAGCCTGTCACAGGAAGCCTGTGTTGAGAATGGATGGTCCAGCTCTAACAGCCCCATGGTGCTCAGCCATTGGCGGGAGACAGTCTAGGGAGAGTGAGACCTCAACACAAACCACCCTGCCAGCATCCAAAGCCTGAGGCTCTTGGCCAGTCTGCCTGCTTGCAGCAAGCTCTCCTGCAGGAATTGCTGAGCCATGCATAGCCCCGGCCGACACAGTCTCCCCTTACATTACAAAGATCGTCTTCACACATGCTCGGGGAGCAGCTCCCAGGGGTCTCTCTTCTTGAGGGAAAGCTTAGAAAAGGAAAATTCATGGGACAAATAGGATCTGTCTCTGCAGTTGGTTTGGGGGCTAACAATGGTTCTCACCTCTCTCTCTGTCCATTCTAAGTTCCCTTCACCCTGAGCTAGCATAGTAGCAGCTTCTGGTGGTTCACCTAGTGGTGTGACCCAAACTTTCCTTCGTGGAGGGTCTGAATCCTTGGTCAGTCAGGCCGTTCTCAGACCGGTGTTGCTGCACACGTGAATTTGTTGCTGCCAGGGTTTCAGTGGAGTACCAGGAAGCACCTGGGTTCTGTACATATTCCTGTCTGTCCCTGCTGTCTAAAAGCCTGTTTCTGCTCATCTGGGTCAATTGTCCCTGCAGGAACCTGAAGATTCCCATAGGGAAGCTGGGGAAGGGGTACTGGTGCATCACTAGGGGACATGGGGCCCAGGGGAACCTGCTCTTCCAGCTGACTTCTGTCCTCTGGTTCTGCTCAGCTTGGTCCAGCTTTACTTCTTAGAATAGACTGCTTCTGGGTCTGTCTGACTTGGTTTGGGCAGGTTCAACAGGACCCGGCTCATCACGGGAAATTCTAAAGTAACGGTCATTTGGTGTCCCACAGTCAAGCATTCCTTTTCTGCCAAGGTCAAGTAACTTACCAGGAACTGTTTCCCAAAAGATCTGTAATTCTCTTCTGCAGACGCTATGGCCTTCTTCAGCTCCTGGTAGATCTGCACTGGGATTCTTCCCCTGGGGCTTGCCGTAACCTTCATTCTATGTATCTTTTCTCACCAATGACACCAAATACCAACACCAAAGGATCTGTCCGATCATGTGGCCCAAGAGGCAGGGCTGCTTGCACCACAGCCTGGGCCGCTGCAAAACTCTTTCTTGCTCTGAACCTTCTAAAAGCTAGCAGCCTTCCTTCCATGTCACTCAGCACATAGGCTGGAGCAGTTTCCAAGTGTGGTATGTGTTGCTTCCAAAACCCAAGATGCCTACCAGGTGCTCTGATTTTTTTTTCTTCTTTTTCTTTTCTCACTTTGATATCAGAGGCCACAGGATGCAGTGATTTGTTTTTTATTCCAGGGTGGAGGGGTGGTGCAGGGGATGTCCTGGGCAGGGCATGACCTTGATGTGAACACCCCAACACATATGAAGTAGCGGCAGCTGGAGGCTGTCTGCCCAGCACCCTCCTCACTGCAGGTTCCCTGGGGGAATTCCGAGCAGAGCACTTCCCCGGCCATGCCATGGAGTGTTCCTCCTTCTCAGTAAGCTTTAAAAAGTGCTTGCATGTGAAAGTAATAAGTGAAATGCAAGAGATGACAAACATTCTAGAGCATGTGTAAGGAAAGGAAGAGGAATGTAAGCTTTATTTTCAATGCAATCAGTATCTGAAGAATCCAACAAGGCCCCTGAGGTGTGCATGTTGAGGTGACATGTGGTGTGGGACTGCAGCACTTGGCAAGGACACAACATTCCCCAGTGTCACTCAGAGGGGAACCTTTTCTGTTACTGGTCATTGTTTCAGTCCCATTCCAGAGCTCTTGGAACTGTTCATTCCCCAATTATAATTTACATGTTTTTCTTGCCTAATCATTGATCTCTTTTTCTCTACTTCAGCGATCAGCCATTCAGCAACCACTCACTCTTTAATTGTGCTTTCAGCAACACTGGCCACCTCTTTTTATTCAGCCTCTTTAGGAAAGGGTTATCCCATGAATTTTCACAACTTTTACCATCTTAATAACAACAGTCTCAGGTGTGTTTTTATAGTCCCTTGCCACCCTCAATTTGTGCTCCTTCAAATTCTGAGTTGCCTTTCAGCCATGTCTTCAGAATAAAGTGTATGATTTTCATCATAGCATGAGAGAGATGGATTCATCCTTCTTGTCTCCTCCAATTCCAGGGACCTGTTCTTTTCCAGAAGGTCTCCTCTGCTCTCCCAGTCACAGGCATGGACTCCCCCTGGCTCCTTCCCTCTTGTGCAGTATCTCAATGTGAGAAGATCATCGCTTTAGAGAGATCTGGAAGGACAGATGCCTGTTCCACTTTATCGATGAAGTTACACAGTGTGCCCACGATTCCTGGGAATCACTTCAACCACAGCAGCCCACGAACCGTCCTGCCCTCTGAACCCTCATCGCACTCGGTGCTTGTTTGCTACTTGTAGTCATCTTCCTTGCACTTTTATTATTTTTAAGTTTTTATCTCCTACCTCCTAGATATGTTTTATACCCTTAAAAGCAAGGTCTGAGCTTTATTTCTGTCTCCAAACCTAACCCAGTAATCATGTATATATATATAAGTACATATATATACATGTACACACACATACATATATATTTTATGGTTTGCTTTGGGTATGAGGTCTTCAACGCACAGACCTAGTACCTAAAGCAATTCACTCTGTGTCTTACTACCTCTTTTAAATCTCCCTTTTATATGGCATTCCCTTTTTCATTGTTAGAACTTTCCTGAAACCCCTTGTGAGCCTCATCATTGGACACATAAGCTGTCTAAGACTAGCAGACCTCTGCCCATTAAGAGGAGGAGGCAGAGAGCCACAAGGGGCGAGTCATGAGAAGAAATCAAACAAATCAAACTGCACCTGAGACTTAAATAAGGCTCAGCTGGTGTTCGTACATCAGAATTAGACTATTTCTCAATCAGACTCTCAGCCCCTAGGGCAGGATTGTCTAGTTGTATACAATAAGCCAACAAGTATCCAGTAATTAGCACAAAATGTGGACACCATGAAGCCAATGTTTTGGGAACAAAAGGATAGCCTAAATCGAGGAGCCTAGAAAGGTATAAGAAGGAAAATACATAAGAAATGAGACAGCTGGAGCGGTGGGAGAGGAAGAGGGAGAGGAGAGGCGAGAGGCGCAGGTTTTACAGAAGCTGAGGGAGGTGTAAGTGTTCACAAGTATCAAATTCGCAGCTGCCACTCCCAGCAGGATAGGAACTGAAGAGATGCCATTGTATCTGTCAACCAGGAGGTCCCTAGTAGCCAAACAACTTCACTAGACTGGTGAGGACAGAACCCAAACCGAGTGGTATGAGAATGAGAGGTGGTGGGGGAAGATGTGAACGTAACACACTCTTTCTGGGGGCTCTGCAGCTCCAAGAACAGACAGAAGACTTGAGGTGAAAGCAGGACCCAGAAATGAGGACTGCTTTCACACAGAGGACACATGAGCAGATCTGTTGGGTGGAAGAAAAGAAATCAAAACATATTCAAGAGAGGGAACTGGCTCAGAACTTGGAGAGGAAAAAAGACATCTTTTCCTTTGGGATGAGGTGGTAGGGAGAGGAAGAACGTGGGAACAAATGGGAAGTTCTGGAGAGAAGAGAGAAGCGGTGTTCTCCTGGGGTAGCTCCTTTCCTCCACAAGGGAGAAGACAAGTAGGAAAGAACTGGGGCTGAGAGGGACTCGGGGACAGTCATAGGCTTCTGGAAGCTGCCTGGAAAGAGATCTGCTGGGCAGTGTGGAGGGATTAGCTTGCGGGTTTCCACCCATGATTTGCAATGGCAACTGGTAAATGTGATTATCTCCAAAAGTAGCTTCTTAGGAGCAGGGGATGAGAAATTGTGGCTTAGGACGGGGGACTGGGCAAGCAGATGAACAAGGAGGTCAGTATGGAAAGGACCATGTGGTGCAGAGGATGCATTAGACCAGGGAAGGGCCAGGAGGACATGAGTGGCATCAAAGGAGTGAAGACTTTGATGAGTTGACGGCTTGTCCAGTGAATGGGAAAGACTAGCAAGTGTTGTCAAAAAGTGAGACTGAAAAGTTCCAGTTTTCAGAGTTGGCCTACATATGGGTCAAAGTAAGAGCCAGGACTTTAAGAAAAGGCAATGGCCTGTGAGGCCAGGATGAACTGCCTGGGACAACAGCAGATGACAGTGGGTGGGGAAAAAGAAGATAAGCCATTAGTCCTGGATGAACAAGGGCAGTAACCTAGAGAAGATGGATTTCCTGAAATACACAGCACAGAGCAAGTTTCTGGGTTCCTAAAGAGTGGGCCACTGATGGCCTGAAGCATTCAAGTCTCAAAAGGAGGGGCTACCAAAAAAACGGCTGTCAGAGTTGAAACTCAATGATTAAGGGGGCCCCTCCACGCTCGGATTCAACATCCACCGATTCAACCAACCGCAGATCGAAAATAGTTGGGAAAAAAACAATTCCAAAAAGTTTCAAAAAGCAAAGCTTGACATTGCCACATGTTGGCAACTATTTACACAGCATTTGCATTGTGTTAGTTATTATGAGTAATCTAGATAGGATTTAAAGAGTATGGGAGGAGGTACGTAGGTTACGTGCAAATACGATGCCATTTTATATAAGGCACTTGAACATCCGTGGATTTGGGTATTGGAAGAGGCGGTCCTGGAACCAATCTTCTACAGATAACAAGGTCAACTGTATTTATTTATTTGTCAACTGAGTTATTTTTAGTTCTTGCTCTGCATTACCAGCTGCCTACTGAACACCTTCTCTGGGACATATTTCTGTATCACCTTTTCCTATAAGAATCTATCCTCCCAACCTCTATAATTTCTTCTTCTTCTTCTTCTGTTTCTTTAGTTCCAGACAGTGGCATCACCATCATCTGTGTGCAGCTATTCTAAAAAATAATAAAAGTCATCCTCTTGCTCCCCATCCAGCCTGCTTCCTTCCCCCATTTGAAAGGTCTCGCCTTCACTCTCATAAAGAGTGGTAATGAGGAGAGTCAGGCAGCCTTGGTTTAAATCCCAGTTCAACCATTTCCACCTTAAATGATCTTGGGCACATAAATGTCTTAAATCTTATTTTCTCCTTCTGTAAAACTGGATACAGTACCAGTACTAATCACATGTGTTATTACAAGATCTGAATGAATTAATGCATGTAGAGAACTTAGCACACAACCTGGCATACCGTAATTTCCTTCAAAGTTTTGAAGGCCATTAGTTCTGTAATTCACTTCCTCTTCTGACTTTATGTTGTCTGCAAGGCTTCTGACCATATTTCTTAACTTTTGCATTTAATGAGGATAAATTTCTTAAATTATGAATGCTTTATTACAAATGTGCTAGTAAAACTTGTTTTGACTTAAATAGTCAATCAAGTAATTTTAACTCTATTTGCTCTCTTACACACTTTGAATCAATAAACACACTTTAGACAATAAACACCCCCAGATTAGATTTTTGTCATTTGTAGATATTTTTATTAAAAACCCTCAATAACTAATTCTTTTTTTTAACTTTATTGAGTTATAGTCATTTTACAATGTTGTGTCAAATTCCAGTGTAGAGCACAATTTTTCAGTTATACATGAACATACATATATTCATTGTCACATTTTTTTTTCGCTATGAGTTACCACAAGATCTTGTATATATTTCCCTGTGCTATACAGTATAATCTTGTTTATCTATTCTACATATGCCTGTCAGTTTCTACAAATTTTGAATTCCCAGTCTATCCCTTCCTACCCTCCTCCCCCTTGGCAACCACAAGTTTGTATTCTATGTCTGAGTCTGTTTCTGTCTCCATAACTAATTCTAACATGTAAATAAAAGTGAAATCATCAGTAATTTTTTAAACACACCTTCATTAAAGAAAAAAAGATAAAATTCTAAGCTAAATAGCCTCTCCAGCATGTTGTTACCAGACATTCATGCTCAAATGGCTTATCTTTTGTTACAGATTTTTTCAGAATGCAAATCTATAAGTGCCTGGTTTTGAACGTGGAGGAAAACCAAGTGCTTGCATGGCTGTTGGCCCCTGGGCTTTAATGGCCTCCTCAACCCCACCTGTCAAACCAACATTCACATTCTCTTCTTACTAATCCCTTCTTAAAGCTTAATTCAACTCCCCCTTATCCAGGGCAAATGTTCAGAGTAAGAGGGAAAATAAGGACATTACTAACCCCAACTAGTGAACTGCAGCATTATTCCACTGCCTCCCACCTCCTGTGCCATCATTCTCAGCACCTCGTACTCTTCCGAGTTCTCCTGCCCTGTCTTCTCCAAGCTTACCGTTAAACCTGAACGCTTACGTCAATAAACACATCAGTGACTGGGGAAACATTCCACAGTGATGACAGCAGGTAAATGGAAGCATGGCTTGTATGGTTACTTTGCCAAAACTTGCTCAGTGAACTACCAAAAATTCAATACTAACTTCCATCCTTGAAGAAAGTCAGTGGCAGAGTCGGGTTAGGATGGGTGAGCTGCAATTTCATAGTAGGTGGTGGTGGATCATTTCTTTCACTGAAGGGTCCTTCCAAGAAAGACAGCTACTAGGGATAGAAAGAGGAAAAGATTAAGAGATAAACTACCATTATCTTTTATCCTCCCCAAATCTCCATATTCTACTCAGATGTGTGCGCACCTCCACCCTTGGTCCATCTATCACAGACAGACTACACATCCATTACAGACACCGGAAACTTGCTCTGTGCTGTGCATTTCAGAAAATCTATCATTTGCCTAATTAGAAAAAGTAAAAAGCTTTAAATGTTTCCACTATGCTTGCAAACAAAAGCTTAGCCCTTAAATGTTCTTATCTATGGATCCTAACCCATAGGGGTGGGTCAAAAAAAAAAAAAAACAGCAAAGAAAACAGAGGTTATTCTGTAAAGAAAGCTAGTTCAAAATGAGAAAAAAATGTTAGCCTGAGCAACCACACTTTCTCGTATCAAACAGAACCCTAAATTAGATGGAAATGTGTCTAGCTACACTAGCTCCTGATCTTGCTGTATCTCGTACCAGAAAAATGGAATTATGGTTCAGCGGCAAAATCCTGGGCCCTCATTTTCCCAGTGGCCTAAATCAATCCCCAGTCCAGGACAAGATGCTGAGCAAGGTGTGTAATTATTTCAGGCCACTAGGGTAAGCACTATTCCTGGCCACTCTGCGGGCAGCGCCATGGATGAGGGTTTCTAATTCTCTTTGGTGATTTGGTTCTGTGTAAACTGAGATTTTTCTTTCAGTATTTCAGCCAGATAAGCAGAGGCCAATCAAGAGCCAATGAAAGTCAGTTTCAGTTCTTTTTCTGTGCAGTTTAGTCTACTTTTTGCCTGCTGCCTTCCCTGATACCTGTCCACATATGTTTTCTCTGATTTTCCAAACCCAGTGAGAGACCCTTTGGCAGCCTCTGGTGCACACTCTCAGCCAAAAGCCTCTTAGCCTAAGGAATGCAGTGAGTACCTTGCAAAGCAGTGTCCTTAAGAGGCCAACCTAAGACCCCTGGCTATGAACCACAGAGAAGGGTCTCCCATGGGTATTTTAAGGGCGAAATTGAGACTGATGCCTGCTTTCACCAGAGGCAATACTGACTTTTCAACTTGCCTGTTAACAAATCTCTAATGGTGGGCTTTCTACTGCACTCCCAGTGTACTCAGTTGTTACTTAATATAGAAAGTGAAAGGTAAATCTTGTTATTCCCATTTGGAAGATGGTGAAAAAGAGGTTCAAACATTTAAAAGAGTTATCTAAAGTGAATTCAGCAAAGCAGTGTGGTAGCTGGAAAGCAGATCAGCTGACACCTGTCGCCGGTTTTGTAGGTCACGGACTCTGTAAGTTTAGAGCAGTGTTTTACTTACCATGTTCCTCCTTGAAAGCGTCTATTTACTTTCTTAAACTGTGGATGCCAGTGGAGAGGTACCAGGTGTACATTCCAGACACTTACACAATATACACAGACGGAGCCGTCTGCCTGTTGGGTACACAGCTCTGGGCTGAAGAATTTCTAGGGTTGTTAGAACAAATGAGGCATTGGAGGGAGCAAGCTCTGATGTAAAAGCAATATCCTATATTCCTGCAAACGTAGATTAAAAACATCCTCTTCATTATCACAAACAAAAAACTACCCAATTTATCCTGTGCTTTTTTTCAAACTGCATTTCTCTCCCCTGTATCTTCACTAAATAAATGCAAACACATGTGCTTCGAAATGGGTAGGTGTAAAAGAACATTCTGCACAATTCTATCTAGGCTGCCGCAGATTTATATCACATGCATACATATATCTGGCGGACATGAATTCACGATGACAGCTGATCATGGCAAACCCAACGGTACACAAGTTGGAATGCCGGGAAAAAAATGCAACCGCAAACACGCAAATGAGTTTTTCCTCCACACACACACGTGGCCACACTTACAAGACGCTTCACCACAGTGATAAACCCCAAACACAAACACCGGAGCCTCCGCCGCCCGCGAGCTGCTCCCACACGTGCAGCCGCGCCTTCACGTCCAGGCGGGGCCTCGCGCGCGTCCCTGGGCGCACTCGCTCTCCCACCCGCCTCCCGCTGCGCGAACACTCGCGCGCCGGCCGCTCCCGCGCCCGCCTGCCGCCCGCCCGCCGCCCGCCGCCCGCCGCCCGCCGCAGAAGCGGCGGCTCCCGAGGAGGGGGGCAGGGCCCGGTGGGGCGGGAGCGCCGCGGGGCCGGGCCTCGGCGCCTGGGGAGGGGACGAGGGGCGGGCGCGGGGCGGCGCCCAGCTCACGTGGGCGGGCGGGAGCAGCTGAAGGTCCGCTCCGGAGCCTGGGCTGTCCTCTCGCGCGCGGCGCTGGCCGGGGCGGCGGCGGCGAAGGAGGAGGAGGAGGAGGAGGAGGAGGAGGAGGAGGAGGAAGGCGGCGGCGGCGGCGGCGGTGGCGGCGGCGGCAGCGGCGGCGGCGAAAGAAGAGGGGAGGACGGGGGCGGCGTCGGACTGGAGCCGAGCGGCGGCGCGAGCTGCCCGGGGCGCTGTCGTGAGCTCGCCCGCCGGGCCCCCACCCCCGAGCTACACCCTGCCGTGCCCAGCTTTGCCCGCGTCCGTGCCCCCGCGGGGAGCGCGCCGGGGCTGCCCCCCGAATGACGGGCGGAAGGTTCGACTTCGACGATGGCGGCACCTACTGCGGCGGCTGGGAGGAGGGCAAGGCGCACGGGCATGGCATCTGCACGGGGCCCAAGGGCCAGGGCGAGTACTCGGGCTCCTGGTCGCACGGCTTCGAGGTGGTCGGAGGCTACACCTGGCCCAGCGGCAACACCTACCAGGGCTACTGGGCGCAGGGCAAGCGGCACGGGCTGGGGGTGGAGACGAAGGGCAAGTGGATGTACCGGGGGGAGTGGTCACATGGTTTCAAGGGGCGCTACGGGGTCCGGCAGAGCCTGTGCACCCCTGCTCGCTACGAGGGTACCTGGAGTAACGGGCTGCAGGACGGGTACGGCGTGGAGACCTACGGGGACGGAGGTGAGCGGCGTCGCAGGCGGCTCGGCTGCTCCGCGAGCTGGTGCTGTGGGCTTTGCCCAGATTGCGGGGAAGCGGGGAGGACGCGAGGCGCACGTGTCCGGAAACCCGCCAAAACACCTGGGGAAGCCTCCCACCCACCTCCCGCGCCCGCCCTCCCCCGGACGATGCGCTGGGCCGCGACTGGGGCGCGAGGGTTTGATCTGACCCGGTTCTCGGAGAGGGCGGTGTGTCTACACCCGAGGGAACCAGGCGTGACTATACCTGGCCGGCGCCAGCGCCGCACTGCCACCGGGAGGGTTGGGCTGGAGAGAGGGCGCTGTCACTTGAGCCTGTCACATTACGTTCCTGATCCCTCCCTCTCCAGGTCGGGTTTGCAATCGCCACTCCCGTGGAGTTAGAGCGAGCGCCCTGGGCTTGTGAGGCTGGCGGTCGCTGCCTACCGCTCCCCGGATTGGTTTCACGTGGAGTCGTATTTCGCCTCTGGTCCTCTAGTAGCCTAAAGATAGAAGCCAGAACCCTATAACTAGGATGTTGGAGAATTGTTACTTACTTGAGGTGCTTTTTGGAAACATCCTAGTTAGAGGCGTGGAGAGGCCACCTGATGCAGGTGGGGTTCAGAGAATGTGGGGGTTTCTTACTATTTTTCATTAGATTTCTTAATGTATTGGTTTTCTATCCAAAGAAGGTAGCCATGGTTGATCTGGAAGTCTTTGGACTAATTATTAGGAAACATTTTAGAAGTGAACAATGAAGTTTGCTTTTTAAAAAATACAATTGAAAGCTATATTCTTATAGTTGCTAAGTTAACAGCTACTTTACTCCTGAGAATGGCGCTACGGATTCACTGGTTTGCTCTAAGGTGTATGACCTAAACATTGTGCTGTCTGCGAGCAAAATTCACCTTATTTTAATATTTAACAATATTTGCAAAAGAAACTGTGTATGTGATAGGGCAGATTTCCCCTTCTTTTTCAGTCGGGAGAAGTATATATTACTGAAACAGGTGTCAAAACCTGATGAATTTCCGTGTGTAATAAACTGAGAAGGATGAATGGCTAATGCTTTGGCAAAATACATTTTCTGATAAGAAAGATAATCATAGTTAATTGAAAAGGGTTGTAGGAAGCAATGTCACATTTCAGAATTAATGCATCTCAGAGTTGGAGGATATTAAAGGGATCCAATTAAAAATTTCGGCAGCCCACTGCAACCCTGTCAGGCCATTGCTTATGTAAAAGCCTGTACACTTCACTTACTCAGAACACTTGGGCCATGTTTCAAATGCAAAACAGCAGAATGGTAGGATTTGCTAAAAAGACATCTTTTCGTCTTACAGTATAAATAAAGGATATGGTTCTCATGGATTAAAAGGGGGGAACAAAACTTTAATACTTGTATATAGGCTGTAGGAGTTTCAAGTTCCACAGTCGTTAATTAGGGCCCTTAAATGTTCTGAACGGGCATAGAGTGCCTGGGATGACAGCCCTATAAACATGTTAGCCTGTGATTGGATTTTATGGAGGCCCCAGGTCTACAGTATAATTAATTCCATGCTCAAAAGTGGAATCAAAATTTATTTTTCAAATGTGTGCATTATTTTATAAACTTTTAAGCAGGCCATTGGGTAGTTCTTTGACTTCAGTATTTGGAAGGCTAAAAATAAATTAGTCTTCTTTCCACTTCTTACTACTCATTAAACAAAGTCTCTTGGTTTAGAGTATTCATTATATCTAGCAATCAAAAAATATATATAGCACAGTAAAGGGCGTCTATGTGTTGTAGAAGCTCCACTAAGTGTCCAGGATGACTTTATGGATATTCTGCCTTATGCTTTAAAAGTAACTTTTAAAAGAATTTTTTTAAAAACCTCAAAATTTGGCATCACCATAGGACTGTGGTTTTCTTTTTCTACCAAAATAAACAAACAAAAAAACCCTAATATGCTACCAACTAGGAAGGGAAAAAAAAAAAAAAAAACCTCTTAAAAATCACTTTTGAATTCCTGCTGTTATTTTCTGCTTTCCTTCATATGTCAATCAGTTAATTAGAAAGTCCTTAATCATAAAATGGGCATCTCAGTGGAAGTATATTGCTATAACTTATTTCGTACAAAGATTTCGGCCAAGATAAGAAATATCACTTCCCCTATTTTTCCTTTTTGCCTCTGCACCCCCACATGTCCATCCCTATCCACCTTCTGTCGGACTTAAGGAACGTCTGATTCGATGTATTTTGTGGTGATATTAGAGACTAGAGGAGAAAAAAAGTCGTAATATTCATTGAGAAGTATCACTTGGTTTATTTTATTAGGGATTTGTACATGAAGTGTTGCTGAAATAGAAACCCCCGAATATTAAGAATACATTAGTACTGAACTCAGGAAACCCAGATTTTGTGCAAATTCTGATGGGTGCTGTAGTCCCTTTTTTCACCTGTCATGAAACTATTGAAAATATCTAGGAAGACACATTGTTTTGTTAACTATCTGAAGACCTGCATTCATAGCATGTAGATATGTTTGACATAATGAAGTCTAAATTTGACTAGAATTCTTTCTGAACTGGATGCCTTCCGCTACAAGATTGTGTAGTGAAAATGGCTGTATCTAGAAAATCAGCTCCCAAATGAAAAATCACGGCACATAACTTAAGATCTGTAAACATAGTGTTTAAACTTGTGAACTAGGCATCCATATTTCAGGCATTGAGAGGAACTAATAAGAACTTTACTTGAGCAGCAGGGAGAAGGTGGAACCCACCTGCTTCATAAAGAAATAGAGGCCCTTTTTTCTAGGTTCATTGACTACACTAAACTTATTTTAAATTTCAGATGAACTACTAACACTTTGTAAATTGGTTTCTAGCAATTCTCTGGAGGAATTCTTCTATAGACTGTTCCTTAACAAAATAGAATGGGAATTTAGCCAATGCCATTGTTCTGCCTTCGTTACTCAACAGTTAAACAACAACTTAAACTTTCTAATTATTGCTGTTGCCTTAAACCACTTAGATTTTCAAGCAATACATCTTTGGAAGTTCTAAATACTCGTCTTACTTTTGGAGATAGCAGTTTAAGGAAACTAGCTGTTGATTTCCCCTCAGTGTTAAACAGTTCCTAAGACAGGATGGTTGTGTTTTAAATGTGTAAATACTTACTGATATCAAACAGTATGCTTGGGAATTGTTCTAGCAAAATTAATTTGTCATTATGTAGAAACGCTAGAAGGATATGATTACAGCATTCCTTGTTTCTATCAACAAACAAAATATTTAAAAATAAGGTGGTTTGTTTTAGTGCACATTAATTGGTTTGTATAACTTTGAGACATATTTTTATCTGTCCAGGCAAAGGGAAAGTCAGTTGCAATTTCCTAATAATTCAGTTTCCTTCCCTGTTAAAATGGTGGTTTTTGGAGATGGCTAATATTCAGCAGAATGCTTCTTGATCTGAAATGTTTTATTTGACCATCTTATCCTTTTGGGTTTATCCTTTTCAGAAAGCCATGACCCACCCACTTCCTCAGAAGTTCATAAATGTCAGGTTAAGATGTTAAAAGCTACCCAGAATCTGACATTCACAATACCAGACCTACTTAGTATTTTGTTGGTTCCCTGCTACTGTCTATTTATATACCGTAAATATATCAGGATGAATAGAAAGAGATGGTAGTCTTGAAACTAGTCTAAACTTTTGATTTTGGACCCATTATGGTTTTTAACTTTTAAGTGAATGAAATAATCAGTCGTTAATTCAGTGATAGATATAAACCATGAGCAAAATTGCTCAGTATTTTAAAAAATTAATGTATGCCATGCAATGGAAATCTTTTCGTGGTAATATAAAATGAAATGTGACTGCAGGGTAGCTCTATATAATCAGAAACTGAAAGAAGTCAAGACAGATTGTAATCATGATTTATTTTCTATGATATTGTGAGTTAAGAATAATAGAGAAGTAATTACATCTTAAAATTTCCACATAGCTTCTTTAGGGGAATATTTTAATTTAAAATTTTGCCTTTCATCAAAAGGAAGTGGACTTGATTTAAAAAGAAAATCTAAATTCCCTAATCTTAACCTTCAGTTCCCCCTAAGATTATTTAGAAAGCTGCTCCAGGTTTTTTTTCTTAAACATTTTGCTAATTTATTGAGTAGAAAAGCTTACTGAAAACAAATGCTTTAGATTAGAGATGATTAGAGATTATCCTATCCCTGACAAGACATAATATTCGTTGAAAAAGTGATCAGGTGTCAACAAAGTTTTAACGGATACTGTCAAACACACCTTTGCTCTGAAATGAATTCCATAATGTTTAGAGTGGAAGTTTTCCTTTGGCTCTATCTCAGTTTTCCTGAAAGTAAATAAGACACACTTCTTAGCCACCACAGCTGTTTACTATAAAGTCATCAAACACCTACAGACCACAGGACACACAGACAGGAGTCTGGAAATGTGTTCTCTTGTGAGGTTGTGCCTGCCTTCAGGGTGCTTTTAGTTCATAATTCCCAGTGCAGTGGCAGAAGCTATGGAAACCATGAAGAGAATGGCCAGGATGCAGAAATTTAGCAAGTGATATGGGGCAGATCTTGACCTTTTCATTTGAAGTACAAAATGTTAAAGCAGATTGCCCATTTTTTTTTCATAATGGTTCACTATATTCAGAATATATATTCAGCTTAATCCCTCTTAGCTCAAAAAGTTTCACCCAAATCTAAATAATAATCTTAAATATTAAACAGTTTTTCCTGCCTTAAAAGAAGATGGTGAACGTGGTAGAAAGAAAGTGGAAGATAATTTGTTTGCCAACCCATGTCGCAAGTATTCAGAGCGCTAATAATTTTAAGTCTTTGAGCTTCTTAGAATGTTGTAGTTCCAGACTTAGTCTTTGGTTTTTCAGCCGAATTGGTAAAATTAAAATGCAATTCACAAATAGAACTCATTTCATCCTGTGGCACTGCCTTCCCCTAGAGGGGTTTTTGATAGGTGCATTTCATTAAAGAAGTCATTTTCTAATGATCACTCTCTCTGTACTAGAAAGTCAGTCGTATCAGTTTTTAAGTGAAAATTGCCAGACTATTGGTAAAGCCTATCTAGTTCCATAAAAGGCAGAGACAGGACATTTCAGGGTGGGAATTCACAAATGGATGGAAAGCATCCCTTAGAGTGGGCTAGGAAATGTGTGGGGTTGGACCCTGGGGTGCCGCCCGGCCTGCGCCCCCTGCGTTCCCGGACTCACGCTGTGCTCTCTTGCGGTCTCTCGAAGGTACCTACCAGGGGCAGTGGGCCGGCGGCATGCGGCACGGCTACGGCGTGCGCCAGAGCGTGCCCTACGGCATGGCCACGGTGATCCGCTCGCCGCTGCGCACGTCGCTGGCCTCGCTGCGCAGCGAGCAGAGCAACGGCAGCGTGCTCCACGACGCCGCGGCCGCCGCCGACAGCCCGGCCGGCACCCGCGGCGGCTTCGTGCTCAACTTCCACGCCGACGCCGAGCTGGTGGGCAAGAAGAAGGGCGGCCTCTTCCGCCGGGGCTCCCTCCTGGGGAGCATGAAGTTGCGCAAGTCCGAATCCAAGTCTTCCATCTCCAGCAAGCGCAGCTCGGTCCGCAGCGACGCAGCCATGAGCAGAATTAGTTCCAGCGACGCCAACTCCACCATCAGCTTCGGCGACGTCGACTGCGACTTTTGCCCCGTGGAAGACCACGTGGACGCCACCACCACGGAGACCTACATGGGCGAGTGGAAGAACGACAAGCGCACCGGCTTCGGCATCAGCGAGCGCTCCAATGGCATGAAGTACGAAGGCGAGTGGGCAAATAACAAGAGGCACGGATACGGCTGCACCGTGTTTCCCGACGGCTCCAAGGAAGAGGGAAAATACAAAAATAATATTCTGGTCCGTGGAATAAGGAAGCAGCTTATACCAATAAGAAATACAAAAACTAGGGAGAAGGTGGACAGAGCGATTGAAGGCGCGCAACGGGCAGCCGCCATGGCCAGAACCAAAGTGGAAATAGCCAATTCAAGGTATGTAAATACAGGCTGGGTGGCGGTTCTGCCCGGGTCCGTCGGAACGGTGGAATATCGGATGTTTATCGGTCCTTTGGTGACGTCATCCAAATAGGTTTTACAATTTACGGAATCGAAGGTGGAAAACGATTAAGACCACTAGAATGAGTCAGAAACATACCTGTAGCCTTCTGAAACTGTCCATCATCAAAAAATGTTGAAGGCACACTGAGGTCTCATTCCTCTTATAAATTACTTCCCTAATACGAAACGTGATGTTGTTCACCCAGACCCTGTGTACATTTTGCAGAGTCCAGAAAGTTACCTTCTTTTTAAAAGTACCTCTGAAAAACTGCCCCAGAAAGCATGGTGCTTTGTGTGCGGGGAAAAAAAATAGCCTATCCACAGGGAAACCTACCTAGTGTGGATGAGACCCTTTATTCTAATGCTAAAGTTAGAGATATTCACAAACTCCTGCTAGAAAATTATCCTAATTTATAAAATTCACAATCTGTTTGGTGATGCCTTATAGGTAAAGTTGGTTTTAAGTCAAGATCTAGATATGGCAGAAGTGGTAAGGTTCACGGCAGAATCTACCATGCATTCTTTAAACAATGGAGCTCATCTACATGGGAAAGGCAGAGGGTCCTAGGCTCAGGAGAACCCTCCCCACTACATTCTGTGCAGGAAAGATTAGATGACTGGTGTATTAAAAGGAAAGTGGTGGGGAGAACCTGCCACGGACAGATGGGACTGTCAGGGTGCCAAGGTTGAAAGAGAAGGGCTGGAGTGAGTAGGAGAAAGCAGTGAATAATAGATTGAGAAGTGGGGTGTATGTGGGCCCAGAGGACTACAGGCCTGAAGTTTTACCACTGTAGCTGGGTTCCAGCATCTAGCCAGGGGACCAGTGAAATCTGCTAGGAATAGAATTTTACTAGGGGTAGTTGTCATATGAGAGACAAAAAAGAAAAAGGGATGGTTGTACATGGAAGATTTTATTCTTAGGCTTTATTTATTTTTTTCAATTTTTTAATATGAAATACGTATTATTTATTTTATTTAAGCAGGTACTAACTGGCCCCAGTTTTGTGTGATTTGAGGCATATGTTTAGCATAGAATATTAAAAATCCTTTTCCTGTTTCAGTAATGTCCCATTGAAATATTTTTGAATATTTCAAAATACTTTTCAAACCACAAAGATGAGCGTGTCTTCAGGTTTTTATCCTTAGCATTGAATTACTGAGCCCTTCCTTGTCTTTGGTGGAACCATGTGAAATTTCTGCTCTTTGAACTTTTTTGAGGTACAAAAAAATGGCGATTGCATGTGGTTCAACTTAATACTTACAGGTTTCTGAAATTTCTTTTTTAAAAACTGCCCCTATTTTATGCCTGCTGTTTACTTCTGAGTGTCTGAAACACTAATTGGAAAATGGAAGCAGTCTTGGTTTTCACATTATTTTTGGACACAGAAGTCTTCAGGATTTCCATCCCTATCCCAAACTAACCCTGTTTTAAAGTTAATGTTTTTGTTAATTGGCACAAACTTTCAAGAAGGGTCTCCCCTCTCTTCTCTACTGAGCACCTTTTATTTTAAGTCATGATGTTCTCTGATCACCAAGAGTTGCAACTGCTTGCTTTTCACTCTACTTGTAGATAGAATCTGTGGCACGTCCAGTCTTGCCAGCGTCCTGGCCCTCAGTGAACTTTTAGAGCTAATGAGCTACTTTTCCTTAGGCCCCTAGCCTCTAACTTGAAATGCACTCTTGAATACTTCCGCTTTATTTTCACCTGGTGATATACTAGAGGTAATTCATTCTTGGCAGATGGAAAATAAGCCTATGTGTGGGACATTCTAGCAAATGACTTTCTTCCTCTTGCTTTAATTATTGACTTTTATGATTACTTTGAATTGGACGAACTCCATGATGAAAGGGAAGTGCTTGTGATGCCAAGATCTCTGATTATACTAGCATTGTAAAGCTCTTCTCCCAGTCCTAGCCACCTCCTCTCTGTCAAAATCCTTTTGGGGTAGTGTTAGGTAGTTTGGCACTACTCTGTTATAAGAGTTTATAATCAACAAATATTTAACTTAGAGGCTTGTTATTTTTAGCTTGTTAGCTACCTCATAAAGATTTCTCATAGCTATTTGAAAAATGTCCGGTTCGTTATGCTAAATAAAAGAAGCCAGCCATAGGGCAAATACTGCAGGATTCCACGTATAGGAGATATTTATATCTATCAAACTCCTAGAAACAGAAAGTAACATAGTGTTTGCCAGGGGCTGGAGGGAGCGAGAAATTGTAAGTTGCTGTTCAACAGGTATAAAGTTTCTGTTAAGCAAGATGAGTAAGTTGTAGAGATCTGCTCACTGACATTGTGCGTGTAGTTACCAGGGCTGTACTGTGCACTTAACAGGGTAGATCTCACATTGTGTTCATAGCACAATAAAAAAAAAATACTGTTTAGATGACACAGTAGGCAAAAAAATGTTTCAGTTCTCAATTCTCCTTATATATTTTACTTCCACTTCATTGGTCTCTTTCCAGATTTCCCTGCTTCAGTGACTTCAGATAGTTTTGCAACTAGTTTCTGTAGACAGTAGCTGAAGGATGGACTTACAACAGCTCTGAGTTTAGAGTTCAACATGCTTTTTAAAACTTTTAAAAAATAAAGAGAAAAAAAGATGCTAGTAAGGTTTTGGAGATTGGTGTCTGAGGGTGCGGGGAGCTTCTGGCTCTATCAGTATCTTAAAGCATGGCTCTTATAATGCCTATCTGCTCCATCCTCCCTGGCCCCTCTAGTGGTTGTTATTAATGTTTTGGTTTTTAAAAGTATCAGAAGTTTGAGAACATAAAATGACACTCTTCCCCACCTCCTGCCCCTGTAATGGCAGAATAAGAACTAAAGAGTAAGACTCCTGGCAGTGGCCACTGTTGAAATCACCCTTAGCAACAAAGGGAGTTAATAGTTATTGACCATTTCAGTTCACTTCCCTGATAATGTGCATTATTGTTCTATCACTATTTGTGATGCTACAGAGATTTTTGTTTCTAAAGTCCCAGGGGAATGGGTCTGCTTTTACTTTATCTTGAAGCAAAGCTTCAAGTTAGCTTTGAGGGAAAATATTGTATTCTCCAATAATGGCGCCTCAGGAAAATCAGGTAACAGGGAACCAACCATCTTCAGCCCAAGGATTCAGGAAAGCATGTTAGATCTGTGGATTTTTCCTTTGCTTCTTTGAACACGGAGTGTGGTGTATCTTACCAGTAAACACAGGA
Source organism: Camelus ferus (assembly GCF_009834535.1). Classification (NCBI taxonomy): domain Eukaryota; kingdom Metazoa; phylum Chordata; class Mammalia; order Artiodactyla; family Camelidae; genus Camelus; species Camelus ferus. Next base: position 11,154,937 of record NC_045724.1, read on the forward strand.
GGCTTATTTCTGAAAGCTTATTATGGGGCCCTGCTTAATTCTTACAGATCAAGGAAGATGAGGATGTTATAACAGTAGGTAGATGGTAGAAATAACACAGCAGACTCGGTAGATACTGCCAGTTTACTAGCCAGTCAGTACATAATGAGTTAAAACTTTAAGGGAAGTTAATAATTTGCCAACCCATAAAGCTTTTCTTTAGGTGTCTGTCCTAATTCCAGAAGTACCACGTTTATAAGATTTAACAAAACATATGGTTCCCCTCTTGTCTTAGTCCTGAGGGTGAAAATCATCCCATGGAATTGAGAAAGTGTCTCAACCTTGTTTTTTAAGAATTGTTCAAGAGAAAAAGGGGCGCAGCTCTGAACATTTCAAGATCCTCATTTTCAGAAGCAGGGGCTTAGGCTCTGCCCAGGGTCACCCCGCTGTCCCTGTTGTTTTAGGGGCTTTTCTCACTTGGTCACTTTTTACTTCATTAACTCTTGTCTCCCATAATTCCTTGAGAGAGATGTTTAACTGTTCCTTGAGAAAACTATTTTAGGGAAGAATTTTAAGGTGAGGCATTTGGTTGAGACAGCAAATAAGTGGCCCTCAGAGAACCATACTTCCATAGATACAAATGGACAATTCAGGTAGGAGTGCAGGCAAAGGAAGAGCTTTGTCAAATCTGGGCCTCAGAGGAAGTGGTTGTCATGCTAAAGGATGGAAGAGGTCTGGGGAAAAGGACAGGAGACCTCTGGCTGAAAGCAGTTGTGAGCACCTGGGGCATTTGCTTTTGCCGGTTTTGTTGTATCAGACAGATTAGAAGAAAGCAAGCTGGGAAGGGAAGATGGCATGGAGGTGGGTGGTGATCACTGCTGCCTGACTCTGTGGCCAGCCTCGCTGCAGCCAGGAGGGTGCTTGGCTGGGCGGGCTCCTGGTACCACTGCGAAGGGTCAGTGATGGGATGGGACGGGCCAGCCAGTGGTGTTGGGCTGCTGTCTCCCAGGCTCTCCCCAGCCCTCAGTGCTGCCTCAGGTGGTAACAGCAGCCCCTGGACAGGGCGTGTCAGGAGGGAGCCCCATGCTGTCCCCGACCCAGCCCCGCTTTGCTGTACTTGTCACAGGGATAGCCAGACCGGGTGGGGGGTGGGGGAGCAGCCTGGTAGCCTGGGGAGGACCTCAGGGTCAAGGGATCTGGTGAGCTTGCTATGTCCGTTTGCACAACTAGAGAGTGGAGGCCATGTTTGCCAGTTTGGGACTTACATATTGAAAGTGACATCATTTTTTTAAAAATCGTACAGGAAAAATCTATTTCCCAGACTTTTCTTTCAAAAGGATATATTACAGTTTCATACCACACTCCCTCTTTCTTCCGTGTCCAGCATGACTCAGCCAGGACAGCTTTCCTTTGGGAAAGTCTTTGTTCTTCCCTCCCCCGCAGGCGGCTGCCCCCTCTGGTTTAGGCATAACGTCTCTTCTTCACAGAGGGCTTCCCTGACCTCACCGCCTCCCGCCCCACTGCCACCCCCTCAGCGCAGACGCCCCCATTAGTGTACGTTGTCGTTGTCTTGCAGTGTATTTGTTTAACATCTTCAACCTGTTCGGAGCACCAGGCCCTGATGGCAGCTGTGCTCGCTTTTGTGTTCCCAGCAGCTCGTTTAGATCAGGGCACTTTCTTAAGAGCTCTAGTAAATATTTGATGAATGAGTGAATTAAATCCTCACTACTTTGGGTATGAACACTGCCAGTGCTTCTAATTCTGTTTGGCCGGACCTTTTTAAACCACAGTTCTCAGGCAGGAAACATAGCTCTCGCAATTCATCATCCTGTCATCCGGCCAATAGTCAAGGAAGTACAGAAAATGCCAGAGGATGGGTTACAGGTACCCTTTCCCCTGATTAAGTCAGCATCATTAAAGTGTCAGAACTTAAAGCACAGCCAGGGAAGAAGAGCTTCTGGTTAAGGCGAACTGTTAATTCCGTTCTTCAGAGGCCTGAGCTGGTCCAGTGGTACCTGTGAGTGCTCCCAGATGTGGAATCTCCAGGAAGTCACTTTTACTGACTGTGATAACATTGGCTCCTCCTTTATATTTGACATCACCAAAATCTGTAATAAGGCATAACATAAGAGCTTACTATCTTTTAAAAAAAAAAATCTAAGTTTGCTCAACAGTCAGCTGTATATTTCCTTTTGAAAGTTTTTCTTGTCCAGCCTTTTTTTGGGGGGGGAGGGGGTCATTTTCCTTTGGTTCAAATAATATTCAGTAGAACAGTTCCTCACAAGATTGATTGACTTGATTCACACTTCACTTATTAGTGATCAAAGCCCAAAGTCAACCGTGAGTGAGGGCACATGGTGGATCCCAACTAAACCTATTACCACCAGTTTTAGGAAGAAGCTCATTCTCTGCCAAGGAATTGTGGAGGGCAGGGAATTTGAGATTCTTAAATTCTCCTGGACAAAAGGGTTCTCTTTCTCTTTTGAAAGTCAATATCATTATAGTTTATATTCTATCTGTATTTCTTTAATGTTAGTGGCCGTATCATATCTTTAAAAACAATTTTAGGTTACCTTTTCCATGAATTTTTATTTTGTTCTACTGGGGTTCTGGTTAATTTTCAACTATTAGTTTGGTATAAGTGATTTTTCACAGGAAGGTGACTTCCTTGTAATGTCTTGTAAGTCATTTTCATGAAAAGGCTGTTATATAAGAAATGTTGGGGGAAATCACCTAAAATGTGGGAATTTACGGCTGAGAAGAGCATTAGTTATACGCTTTCATTTTGCCCTCTGTGTTCTCCACATCTGCCTTTGCTGCCTGTCACCGGCCCTTCTATGAACAGATTCCAGAGGCTCAGTGCAAATACTGTGGCCCTGAGGTGCAGAAAATTTACTATGAATGGAGACTGATATTTGCTTTTTTCTTCATAGGAAGGTTGTTTTAGGGGTTGGAGAGAGTGGTTGTCATGAGACTTTAAAATGTAAATCACCATGTAGAGTTAATGTTTTAGAAAATATGTCCATCTTACAAGTACTGTGCCCAAGATGCCAGACAGGGATGGAGGTACAGATGGAGGGAGGAAGGGAAGGCAGGCAGGCTTGGGAAGCAGAAATGGGGTAAACAAAGGGAAAGGAGTTAAGTCCACCGAGCTTGACCACCTGTGTGCCGACATGGTTGTGTGTCCAGGCCTCAGCCTCAGTCTGTATGGAGTCATTGTACTGTCAGCGGGCAGTTACGGAGCAAGGAAGTGGCACCTGTGTTGACATTAAGCTTGGCTGGGGTGTGATCTTGGGGACAATATAAGATAGTAAAACTTCATATTGTTTGGATATATTAGTGCAGGTCACCACTATCCTTTACGTATGCTACAGTTTTTGTATTGCACACAACAGTTCTAAATGCACATCCCTCCTCTTTACCAAAGGATGCCCATTTCCCGTGGGGGAAAGTGAGACACCTGTTTCCTCATGTTCTTCTCCAGGATGATGAAAGAAAGACTCACTTCTTCATATCATGAGGCCCAGGACTTCTTAATGGGCCGAGCAATCACTGAGAATCCTGTGGGTGTGTGGAGGGAGCAGCTAACACCACAGAGATGACCTAGGTGTCAGCTCTGTCCTGCCCACAAGCATGGGGCATGGCTTGGGTAGAAGGTGGCTCCCGAGGCTAGACCAGGGAGCCCTCATCACACTCTGCTGTTCCGTCCCCTCCTGGTTGAACAGGTCATTACACACAACATGGGAACACGTTGTATATTGACAACCTTGTAAAAGGTTCTTAGGCTGTATCGTTTCTAAAGATCTTCCTGTAAAAAAATTCTTCCCCCAGCCTTCCCAAGAAACCAGGAGGCATGGAGGTGAGCCTGTGTTTTAATGATTAACCGGTAGGTCCAAGCCATGCAGATTTAATGAACCCCAAGTCTTAGGCCGGAGTCATGGAAGGGCCACACGGTTACCCAGACTCTTGGGCCGCTGAGAACATTCCTCTGTAACCTTGCGTCGTGGAGGCCTGGCTCTCCGCTTTGAACAACGAGGGCGAGGAGAAGGTGCGTGCGGGACAAGGGGGTTCATTAAATCCTGCAGAGACCCATGTGGTGGACACTAGCCGCAAAGACTGGAGGGAAGGAACAACCCAGGGTGACGATGAGCTAGGTTTTGGGGACGCACGTTGGCCTTGCTCTTCCCTGTAGAAGTCTGAGTTGGCTTTAGACAGTGCTGCTTTCAGCAGATTCCATCTCATTTAGCTGTGGCCTTTTCCTCATTCTGTGGATATGCGGAGTTAAGGCAGCCGTTACCCATTTTTCAGTATAGCTGCATTGTAACGAAAACCACCCTCCCTGTCATGTTTTCCGGGAAACCAAAGCTGTGGTTGCACTGGAGTTCCCTCCCCTGTGCCACGTGTGAACCTTCGCCCTGCCCCGAGGAAGCTGCTTCTGGGCAGGTGGCCGAGCGCTGTGTGCTTGCTGGGGAGCGGGGAGGCGCCCCAGTGCAGCTGCCCGGCTGCCCCGGCACCCCGCTCGCAACTTTCCATTATGGATTAAGCTGACTCTGCCAATCTCACTTTACTCAAGACACCGAACTGGACGCTCGCAAGACTGGTGCCTTGCAAATCTTTGAGATGCTTTTCTTATTATAGATGAAATATGAACATTGTGTTTAGGAACAGGATCCAACAAATGCCAAAGGTATTTATGTAAGTCACTCAGCTTGCGTACAACAGCCTGTCAAGAATAAAACCAAATGAGCGTTTAATAATTCTGCCCTTCTGTTTCAGTGGGTGTTCCACATTTATTTGTATAATATGCTCGATTCAGAATAAGCTGCTTTATCAGAAATTTAATTAATGTGGAAGGAATCAAGATTGCCTCCAAAGTGGTGCAGCTCTTGGAAGTCAGATTGTCTTAGGATTTCCCTGAGCACCAGCAGAAACTGATTCAAGCCAAGTAAAATACAATTAATTCACCTTCCAGCTTTTTTTTCTTTTTACAATAATCAGTTATGCCCGCGATTAACAAATAACTTTTAGTATTTAGTTTTTAAAAACTTCTAAATGATTTTTTAAATTTTTGCTGATTTTTACAATATCAAGTCAAATTTTTCATCTAAATTGCTTAATCCAGATGCCCCTGTCTGATTTTTTTATATTGGTGTAGGAGCTTTTTTGAATTAATACTTCAAGATTTCATAATTTACTTCCATCTGTTAAGGGAAAAGTTTGAAATTCACATGAGGGAGCCTTTAGTCAAAACACATTGAGGAGATACCCCACAGAAGCTAGAACTCACGATTCAAGAGCGAGGATGGCGAGGTGTCCCGGAATGGGGCTTCACCCCCCCTCTACCAGCCCTAGGCACTTGTTCCCACCCACTCTCTCTCATCCGGGGATTTGCAAGTCCATTGAGCTGTGAACTGACAGGTTTCCTTGCTAAGATGCCAGTGCCCCAAAGAGTGGTACCTTTAACCCTTATTCGTCATCAGTTAACACTCTGGCCTGGATTCTCAGAAAAAAACACTTGGTTACCAGCCCAATTTAATAAGATTTGATTCTTACATCTGTGAAATGTTAATTTTAATCACTCTTTGTAATGTTAGTTAATTGCATACTATGAAAATGTAAAATTATGATTGGGACCCAATTCTTTCCATCAGCATCTGGTTGGGGCAGATAAAAAAGCAGTGACCTATCGGATGAGTGGCACCTTGCTGTGAGCTTACGTAGCGCATAGGAGATGTTTAGTCATATTCTGGGGCTGGAGGAGAGATTCTGCAGGCGGTATCCAGCTGGGATCCAAAGGATGTGTAGATGTTTTCCAGAAGAAGGTGGAGAAGGGTGCAAAAGACAATGGCCCATGTGTATTTGGGGCACTGCAGAATGTTTGGGTTGGTTGGAAAAGAGAGTGCTAGGCAGGGGTTGTTGAGAGATGAGGTGGAGAAGCAGGCAGGGGCTCACAGACCAAAACGGGGAATTTGGACATTTTCCTGCAGACAGGGAAGAGCTATTGAGAGTTTTAGGCATGATACTTATATGATTAAATTTTAGAAAGATCACTCTATTTGCAGGTGGTATAAAGAATGGCAAGTGGAAGGGGCAGGCCACAGGACTGGAGACAGATTAGTAGGAATTGGCTAACCTGTAATCTAGGTAAGAGCCCATGGGACTGAGCTGAGCTGCGGCAGGGGACGTGGGAAGCAGTAAGTGTAGGGGTGAGAGCCCCCAGCTAGACTCCGTAGGACCTGATGGATGGTTGATGGTGCGGTGAACCTGGGAAGGGAAGCGTCAGAGTGACTCGAGTTTCTGGCTTGGCCAACCGGATGGATGCGGGCCTGTTTATCCAGACAGGGACAGGGGAGGAAGATACAGGTTTAGAGAGGAAGGTGAGTTTGGACTTCTGACTTGTTGAATTTTGAGATACTGGCCTAAAAGACAAAAGGGACCATAGGCCTGGAAATCAGAAAGATTTGTACCATATGTCAAGAGGGGTTAGACACAGACTCCGAGGAGCAGAGACATTGATGAGGCATGCCACAAAAGAGGAATTATATGTACGTGATACTGGACGCAGCTGTTTTTTAATGACAAACAAAGCAATTCTCACCTTAAGTGCCTGGGAATCTGTTGCCTTATGAAAATGTATCAGAATGTCTGCTCTCGAAATTGTGAAAATATGCTAAGGTTTGTGGGACCTACCCTGGTGAGTAGGCTCAGTCAGCCCGTTTTCTTTCTTGGCAACACACTGGAACAAAATATCACTCTCACAAATTATTGTGCTAAAGAAACGTCATTTGGCAAACATTTACCTAGTGCCAACTCTGTCCAAACATGGCACTAGGCCCCGGGAGTACAGAGATGCATAAGAAACGAAACCTGTCGTTAAGATCAGATGGGCTGCAGGTCCTGTGCAACAGGACCAGTGCGGTGAGTGGGGCGGGGCTGTTGCCGATGATTTCCTGTGCTCTTTGCACAGGCAGCTCCCTCTGCCTGGAACGGCCCTCCTTCCCGGGCCCCTTTCCTTTGCCCGATACGGTTAGTCTTTTGTGATCACTCCCAAGATCCATAGCAGGCCCAGACTAAATTAAGAAAACTTAAATAAAATGTCTCGTTAAATATGTAATTTTACCCCTGACAATAGGAATGCTAACAATAAAATGTCAAGTGCATAAGAATTTCATAATGCTGAAGGGAAGATGACTATGCTTTCATTAAAAAAAATTTTTTTAATACTTAAATAATTTGAATTTAAATTGTTTTCTAATTCTAATTAAAATTTCTGCATAGAGTCTGTAAGATAGGATTTTTGTTGGTAGCGGGAATCTCAGCACCATTTGGGAACAGAGACAGCAAAGTTGGCTGTTTGGCTATTGTTTAATTTTTTGGCGCTGTTTGCAGATATGGAAGCAGGGTGGACCCTGCTAAAGGTTTCCCTCATGTTGATTATGCATTAGTGCAAGCGCCCTTCTTTCATCCTGAGGATAGAATTGGGGCGCTACCTTTGGATCCAATGCAAACAGAGCTGACACGTCTTGAAGGGTTACCGGTGCCTGAACGTGTGCTGTGAACTTGTCATCTGCCGTGCAAGGTGAATTGCAACCATCAGGGCTCAAGTGTTTAACCTCCACTAGATTCTGAGGTTTGGGGTAGGACTTTTTTCCTTTAACCTGCATACACAGGCTCCTTTAGGAAGATCTGTCTGGGAGCAGGATTACTGAGTCATATGCTGCATTTTGCCACTGATTCATTTAACAGACATTATTCATTCAGCAGCCACAAGTCTTGCACAAGAGACAAACATAAACAGATAATCTCAGTTTAATATCATAAATTCTGAGTAGACACGCAAGAGAAGGAGAAACACCAAATGCAGGTGAGCTGTGGAGAGTGAGTCGAGATTAGGCAGGAGACAAACAGTGGCAGGGAGGTTCCAGATGAAAGGGACATCCTGAAGAAGACAGGGTGGGGTAAAAGTGCCCGGGTGGTTTCCTACAGGTGGTCATATGGAAGAGCAGTGCTCCTCCAGGTGTGCCCATCTGCCCCCACAGCAGATCGCAAGGGATGCTGAACAATTCCTGGTCCTCCACCCAATGTTGAACTGACACATCTTTGTTAATTCAAAGGCCTGGAAGTCTGCACTTTGCAAACTTCCCAGGTTACTCTCAGGCTCACTAAAGTTTAGTACATTGAGATATAATAGGACACAGATTGTGAAGGCTTGGGGGCTGGATTTCCTACTGTTGGCCTTGGGGGTCTTTGAAGGAATTTGAGCAAGGAACCTTCTACCTTTGGGATGGATTTGAATGGGGCCAAGACTGGCTGCCAGGTCTTTGGGGATGACAAAGACCCAGTCTAGGACCAGAGTAGGAAAGAAACAGAGGATAAACCTAGCAGGAATTGATGGGCTGGACATGGTAGGTGAGGAACCAAAAATCTAAGATGTTTGTGTGTCTGATGTTCTGATGCCCCTCGGTAAGGTTAGCAGCAAGGTTCGTTCATTCCCGGAATATGGGTGACTTATTTCAAACTTACTAAAGTCAGTCTCTCTTTCTTATCAATAAAATGGGAGCAAGGAAGTGGGAAACTGGACACAGATGGTCACAGAAAGCCCCAATCTGGGTCTCTGCTGTCATGTGAATTCACTTCCTTTGCCTGTTTTTGAGTCTTGCCTTCACATAAGTGGACCAACGATGTTTCTTGTGGAAATTACCCCTGTGAAGAAACGTCACTGACGTTTTGTTTTTCCAACTCCAGACTTGTCCTCAATCAGAAGGTGGTGGGCCGGGAGGGAGAACATCCTACCAGTGTTCACTGTTAGGAACGTCTCACCAGGATCGAAGCTGCCTTGAAGCTCCCTGCGCATTCCAGAAGCACAGGTCGCACACTGGTCATGCTTGATCATCTTAGACGCAGTGTGAGATGCTTGTGCACTTAGCACAGCGCTCGACCTATAGGGAAGAGAAGAGGCGTGAGTCTGGCCCTCCTCCAGCTTCGGGTTGGTGGGTGGTAACATGTACTCATAGGAAGTAGTTAAATAAAGCACAGAGTAACTCATCCAGCCCAGTGTTAGCACTCATTCTATACAGGCTTTGAAGTAGTTTAAAATGTCTAAATGGTCAGTCTTACAGGTATTAAAAAGGAGTAAATTGATTCTTCAAAAGCAGTTACAAGGACTTTTTACTTGGCCACACATATCCTACTAATGTGTTGGGTTTTTTTGTTTTTTTTTTTAATGTTACTGTATAAGCTTGACAGTGAAAATATTTTTCAAAATTGTTGTTCCTCTTACTCCTCATTAGATCAGAATGACTTTCAACTCATTGTTGGAATGATTAAAATATGATTATACCATGAGCAGAAACTGATGTTTATTTTCATAAATGAAAAGAGAAGAAAGTTTTCCTTTTTTTCCTTGCTTTGGAATCTTCAGTAATGTGTTAATTTTGTGGTATTGAGGTTCAGTTACTAAACTTCACCGTTTAAAAGTTTTCTTCAAATTACAGTTGCCATATTTGTAATCTTTACTGAGCTCCTCTGTATTTGGCGCCCAGTAATAAGACCTTAAAGATATTTCAAGAGAAGCAGAAGGCGTAAGCCAACAAAGGAAAGAAAATAAAATGTCTGAAGCGTCCCCCCTCATAAACAGTGACTGTGTAAACGTGTATGCATATGAATGCTGGCCCTAAAGAAATGCCCAGTAATGAAAAAAAGGAGAAAATTAGATGGCATGAATAAAGAGGGGTTCTTGGTGTAACTGGCGTGTCTGGTGCCAGGTGGAAGGGTTCTGGGGTGATTTCATAAAGAATTAGAGCCTTGAGCCACATTTTAAATGGAAGCAAAAGCATGAATTGTCCCAGAGGCAAACGGAGATTTTGCCAGGTGGGGGAAGAGTAGTGTATCTGATGACTCACAGCCCAAAGAGGAAATAAAAATGCTTAATGGCAGTAAGGGTCACTAGTGACCTTTACCTGTGGGCAGTGCTGTCCTTGTGGTTTGCTGGAGTAGATCTTGCTTTTAGTTTCACATCCTTATTAATCATCGGATGTTCTGTATGGATGTTCCCTAATGACTCCATTGCCAACAAAACCTGAAAACAAGGCTCTTTCATGGGCAGACGCCTCCCTTTCAGTCTCGTCCTACCGCCAGGACACATGATCCAGAAAGACAGTAAATTTGAGGGGGACAGTCATGGTGCTGCTCTGAAATTCCTGAAAATTAATGCCGTTGGTCTGTAGGAAAGAATAAAACAATAGGAAAGAGGGAGGCTAGAGACGCTGGTTAGACCCCCTGCTGTCAGACTCAGATTCCAGAGCTTCATCCCCTTTGAGAAATCCTACAAATGTGTGTACAAAAATATACTCGCACCCCTTCTGGATTTTGCACCCCGCTCTGGTATGTATGAATCTAAGACTCAGTGTTTTGCTTCGCAGTGGTTTGGAGCACAGCTGCATCATGGTGTGGGAAGAGGACAGTTAGATAATGGGTGCCGACTATTAAAGGGTCTTAAAAGTACTAATCAGGTGTGAGGCAACAGCACACAAGTGGAAACCGTTTCAGAGTTCTGAGGAGTTACTGGCATGAGCAAAACAACATCTGAGGAGAATGTTTGTAGCTGCCATTCACAAGGTGGATTGCAAGCAGCAGAAGTTGGGACAGAACCATCAGGTCGTGAATAAATCATTCCAGGCATGAAGAATTAGATCCTCAAAATTTGTGGAGGAGAACTCATCTTGTGTACAAGTGGTTGTGCACAAGGAAGTTAAAGCTCTAAGGGTCTGAGCATAGTTAGCTAAGAGCACAAGCGGACCGTGAAGGATGATGGAGATACTTTGGGGAGGAGCTTTCAAATCATGGACATTAGAGGAGGAACAAAACAAAGCCGATGAGATTCCTGTAAGAAGGGCACTTTGAAGCCTTGTGCATTTAAGAGCCTCCAGAGGAAATGTAAACATCAAAATCAAAGATTTGCATTGCCATTTATAATAAAGAGTTGTTAGAAAAAAGACTAGAGAGGGCTGGGATAGAGAAATTTCTGAGTCAGAGACAGCCACGTGTAGGAAGAAGCAGGGAATTATTTTATACAAAGATACGATAAACTAAGACAAGGTGCTGAACAAGGTTTGATTGTGGTTATAGCTGACATCTCTATTTGCACAATTCCACTGTCTAAAATCAAATTAGCAAATCCTTTTTATTTATTTATTTATTACTCTACTAAGAGAATAGTCATCACAGTATCTGGGTGATGAGCCATAGTCATAGCTTTCATGACCTCTTCATGCCGCCTGGCATCTTTGACTGAGTCCATGTAAAAGAATGAAATTAGCATCCATGACTTTCTTTGTCTAAGTTGCTTAGAAAAGGAATCTTTCACTTTTTATTCATGATCATGTGTACAGAATGAAGAGAATAAGCCCATGACTGTCATGAAGATATGTCCCACTTACTAGTTAAAGAGAGTGGAAATGTCACAGTGGCTCCTTTCAGGCCCCCAAATTCATCGTCCCAGGGGGGCCTCTGGAAGAACATGAGTAGGCATCTTACCCACGTGGAGTAGGTAGGACACAGAACAGTGAGTGAGTTAGCTGTCCCGGGAGGAGCACTTGGGTTCACATTAGGATCAGAACCTAAGGTTTTTGATTCTGGGGGTCTGCTTTGAGTTTATGGTGTTCCATGATACCATCTACATCCTTTCCTTCTCTGGTCCCTACTCTGACTCGTTGCAGGTTTGTTTTGTTTGATCTCCTCTCTGACTTGTAGTAGAGAATCCGTCTGCTCTCCAAGAGCGAGCGTGTCCGAGAGCAACGTCCAAGCTTCCTGCACATCCTTCACAGTGGCAAGTCCCTGCTTGAAAGGGCCTTCTGCTCAGCGGGGTCTGACCAACCACTTGAGAAGTGACCCTTCCTGATAGAACACCAGCAGGTGTGCGGGTGCTTGAGGTACAGGGGTCTCTTGAACAGTCTGATTTTTCCATTAAGAAGAAACTGGTTACTGGTTCTCTTCCGTCATCAGGTTTTCTTACTGCTCTTAAACAGGAAAGTGTGAAAAGAATAAATATTTTTAACTAAATGATAAGTACTTCTTAGGTGAATCAAAATATAAAGTTGTTTATATCATCAACTCTTCAGGTATAAGTAAATCGTGGATCACGTTGAATCACGCATGATCAGTTTGTCTCTATGAGGACTCTGAATTAGCCAGAGATGTGAAAGTTTAAGCTTTCAAGCCATGGAGGTTAAGAAGGGATCTCTTTGTAGGATAAAAATAAAATTTTTAGGCAAATTGATATATTTACAATCCCTACACTAAGTAGGTGTAAAGACCTTTAGGAACTTGAGATAGTCTGTGCGGAACTGAATTTTCTCATGACATTTTTGGGATTTTTTTCTCTGAATTTTTCTGTTCCTCCTGTCTCCTATCCATTGTATCTCTAATGAGTATACAGTTTTGCTCACTTAAATTCTAAATAATCTTTAGAAGTCTGAGTTAATAAACACTGAACTAATGAGCTCAAAAGCCACACAGGACTACTGAAAGTTTTTTCTACTAATTAAGCACCAATCTAAAGCTAGCTAAACTTATTTACAGAACAGAAAGGGACTGACAGACATGGAAAACAAACTTACGGTTACCAAAGAGGAAAGGAGCAGGGAGGAATAAATTGGGAGTTTGGGATTAGCAGATACAAACTACTATGTATAAAATAGATAAACAGCAAGGTCCTACCATATAGCACAGGGAATTATATTCAGTAATTTGTAATAACCTATAATGAAAAAGAATATGTATGTAACTGAATCGCTATGCTGTATACCAGAAACTAACAAAACATTGTAAATTAGCTAAAACTTCAGTTGAAAAAAGAAAAAAGCTAGCTAGAGCCATTTTCAATAAGAATTCTGAGTGTTGTTCCAGAATAAAATGTTTACTTATACTACACACCTGGAAAGAAAATGACCATCATGTGTAAGTCCTTTTTGGACTTCAGTGGCCTACTTCATACTTACTAATATATACTATATAACAAATTCTATTTTTATACCTTGCATGGAACCTAGCACAGGTGCCAAGACATTGTAGGCACTTGAAATAATTGATTTTGATTGATTTGTCATCGTTGGGTTGGTGTTCTTCCTTGAAGGTTTAGAATCCGCAGTACAAGGCTAAGAGCTAGTCAGATTTCTGACAGTTCCTAAATCAGCTAACGACTACGTGTATTACATGTATTTTTTTAAATCCCTGTACTGAGATTACTGCATAAAAGTAGTTCCATTTAATGGAAATGACCGTTTGTTACTAAGAGTTCTTCATGGTCAGTGACACTGATTTCCTGGGACCCAGCTGAATGAACTGACACAGCCAACAGCTGTCGAATGTGCCCATGGTGGGTGTTTTGAAAAGATCTTGTTCTCAGAGAGCTCATGGGCTGGGGCAGGAGCTTGAGAAAACCTGCAGGTGGTCATGCTGTGACAGTACGTGTAAGAGCCCGACAGAGGGTCCTCGGACCCTGGGAGGGAACCCAGAGAGACTTCAAGGGGCAGCTCTTGAGAAGACTGGCTGGAGTCTCCAGGAATAGAAAGGGGGAGAAAGGCTTTCTAAGCAGAGGGAACAGCATGGGCGAAGGCGTGGAGAATTAAGAGCTCTCGTTTCTTCCCTGAAAAAACACTGTCATCACTTATATCATGTGGTTCCAGGGCGCAGTGGGGCAGTCCAGGCTGTTCGTGGCTAAGGACACACACTGCAGCCCCAGTCCAGTGCTGTGTCCCGGGTGAGTGGCTTGACCTGTCCACGCCTCGGGCTCCTTCAGCTGCATGTTGGGAATGTCCTAGTGCCTCACTGGGTTGTTGGGAGGGTTTGACGAGGTAATTGGAAAGTGAATGAGAACTGTTTCATGTTAGAGTCAGTGTTGTAATCATTTTGACCATCTCCCGAAAACGTGCTCTGTGTAAAGCAAGGAGAGTTGGTTCCCTCAGAGAAATCAAAGTGAGAACGATATGGCTCCATCCTCCCGGAAATTTGTAACCGAGTGACAGAGATGGCTGTGTAAACAACCAGCAGTGCAGCCGGAAATTAACTAGGAGCTACGTGGAGGCTGAGGCAGTGTGTGGGAGCGTCACCAGCAGGGAGGTTAGGGGCAGGGAGGGGTGTCGAGCTCAGTGGTAGAGTCCATGCTTAGCATGCACGAGGTCCTGGGTTCAATCCCCAGTACCTCCATTAAATAATTTTTTTAAAAAGTCTCCTTTTAAAGAGGTTTGTTCCAACAAAGAAGACAAATTCTTGGGAGAAGAGAGGTTGGTGTAGAATTTTTGACCACTGCTTATTTTGGCTTACTTGGGCTCAGTCGTGTGTGAATCAGGGCAGGTCAGTCCAGGCCCACTCTTGGTCCGATTTCCTTTCCTGTGGCCGACTTCACCTTGGCTCCTCTCCCGTCCACCTGGACGGCGTTCAGATGCTCCCCTTAGAACCGAAGCGGGAGAGTTGCATAAGGCAGGTTTCTGTGATCAGCCTGAAAGGGGTACAGAAAGAGCCAGGGCTGAGGACTTGATCTTCCAAGGGGAGAAGCCGGGTTACAGGTGAGCCCCAGGCCCTGGGCTCTCGCGCCCATTCATGGAATCCTCATCCCAGCCCTTCAGCTGCACCTGTTCTGTTGTTCTTGTTCTGGTGGCTCCACTGACTCCCACATTCGAAGGAGATCTGTCAGATTTGCAGGTTGCCGCCCCCAGTGCTCCCCCAGTCAGACCAGAGTGAGGCCTACATTGTGGGAAGCCTGATCTGAGAAGGCAGAGGGGTAGGTGCAGCCCTGCCTGTGGTGGGGGACCTCTCTGTTCTCTGCAAGAGTCCCGGTGTCTCTCGGGGGCTGCCATCACCGGTGGGGGTAGGTGTCTCCTGGCCCCCCAGTGTCTTCCAGCAAATTCTATTTCTGGCAGAAATATCTTGTGGCTGGTGGCGTGAGCCTGGCTCTGTCCCACAGTTAGAGCTCAGAGAAAGTGCTGTCTCCTCTTTTTGGTCAGTCTGGTTCTGGAAAGAGAGGCTTGTGAGTCAACTAATTCAATTCTCCTTGGTGGAAAGTCCAAGAAGAGGTGAATGTGAGCTGGCCACATCGCAGAGAATTTCAGAAGGCAAGAAAGGGGGAAGCACTTCCCATAAATCTTTAACACGACATCCTGAGTTTTTATTGTTCTGAAATTGTTCTGTCATGTGGAACAGTAGGTAAGAGCCCAGACATCAGAGCCAAAGCAACTGCAGGTCTTGGCTTTTTCGCTTTTCAGCTGAGTGGCCTCAAGCAAATACTTTACCTCTCAGCCTCAGTTCCCTCATCTGTGAAATGGGTGTGATGACCAGTAGTGCCTCCTCACAGGAATGGAACAGGTGCTCCCAGGAGCTGCTGTGCGTTAAGCTCTGGGAACAGTGCCCGGCCCCAGCAGGCCCTGTGCAGGAGTGAGTTCTTACCCTTTTTTCTTTTTTTTTTTTTTTTTCTAGTGGAGGTGCTGGGGATTGAACCCAGGACCTCGTGCATGCTAAGCATGTGCTCTACCACTGAGCTACGACTCTTTATGGGCTCATAGAGAGGTTTTTGGTAGAGTTGTTCTCTTGCTGCCCTGTGGGGCATATCTGAGGATATGATGCCTTTGAGGCACTATCCAAGGTCTTAGTGAAGTTCAGGTAGTAGGCATATTCAGTTATTGGGTTTATGGAAGCTCATTGGCAGTCCTAGGTCTCTGAGAAAGAGGACTGTGGAGATGTTCACCCAAATTCTAGCACAGGATGAGTGATTTTCTCCTCATACATCAGTACAAAGAACTGTGGAGAGAAACGCCAGCCTGTGGGGAATGTGGCCAGGCCTCTGCGTGAGGCGCCTGGAGGCCGCCCCAGGGTGTGTGCAAACTGTGGCTGTAAAAACAGATTTTTGTGAGGCAGGTTTCTTTTTTGAGACTCAGACCAGCCTGATTCCCCATTGTGTTTTGTCTGCTGTGGAAGTTTAAACAGCTTTGAGCTGAACACCTGTGTCTTTGTCCTGGGCTTGCCTTGCTAAGCAGGATTCGATTGGACTTCTCTGTTCAATGCAGTTGCCCACCTACGTGCCTGCATTTCTGCATTCCTGCCTCGTGCTGTCCCAGTCACCTGCTTCAGAAGAAACAGCGAGGCTTGAAAGGATGAGAAAGTAACATTACAGTTAGATAGAAAATTCTCCCTATATGACTTACCTGTTTAATCAGGGGGAAAAAAGAATATGAAAACGTCTATCCTAAGATTATTAAGACATCTTCATCAAATCCTTTCCTAAGTGTGTCTGCTTAGTCTTTAGGGAAACGACCAAAACCAGCTTTCTCCCTGTATAAAGTTGGGTAGATTTGCCATTTGCAAAATGACATCAGAAGAAAAGTAGGGAGAAGTCAGTACAGACCCATGTGCCACTCGTACTGTGACAATTGGTGGAAGACCTCTTTGTCTCAGAGAAGACTGCTGATGCTTCCACGAGTAAGGGGCTCAGAAGTGAACATGAGATAATCCCGGCGCTGAGGCCGCTGATGCTGCAGGAGGTGGAGCAGAACAGATCCCTGCGCTGCAGGGTGGAGGGGGAGGGCCCTGTTAGAGTCTGTTGCTTTCAGAATCTTTTCAGCTCTGTATAAAGTTTGAAAGAGCGGAGGGATTTACCCTTCTGGGATCATCAGGAAGGGCCTGATGGGGAGGGGGTTAGAGTTGGGTCTTGAACCTTGAGAAGGATTTGGGCAGTAGAAATGGGAGTGGGCAAGGTGTCCTAAGCAGAGCACAGAGCAAGAGAAAAGGGCACAGAAGCAGACGTGGCACGATGATGAACATCCTGGAACATACCCAGTGCCTGGTGTGCTACTGAAGGTTTGTGATTGTTGTGCATTTTTCAGTTAAATACCTTTGAGGTTATATCCTTTTAAAAAAAAAAATCAAAGCTTTAATTACCTTATAAATCTGCTAGGTTGTCTGATTGTTCTTGTAAGCAGAGGTGTGTGAGCATCTTTCTCTAAAGAGGACCGTGCTGTGCCTGGCGCCATGTTTGTGCTGGAGTCAGACACCCATTGCCATGACTGCAGTGATGTTAGTCCCTGATGGTCACTTATTTCCTTTCAATCCTGGAAAGAAATGAAAATCAGATTTAACTGAACTGTTGCACCATCTTCTCAAATACGGTTTCTATAGAAAATGTATGTCCCCTTTATTGCTGGTGTCTTCATTTAGTGGGCCCTGTGGTCTTAGTGTAGGTGGATTTCTTTGGGTTGGTTTGTTGGTATCTTTCAGAGTTTCAGCAGCCTCCTTTCCGGGAGCTCATCCACTCCCGCCACATATGAGTGAGTCAGTGTTTGCCAAGCAGCAGACTTTTAGGTAACATCCTCATTCCATGTACAAAAGAAGTGCATAGTTTGAAAGTCAGTTTTAAGGCCGAGCCAGCTGTACACAGTTAAAATATTTACTAGCTCTTCATCAGAAATGTGGGAACAAAAGACTATTGAAATAACCAAGACGTCTTTCCTTTCATGACCTGATTATTTAGTATTGGCTGCAAATGGCACACATTCACCTGTGTTGAGAAATTGTCCACGAGCTTAACTTTCCTTCTGCTTCACCTTCCCCAGAAAGCATCTCCTTGGGTGCTCATGGGCCCCTTACCTCTCTTGCCTTCTGCCTCTTGCTTTTTTCTTGCCATCTGCTCAGATCTGCCTTCCCCTCTCCCCCGCTTTTTCTGCTTTCCCACTAAAAGACTTACCATCCACTGCCTTTCTGGATTAGCCCGTTTTTACCCTAAAGTCCTTTGTCGATCTAGTTCATCTGGTGGATGCTAACTGAGCGCCTGTTCCATGCCAGCCTTATGCACAACTGAGAAATGGGTCTTCCAAAGCAGCCCTCACCCTCTGGGTGAGACAAACAAGTAAACAGCTGATTACAGGGCAGAAGTGCGGGTGCAGCTGAAATTCTGCCCAGAAGGTCGCAGGAGGCTTAGCGACCCACAAAGGAGGCGGGGGGCAGGGGGTAATGAAACCTGTTCTTAGCGAAGCTCCCCCCCCAGCCCAAGCTGCCTTCTCCAGCTCCTTCTGTCTGCCTCTCTCCTCCCTTGGCCTTGGGTCCAGACCTCTGTTTCAGAACTTAATAGGCTGTAAGGATGTACTTGTTTCTTTAAGTAAGTCCAGCCAGTTCTTCTTAATAATTGCACACCTCACAGTGCATAGCAGTTAGAACACATCCAATGAACTGTGACTTCTCTGGACTTGATTTTTTTCATGTGTAATCTGAGAACAGTGACTTAGAATTCTTACCATGGTTTTCTGGCTTAAAAGAAATTGGTGATTGTCAGTTAAGTACATATTTGGATGGACATTCTGACTTTATTTTCTGATTACACAGACATGGTTTAGAAGTGAATTTATTAAAAATTTTAAAATGTGAATTTCTTCAGTAGGATTAATTTCTGAGGATGAAAAATAAAAGAAAGTATAGGTTTTATTTTGGATGGGTTTATTTTTTAATGGTTTTGAATGCAAAGGTTTGTTACTGATGCCAAACAGTGGACTTGGATGAAATGTATTAGAGGGAAATCTTACTCCGCTGGGTGGAATTTTGTCCTTCTTCAAAAGTCTATGCTTTTCATTTAAAAAAAGAGAAACTGGACAAATTGTTGAATTGTATATGTGTACTAATGCAGTGTATTGACCTTTTCGAAAATCATTTTGAAGTGATATCAAGGAGTCTGAGAAAGATAAGGATTTGGTTTGTTTCTAAATTTGGTAGCCCGTTGTTTTTAAAGATTTTGACTCTTGGGTCCTCAGGACTCATCCTGGTCAAAGAAACTTTTTTTCTTTGATGTTACAGGAAACAAACACAATTTTTAACTCACGTTGAAATATTCTTATTAGACCATTTCTTACGTCTGCAAGAGCCACCAAAACGTAACTGAGTTTCTCCTCCATCAGCATGTGTTATCAGCGCTTAGAAACTGTAAATTCAGAATAGCTCCCTGTCAGCCCGGGGCTCTGCCTCTGATTGTCAGTGCAGGTGGTATTTGAGTCTTCAGAAGCCTTCCTTGATTGCTTTTCCCATTTCATTTTCATTACAAAGCTTTCCTGGAAAACAATTTTTGTTTTCTTGGCTTAATTCAGTTTAGCTAATATTTATCGCTTACTATTTGGCCAGGGCCCGGAAGGCTCGTTAGGAAGACCCGATACACACACAATGTAATTAACCATCCATGTAAGAAAAACTGTGCCAAGTAAAATTCTTAAAGCTAGATGTTTTATCCCTCCTTTCGTGAGATTCCAGTGCCATAGAAAAGTTAGGACAAATAAGTAGGCATCGGGCCAACTACATGAGTTTGAGAGAGTTACCGATGTAACTTAAGTAACCACAGGTGGGTTGGGGAGACAAAAGCACCAGTTAAGAAATAGATTGCAAACGGTATTTTGAAGGAAGAGAGGAGAGCATTGGGAAGGCCTGGGCATGCTTAAGATGAGAGTCAAAAGAAGCCAGCATTCACGGTGACAGAGGAAGTTTGGTCAAAGGGACCCACTGACCGTGGGTGTAAAACATTGCTTTCCAAGGACTTGTTAACAGGATGTGTTTTAAATAGATCAGGGTCTTGCTGTATGCTTATAATTGGTGATTGTAAATTTTTTAAATTTTCTTTATTTTTTGAATACATGATACATGTTCATGGTTCAAACTCTTAAAGTTAGAAAATTGTATTGACTGAGTGATGTCTCCCTCTCACTCCTGGCTCCAGCTAATCAGCTCCTCTGCCTGGAGACAGCCAGTGTGATTCGTACATTATAAATTTTCTCTGATACTTATACATGTAGATATGCGTTTAATTCTCTTTGATGCAGATGGCTACATACCACAAGTTCATAACTGCTTTCCCAGACCTTTTGGGTCCAGATTTGTTTTAGAAATTAGCATTGATTGGATTTTAGAAAAGCAATCTGGTGCATATAGCATAAACTACATAATACCTCCAGGGGGTCTGAGCAACACTGAGTAAGAAAAGAAATTAATTCTCCAGGGAAACTGAATGTTCACACCAAGTAGGATAAATAAGAACCATAAATAGCTTCCTGTCAGTTGCATTCAGGTGTTACTATCAGATAAGTTTTGGTACTAAACTTAACAAAAGGAAAATTATGAGTTTTAAAGGTTTTTAGGTCTTGGAAATTGACAATAATTGTAAGTGGGATCCACGCTATTCTGTCAGTTCCCTGTGCTTTTTAAAAATTAACAGTATGTATTGAAATTCATTCCATATTAGTACAGAAAGAGCTCCCTCATCCTATAAGCAATGAAAAGTACTCATAAGCTAGACTTCTTGCAGAAAATAATTTAAATACTTAACAGTGGTTTCTGTACATATACATAAGGGTGTGTGTATATAGATATACAAGATTCATATATATTGATATGGTAAGAGCAGAATCGGGTCTAGATCAAATTGACATCTAATCTAAGGCTTTTTACAATACTATGCCTGTAAAATTTAAAATCTAATATAGTTAAAAATAGAAATAATACTGGTTTATGAAAAAACACGCAGTTTGGCCAAGCAGAGTAACAGATGGCACTAGAAAAAACTAAGCAGTTTAGCCAATAGAGTATTAATGTACAGCAGTGTAACTTGTTCAGTGTTGGGGGAGGTGTGGGGAGCCTTAAGAATTAGAATTTAACTTTCAGTGCTCTTTATGGGAGTTCTTTGCCAAGTAAACATGGTCAGGTGTATTTGTAACATCATTACCATTTTTCTTTGTAGAAGGTGGCTACTGGGAAAGGCAAGAGGCTGTTTTAAATAATGGAGACACTTTTTGTATTTGGTGTGTCAGCACCAATGCCTGAGGGGAGAGGCTGGTGGCAGCATGCGCAGTTGTCACCGTGCACCGGTGCTCGGGCAGAGAAGTCTGACTAAATAAGGCAATGCCCAAGTGAACCTTATCAGCGTCCGCCCGGAATGCGGACGGACGAGCGGCTGATACACGCTGCCCGTCCGCTCTCCGCGATTCCTTCCCGTCTTGGCAGATGTGCACGGATCACAGACATCAGAAGTTCCTCCCGACTGCTCTCAGACTTGCTGCACCTGCATTTTATTTCCTATAAAGCTGAGTGGAAGACGTTAAGTCTCTAGAGAGGAGAAAAGAGAGTTCAGTGTGCTGTTCCAGAAATGTGTTATGCATGTAAGCATACTTATTTTTAGTGATGTGTCAGTGGAGAGTTTGTTTAGGAGTTCATTCACCACTCTTGGCTCCCGAAGGCTTTTTCCCCCACCACCCCTGCGCCTCCCCAGCCGGCCTGAGGCTAGGAGACAGGTGGACTCCCCGGGGCTGGGGCCCCAGGGAAGAAGAGGTGCGGTCACTGCCAACCTTGGATTCAATGGGCACAGGTGGAGGGGAGAGAAGGGAGCTTTTCATCATGTCCAGTCACGAGCTCACATCTCTTTTCATTTCCTTGGTCTCTGTGTTCTGTGGTGTTTAGACTCTGCCAGTCTGTGTATTTATAAAAAGAAAGTGGAGCAGTTTTTATATGAATCAATCCAAGGGTTCAGGTCTGATGCCAACAAATGCCATTTTCAGTTTACGTTCGTAGTCAAGCCTACAGTCTGATCCAGGCTTGGTTGTACAGGGGGCAGGGTGGATGACTGCACATGTGCACATTAGAGGCCCCCAAAACTGGTGGTGGAGTTTATACCACTATGAAATAGGACTGCAAGGTTAAATGAGCATGGAGACAAAGCCCTGAGCTGGGTTCATGACTCTTGCCCATCCTCTGACTTCTTCTCTGCCCTCCCTCCTTCCCCCACCTGCCCTCCCTCCCTCTCCCCCTCTCACCTTTTCTAACCACTTAGTGTGGAAGGTTGAAGTAGCTGCATTCCTCAGGGCCTGGCCTGTATGTGCAAGGCCCGCTCTCCTCTTTGCCTCTTCCCCTTTCTGTTTTCCCAGGCCTAGCCCCTTCCCGCTAGAAGCACTCAGTAATAGATGTTTATTATATGTCACTGATTCTGTATAAATGAAGTGTCATTTTCTTTCTCTTTTTAGTTTATATGCATGGCACCAAGTTGCACAGCTCATTTTTTTTTAAATTTTTTTGGGGGAGGGGAGCAGGAGGTAATTAAGTTTATTTATTTACTGGAGGTACTGGGGATTAAACCCAGGACCTCGTGCATGCTAAGCATGCGCTCTACCACTGAGCTACACCCTCCCCCCACAGCTCATTTTCTTTTATTTAGAATTATACTTAATAGATTGGTAACAGTTCTATGTAATTTTTTTAGTTGTGTGTACATTGTTTGCCCCTCAGGGCAGCGTGTGAAGACTTATCCAGGCTACTGTATGTGCCCCTGGTCTGTTGGCTTTCAGGGGTGCACAGTATTCCAAGGGGTGCATGCCCCCCATTTTACTTACCATTCTCTTAGTGATGGACACTTAGGTTGCCTATAACACCCCACATCACCCGTGGCACTGTAATCAACATTGTGTTCAACTGTCTTTTAAAAACCAAGATGCAGTTCAGTTAAGTGCCCTTAGTAAATGCTTGTGGTATCTGTTTAAATTCCAATGTTGTATACGTTCTAAAGTTTTTCATTCCAGATGGTTTCCTGCAGTTTAGAATACTGTCGGTACCCACCACAGCATGAATACTCTTGGTGTCTGCATCCTCTTGGCACAAAAAAAGTGAGACTTTCTGATAGAGAGTGAAGTACAGTCTGTGGCTGGCTGGGCAGGTGGCCTCTGGGTCTTCTGTTTTAGAATCAGATATTCACACATCTTCCCCAATAATAGCTTGGGTCTTTGACTGACGAAACTTGGAGGAAGGTTCTAGACTAGTAAGAGGGGCCCGATCTTATTTACTCTGTAATCTGAGGTCGTGCCATGTGGGAAGAGCACGTGCTTTGGAGTCAGGCAAAGTCTCTACTCCACCTTGAGCAAGTTATTTACCCTCTCTTAGCCTTGGTTTCTTCATCAGGAAAAACGGGGTTAATTATGGAGACCTCCCCAGCAGGAACGCACAAGAATTAAGTGATCTGATGTATGAGAAGGAGCTTGTGTGATGCCTGACAGAGTGAGCCTTCTGTGAGGGAGAACTGGGGACACCAGGAAAGTGTCCTCACCTCTGCTTGGGTTAGACAGCTTCGCAGACATGTTTCTGAGGGTTCCTGAGAGCCTGGTCATTTCTGTGTAGCCTCTTCTGTCTTCCAGGCCGTTGTGGTGTCAGAGATGGCTACTGCCCCTGGACACTCCTGGTAGGCTGAGGCCGCCAGGGGCAGCATCAGGGGTTGTAAGAAAAGGGCAGGGTGTAGGAGGGAGAAATCTGACTGTGTTTAAGATTTATCCCATGACCGAAGATCATCGAAGTATGAATGTGAGGGGATAATTGTGGGCTGTGTTAAGTCAGGGTTGGGGTGGCTCCCGCTGACCACACGGGACAGAAGAAAGCGGATCTTGGCTGGACACTTGGATTCTGGCGACCAGAAGAACGCTGAGCATCCTATGCAAAGTCTCTTGAAAATAGAATGTTCTTATTAAACTTCAGTTAGAAACTTGTCCATAGACAATTGTATCCAAAGAAGAATGGGGTTATTTCAGTGTGTTGGAGACTAAGGCTGGGTCTGTTGGCCTGAAATAATTGGGTAAACACATCTGTCCACTTAGTATTTTCGACTCTCTTAACCAGATTGGCTCACTGAGGGATCAGTAGGGTTTTGCTCCTACTATATTAAGGCAAGACTTAACTGCCCACGTGGCCACTGGTAACATTCTGCTCTGGGGAGGACGGCGGTAGGCAGAGTGGGTTTAGGGTTGCTACTTCGTTTGCAGTTTTAGTTTTATCTGTAGCCCACAGATTTGGTAAGAATCTTCATGTGAATGATCAACTTAGTGAAAGTTCATTTTATCAGGATTATGTGTGACTTAAATACAAAAACCAGTGTAACAAGCAAATAGTTACCACAAGTTGGCAGATTTCCCCCCACAACATTTTAATTATTTGCAGCATAATGTGGAGGAAAGAGCACAGGCTTTTTCATAAAACATACTCAGGGCCACTTCTGATTCTGCTGCATACTTTGGACTGGCCACCACCTATCGGAGTATGAGTCCTTGTACGTAACAGAATAATAACCTTGAAGGGTTGTAGGGAGCACAATACAGCACAATAATTTTGTTTGTAGAGTGTTTCACCGAGCTCCTGGAATATAGATGTTCAGTAGTTGCAGGGTGGTGCTGTACGTTTTTTATTTTTATTAGAATGTATTTGTGTGTGTCTATACTCACACTACAGTAGTATATAAATATTAAGATTTTAACTTTCATGTTCCTCTTAGGGACTTAAGGCAGTTCGTCCATGTTAAATGTAACCCTGGAATGTTTACTGCTTTGTCGCCCTTTGTGTGTTGCACCCACGGAGTAGTCCAGGCATCGCTGTATTTCTCCCCCCTCGCTTCCCTGTCCACCCGCCTCTGTCAGGGCTGTTGCTTCCCTCCCTCTCCTTCCTCCCATACATTTCATCATTAATAGGGAAGTGAGTGCCATAGTAGTATGATTCATGAAAAAAATATATCTATATCGAGAACATCATCTGACATTCTGCTTTGCTGAAGAGTAGCCCAGTTCTCTGCAATCAGATTTAAAGCAGCCATCCAACAGGCCGCGCTCTGCCGGTCCCAGGAGGACGGCACGCCCCCCGAGTTTCACCGCCTTATGGCTGGTGACGTGATCCCTTTTGCCCAAGTCGTTAGGACTGTTAGAACTTTGCATCCTGTATGGCTCTGTTCTTGTGCCTCCCACCATGCTGTCACCATGAGTGCTGGCAGTGGGGAGGCTGGGGTCATATAATGCAGACACCACCACTGTGGACATGAGTGTGTGTGCACTTGAGCATAGATGTGCACATAAGTGTGTGCACAGGAGCATGGGTGTGCACAGGAGTGTGGGTGTGCACAGGAGTGTGTGCACAGGAGCGTGGGTGTGCACAGGAGTGTGGGTGTGCACATGAGGGTGTGCACAGGAGCGTGGGTGTGCATGCAGGTGTGGGCGTGGTGTAACCTTAACAGCTCTGGGCCTGAGCTTCCTGATCTGCATAAATTAGTTAGAAATAAATGATCTCTGAGGTCTTTCTTAGTTTCCAGATTTTGTGAAGTATGTTGATATAATGATTAATAACTCCAGGGCTAATTAGGAGATTACAGGGCATTTGAAGACTGCGGCTTGTGTTAGAGGTTCACTTATAAAAATAATCAGCCGTGAATCCTTGAGGGTGTTCGGGCTTTATATAAGCTCATGTGTGAACGTTTGTTGCTAGACTTTTTGATCTATTTGTTGCAAAAGACATACAACTTCATTTTTTACTGCCCACAGATGAAGGGATTGCTGTGTGCAGACCACTACTCAGGGTTATCATTCAAGTTATAGGAAAGTTTGTTAGAAGGTGTTTTCACCTCTCTTGCTTGAACCTGATACCTCTAACTTTATTTACCAAAGGAAAAAATTCATCAGGTTCAATAGGAAGACTATTATCACTCTAAAATAATTAAAAATTAATCAAGAGAGGCCTGGGTTTTACTTACACATAATAAGCAGATTTCCCTTGCAGTGGAAGTGCCGCTACCACAGTTACTGAATGTTCGAGTTGAAGGGAACTTTAGGACCCGTTACTTTCCCGGGGTCTTCAGGTTAGCGTTTCAGACCTGGAGGTCTCAGGTTTTAGGACAGACAAGAGGCAGGAGAAAGCAGAGGAGGTGGAGAGAGGTCTGATTTGATAGGAGTGGGGGTAGGTATGCTCAGTTTTGTTAGAAGAGTGGATCAGAATTCTCCTCCTAATCCATTGTAAGGATGAGGAAGCCAGACTGCCCCTGGGAGGTGGGAGGCCTCCGGGTACCAGCAGTGAGGAATCAGCAGTAGAAGCCACAGCCCTGAAACCCTGGGCAGGGCTTCTCCTCGACCGGGGCCCAGACCCCTGGGGAGGGACGGGACCGGCTGCAGCCCGTGTTGGGAGCACAGAGGGACAGGCCTGTCACCGTGCTTCTAGAGGACTGAGCGCGTTTGGCTGCTACTGAGGATGTGGGAACCACTGGAGTCTTCAGTATCACCTTCCATTGTCCTTCCTGGTTTACCTCTCAACGATTTGCAGACCTTAGGCCTAGTGTCAGGTAAAAACATATTGTTGACATAATTTTAGAACAGCTCTCAAAGAAGCCAGATCCAGGTGGGGCAAGTTGGACCAGGTAGATCTACGGCCCAGAGCACATCCCATACCAGCTCTGTGTTCCTCCAGGAAAGTTGGCCTTTGTGACCCGAGACAAGGAACGTCCTCTGGCTGGCCAGGTACCAGGTCAGAAATAGAGATGCCATATTCTCCAGTGTCTACCTGCTGGTCTTTCCGGAGTAGAAGGAGAGGCCTTTGTGGGCTGTGGTAGCTTCTAATTGGTCGTCACACCATGTGTGTGTCTCCAAACCTTCACATCCCATTTCAGCTCCCCCAACAAACATGCTGACCACCAATTCCATGCCTCCAAGACTTTGAAGTAAGCTGCTCAGGGTTGCACAGCCTACAAGTGCTGGGACCAGGACACAAATATAGGTCTTCTGAGTGGAACCCCCAGCAACTCTCTGCTGCCCCTGCATCACCTGGGTAGCGACACTCAACTGTCATCTCCCACAAAGGTCAGGAGGTGCAAGAGTTTGGCGCAATATGATGCCCAGTGCTTTGTCTGGTCACTGTTACCTGGTTGCCTTTCTTGAAGGTACAGAAATCGTGTCCGTATGGCTGCCTTTTGTGTAGAAGAGGAGAAAACCAGGAACTTACATTCCTGTTATATCCTTAAAGAAATTCTGGAAAAAAATCTTTTTAAAAACCAGCAACACTGGTTAGCTGTGCTGGGTTAGTACCAGGGTGAGTGAGAGACAAGGGAAGAGGGAGACGTTCCTTGCTTTTTTTTTTATATTTTATTGAACCATTTGAATAGATTGCTTATTTAGAAACAATATATTTTTAAATTATTCAGTTAATTAAATGGATAGATATTATCTGTAGTGATGCTGGGTATTCTGTGCGCAGCTTTGTCTGCATTATCTGCTCTTAGGGCTTTCCATGTATCACCTGTAACCCTCATAATAACTCTGCAAGGCAGGTTCCACCGCTGGTCTGGATTTACATGTGAAGAAACCGAGGTGTCACGAGGCTCGGTAACTTGCCCTGGGTTACAGGCTGGTGCGCAGCGAGAGCTAGTTCATGTCCAGGCGCTCTGATTCTAGAACTCATGCTGGTAACCGCTATAGGAAGGGATTAGACAAACAGCAAGAAGCTCAACTTTGAGTGTGTTCCAGTGTGATGTCAGAGATATTTTTAGTTTGGCACTTTCGAAGTCTGTGAATCCTGAATAATGTGTCTACGTTTATAGAGCACGTCCAGGGAGACCAGGCAGTTTCCATTATGCCAGCCTAATCCAAGGATTACATTTATGCTGTGGTTGTAACAATACGTTGTAGATTGAAGTATCAGGTTTTCAGAGCCAACAAATGTCACAAATGCTGGGACACCTAAGGACATGTCGAGGGCAGTGGTAGGGAGGGAACAGTCTGAGCCCCCAGATGGCTGGAGACAGCAGAGACCAAGATGGGTGGCAAGGTGGCCTCAGGGGGGCCCGCCCGGCAGAGGGCTTCCCGTGCCACCACCACAGGCATGAAGCGCCCACTTTACAGGGTTTGGTGTGTGTCACTGAAACCCCAGTGAAAGACAGCAACACCTCCATGTCTTACCAAGGTCTAAGGGAGATGTTGCAACCCGATTAAAAAAAAAAATCCATTATCTTGGAGTAAAATCATGGGGAAAGCTAGGGCAGCTGAAAATCACATGACTTGATAGTGTCGATTATACTTTTATTTAAACCAAGAATTGTTTATCCCTAAAACGTTACTGTATACAAGAATCAACTCATGCAAAAGAGAAACGTATGTGTTAACATAAGTCATATCTGGAAGAGAACGTTCATTTTTCGGTAATGCAGATGACGAGGAACACCAGGAATTCCCGGAGAGAATGAACTGAAAGCCCGCCAGAGGAGCAGCCCACAGCCTGGCGAGGACCTGGGGGCGGGTGTGCGTGCACAGTTCTTGCCGTCAGTTCACATCAGCTCCCACCACTCACTAGCTGGTGACTCAGTCTGGATGATGGAGGTGCTGCATGTCATGTTCTTGGAACAGATCATGCAGGTTGAACCTGACATGTAAAAAATCACTTAGTAAATGTTAAGAGCAATTATCATCATCATTATCATCAGTACTTGCTAGCTTAACTGAGGAAGTAAGTATATCCCAGATGTTTATATTGCCCAGTGGTGATGCTCTGTAGACTGAGTCATTGAATCGACTAGGAGGAGCCTGCACCCCTCCTTTGTATGTTGTCCTGTCAAGCCATGGAATGACCAGAGGCAGGGGCTGACCTCTAGGCCACAGAGGGCAGAGTTCACAGGTCACCTCCCTGCTCACCCCTTCCCAGCCTCAGTGTTTCAGCTTGTTGCTCAGGCTGTGTGAAGCATGCCCAGGGCCTGTCAGCTCTGGGACGGACTGTCCCATGCAGTCACCCCTCTTTATCCCCCAAAACCCAGATGTTGGGCCTCTGCCCCTTTACCTCCAGCTTGTACCACCTGTGGTTTTACTTGTCTGTTTAATGTTAGTTCCTCTCCCAGGCTCCTTAAGAAATGTGATATAGTTTTCCTTCACTTCTTTACTCTGTCATTCCTAGAAATAATGACACTTAAGCCCTTGGGTTTTTTGTAATCTCGGAGTGTGGGTGATTTATATGTGTGTTTTAGTTGGTAATAATCACACAGAAGCACATGATATAATGTTGAACTAATAATCAGCAAGTTATTAAAAATAGGTCTTCAAAACAGCTGATAATCAAATTTTTTTAAGGCCAGAATTGGTCTCTCCTGCCTTGATTCTGACCTAAGAAGATGCATCTCATAAGGACCCTTCTGTCCCTCTGTTCTCAGAGCAGGGGGTGCAGAAGAGCCCCTTCATCTCCTTGCTATGTGAGGACAGTCCTGAGGACTGTGAGAGCAGTCGCATTAAAGGATTTGAAGTTCCTTTAGGGACGCTGTGCTCTGGTTATCTGTTGTGATGTAGCCAAAATTATACTCCATTGGCAGCATTTCCACGGCAGGTTCTTGACTTGTAAATGCATGATTTAGTCCAAATGGTTGTGCGTAGTTTTGGTGGAAAAGTCCCTCACATTTTTTTCATCGCCATGTTGTCTTTAAGAATGAGCGTGGACAGTATTTTAGGAAAAGAAAAACTGAGAAGATCATAGGTGATTTTCCTGCCTAAAAGAATACCAGGGAGCCTGGGGGAATTGTATTTGGGAAAGAAAATGGCATTTTATCTGTTGAAATTTGGAATTAGCTCTCCAAAAGTTTAGAGCACTAAGGATAAAATGGGATTTATTTTGAGTTGTGTTTTCAAGATAGTCAGAGCATAATAATGATATTCAGTAACACTTGTGTGCCTTCTAGTAACAACAGGCATCTCTGTTTTGATCCATTTTGTTCGTCTCCGTTTCACTACTGTGTAGATAATCTTGAAAGCTTGTAGGCCTTGACTACACGTAACCAAATAGTCTGCTACAGCCCCTCCTTTGTTAGGGACGTTTTAAAATGGTTTCATATTAATTCACGAGTCCGTGCGGGTGAACACCTTTTCTAAGATGGTTTTCTTGCTCATTGCAGAAAACAAAAGCCCAGTCTGTTATTTGCTCCCTGCTTGGGTGGTCAGGTTTATTCACCAGAAAATCAAGTAGAATCCTGGCCGACCACAGGTAAAGTCTAATGGCCCAAGTAGTCAAAGTAAATATCTCAAAAGTAAATAGGCAGAAATCCTGGTGTCTGTGCTTCAGCTCCCTAGACCGGCTAGACGAAGAGGATCATGTAACTGGTCTGGGTTTTAATTCCACTGCCAGCAAAACGAGCGCGTCCTTACCAGCATTTGTGTATTAGGGTCTCAAGGCAAAAGTCCTGGACTTGTACAATTATTTTCTTAAAAGTCAACTGTCTTCAGAGTCTTCATAGTAGATTCTGGCTTTCGGCTAGCTTTGAACTGTTAGCGTTCACAAGACCTCAGCAGCAGTTCTCCAGAAAGGTGGTCTTTACATTCCATTTAGCTCTGAGTGATTTTAGGGGGCATTTCCGGCCTGTTCTTACTCTCTGAAGCAGTAGCGTGACCCCAGCAAGCACGTGTAGTTCTGTCTGGCACAGGAGTGTGTAAACGGATGGTGGTGCACAGGGGTGGAGCCAGTCGGGAAGGACAGATTAGATCTGGGTGTTTCTGCGAATGTCCTCTTCTCAAAGCTCAGAAACTGGACAGAGCTGGCCCTTTATGGGCATGCAGTTTCTCGTAAGGCTCTCTTAGGAGATGCATCCTGCTTTACTGAAAATTCCTATCTGCAGATCAGCCCTTGAGAAAAGATTCTGTGAATATCCCAGTCGCACACAGCCTGGAGCTAGAGGCGGCTTTCCTTTTCCTTTCATTATTGTTCCTGTGTCTCCATTAGAATTTTCGGTGACTGCTCCTTGGGTCCCTGCCCTGGCTCATCCCTCCCAGAAGCCCACCCCCACCCACCTTCTGGGTGGCAAACACCTGGGGAGCCGGGAGTGGGAGCTAAGCCAGTGTGTGTGATGTAGAAACCCAGGCAGCTTGTTCAGAGCCAAAGCATAGTTGGATTATGTCGAAAAGGGAAAAGGTGCCACATGAATTTGCCGTGTTTCTTCACAGGGCAGGCCAATTTAAATATAGCCTACTACCACAGCTTGTCCAGAATTAAAATAGCCCAGAACAAGTGGCAAATGGCAGGGAGCAGGGCTCACTGCCAACAGATGGCTAAGGGATGGGAAAATGGGCTTTTGAGATGGATTGTCCCGGCTCAGATAGCAGCGGCAGGTAGGACACCCTGGGATCCTGCTTCATAACTTAGATTTCAGGCCAACGTGAATGCCCAGAGTGCAAAAGAGAAGACTGGTTTAAAACGCACAGCCGCTTAGAAGGTGACTTCAGATGCGCTCGATTAATATTTTAAAATTAAAGTCCAGTCACTGAGTTACACTTCTGTGACTTCTCATCGGAAGGACAATAGCATTGCCATTAGGTTTTCCAGGCACAGGAGACATTTTTAACCCGTGAATTGAATTACATAATATCCCTGTAGTAAAGCCATATTTGAGCCTGGTGCCACACCTAATGAAATTATAATTTAAAATACGAGCGGCCCTGACTTACCTAATTGCCAGTGCAGTGATCAATATCAGTGCAAGAGTTTCAGCTAATATTTCAGTTAAATTATTCATTCCTGAAATCTTTTTATTTGATTGATTTTTGGTTTTTCGTAATTCTGTCATGTTCCCTTGGATTCAACAAAACTAAAAAACATTTTATTCTAGGCTAGTAAGTATAGTTATGTATTTGCCCCAAACTAGAACACCAACAAAAAAAAACCTTTGGACACTCATAACAGTGGTTAATGTTTGTTGGTGCAGATAAATATTTCAGTCACATATAATATACACATACTAAAATGTGTGGATATTATATATTTATGTATTCCCTCCAAATTCACTGTTATATTAGACCTACAAACAAACATTTAATATTACTTTAGAAAATTTTAATACAATGTGAGGGATTCATCATCTTATAGCATTTAAATTTCAGACTCTGAGACCCAGAGTCGATCAGCTGTTTTGTAGAATTATGCCGGCACCACGAAAAAGATATTTTAACAATTAAATTGCAAGACGTTATTTATCATATTAAAATATGTCACTTCTGGTGACTTTAATTGCAGTGTTTCAGAGCTCAGGGTATGACAGAGGCCTCTCTTAGACCAGCATGGGAACCTTTTTCATTTCACTTCGCCGTGCAGGCTCACGCTTCTGAGCTGCTGTCCCTGCAACGTCTCAGAAGCACGTTGCAGAGAAGTTCCGTATTTACAGTTAACTCTTGCCAACAGTGATCCTCTGCCAGAGAGAAATTCAAGGGGAAAGAAGCTTTAATTTCACCACCAGAATTGCAGAGGGGTCAGAGCAGAATGGTGATGTGGGCAAGACAAATAATAGTCAGTAGGGGAAGAAAAATGAGCATGGCATTTAGAATTAAGGAGGATTATGTGTCCTGCCCAAAGTAGTAAACAATTTGAAAGCATTTCTAGATATTTGTGAATCACTCCGCACGTTGAGGTTTGGTTGGAGGCAGCAGACATTAGTTGATCATGAAATGAGGATTTGGACAGCAATGAAAGGGGATGGGCCAGGGGAGGTTATTTTAGAACAAACTCAAGTGGTCTGAAACCTGGAGACGTGTCAGTAGAAAGACAAGGGACAGATAGCAGGATGTGAGTAATGTTAGTAAACGCTCCTTGCAGCAGAGTTGTGCCTTGTCTTGCTTGGAAAGAGGCTTAAGTCTCCTCCTTAACGCTGAGGAACAGATGTCATCTTCCAGGGCATTCCAGTTCCTCCTTGGGAGGAGCCTGATCTGCAGGAGTCCCCACGTCCTCCCAGAGGAATGGTGGCCTCTTCAGGCTAGGCTCGTTCTGGATGCGATGACTGGCTGTCACAGGCCTCTCCTTTCCTGGATGCCCCTGCCGACTTCAGGGTGGCTGGTCCACCCACAGGGACTCCCCATGAAGCTTATGAGAGGGCTGTCTGTGCCCCACCTCATGCATGCAGAGCAGGGGAAGAGTGTGAAGTTTCATACTCCAGTGTGTCCGCCGCAGCGTTATTTGGGTCCAGAATTATGCATACATTTCCCAGGTGTCCACCAGAACCTGCCAGAGCCTCTCATGGCTCCGGGATTCTCTACCCTAAGCGCAAGTGGATTTTTCACATTCTTCTTTCCAAGTAGCCTTACGGTGAGGGCACGTCCTTTTGGTCACCAAGCCTATTGTCATTCCAGTGGATATTATGATTCTATTGAAAGGGAAAAAAGAACTATTTCCAGTACTCCTCCCACTGTCTAAAAACTTAGCATGTTCAGGCAGGCTAACTCGGAAAGTACAGCCCAGGCTGCGAGGTCAACCCGGAGGCCTGCAGAGCAGCTGTGAGGGGCCAGCCAGCACCAGGTGAGGCCCTGGGCCTTTATGCCGACAGCGGACAGCTCTCAGCCAGGGGGCAGTGGGCTTTGGGGTTTGGCAGGTAACTCTTCCCACTTCTCCAGAGTTGAGTCTGATGCCCGGTGACACAGTGACGGTCAGCAGACTTTGAATTCTTGGATCTCAAAGGCAATCCCTCCCTGAGTGCCCATCACAACCTAAAAATTTCCACCTTGTTCCTGGGATGTGCGGCACGCCCTCTGTGGCTGGAATGCTCCTTGACATTCCTTGGACTCAGTCTGAATCTCAGATGGGTGAGGGTAGTTCCGTCCGGGTCAGTGCATCTGTCACTGAGGAATGGAGTCCGGGAAGGCCTAC
Organism: Camelus ferus; assembly: GCF_009834535.1. NCBI lineage: Eukaryota > Metazoa > Chordata > Mammalia > Artiodactyla > Camelidae > Camelus > Camelus ferus. The sequence goes on from NC_045724.1 coordinate 11,188,363, forward strand.
CCCGCGTTCCCCAGGGGCTGGTGCAGGAGTCCATCCATCACACAACAGCAGTGGCATCCCAGGCCCCGAGTCAGTTAATCCCACCAAGAAGAAAAAGCTTAAAAGCTCATCAAAGTGTGTCTAGAGTAGTCACCCAGGCTGGCAGCAGCCTCCCGGTCAAGAATATCCTGAGTATTGTAAGTCCCACAAGGATGCAGTATTGAAGCAGATCGTTGCCCACCTATCAGGACTGAGAGGAGACAAACGTATTATTATTTAAGCCAGAATTTAACATGAGTCTTTGACTTATTTCATCTCTCATGAAAGAGGGGCACACATTTTCATCTCAGCCTACGTGTATTCATCTTGAAACTGCCTTTGCTCACTCCCCACCCCAGACTGTACCAAGTGTTACTTTTATTCAAAGGTACTAAACAGAAAGCCAGTCATCTGTTTCTGCCTCTGTTTTTCTCAGTGTCCTTGGGCAAGCTATTGTTGTATCCATTGAGGACTGGAATGAAAAATTTCTGTTCTCAAGCTTAACATAGCAAATGCTTAAAACAGGTAAAATCACAACAAATTTTTTAAGATCCTCATGAGGAAAAAAGAAAACTTTTTAAGAATTCAGGAAGAACTGGATAATCTTCTGATATTTCCTTTTAAACTTGGAGGCGTTAATTACTAATTTGGTGATTTGGGGACGGCAACTATGAGCTAGATGAATCTGCAGTATTTTTAACACCACCTAAAATGTTCCTAGTAAAGAATAACCTTGATAAAAATCACATCTTTCCCATAGTCTTTAGTGAGATGTTTTCTAAGCTGGATTTCATTTGAAAGTCAGCCAAAACTGGTTTAAAAAATACATAGGGAAAGAGCTCAAAATTTGCATTTTTTCAGTGGAAATTGAAAGTCTATTAATATTAAAGATAATTGAATAGAAAAATAAGGAAGGCAACAGTCTCAAAGAGAAAGCATGAATATAGGAGGATAGGACTGTGGGTATGAAAGAATATTTATAGCAGAAAGAAAAATTTAACTAGAAAAATAATAAAGAAAAATAACTAGAAGATGAAATAAATAACAGCATGTTTGCTAAAACAAAATCTAGAAGACAGTGGTACAGAAATCTCTTTCCACAGCACAGCCATCTAGCTTTGCCCTAAAGCTTAGGAGACCTGGGCTTTGCCTGTTTGTGCCACTGAATTGCTGTGTGACTTGGAATATGTTCATTGGTCTCTCTGAGTCTTAAATCCCTACAGAAGGGAGACTACATATTTGACCACAGAGGACAGACCCTGTGGTCTCTCAGAGGCCCTTCCAGTTCTAATTGTGGCTTTGAATCTGTCTGGTAAAGCAGAACTTTTCAGGAGCTACTTCCTCAGAACCAGAAGGTTAACGTAAATCAGAGAAAATCCTTTGTGCTGTTGTAGCAAAAGACTAAAGATTTAAAGTAAAAATAGTCAGGGACTTCTTAATTGAACTCTTGAATGACTCCTTGTCATGGACCAGGTGTGAAGCAGTTGGGAAAACGGAGTTACAGGAAACGTGAAGCGAGTGAGTGAAGCTGGTCTGCTGGGAGAATGACTGTTTCCCTCCTGTTCTGGCATTTCTTGCGAAGCAGTCCTGTTGAAAACTCCCCCACTCCACAAGCTCCGCTGACTGTAACAGAGCTTAAGACACAGAATGGTTTTGCAGGGCCAGTCCCCAGCAAGATCTCGTTCGTACTGTTCAGTATCAAACGCCCAGTAGAGGAATGGACGCCTTCATTGTTCACTGTCGTGGCAGGTCTGGATCACTAGATTTGGGATTTGTAGAGAGCCTCTTTAGGTAATACACAAAAATTCACAAAGTGGATCTTTTACTACCCAAGAGACTGTGTTTCAACTGTGAGTTCAAGAAGGAGTTCTGAATAGTTTACACCACTTTAAGGGCATGAATAACGTTTGCTTCGTTTTTTAATGTCCGAGCGTTTATGAAATGGAATCGCTTCAGCACCACCAAGCGCACATCCAGTGGGCACTTGCCGCCGTCAGCGGAAGGCAGGCCTGCCTGTGTCCCAGGCCCTGGGCCACTTTGTCACTCAGCTGGACCCTGCTAGCTGCCACTTGTGTCTCGACCATTAGATTGTCTTCAGTTGCTCTAACTCTTACTCATACTTGAATCTATACCCACAGTGGCCACTGGCAAAGGACAAGAAGCATAACCACATTAGTGTGGAAATAAAAACAGCATTGACATGACAGATCTCATGACTACCCAGAGGGTCTTCCCAGATCCTGAAGGTTGCAAAGTGTTTTTAGGATACACCCAGATGGTTCTATTACAGCACGAGAAAGAAATGTAGTCATGATTAGATGTGGTTTCATTTTATAGAATATGCATCCATTTTAAAATAATCTGTCTGGGAACCAGAACTAAAGATACATCTTTTAGTACACCCTTTAGTAGTAAGCCACGTTTAATCAGAATAAGGCAGTTTCTATGAAATTTGCTGTAGGAAAGACAAACGCCTTATTCCAGTTAAAAAGCACATGAAACTCATAATAGTCTGCATTTATATGACTTTACAGTTATCAGATTGCCTCCACATTGTTCCCTGGGTCCTGACCTTTTTGTATTTCATCCGGTCCAATGCCCACCACTGGCTGTGTGCCCTCCCTCCCTCCCCAAAGCTCTGTGATGGGTACATCTCCATCCTTCTTGGCTGAGTCTCTATCCTGCTTCAAGGCCCCCTTCTTTCTTCTCTACTTCTCCCAGAAAAGAGATCCCTGCCAGATGAAGATGCAGAATCATGCTGACCTAAAATCAGGTTCTCCCGGTCCAGTCCTGTTCAGCAATTCCAGTTTTCCTTTCTTCCATTCCTTAGAGCTTTTGTACAGTGCTGATTCCAAATCTTCACCTCTTTAAGCCCCTAGATTTTCCCTGCCAGCCCTAAATCTCAGCAGAAGACTAATATTGGCCATTTATCAACTAAATACCCTCTTTACATTAGTACTAAGTACTTCGTATTCAGTTCTGATCCAGAACATCTCCACAAGGTAATGTCACCCCCATTTTACATGTAAAGAAACTGAAGCTAAAGTGACAGCCAGGATGTTTAAACCCAGGTCTGTCTGGTTCCAGAGCTCACAGAACTGCCTGTCTCTTTCAAGCTGAGGAGCCTTCAAATTGAAAACATTGGAGCAGCCCGGCACTGGTTCTCAGGTTTTTTCCCATTTCCTTTATTTTGCTTTATCTAGAATATGGCACCTTCTCAAAGCTTCTTCCTTCTCTTCTTTTCTCTGAGCATCTTTCTTCCCACCTTCCAAAAGGATCAGCTCTCACTGATACAAGTAAAACATCTTTTCCCTTGGCGCAGCTGATCCCTCTGGTTACTGTCCAAATTTCCTCCTTCCTTTCTGGGTCACAAGTCACCAGCATGTGGCCCACACCTGCTTCCTCTACTTCCTGTGCTCCTTCCTCACCGACCCCTTTCGGTCTGGCTTCCACAGTGGCCTTCTTGTTGATTCTTATCAAATTCAGCCGCCTCCCCTCAACCCTCACCCTCGTCCCTTTCTCAGATGCTAACTGAGCTTGTTCCTTCTCACTGACCAAAACTCAGCCAATCAGTACAGCTGCCCCAGAGAAGCGATACATTCAGCTCCGACCCACCTGACTCCTAAGAGGCGCGTGGAAGTCATCCAAGAACAAGAACTTTGAGCAGTTCTGTTGCAAGTTCACCTTCCACCTGCACGCGCCTGCCTCTCGCTTTACTGCCTTCCTTCTGCAGGTCCCTGGGACGTTTTTGTCTCCATCCTTAGTTCTTTGCTTTTTCAACTCACGTACTTGATGGGTTCATCCACCTTCTGTGAACTCATCATCTGTGATCAAGTTGCCCCTGTTCCTGATGTGGACCTTGACCCTGACCTGCACTGCAGCCCTATAAGTCCAACTAGAAATGCCCGTGTCATGTAAAATCCTGCTTTCCTAAGACTGAACTTGTCATCACTTTCAAACCGTCTCCCTTCCCACCTGCACAGTCTCCCTCTGTAGAAAAGTCATTCATCTGGATACCATGTTGGAAACCTTGCGGTTATCTTTTATGTTTCTCTCCTTCTTTCCTATGTACTTATCCCACCACTAGTATCTGTCAAGGACAGTCTCTGTGCTAGGCTGCAGGTTAAGGGCTGGCAGAACAGATTTGGAAGCTGCCCTCAGGTTTCAAAGTCCTGACACTTCTCCCTTAAAATGTCCCTCAGGCGGTCCTTTTCTTACCGCCTTTCCCCTCCTCAGACTTGGCTTGCCCTGGCTGGGGTTAGTGAAGCAGCTTCTCCTCTCAGAGCCCAACCTGTGGTTTTCTCCTCACTTCCTCTGGACACGAGATGTTCTAGAATTACTTGTTCATGGGTGATTTTTTTTTAGAAGTTTAATTGAGTTTAATTAATTAATTAAGTTTAATTAATTTACCATCCTAACCATCTTTAGCATACAGTCCAGTAGTGTTAAGTGATTTCACATTGCTCTGCAGCCAGTCTCCAGAATTTTCTTATCTTGCAGAACTAAAACTCTATACCCATCGAATAACAGCTCCCCATTCTCCCTCCTCCCAGCCGCTGGTAACCACCCCTCTGCTTTCTGACTCTATGAATATGACTGTTCTATAGGACCCGCCTATGAATGGAGTTATAGGAAACTTGTCCTTCTGTGACAGGCTTGTTTCACTTGGCATAAGGTCCTCAAAGTTCATCCATGATGTAGCATGTGTCAGAATTTCCTCCCTTGTTAGGGTTGAAGTAATATTCCATGTATGTATGTGCCACATTTTCTTTTTCCATTCATTCACTGATGGACACTTGGGTGGTTTCTACCTTCTGGCTATTGCGAATGATGCTGCTGTGAACATGGGTGTACAGGTATCTCTTGAGATTCTGTTTCAATTTTTTGGTTACATACCCTAGAGTTGAATTGGTGGATCATGTGGTAATTCTGTTTTTAATTTTGGAGGGAACAACCATACTGTTTTCTACAGCAGCTGCACCATTTTGCATTCCCACCAACAGTGCACAAGGTTTGTAATTTTTCCACATCCTTGTCAACGCTTGTGCTTTTCTGGGTTTTGTTTTGTTTTGTTTAATAGTAGCCATCCTAATGAGTGTGAGGTAGCATCTCATTGTGATTTTTTTTTTTTTTTGAGTGAAGGTAGATTTATTCAGAGAGATACATTGAAAAGCAAGAGAAAGGCCACTAAGTGTGGGGGTTGGGTGCTCAGATTAAAACTAGGTACACACTCCATAGACAGAGTGCAGGCCGTCCGTCTCCGAAGAGGGAGAGAAAGAGGCGGCTGATCTCATTGTGATTTTGATTTGTATTTCCCTTACGATGAGTGATGTTGAACACTTTTTCATGTGCTTATTGGCCATTTGTATATCTTCTTTGCAGAACTGTCTATTCAAGTCCTTTTCCCATTTTTTCAGTTCTTATTTTTGTTCTTATTGAGTTGTAAGAGTTCTTTATATATTCTGGATACCATTATCAGATACATGATCAGCAAATAATTTCTCCCATTCAGTGAGTTGCAGGTGATATTTCAAAGTAAAGTTTTGATCGTACTTAGTGGTCATGTTTTTGAACTGTAGAAGAGCCCTCATTAAAAAGGCCTTTTCTCTAAAAATTATTTCAAGAATAAGAAATCCCTTAAATTTGTTTTTTATGTCAGATTGTTCTCAATGTATAAATTACATAAGAAGGTAAATTTTAGATAAATTTTATAAAATTCAGAATAAAGTAGAAGGTAGCCAATGATTTAGTGTACTCCTGCCAAGGATTAGAAGTGTGCTTTTGACCTGGCCTGTCCAGAGAACACAGCCTTTAAGCTTATTAAGTTTGACCAAATATTAGGGAATAAAGCCTGTAAAGTACTTGAGAACAAGGACTTATTTTCCAAGCTTGAAAATGTTCTGGATGTAGGGAAAAAAAAATTCTATAAAAGATGCTCAGTCGTCATCTCTGCTGTCCCCAGGATGTCACATACGTCCCTAAGCATCACACACTGTCAAGGGGCTAACGTTCAGAAAACTCAGTGTAACAAGAGCTTATTGTTGCGGCCTTTTTTTTCCCCCCAATATCCTGCCAGTTTCCAAACAGGCTTTACAGGGCATCATAAGTCACATACATAATAGCATTCCTGACACCAGGGAACGTTAAAGCCATGTCGTTAGAGGATCAGCACACACATAGATGGAGGGTAATTTACTTGTTTTCCGGGTAGCTGTGACATAGAGACAGCAGACAATGCAGGTCTCATTGTATGATGCAAGGAAGCACACCAGTGTGTCATCCGAGGCCAAATTTTTCCTGGCACTAAACTTTTCAGAGGAACATATCACCTAGATCTTCAATGGACAGCACTTCATAAAAGGGAAGGAAACATTCTTTGTACGAGTCCTGGTTCCTCCTACCTCCCCTCTGATAAAAAGCCAAGGGTATGGTAGGAATTATGAGTCCAAGAAGGCATCTCTAAGACAGCTAAAGTGACAGGGTTAGCCTTCTGATCTCAGGGACGGGGTCACCTGTGACTAGACTGGCCTCAGCCTGGTCTCTGGCCACCTGTACTTTCAGACTGTGTATCATCCTACCTCGGCAAAGCCTGGGCCCTTGAACGAGCACATACCGAAGTTTCATGGGGATACCATACCCCTTAGTTTACACTTTATATCTGGACAACTTGCTCATGCTTTTCGGAAAGGAAGCAAAGAACTGCTCTGGCAAAAAAAGACAACTGTTTGCTGATGATGTAACTTGTTTTAGCCAGGACCTAAGAATGCAGTCTCAAAGTTACTATTCCAAGTTCTGTCTTTTAAACAACAAAAGCAGCAACTTAGGAAGGAAATTAACATTCAAGAACTAATCAATGTAAAGCTTGGACCCATAAGAAGCAGTCTTCCCAAACCAAATCACTGCCCGTTGCAGATTAAAATCTTTGTCAGCTATGGCAGTGAACAGACGTATAAAAGATGGAAAGTTAGAAGCTGGGAGAGACATCTCAGGGGCCCACACGTACCTAAGCAGGAGGGGTATATATGCTGAGCCTTGTCGAGTTGGTCTTACCAGAGAACCAAATCAGTATTGAAAGACCCGGTTTCTTACAGGTACAGTGACTTGGAAATCATGCCTTTGCTTCTTGGCTGAGACCTGGGGAGCTACCTGGTTCTTGTTCCTGCCAAGAATAGTGTTCACTTAACAGACTGATTTCTTCTCCAAAAGGGCTACAACTGTATGCACGAGATAAGTGGGTTTTGCATAGCTAGGTCTCTCATAAGTGAATAGTGTCATCGTCCAAAAGGGAGGCTAACAGGTCTTTTTTGCATTTTCTTACACGTTGCCATAACGCAGGGAAGTTTTGGTTATTGTCAGGCAATTTCAAGAGAACCGAAAGGGAAATAGAATGGTCATTTTGTGAGGATAAAAGCAGGGAGGTCAGTTCTGTTGCAGTAACCCCGTGAGAGGTGACGAGGTGTGACCAGGGCAGGCGCGGTGATGAGAACGGGACGTGTTTGGGTTGCAGGTGTATTTTGAAGGATGGTGTCAGCTGCCTTTGCTGCCCGTGGATGTGGCGTGTGAAAGAGAGGGGAGGGATTAAGGATGACTTAAAGTGTTTCGGCTTCAGCAGCTGGAAGCAGGGGGTTGCCATTGACAGAGATTTGGATTCTTATGGACAATTGCTCTTACTTTTAAATGTTGCTTTTTTTTTTTTTTTTGCATACTTGGATGTCAAAGTAAATCACATGTCCAACTCCTGAACCAATTAGGTGATAGCCTCTACCATCCAATTTTCAGAGTCACATCAGTAAACTGACTTTGACTTGATATATAACAAATTTTGAGACATCAGAATTAGCATGTTTCTTGAAGCAGTTTATCGTTGGGAAGAAAATCTCTAAAAAGTAGAAATAGAAAATTATAAATATTGTAAACAGTCTTACCTTTAGCAAAGTTTCTGTCCACTCTAGACTAAAATCTTTATCAGCTATGTGAGTGAGTAAGTGTATAAAAGAAGTTAGAAGTTGGGACAGATATCTAAGGGGCCAGCATGTACCTTAGTAGTATATGCTGGGCATGTTCAGTGTGGACTGTTCATATGCTTTTTTGGTAAAAGCATTATTATGTTTAAGAAAAATTGAGAAAGCCAGATTGTTACATTCTGAGTAAGGTGATTTGAGAGTTCATGAAACACTATTTTTAGTCGCTAAGGAAAACAAAAATCTCAGATTCTCATCAAACTACTGATTGGAAAAAGATGTCGTAATTAAGTTCTTAAGTACAGGTGATGCTTTACATTCAGAAATTCCACATTGTTTCGACTCCTCATGAGTGATCTTTGCAGGGCTTCTTTGCCAGAGGGCGTCGCTGGCTGCTGGGTGAGCTCTGCCAGCTGCCCGGGTCTCCCTGCGTCTCTTCACCCACGTGTAGTAACTCTTTCGAGTCAAAACTTGGGTTTATTTGTAAAAAAAAAAAAAAAAAAGACCCTAAAAGAAAGTGAACAGCTGGTGCCTAACTGAAAGATGTTTTTCATTAGTTTTTTTCTACATTTTGTGGGAGAAAGTATAGGTGATAATAATGGCATTTGGAGATTCATGAGGGTCTGAAGATTATGGAAGTCAGCAGTCTTCTGAATAAATGAAAGGCTTCTCAGGCGCGCATGCTCCTTGCACGGATTTAGGTCCTCCATGTGACCAGCCACCGCAGCGGGGCATCCACTCTTAGTTGTTTCCGCCAATCTCCCGAGAACGCCTAGCCCGAGCCCCCATCCGCCCAACCCATGAACAGTGTCATGTCTTACCAGTTGGCTGATGAAAGGGGTCGTGTGTTGCTCTAGAACCGAGCCTGGGATTTGAACACACAAATAACAAAATCTGGGTCAAGCCCAGATTTTTCCCTGGGCAAAATCGAGATGTGTCAGTGGCTGGGCTGCACAGAGCTTGTGACAGCAAACTCAGATGGGTCCTCTTCTACTCCCTGTTGTCAGGACCAGGGCTCCTGAGCAGACACCTGGCTTCAGGTTTGAATGTGGTTTGGACTCATCTTGCCCGCCGTGCAGGAGCATCAACACAGGGAAGGGATCTAGACAGAAAGCTGCCCCCCTTATATGGTCTTACAGGAAGGAGCAAGTGAAAAAGCAAAGAGTTAAGGCTTCACTGATGCTGTGCTTCCAAAATACATTTGCAGAAAGGTCAAGCTGTCTTTGGTCTCCAGTTGAGCATGCTGTAAAAGTGGTGGAAATCCTACTACCGTTTTATTTGACTCTGGGGTGGTGGGTTCTGATGGTGTCAGAATAAATGGTATTTTGAGTTTTGTAAATTTATCATTGAAGGGCTAGCAGATCTTATTAGAAGGCAAGATAACTGTTCTCTTGTGGCTTCATTAATTATGGTACCCCTACATAATTAGGCTCTAGCTAAGAATAGCAGGTAAAATGGAAAACAGTTCTGGGAAAAAAAGAGTTGAGATTCTGAGAAACTGAAAGAACATATCGGAGGGCATCCATTGAGTTGCAGGTACAACACGTGGGACTAGAGCACCATCAGTGATGGCCCCCTGCGGGGGGTTGGGGGGGCTTGCTACAGCTGAGTCTTTAGGAATATGTTCTTACCCTCTTGATTTTGTCTCCATACCCTATAGACAGAGATCATCTAAAACATCCTCCATGATTCAGAAACAACAAATTTGATTATTGGAATTTGATTCATTTATTGTTAATTAATAGACTTTTTAGTGCAGTTTTAAGTTTATGGTAAATTGAGCAGAAAGTACAGAGTCTCAGTACACCTCTTCCCCCGCCCCCACGCGCAGTTTCCCCCGTTACTAACATCTGCATCAGTGGGTACATTTGGTACATTTGGTACATTTGGTACAACTGGTGAACCAGCGTGGATACAGTGGTGTTAACTGAAGTCCATACTTTACATTAGGGTTCACTCTTTGCATTGTAAAGTTCAGTGGGTTTTGACAAATGTATGATGCCACGTATCCCCCCATTGAACGACTGTACAGAATAGTTTCGCTTCCCTAAGCATTCCCGGTGACCTGCCTGTTCGTCCCTCACCACTTTCACCCCAAACCCTCGGCAATCACTGGTCGTCTCTCTCTAGTTTTGTCAATCTGTTCATTTTTAAGTAACTACACAGCTGTTGACTAAGGAAGTTATCACTCATTCCTTTATTTATAAAGTAGGTCCTCAACAAATATTATGTGCCAGGCAGTGTCCTTTGCCTTGGGAATACAGTAGAGGATAAGAAGTTAAAAATCCCAAGAATAAAAAAAAAAAAAAAAACTCCATGACATTCACATTCCAGTACATTAAGCCGCCAGGCTCAGCTGGGTCCTCAGTAGGAGTGAAGTGGGCCCCAGAGAGCACAGGATGAGAGGAGGTAGCTGGAGAATGTAATTTGAGAATGGAGCCTCCTACCAGTTAGCTGTGGTCTCAGGCCAGACCCTATCCTCCCTATTTTTCCTTCGTGCAGTCTGGTCCCAGGAATCCCATCTGCTGGCCGCCTGTAGGTGCCACCTGGGTTTTCTCTCCTGAGTCCAGCTGCGGTGTAATGCCATTTTGCACCTTTTCGTCTCCTGCTGACTCTGAAATTTATGCCAGCACCTCTTAAGACTTTTCTTAAGCTTTTACTACTAGTTATCTGTAGCCCTGCCTAGTGGTACAAAAAGAAAATAAAAAGTTCACAGAATTACAAGAAATACGTGCCCAAGATCATCTAAATACTAACTGGACAAGATCTTTGGAAGTGGATGACCCAGGGTCTTACTCTCCAATCCCCTCTCCTTGGGCAGACAGACATCGGTTCCCCTGTCTTGCCATGAGAAGCCCCATTCTTAACCCTGCCGCTTTCTCCCTGGCCTTGGTCCCCTAGAAAGGTAGGTGGTTTCAGTGAGTGAGGAGGGGTCAGGGAGAAGAGAACCACTTCCTCCTCTCCAGCCTTGCCCCCTTTTTGTTTCCCAACAGAAACGTGCTTACAGAGCAACTCCGTAGATTCCTTGGAACCCTCTTCTGCACATTCTCCAAGCAGACCCAGTGGTCTGCCCCTGCAGGCTGGGGAGAGCCCACCGCGGGCATCTCGTCCCAGCGACACATTCTGCAGTGTCACGCTGGTAGTTTGAATTGGCCTTGACGGGACTGTATATACACCATGGAAACCAGTCAGTGCTACAGATCAGTTTTACTGTTTCCCCCAGACAGCTACTTTACCAGCACACCAGGGCAGAGCTTTCTTATTCAAATTCTTGTACTGACTCCACCATAGGAATTAAACCCATGAACTCTGTATTAATTCACAGGCTCTAATTCTACTCTCCATGGTTGTGGTAGGCAAGGGGGAATGCCAACCAAAGTAAACAGGGAATTTGATCCGAAGTTTTGAACACCAAGCTTTGCAGTAAGCCGCACCGAACTTACTTTTACTTTCATGAACCTGGAGAGAACGGTTGAGTCAATTCACAGGTGGTTTCATCTGTGTGATTATCACTGATGTCTCACAGCTGTGAGGCTGTTAACACTTCCTGCTGCAGGTGTGGGGCCAGGATCACAATTAGCATTTCTCTCCCCGCCCCCCGCCCGCCGGGGAGACTGTTCGCTGGGCCTGCGTAATTAGCAAGGAGCCCCGCGTGCTGACCACCCTTTGTGCCCCTGCAGGACCGCGCACGCCAGAGCCAAGGCCGACGCCGCCGACCAGGCTGCGCTGGCGGCCCGCCAGGAGTGCGACATCGCGAGAGCCGTGGCCCGGGAGCTGTCGCCTGACTTCTACCAGCCAGGTAGGGCCGTTGTCCTGTGATGGGGGAGGTGGGATCGTTGCCTCCGGTTCCCGCTCTCCTTTGTTTAACCCCAAGGCCTGTGCCTGGTGAATTTCAGGAACACTACAAAACAAGTGGGAGCATAGAGTCATCACATCTTAAGTGATATTTGGCTGGTTCCCCAGTGACCTTCTTTTCCCTTCCCACCTCCCCCTACTCCCCCCAACCCCCAACCCTTCCCAACTCCCCAGCCCCCGCCTCCTCCACTCCCCCCAACCCTCTCCAACCCCCACCTCCCCCACTCTCCCAACCGTCCTCAAACCTCCCACCCCTCAACCAGTCACCACAGCAGCAACTGTGATAGCAGTAAAGGAGACGAGAATCTAAAAGTATCTCAGAAATCGTATTGGAGTGTCGGGGAACCACTGCAGATGCTAAAACAAATACCTCAAAATCAGAGGCACCTGTAAACAACCCCATTAGCAGTAAAAGAAGAGCCAATTAGTGCTCTGACCTTCCTTTAAATATATCTCAAAGGGATGTGGTTGTGTTGCCCGAGAGTAGGTTCTTGGCTTGAAAAGGAGAGAATTCAGGAGTGAGGCACAGCAAAGTGGAAGCAAGTTTAGAGAAATAACACACTCCATAGAGTGCGGGGGTCTCAGGAGGCAAGAGAACAAGTGACCACAGGTGCAGGGCTGTTTGTTTTTAGGGGCTGGGTAAGTTCATACGCTAATGAGTAAGAGGATTACTCCAGCTATGTTGGGGAAGGGGCAGGGATTTCCAGGAACTGGGCCTCCTCACCCACTTTTGGACCTTTTATGGTCAGCCCAGGAGCTGTCCTGGTGCCTGTGGGTGTGCCATGAGGCTCAAGGTCTACTGGAAGTTGGTTTTAACTAGTTTGTCCAGTCTTCAGTTGCCCTGTTATTCCTTCAGTGGCTATGCCCTGCCCCTTCCCTCCTGTCTCGGTTAGGATGTAAGGAAGTATATACCACTTAAACAACAGGTGAGCCTGCACAGATCGAAAATGTATGTCATGATAAAAGAAATGAAAGTAACAACCAATACACACAAAATCAGTCCAGATCATCTGCCTCTCTAATGTTATAAAACAGCGACAAACAAATATTTACAGTAAGTTTAAATATTTAACTCACTTCTTAGTGATTTCCTAGTAGACTGTTTCCATCCCTCTCTATAATATACTGGTGTTAATGAAATGGCAGTCCCTACCTTTTTATGTATGTTTCTCTGTTGTTTTAGAAACAACATCTTCCCATTGATTGAGGGATCAACAGATTTTTAGGCAGAGGCCAAAAGAAATGTTCTAAATTTATAAATATAGAAATTTACATTTTCTTGGTAAAGAGTTTTCCCACATTGGTTTCTATTAAATCAAGCTGGATAACCAGCTCCCTGCATAATGTATGTATCCAATACCTGTTGGGTCCCAGTGGTGGAGGTATATTTGGGCATTAGTGTGACTACATGAACAGGGTAAGTCAAGGTGAACAGAAGAGCAAGAATCCGTGTAAAGCTAGAAACTTGGTGAGATAAAGGATGGGAGAATGAGAAGGAAATGATACGGGTTGTTCGGTTTTGTTGTTGTCTTTCCTGCAGAGAATGAAGACAGTAAAAGGTCATGTTAACAAGACTCAGTTTTATGAGAGTCTGGGGAGGGGCCCAGTCTAGTTGCTGAGTTGTCACAGAGTGACTGCTCTAATAGTTCAAGGGAGGTAACCAGCGTGATGAACGGTGGGTTGTGTGTGTGTGTGCGCGGGCGCGCACATCTCTCTTTTAAACCTCTAGGAAGGATTAAATCATTGACTACATACGTGTATTTTCTCAGGAAAGGGGAAATTTCCAGTTTTTGCAGTAGAAATAAACGGTCTCCTGGAAACCCATGCTTCCCTGGACGTAAGTCTAGGGCAACTACGTGTTCTAGGGGGTGAGAGCTGGGGAGAGGGTTCAGCCAGCGGGGAGGGATGTCTCCCCAGTAGCACTGCCGCTGGGGGCAGCTCAGTGGTCAGGAGACAGTGTGCAGCTTCACCGAGCAGCCCTGGGCCAGAGCTGATTTGGAAGCAGACAAATTTACTATTGTCTGCAGATGGTATTTCCTTGATTCTGTTGTTAATTCTGTTGGGATATAGGGTCCCCCGGGAGATTTCCATTAGGTGTTAACGAGAGGTAAATGATACGGGAGGTCATCTCAATTTTCCAGACTAAATGGTTTTAAAAGCCTTTTATGGTGCGAAAGCATTTGAGGGGGGGAAAGTATTGTGGGAAAATGTAATTCCACCCTTTCCTAGCTAAGACAGTTTCACATAAGCAAGTTGTCCATCTGTAATGAATACATCACAGTTGCAGGAGATGACAAGGGATCTATTTGAGACAAGAGCTAAGAGGGACGGCTGCAGTCCCCTTTGACCCACAGCCAACACTTCCTTCAGCAACAGTATAGAAAGCCCTTTCTGTACAGAGTATTATTGATCTTCTCAAGGGAGCATAACTCATGCTTTCCACTCTGCATTTACAGGGTGATCAAATCAGAGAGACATTTCTAAAAGGGCTTTCAAGTACTTTTTCCGAGTCAGGCTGCTTGTTTAATTTACGTATCTCAGATATCAATGTTGCCTTTGTTTGTAATGGATGTGCCGTGCATAGAAGTTGTTAATCCTGGGAAAAGGGATGTCTGTCACAGTTTACCATGAAAGTGCTCAAAGTATAAGTTATCTCTGTTCCGGAGCTGGCAGAATTTTCAGATATTTACCATCTTAGTTCAGTCTTACACTTTTGGTTTAAAACTGTATTATTCTACAGTTCAATTAAAAACTAAGGGGAAAAATACGTGTGATGGCTTTATCAGTCAAAGGGCCGAGTTCTAATATAATAAAAAGCAGACAAATGGATGTATGTGAATGCACGTAGGTAACTGTATACGTACACCGAAACCTGAATTGCCAAGAGTATGAGTGACACAGTGCGTCGTCCCCCAGGAAATATTCTGAGTTAAACTTTAAAATGAGAGTTAAACTTTAAAAAGAGCCCATGAGACTGCACCAAGGTGTAGCAAGTGATCATAAGTGACAGCAGAGCTGTAGTACAGCAAGATCTCCTTGTGACCTGATTGCGTGTATTAAAACTTCTAAAAGACTTGGTCACCCAAAGCAGTATAGAAAAAAGTCACAGACGAACAACTTGGCAGTGCCCATCCACCCACTCTGCAGAGGAGGGTGAAGCTATGGCCAAAACCTTGGAGTGGTGCAGTAGCACTGGCAAGGGCATTTCTGTTATGGAGAAGGGTGCAGGGAGCCGTAGCCAGCCGTGTATGGCTTTATTGGCAGGATCACCCGACTGAGGCAATGGACTCATCAGGCTTGCTCAGCCCGATGCCATCAGATACTTGATTCATCTCGTGCTCCTGTCCCGATTCCACATTGGCCAGTAACCTTCTAATTTTGGTTGAGCTCCTCGTGGAGGTCTGCCAGCTGGGAAAGCATGCAGTGGTGGTATCAGGGCAAGTCTCTGGCCTCGGTGACATTTACATTGCCCATTGTAAGCCAATGACTTGGCCTTCTGGTGTCATACATCAGTCTTGTGAGTGTGGGTGATGTGCGTCTGCCCCGAGGGATGGCTGTGCTTCAAAGTGCTGATGCAATTGGGTGTCTGAGCCAGGGAGGATGAGGTGAGACTGGATGATCACTAAGGAGGTAGGGGGAGTGGGACGTGGGGGGAAGAGGATTGGGAAACCATATGTATGGCTCTTTGCTCCACTGTTTTGAGTTTCCTTTCCATCGAGACGCTTTTGTTTTTAATTCCAAGTGCTGCTCCACTGTTTTGAGTTTCCTTTCCATTGAGATGCTTTTGTTTTTAATTCCAAGTGCTACTTATCAGTTGTGGGGATGACTGGTCCATGGGTTTAAAAAGACTGAGAATGTGGTAAGTGTATCATTTGGAGCCCTCTGGGGAGACAACCACCACCCCCCCAACAAGCTTGTCTTCCTGTGTTGCAGTATGTGTGTATTAGTCAGCACTGGCTGCTATAACAAAGTACTTTAAACTGGTTGGCTTACACAGTAGCTGTTTATTTCTCCCAGTTCTGAAGGCTGGAGGTCCAAGATCAGGGTGCCAGCATGGTAGGGTTCTGGTCATGTCCATCTTTCTGGCTCACAGATGGCTGTCTCACCATGTTCTCACGTGGTATCTCCCCAGTACATGTACCCGAAGAGTGAGAATTCTCGTGTCTCTTCCTCTTTTTGTAAGAGCATTAAGCCCATCATGAACTAATGTAAATTATCTCCCAAAGGCCTCACCTGCAAATAACATCACCTTGGGGTTGGGGCTTCAGCACATGAATGTGATCCCACCCTGCCAGCACCAGACACTCAGTGTGTAACAGCATGTATGTCCATACACACAGTATGTCGATTACTTGAAGTCTTAGTATAGGTTATTTTGAGTTGGTAGATGACTAAGCTCACACTTCTGGTATGAACTAGACATCTTAAGAATTTATATTTTCATTTTCATTATATAATTGTGCTAACCATTACTATGTAATATTTTTGGTTAAGAAAAGACAAGCATCCTGTCAATAGATGATTTTCTAAACTCACTTTCCAAACCCAAAATTCTGAGTAAATTTTTTTCATAGAAAAAGGGAAATGGAATAATCCACCAGTTGACATGAAATCAGTAATTCATAGGTTTGCTGGTTATCCCTGCCACTTACTCATTCCGGTGGATTCAGTTCCGCACACATGTGGATTGAACGTCTGCCGTGGGTAGTGCTCTGGGTGGCCGTCCCCATGGCTTGCAGACGAGAGTGCTATGGCTGTGTTCACAGAAGTTGCAGTATTATTACAGACAGGACTCTAAAGTCCTACAGGAAAGTGGCATTCTTTCCACATAGCATATGAAAGTGATCCTGCAACTATACACAAAAACTTTCAGTCTGGTCCTCTTTTACTGATTGGCAGGCTCCCTCAAAAATATCTAATTTCTATGTAATGACTTCTGGTATTGCTACAAGGCATTTGCTAGCAGCACTGCCCTTGTAGACATTTGTCCTGGGGTGTCCCCCTGGTGTTCCTTCTGGGTCCAGCCATGTCACTGAGGCTCACCTATGAAGAACTAGCTGGATACCCGGCTGTTACCATCTGCTGTCTCTGTTCAGAGCCTTCGTGCCAACTGGAACGAGTAACCTTTCCGTGTGGGTGGATGACATGTGCTGAATGTTGTTGTTCCGTGTTGTGTGGCATGTCAGTGAGCAGGTGACCTGTATCTGACTTCTTCCCAATATGAATCCCCAGAGGGGAAGAAAAATCCCTTAGGATTCATAAATACTGTCTACAAAACAGTGAAAAATGCTGACTGCAACAACTATCAACACTTGTCATAATTTCCCTCCCTGGCAACATCCTGACTTGCCTTTTTAATGAACTGCTGCGTCGCATCAAGCCTCTGCTGCTGGCATTGCGGTGCTGACACGCGTTACTACACAGAACAAGTAGCAGGCACAACGTGTGCCTTCCAGGAATGTTGTCCAGGAAAAACTTCTGTCCTCTGCATTATATTAAATATCTTGTTTAAAAAGCACTTTATCTTCCCCTGGAAAATCTGTCTTCGTTTAACTGGCCAGTCCTCAGCCAACTCCGCCATGGTGGAACCATTTCCCACTGGACGCAGCTGGGCAGGGCCGGAGTTCGGTCTGCCTCTAGGCAGCATGCTTTCTGGCGTGCTGTTCAGTGTCTGTACTGGGTACACCAGCGTTACACCTGGAGCAACTGTTACCCATCAGTATTTCTAGACTTCCATGCCTACTTACTGAAGTCTCTGGGACTTGCACCCCAGGTGCCTCTGCTAGGCAGCAAATACAGAGCCACTGCTTTGGAAGTACGTTTATTCCCTTATCCAGCCAGTCTTTATAATAAAGCTAGGAATTTTCTTTTTGTAATCTGAAAGGTGGTGCTGGAATATGCTTCCACTGTTCTGGTAAATGCTTTGACCTCAACAGATTTCAAATATCATCAGAAGCTCTGTAGATAAATCTGAACCATTATGCCTGAAAATCTGGTCTTCGGAGGCGGGCACAAGTACTCATGTAAGAAATGCCTTTCCTAGGACACTTAGGACAGGAAAACTGTCCAGAAGAGCAATACGTGAGGTTTCTAAAGATCTAAAAGGAGTGATTAGAGGAGTATTTGAGAGTTAATAAACATAATGAATACATTCATTGGAATACAAAGTAGCTTCATGAAAGTCCATTAATAAAAATTCCTCCAGTGGCTACATCGTTCTCTGCTTAGCCTGATCACGACCGTATAAATGAAGAGGTAGGAAGAACTTTGTCCTTTACAAAAAGTGTTTGAAACTGTGCTTTGTGTCCAAGTACTATAGGGGTTTCCAGTGATAACTAAAGCCTATCACTTTTTTAAAAATTCTTTTTCTTGGCCCCACTATTACTGAATTGCCTGGAGTCTCCTCCCAAATCAACGCTCTTTCGTAGCTATGCAGTGTCAGCCTTTGCTGGCCGCTGTCACTTCTGGGATCTGTCAGAGCAGCTCCCGTTTCAGCTTCTAATCTGCTTTCTGCAGGAAATGCAGGTGAGACCAGCAGTCACCCGGATAAATCCTAAACTTGTAAGCGTCACTGTTAGGGTCTCACTTTTTCAAAATGAAGCGCTTGGGCTGTGTGACAGCTTTATTTCTCATGGTTCAGTGACTGTCATTTCCTTCTAACTTTAAGAATGTAGAACTGGTCCTGTTTGCCAGAGTCTGTTCTCCCATTCGTTTCTGTGCATGTGCTTAAGTTAAACGTTAGTTTTTAATATGCCTTAATCCTAAAATAGAAAGATTCGCAAAATACCTTTTGCACTTACCCCATAGATTGAAGACATTAAAAGTTCTTGTAACTTGTGTTTCAGAGCTATGTTGCTTAGGTTAAAAAATCCATTGGCTCTTGACTGTTACCTTTGCACAGAACATTTACTCCCATGCCTAGACAGGTGTTTCAGTGATGATGGAACACTGGATACAGTAAAGCACAAATAAAACCAAGGCTGAGGAAATTTGGGGTAGAGGGGAGAGAGAAAAATATGTAAACAAGGCACGGCAGAGTTGGGGTTGTATAAAAACATACTTGCAGTAGATGAGGGGCTTCTCCATGCAAGACCAGTGTAAATGTCCATAAATGGGTTTTTACAGGCAGGGGCACGCCTGCCGATGAGGAGCACCGCTCTCCTGCGCTCCTGCTGATGCGTCTTTGGGCGGTGTGGTCCCGTCAGCGCACCAAGAAAGAATTCAGAAGCAGAAAGCAGCTTTTGAATAATTGCCATTTCCTCTTTTTCGCTACTCAAGTGAGATCCTTCTGTTCCAAGAATTCATACTGCCATTTTTGATGGAGCATTTAAAAGAAAATTGCCAACCATTTAAAAGGCAGCACTTCACCAAGACCGGAAAGGAAATCTCACTTGTTAGCATGCAATCTTGACCTGTTGGGGAAGTCGGAACCCCGAGGGGTGGATGTGGCTTTTGGAGGATGGCATGGGAGATAATGCTGCTATGCTTTGGCTATTACGCTTCTGGCCCCGAGTACAACCTACAAATGTGGGTTCTCGGGAATTCTTATTTCTAGGCTTACTATATTACATGTCACGTTCTGTTTTATCTTAAGGATACACAGGAGCTATGTGACTTTTGGTTTTTTTCAGCTGCTACAGCTATTCCCACATCAACGCAAACTAGAAAATGCCTGCGTCCTAAGATTTTGGTGAGGCTTTAAATTTTGGAAAATATGTTTTGTGATAAATAGCAGGCTCACAGCAGTGACTGCTCCATCGCTCAGACCACCCCAGGAAGAGCAATTACAAGCAGGCAGTTTACATTTTAAACAGTTAAGGATAATTGCTCTCCAGCCCCTCTGAGCTAGGGCTTGGAGGCGGGGCAGGAAGGGAAGTCAGCGATGCCATGGAGTTGACCAAAGGTGCAGCCTCCTGTAAGGCAGTTAGTGGGTGATTTCTGCTCCAGAGATGACGTTTCAGCTGCTGCCCATTTGCAGAGAAGAGCGCCAACTGGACTGTGTAACTTTGACTTCACCTTCCTGAGATGAAAAGTGGCTGATGGGTGGAGTGGTAGCTGAAGCTGGTGCAGGACCTGGTTCCTGGGGAGGGGCTGGGAGGCAGTGCCAAGCGGGGAGGGCACTGCCGGGGAGCATGTGTCAGAGCCCTGGAGAGGCCCTCCTTAAGCTGTCACTGCCAATACCAGCTTGTGGTGCACATTCTCTTTACACCTCATTCCTCCCAAAATCTGCCCATAAAATAACTGCACCAAGGTCCTGGTTTTTAAATGAATTTTTTTCCGTTTATAAAAATAACATATGATTGTTATACAATTCTAAAGTATTCAGAAAAGGGGGGAAAATCCTGAGACTACAGAGCCAAAG
The DNA here is from genome assembly GCF_009834535.1 of Camelus ferus. Classification (NCBI taxonomy): domain Eukaryota; kingdom Metazoa; phylum Chordata; class Mammalia; order Artiodactyla; family Camelidae; genus Camelus; species Camelus ferus. The sequence continues at coordinate 11,208,559 of NC_045724.1, forward strand.
ACAACTGCCTTGGCTTGACTTTGAGGCCCTCAGAAACACTGCTGATGCAAATCCAGGCGGTGAAGGGAGTCCGAGTAAATTACTCTGTAAAGTGTAACCTAAGTGTCAGAGGTTATTCCTAACTAGGAAGTTTAAATGATCCTTTGATGCATTGTCATTAAAAATGTTATCTGTCCCACCAAAAAAGTTATCTGCACATCCTCTTACAGTGTAGATACTTTACTAAACATTGATTTAATACACTTAAATGTTCTAATATATTAAACATCAAATATACGAGTCAGTTTTTTTGTATATGAGTGTATACATTATGTGTTTATGTTATACCATGCAATTTAAACGTGCAGATTAATTACAGTGTTGTCACCAGCACTCCATCCATGTGAATTCTGCTGGCAGGAAGAAACAGTGTAATTATCAGGGAAGTCAGAACTGTAACTTTTACAGCTACCAAAATAGTATAAGTAATGGCATATATTAACGTACAACTTTTTCAGCAATAAATAATCTTTTCTCCCGGGGAAGGAAACGCCCTGGTGCTTAGTCAAAGCCTCGTAAATACATTTAAGAGAGAAAGAGGAAAGGCTAAGCTGATTGAGCAAAAATATGTCAGTAGCGACCACGAGGAACAAGCCTTTGTGCCTTATTTTTGTTTTGTCACCTCCCCTTCTGTGTCCATCTTCTCCCCAGGCCCAGATTATATCAAACAGAGATCACAGGAAGGTGTGGATGCTAAAGAGAAGCCTGAAGAAAAGGTACCGGAAAAGCCACCCACGCCAAAGGAGTCGCCTCACTTTTATCGCAAAGGCACAACACCGCCAGGGTCCCCAGAGCCGAGCCCCAGACAAGGCCGCCCTCCCTCCCCCAAGCCAGCAAGGAAGCAGAACCCCAGCTCGGGGGCCAGACTCAACCTGGACGGCAGGAGCACGGTCAATGAGCAGGTGACGGCCGTCGTCAACCAGCCCTTGGCATCCAAGGCTCCCTCCAGGGAGGTGGGGGCAGTCGTGCCCCACTCCAAGTACTCTGGCCGCCACCACGTCCCCAACCCCAGTAACGGGGAGCTGCACTCTCAGTACCACGGCTACTACGTGAAACTGAACGCCCCACAGCACCCGCCCGTGGAGGACGACGAGGGGCCCGGCCACCCTCCTGCCGTGCTGGCGCACAAGCCATCGCCCAACAAGTGGAGCCCCCCGAAATCTGTGACAAAACCAGTTGCCAAAGAAAGCAAAGCTGAGCCCAAATCTAAGACGTCTGAACTTGCCATACCAAAGAACCCAGCGAGCAACGACCCGTGTCCTCCTTTGGAAAAAGAAGCCAATTCAGTAAGTTGTGCACGATGCGCCCGCCCTCCCCTTCCTGGGGTTGGGCTTTGGGGTGGCTGCTCAGGTGACCTGCACCGGGGTGGCACCCAGGCTAGCAGAGTCCTGCTGAGCACGGGCTAGAGCAGCGCTTAGCCCTTGCAGCTTGGCCAGCACAGGGCCCTCGGGGCAGAAGTTCCTCCCTACTGGCTTCATGCAGGCAGGCTGACCTGACCTGTAGGTTACAGCATCACACTGAGCATGGCTTTACCAGCACCTGGGGCTGAGCTTCATCGTGGCTGTCTTAGCTCTGATGGCTGTAACAAAAATTCCATAGACTGGGTGGCTTAAACAGCAAACGTGTATTTCTCACAGTTTTAGAGACTGAAGATTCCCAAGATCAGGGCACCAGCAGATTTGGTGTCTGATGAGAACCCACTCCATGGTTCCTAGAATGCAGGCCCCCTTCCCACTGTGGCCACACAGGGCGGATAGAGGAAAGCAGCAGGCTGTCTCCTCCCAAGGGCGGTAATGCCATCATGGGGGCTCCATCCTCATGACCTCATTACCTCCCAGAGGCCCCTCCTCCAAATACCATGGCATCTGGTGTCGGGGCTTCAGTGTGTGAAGGTGGGAGCAGGGGACACACACACGCAGCCCACAGAAGTAGCTGACTGATGGCTAGAAAGGAATCTCGGCCCCTGTGGAGGGCCAGCCACTCTCTGAGGTCTTGCTGGGGAGACAGCGCGGCTGCTGCTTGCTCAGTTCTTAACCTGTCCTTTGACTCCACCCCAACAACAGCCAGCATCTTTAGACCAAAGAACATCTTTTCTAGCTATTGTGAATTACTCTCATAAATATTTAGTTTGGATTTTACTTGATAGCCAGATTTTACAGCCAGAACATTTTTCTTTCCCAAAAGAGAACTGAAATTTTTCAACTGCTTAAGAAAATTCCCTTGGTCTTCTAACTCCTCAGGGTATAAATGCTCCTAAAATTTCAGTTTTCTGGTAGATGCTGGTTTTTATTATCAGTCTTGAGCATTTAAGGTTTTTAGTAGTCAACCAGAAAGTTTTCAGTTATTGGTAAATGTCTACGTCCTCATTCAGTGATACTTGTTAGTGATCTACAGAATTTGATAAAGTACTAATTCCGTATAATTTATAAAATCTGAAGCTACCTAGTTTTTTATTTAAAAAAAAATGACTTGTCTCTTGACCTGGAACAGACTGTAAGGAAGCCAGAGCCAGCCCAAATATTTACTAGTAATTTCAGAGACATATTTGCATAAAGGTGTGGACTAGTATTTCTAGCCAACAAGAATATAATACAACCAGTTTCTTTTATTTTTTAACTGACATTATCGTCAGTTTAAGATGTGTTAATTTCTGGTGCACAGATTAGTGACTTGGCATCAGTTTCTTCTGTCTGTTCAAACTACACGTAGGCTAAGCATTGAAATTCATTTTGTGGATTAAATTATGTTTGAAATTTAGATAAATCTAACACTGGTTCCCACCTTTTTTAAAAATTCTCATCTTTTTAATTATCTAAATATAAATTAATCAGATTAGCATGATTAACTGTTTGACAGTTAATGGTTTTCAAAGCAGAACATGAGGCTGTTCAGTAAGCATTCTTTTAAAAAAAATTAACATTGATCTATCAGCATCCTGATATTATAACTGTAATATATATGATGATAATATCACTATTGAATTTGTTAAATGTAGTAACTCACTTCTCATTTGGCTTTCAGCATTTATATCCATAGGTTAATGAAACTTCACATAAATATTAGTATTAGTTTGCCTGACTTACAAGGGGGACCTTCAAACAATGCAAGGCCATGTTGTGTATACCTTTGGGTACCCAGTAGTGGGGTTCAGTTGACTTCCAGTACTCCCCAGGGGAAAGTGCATGCCCCATGTCCCACATATTAGGTGTTACCGAGCTCTTTTCTGTAATAGGTATTCTTGGTAAGTTCACAGCCTTCGTGTTTAGCAACAGCATCTGTCTCACTGATGTGCACAACCGCTGGCTTCTTAGAATTAGCCCAGCATCCTCCAGCTCGGTAGGTTGGTCTCTCGGGTTCCCTTACACACCCCGAGGGAGAAGGGAGGCCAGGCAGCTCTGTACCTCTGTCAGGAACTGGGAGTCGAGGCTGAGTGGGCACCTCAGTTAGTTTAACAACTAAGTTAAACTAAGTCGAGGCTGAGTTAGTTTAACAATTAACCTCCTCTTCCTAAGAGTAACAGAAAGCTGCCTTTCACACCCCTGGTAACTGTTTTCTTTAGAGTTAGGACGTGACAGAATCATTATAAAGGCAGCGAATGACCTTTCAAACAAACAAAAGCGCACTACATACAATTTTGAAATAAAAAGACACTGTAAGTTAGAGGTGTACCAACAGCAACCTGGAAGGTCACAGAAACATTCCCACCAAAGCAGGTATTAGAGGGAACACCAGACTGAATCTGTGAGTGCTCTCGGTGGGCAGCTGTGAGAGATCTACTTTTGAGTCAGAATCACCACTTGTAGGGTGGCTGGCCCAGTCATCTGCAGTTTTAGTCGGCCAGCTCATTGGGACAGTAGAGGCTAATGACCTCTGACACCAGATTTAGGTTCAAATCCCAGCTGTGGTGTTCACCAGCTGTGTGACCTTGGGCAGGTTTCCTGACTGCTCTGGGCCTTGGTTTCTTCATCTGTACCTGTAGGGTAAGATTGTTGGGAGTTGATACTTAGAAAGTTCTTAGCACAGTGCCTGGCCCAGAGTAAGTCTTCCAGAAACATTGGCTGTTACTAAGTTTAAGTTCAACACTGAATATTCCAGGAGGTTCTGACCTATCCTCAGGATCACCCTGGATACTGATCTCCTAGAAACACAGAGAGTCTTCTGGGACATAAGTGGACACTACAGCAAGTTAATTACCTGTATTCAAGAGGTGGGGGAAGGGAAGCGACAGCAAGGATTATCCTGCAGCCTTCCTCAAATCTCGGGCTCCTGCGGGCAGTGGTTGCACGTGGGCTCATGTTCCAGGAGACGCGCATTCTGTGAGATACCAACATTTCTGCAGGATTTTGCGATAGGGCAGCTTGGGTGGTGGCAGTAGAGGTATCCTAGAACCTTATCAACAAATAGCAACAAATAGACCAGCGAGCGGTCTTCTGTTTCAGCATCACAACTCCTGAAAACCACCTGCGCTTTTTTCTTAGCCATTATTGTGATCACCTGCCAAGTTTACTTGGAGACGTACCCTACCTTTCTTCTGAATCACTGTAAGACCTAAGGCAGCCCTGCTAGATCAGGTTTGAACCCCATGCACACATACAATAAGTACCCATAATTATACTTTGCTCTTTTCATGTCTTTGGAGAAGTTTTAGGTTTAACATAAAGAAACTGTACTAACTTTTCAGCAAATTCTTCACAGGTTTAAATGAGTGCTAGATCTTTTTCTTGAAGAAAAAAAAAATCTACAACTTGTTCTGTATGTGTACTTCCTGCACCTTTATTTTCTCACTGCCGGGAAGCTTCTTCCCATCAAGACCTGCACTTCGCCATGCACAGCTTCTTTTATGACACCTGTCCCAGTCAGTCTTGAAAAGCAAGACTGAATTTTTTTCATTTTGCTATTTTAAGCTACAACTGGCCACCACAGTCATATTTATGAGACTTCATCTTAAAGCTCTCCACCCTGTACCCAGCCTAGGTATCTGAAGAACACAGAGGTCACGTCTTGCTCTCTGCCTTATTAAACATAGTGTCCCAGAATTTATTTTTTACCTGGTTGCTGTTTGAGCCTTTTTTTTTTTTTTTTTTTTTTTTTTTTGCTGGTTTACCCTCATCTTCACTGGGTTAGTCTCAAAAACAGCTTTATAAATGGAGCTGTACTGGTAGGATAAATATACATAAGTGTGTATATTAGTGTATATATATAGGCTAAATGTGCATTCAATAGAAAGTATATGTATTTATATATAAAACACATACACACTCATCAACACACAAACCTCAAATACTAACCAATTCAAAAAGGTTGGATAAATTCATGGAACCTTACAAGGACTTATGAAATGGGAGTTAAAGGTCCAGCCACACCGTGTTTTTGAAGGAAACTTTACTGAAGGAACTTTATCAGTCTGCATTCCCAGGGTCCAATGCAAGTCACTGAAAGCTACACCATGTGGTTCTGACCCTGTTGTTACCTTTTCTCATCTTTCATATTGCTGGCTTTGGGACTTATGAATGAAATTCACTGACCTGAAAGAGTTCATGACCCCCAAAATTCTTAACACATTTATGCGCAAAATCTAATCAAAGTTTGTATATTAATAGCACTTCCTTAATTTCTGTGCTGAATAATAATAATGTTGGAAGATCATCTCAATTCTCTTCTGAGTTATAAGAGTTTCCTACATTATTTGTATGTTCTAAGTTAACCATGGTTGGAGTTACATAGGTTACTACTTGGTAATTTAGAACAGAACTGTTGTAAAAGAACCATTGGTCGTTATCATGATTTGATGTTGTCTTGTTACTATAGAAGCATAGGATACAGATGAAAAACACCATTTTAAAGAAGTTGTTGGGAAATGATTAAACTAAGGCCTGTGGCTTTAACAGAGAAACAGAAGCAAGAATATGGGGCTCTGAAGTGAACAGACTGAGGTTTAATCCCAGTTCTGATTTGTTCAAACTAGCTGAGTAACCTTGGGCGAGACACTTACCCTCTCAGGGCTCTGGAGAACGGAACCAGTCATCACTGTGAAGAATTATGTATGTGTTTTCCTCCCGTTTACTTGGGGTTTTCTTCTTCCTAATGGTCACTATGTCAAGGGCACCCATTTTTATTCCTCCTCTCCTGCACCCTGATTTGATTAATCACCCTGTTCTTTGTCTAACACAGTAAATATATCCGTTCAACCACGACCTCCCATAGCACCGGGAAAAGTGCCAGGAGATAGGTTTTCATTAACTCTTGGTTGCCTGAATGAATTGGGCAACCCTTATATGTGGGTACACAGTGGTGAGCAAGGCAGGGCCCCGGGGTGGGGCGGGGAGGAAGGATGAGATGACAGTTAACAAGAAATGACAACCAAGTGTGAAGTATTAGCCTAGAGAAAGAACAGGACACTGACCTCTACCAGGGGGTGCTGGCCTCATCCAGAAAGGAGACCTCCTTGAAGAATGTGGGACCCAAGCCCTAGACCCTGCGAGATGAGAACTGGACCAACAGTGGCTCCAATCTCCCTGTTCACTTACCACTCACCACCAAAATCACACCAGTACAGCATTTGAGTACTCGGTGACACATTGTCACTGTAGTCTCACTGGACAGTCAGGTATCATCCAGCTGTTTCCTCATCTGTAAAATGAGACCTACCCTCCCTCCCTCATAAGGCAAGGTTTAGAACACTTTTAATGCCACTTAAGAATTAGATACTGTTGGTCACTCTCTCTTGCCTTCTTAAACAGCCTGCACTCTGTCTACGGAGTGTGTACCTTTACTTTAACCACCACCATCTCCCTCCCAACCCCATGTACATCTAAATAAATCTACTTTTACTCAAAAAAACAAGAAAAGAATTAGACACTATTTTAATAGTAAATACCAAGGTCGCATCTTTGTAGTAATAAAGATGGCCAAGTATGGGCAGGTCTGAAAAGATGGGTCATATAAGGTTCTTTTTCTCTGGGTTTTTTTTAAACAAGAAAGTTTGGGTACGTTGGACTACATGGTATTTACTGTAGCGGTATTCATCAAAATAGGATTCTGTGATTTGTTAAAATGTAACTTGATATCTGAAATGTCACAGCTGTGAGCAGGGAAATTAAAGAGTAGACCCGCACGATAATTTCTTAAAAGGTTCAGTTTCCTACTTGTGGTCCTTATTTTAGGGGAGGAGTGGTATCCATAAAGAAGACCAGGAAAAGCAAGTCAGAGAACCTCGCTTTGAGTTTTTCCTAAACTTTTCCTGAGCAGCCTCATTATCCTAAAGACACTGTTCTAACAGCCTTTATGAAGAAGCGATTCTTGCTCATCCAAACTACACCTTAACAAAAAATGCCTATCAAATTCCCATTTGCTTTTACACCCATTACGGCGAGATGTGTCTCACCCGGACTGTTGCCCAGTGTTCTGAGGTGAAGGAAGGAAGTTATTTTTTAAGTCATCTTTTAGGTTTGATCAAGACCGGGTTCATTTTTAAGTGAAAGTTCAGAGGCAGCGCCATCTAAATACAGCACAGCTATTTTTAGTTCATACCTTTTGGAACTGCTGTCGTCATTCATGCCTTATTTACTGCGACTGTGTTGGGTTTTTTTTTTTTTTTTTTAATATTTTTGGTAATTGGTTTTGTGAGCTAATGTATCTGTTGATATTAACATGGAAAAGTGACACTCGTTCCGTTCCGTCTCCTTTCCAGGGCCCTAATTCAGTCATGATTGTCCTTGTCATGCTGTTGAATATCGGGTTGGCCATTCTTTTTGTTCACTTTCTAACTTGATCGGAATTAAGAAAGGTAAGAACAGCCTTAATTCCTCTATAGAATCACCATCTATAACGTTCTTTTCCCATGTCCAAATTTACGTTTTTTTTTTTTTTTTCTCCTAACAACTCCGTATTGTCCTTCACTTTCACTTTGGCTGTGCCTGAATGTGATTCAACATAGTTACTTAATGAGATAACTGTTTTGACCCTTCGGTGCAGTCATGACCGCTAGTGGTGTTGGCCCACAGTTCTCTGCAGTGGTGTCGTCAGCCCTTTAAATGGTGCGCCCCAGGCAGACTCAGACACGGGGAAGGAGGCTTGGAATTAGGATGGGATCGTTGAGAGAGATGAAACTTGGAAAACCCAGCCAGAGGACCTGTGCGGTCCCCCCTGGGGATGCTTTGTGGCTTTGGGGTCCTCTGGGAGCTGAAGCACGAGGCCGTGTTGGAGAGCAAAACTTAATAATCATTCTTTTTTAAAATCTGCTGAAGCAGCCCCATCCGGCGAAGCTCTTGGCATTGGCTACTCCATCTGTCCTAGCAGAGTGTGACTAAACTGGAAATGTATGGAGCTGCATTTTTTTTTTTTTCTTGATGGAAGTCAACAGCTGCCTTACTATTTTACCATCTGACGTTTTTAGTAGGGAGCTGGGGAAACAAACGACTGCCCAAGGAATGCGGTCGGAGGATTGTGTTGCTGTGGCCGTGGTTCCAACAGTCACTCCTGTCTCGTTAGAAGAAACAGGTAGCAGCATCACTCACCAGTCTTATGCCACGACCTGCTGCTCTCACATCTCCTGGGATGTCCCAGGAGAGAACAGTTTCGTTTGCTTGTGCACGACTGTTCATTTTTGCTGTTTATTTAAATACGACGTATAGTCGTCTATGGCGTGCCGTCCTGGCTGGATGAAGCACACACGTTGCATCTCGAGGAAAAGAAGTAACAAAATTCTAGAGGAAAATGTGTTTATTTTGATAGCAATACATCATTCTTCATGTTGTTTAGTCTTCCTAAACCTGTAAAAGGCTATTTATCTTTACAATTTAGCAGTGCGAAGGCATTATACCTTCCTAAGAAATCGTTTGATTTTGAACATTTTTAACACTACTGAGATGAATTATTTATGCACTTAGGAGGTGCTAAATTTTAAAAGCTGAAAGACAACAGAATTCTAAGAAGTGTAGTCAAAACGTTGCATGGATTGCAGTAATCGGTGTTTAAAGGATTCAGTTTCATTGCTGACGTACTTCACCAACCAAATAAAATCTTGTCAGTGGCTATGTTAATTCCCATGAAAGTTAAGCAAGATGCTATTAATAACTGCTCTTCTCTTTTTTTTTTTCCAACTTAAATTTTTGTTGAATACATTCAGGTAGAGCATAAAGCTTTGTTAAATCAGTGCTTCTCGATTTAATGCCTTTCATGTTTTTCAAAGTCCTTTTGTAATTTTATTTCACATTTTAAAGGCTTAGACATTTTTGTTTTAAGTACCCGTCTTTTGCAGTCCTTTGTTTTTCTGACACAATCTGATTTTTTTGCTGTTTTGTAACTTATTATTATGCAGAAGCATGCTAATTTAGAGAAACTACATAGTCTTTATGAAAATAATTATTTAAAAAGGAAATCAGGGGAGGAACGGTATCTGTTAAATCTCTGTAAAACATTACATTGAGGAGAGGGAGCTATTCCTAAATATTTCCACTATCTGCATGGTTTAATCAGGTTCTTTTTATCTTATTTGCTACCCTTTCAATGCGGAAGAGACACCTCACATGTTAGCACAGGTGTGGACTCTGTTTTCTCACCTGCAGGGGAGTAACCCAGTGGTGTTTTTTGCAGAAGTACAATATGTTGAGAATCCTGGGTGTGACCAATATGGAATGAAGAAAGAGAGCAAATGAAAATTACAACTTGTATATTTATTTATTTTTTACATTTTGCTTTGACTTTTAAATTTAGGAAGTACGTTTTTACCCAAGAAATGTTTAAGTTCCTGTGTCAGCCCCAGTACTCCCACTGCTCCTTCCTAACCCCGTAGCTCTTTATGCTGGGAAAGCTGATTTTTTAAAAAAAAAAATAAAATAAAATATTTAATCTCAAGTGTTTATTTCAAATGTGTAACGCTTTGGAAATAATGGGTAACAGATAATAAAAGGATATGTTTATAAAGTGAGCATGTTGGTTCCATTTATAAATATATGTATGATTTATAAGCTTTTTTAAAACAAAGCTCAAATTGTTGGTATTTTTCTAAAATGTGCACAGCTGTATTTTACATGAAAGGCTCTTTCTAATGGGTTGTTATACTGTACTCTACATTTTGGACAGCACATGAAGTCTGCCAATGTACTTAATAAAACATGACTTTGTTTATTTAAAGTTTCTTGCTGTGAAAAAGAACTCCTACCTGTGAGTTCCTTTATTTATAATCCTTGAAACCAAAATGTATAATGTACAGTTTTCACAACTGTATCTGCTCTAATAAAAAAGTTGGTTATTAATAAAGCTGGTGTGTTTTGTTTTTTGTTTTTTTTTTTAGAGTAAATTACTGTCTTGAGTTCTGTGGAATTTTTTTTTGGTGGTGATGGTGTTGAAAGCTCTGCTGAAAAATTAACAGTAGAAATTGGGGGGATGTACTCAAAGAATCTGCATGGCAGAAGGTCATATTAATATCACACCATTATTTTTTTCTACATTTCTTTCATCCTGGGCCTTTCGAATCATTTTGCAAAATAGGATGCATTGCTCTGCTTAGTTGCTTCCTTAACTGTATTAGTGCTGTATCCAGGGTTTTAAGTCTTGCTCCTGTTTTTAAGGAAAACTTAAAGTTGGAGTAGGTCTCTCTCCTGCCCGGGTACATTTTTGACCCTAGTGTTCCACAGAAATGCATATGCTGCCGTGGCCTCTGCGGCTTAGGCTCAACGTGCAGCTGAATAAACCTGCTTCCACTGGAACTTCCAGCCTTTGGAGCCATCCTCAGCGCTGGCCTCAGCTAGCAAGCAGCCCACGAGGTGTAATAAAAGGACCTTCTCCAAAACAGCTTCCCAGGGAGCTGCCACGGTGCTTTTAAATTTCCGAAGTATTCAGTCCTGTTGGAGCTAAGGTACTGGAGACCCCCACGTAAATAACGCACAAAGTGATGGCCACTAGGTATTAACAGATTTATCGACTTGAATGATGAACCCCCCAGCAAATCCTAATGGAACAGAACCCAGAACAGGCTATTTTGGAGCCGGCGGGAAAAGCACAGGGTGCTAGAAAGATTATTGACTCCAGATTCGTGTCCAAACCACACGTTTTAATGGCTGAAGCCAGAGCTAGGGTGAAGACCGTGTGGCTGAGAAATCTGGAAAATATTCTACGTGCCCTTTTAATGCAAAAACTGTTTCAAGAGTTGTGGTAAAAAGCTCCCCAGGAGTACTCCCCCTGCCCCCCCGTGCGCTTGCAGCCCTCGCCCCAGCTGCGGAAGGCGGTGTAGCCGCCTCTTTCCAACTGACTAGGCAGCTGTGGATGTGGTACATTCTGCCAGTGCAGTGTGACGACTCATCCGGCTGTGTTTCATTGCCCAGGTTTATGAATTATCTGTGTCCAACATTTCCTCATCCCAGAGCACTGGAAAGCACTTTACTTTGTTGTAGTTGCTTTAGGGGTCTGATTCATGGGAGCCAAAGTAAAGAGCAGAATGGATAGAATGCAGTGAATACAGATGAGATTCTGGCCATGGTCCTGACTGACTGTGGAGTCTTCTCTAATCTGTGCCTCCTGGTCTCCTCATCTGTAAAATGGGCGTGCCCAGAGCGCTGATCTCACAGGGCAGTTCTGAGGGCGAAATGAGCTTATTTATACAAAGTGCTCAGTACAGTACCTGGTGCACTGGGACTGCCTAGTATGTGTTAGTCTTCACTAATTGGAGGAACTAGGGGAAAAATTGTAATTCCTATAAGTGTTCTCAAACATTAACAAGTATAGTAATAAGATCCCACTAAAAGCCTCTTTAATAAAGGTTAATTACACCATAGGTCATGCGATGTTCCTTCTGCAGTGGTAATCAGCCTCTCTCGCTGAGAAAGTCAAAGGCCACGCTCACAGACCTCCTTCCCTGCACTAAAATACGATTTTGTAGTGTAGAATTTGAGACATTTGGTTTACAAAGAACTTTCTCATCTTATTAGTCTTACAAGATCCCTATGAAAGATTCCCTGCCTTTAAATGACTTGCCCACGGCCATGTAGCCAAAAAGTTATAAATATTTGTATCAGAGCCCCAGAGCTGGCTAAATGTTATACTTTTTCAGTTCAGATTGTGGCTAGCATTATTCCACACTGTCACACTCATCAGCCATGAAAAGGCAGAAAATAAGATGAAATTCAAGGTAACAGTGTGGATTGAACTCAATTGTCATTAGGCTCCTCAGTTGATGTAACTGTAGCAGAATCTATCCAGAACGTCTAATCATGTACTTAAAATCCCAAATTTTAAATGTATTTAAAAGTCTCATGGCTTTTGGTAAGGTGTTTTTATGTATGGCATTTATTTTTGAACCTTAAAAAATGCTAAATATTACTAACAAAAGTTTAGCTTTTAAGTGCTGTCTTGATTGGTACTGGAGTAAGAGGCACTTTGTGAAGGAACTTGGAGGTGTGTGTGTATGTGTGTCTTTGAACCTGACCACTAGGATTAACCCAGAAATTACATAGTGCCTAGAAAGCCTAAATCTTTTAGGTCTACATCGTGATGTTCTTTTGATACTTTATCTCAGTGTTCCATAAAGCTTCCTTACTATTCTCTTGAATCCCAAGTCTGATTTAGGTAAACTATTAGTAGAACTAACACAAAAAGTGAGGGCCTGAGATTTGGTCAGCTAGTGATTGAAAAGAATTTTGAAGAAAAGGTTTGAAGGCAGAGATAAATTCAGTGGAAGATGATTATAATGTTGACATACAAGTCTTTCCTTATCCCCATCCTCTCCCCAAGCAAACTCATCTGTGAATATCAAGACCAACATTGAACATTCTAGTGGAATTTCATGGTGACATTTGCTTAAGGGAAAGCAGTGGAGGGGAGGGCTTTAGTTTCAAGACCATATCACATTCCTGCCACCTGTGGCACATATTTGGAAAAAAATCTGATAGTTAAGTATCATGTCCCTAGCAGTAAAAGCAGAAGCAAAGGTGAGAAGAAGCCAAAAGCCATCTAATTTTTTCATGTTCAATCACTTCTGACCACCAGAGCAAGTACCTAGAGGTCAGGTAACTGCTTCTGAAGCTGATAAAGGCCAAGAAGATGCTCAAATATAGCACTGTTGTGAAACTAACAGGTTCCCACCACCTGAGAACTAGACCTGGCATTTTCAGAGCAGTTTTACATCAGATAATTGGGCCAAGTACAAGTTAGGAAAGGTCAGAAACCTCCAAATCCATACAACAGTCAAAAGGATAAACAAGGATTACTTAAGTTTCTTGTTACCTATTAGTCCACTAAACCCAAGCAAGAATTTGGGAAATAATCTCAACCCAAGAAAGCACCCAGGAATGAAATGTATTTGTGCTTAAAAGGTTTGGTGTTATCTACATCCAGTTGGTTTGTCATGAGACAGTAAGTAATGGGAGGAATTCATAATTTTTTTTGATTTCTCAGAATATTTCCCAATATTTCCTTTACAATTTGGTTTCTTCTATTAGAATTCTTGTGCATAGAAATGAAATCTAGTGCATAGAAATCTTTCCATTTTTTTCTAATAATCACGTCCATCTTTTTCCCTTTTACAAAAAAGTATTATTTGCAGAAAAGATCCTAGCAGACTGTATTTTTTAGTTTTCATAGGTTCACTCAAACTTTACGATTTACCTATATTTGTGTTGATATCCTAAAGACGACCTGACTAAGTTATAAAGGAGGCACTCAAAAGGAGGCATCTATTTGCCACCCTGTCCAAGCTTTCAGGAACTGTACCATTGCCTTTGTGTTCAGTACACTCCTGAATGCCCAGCGCCCTGGAGAACCCCAAGCTCTCCATCACACCCAACCAGAGCTTGGTGCCTTGTCTGTCTCCGCACACCAGGAGCAGACTTAGACACACAGAGTGCACCAGTGCAGTTTGACTAATGTATCAGCTTCACTGAGGATAGTAATTCAAGTAGAGGAGCATAAGGCAGCCTTCATACAGGCATGACCCTTTCTCGGAAGCTGTTTTATGAAACTCGCCACCCACTTCCTTTTGAGTCATCCCCATATGCATTGGCTCAGCCAGCACCAAACATCACCTGTCCATTTCCGTACCCTCTAAGGATAGTTCTGGTGTCTATAAAATGGGAAGACTGATATCTGCCTCATAGTATTCTTGTAAGAATCAAAGTAGGCAACTTCAGTGAACTATCTGGCACCTGGGAGAGTCTGAACGTATGGTAAGTACTACTACACTTAATAGTCTCACTTTTATTAGCAATTTTGGTTATCCCTTCATCAGTAAATTTTGAGGCCCAAGATGGAGCCTCTGCTGCCAGGGGTGCCAGTTTAGCAAAACCAAACCATAGATAACTTTCTGGTATCTGCAAAGGACTCCTGGCTCTGCTTGGCCAGAAATGCGATGTACACCCTCTTGCCCCGAACAAGGCTGATGGTAGCCCCAGCCTAGTAGACCTTTTCTATTTATCTTGTCCTTGTTCTTTATTCTTTATCCTATAAAAGCTTCCTGCCTTCTGCTTGTTTTGCAAATCTCCAAAAGGATACTGTCTACTTCATAAAGTGTAAACGAAAGTTTGTATCACCTCAATTGTCTCCTCTCATTATTCTTAATGAATTCACTGAAATGAAATTTCTTTTAATTAAGTATTAGTACGCATCAGGTCCTGCCCTAAGGAATGTATTTTGCATACAGAATCAGTTCTACTTTAAACAATTAAATGAATCGCTTCTCAAAAGCAAAGGGCAATTAAAAACCAAAGATCAGAATGATCATCAGAAGGTACACTGGTGAGTACTGATGCATTTCTCATAAGCAGGTTGAGAATATTTAATAATACAGAACACTCATTATATACACTAGGTACAACTATTAATTAATGTCTATTACTCACCAAAAAAAACTATATAATAAAGAGAGAGAATTAAGTGTATGAGAAACGAGCCTGACAGAGGCTTGCCACGATGATCACACTCTTGGTGATAGGAGCGAACTTCCTGATGCTTGTAGAGCCTCAGGACTCCCACTGATGTGCAGAGGTGTGCTGATGGGCCTGGCTATTATGTTTAGTCACTGTGGTCATGAACACAGGCAGATGGCTCTGGCTTTAAATTAAAATACATTTAATCAGAAATAATAGCATGGCAAAATATCATCACATCAGACCTGCCAGAGCTGCACAGTTAATGCAGCAGCCATTTATTTATAAGTTCTGTCATTACAGGGGGAAAAAAACACCGGAAAAGAAGGTAAGAAGTTATCTGCTCCAATTCAGTGGATCTCCACGTCCAGAGAGCTTATCTCAAGTCCTGCATTAAGCTCAACTTGGGTGGCTTGTCTTCAGAGGGTAACAGGAAACAATTCTCCTGGTTTGAATCATCTCATTCACTATTTTAAGGGAAACCTGACATTAGATGAAAGTCACCTTCTGGGACTTTAAATAGCTTTCTATATCATTAAAACAAACACATTCTTTTTTTCCCATCTCACCAAATCTCTTTCTGTATTGACCACAACAGGAAGGAGACTCTTCCAGCGGTTCTTAAACTTTAAGGAGCATTTAGAACCACCTGGAAGTAAAACACTGCTGAGCCCCAGAGCAGTTTCTGATTGAGTAGGTCCGAGTTTTTCTGTTTCTCACATGTTCCCAAGCAACACTCATGCCGGGGACCATACTTTGAGAACCACTGCTGTCTGCAGTCAAGCAGTACACAAGGGGCAAGCACCAACCACAGTCAAGGCCTTTCACTTCGCTGTGTGTGCAATGTGGTAAAGAGAAGAAAGAAGAGTGAAAAAGAATACACACATACCTAACACGTGTATCACAAGCATGTTTTTTGATCCTTAAAATAACAGTGAACTAGGAAGCACTTTCCCCATTTTGCATATGAGAAAACCAAGGCCAAGAGGGGTGGAGAGAATTGTTAAAACACAGCTGATGAAGAGCAGAGCCAAGACTCCCACCCAGGTGCCTCTGGCTCCAAGTCCCAGATACTCCTTCCCGTACCTCTCAGCAGCTCTGTCCTCTGGCCCCAAGAGGTTAGAGCACAGGCACAGCTGGGGGGTCCTGGCTGCCAGCAGGTAAAACATGAAGGCTCAGTCCTCAGGGTTAACTGATATCTGAGGTTGCGGGCAATGCATTTTCCATTACATGACTGGGAGTCATTCTCAAATCCATGTAGTAGTTTATGTATAGATATTGCTCTCAAACCAGATATGAAATTGGACCTTGTTAAGATCTGCACGCTCAATTACTTCTGTTTCATCAGACAGTGCCCACATTTGCAAGCCTACACATAACTCCCTCTGTCCATCTGTGTAGACTTTTTCCTCTAGTTTTGACAGAACAAAACTGCAGTTATAGATGACATCAGTGTCTGCACATACAGATTCCATCCCATCCAGCTGACCTTCCTCAGTGACTACCAGGCTAGAAGAGGAAGCCAATTACCAGACCGAAGGCACATACTGATAGGAAGTTGGGAGGGGAGAGGGGTGGTTAGGAAAACATCCTGATCCTTATTTTCATCAGGAGATGTGTGTAGGACTTAGGAAACCAGTCCTACAAACAGCATCAGGCAAGTCCCCAACATGTCTCAGCGTTTACTGTCAACATTAAGATTTTCTACAAGTGGCAAAAACAGACAATACACAGAAAATACAGTCAATAAACATAACAAGATGCTCAACCTGACTGGTAGCCAGGGAAATGCAAATTATATAAGGAGATTTTTTTTTTTAATCCAGTGCCTGTCACACCAATGACATTCTCAGCTGAAATGGAAAAATGGCTTGATTTGGAGTCAGCACTGGATCTCAGATCCAAAGCTCCTTTCCAGCTCTGGGAAGCTCTCCCGGGCTCCATGGAATGTCCCTCCTCAGTGACTCCAGACCACCTTGCTTGATTCTTAACACCTCACTGTAAAAATCATCTGTTTTTCAAATCTGTGTCTCCTGCTAGGCTGTGCACTCCTCATAGGCAGGGAATTTGTCCCACATCTCTTCCCTAACAATGCCTGGTACACACATACGTCCAGTAAGACTGATGAGCCCGTTAATAAAACTGAAACAACCTTGTCCACTTGGGCAGCTCACACACTGATGTAAGGCAGCTGGCTTCCGCAACTTGCCCTGCGGACATGACCCCCAACCCAATTAATTGTCTTACAGTGTTAATATTACTAGGCTAATGGCAGGGGAGGTGGGGGGGGGTGTTGGTGGCTATTCTGTGGAAGAGTAAGAAGTGTTAGGCATATGTAGAAATCCTGTTCTGACAGCACTTGTTTCCATTTGGCAAAAATTATGGCTGAGTGCCTTTGTAAAATTTACTAAGCAATTTGATAATGTATTCAAGATAGCCAACAGATCGTCCATCTTGGTTAAGAAAATGATTTCTAATTAACAGGTATAAAGTTTCAGTAAAGCAAGATGAACAAGTTTCAGAGCTCTGCTGTACAACACTGTACTGTAGATAACAATACTGTACACTCAAAATCTATTAAGGGGCAGATCTTATGTTAAATGGTCTTCCCATAAGAAATAATTTTTTAAAACATTTGTTTTAACACTGAGTATTTTTCAGGCATTTAGGATGAGTGGGTGAAGAATGGATGCGAGGAACTCATTTGTAGATAAGAGTTCCTGACTCCTTATTACCTTAAGTGTGGAGGTGAAGAGAAGTGGGCAGATTAGGGTAACACTGAGAAGACAGAATTAACTTGAAGTGGTGTTTGATTTGGGGTGGAGGGTAAGGGAAAAGTAAGATTCAAGAATGACACTTGGGGTTCAGGCTTGAGCAATTAACTGGGTGCTTTTTAGGGCCCTTAACTAAGACCAGGGAAGGTGGTAGGAGGAGCAGGTATGCACAGGTGAAGACACAGAATTCTGTTTGAGACCTGAGGTGCTAGAGACACGGGCCAAATGGAGAGAATGCCATCAGGTATACAGGCCCAAAGTTCAAGAGAGCACTTCGTGATCAAGATACACACAGGAGCTCATGGTCACCAGGGGAAAGGGGGTGGGAGGGTATAAATTTGGGAGTTTGAGATTTGGGAGTTTGAGATTTAGAAATGTTAAACACTATATATACAAAATAGATTAAAAAACATTTATTCTCTATAGCACAGGAAACTATATTCAATATCTTGTAATAACCTTTAATGAAAAAATATGAAAATGAATATATGTATATATATGACTGAGACCTTATGCTGTGCACCAGAAATTGACACATTATAACTGACTATACTTAAATTAAAAAAAAATATGCACAGGGAACTATATTCAATACCATATAATAGCCTATAAGGAAAAATACAAAAGGAAATTTATATATGTATGTGTGTAACTGACTCAGCATGCAGTACACCAGAAATTAACACAACATTGTAAACTGACTATACTTCAATTTAAAAAGATATGTACTTAGCGTAAAGAAAACACTCACTGATATGAAATGATTGGCTCTTCTCTTTACAAATTATTCTACCTATTCACTAGAGCAGGTCCCTCAACAAGACAACATTCAGATTTTTTTTTTATTGTGGTAAAGGATACATAATATAACTTCACCATTTTAACCATTTTAAAGCATGGAATTTACTGGTATTCAGAACATTCACATTGTTGTAAATCCATCACCACTATCCATCTTCAGATTTTTTTAAATTGAGATATTTAAAATTAGCACCTCTTCAAAAAACAATACTTTAGGTGGAAGGTATAGCTCAGTGGTAGAGTACATGCTTAGCATGCACAAGGTCCTGGGTTCAATCCCCAGTACTTCCATTAAAAATAAATGATAAATAAATAAACCCAATTACCCCCCCAAATAGCTATTTTGTAATTAATTTTACTAATTTCAGGTTTTTTATACAGAGGTGTTTGAAGTTAGTATAATAACTTGTTTTATCACTGAGTCTGAGGTCCCTGAATATCATCAAATGTACAATTTTTAAATTCATTTTATAACAAGGAATTAGATGACTAAACTACTGCGAATGTCTGTGAATGCTCAAGGTATCTCCCATGAAGAGTCAAGAAAAGTTTTTCTTCACAAGGAGGAGCGTGGGCCCTGCCATCAGGCCCGAGGGCAGCGAAGGGGCAGCTGCTAATCACTATTGCACAAGCCCTTTCCTGCACGAGGTGGCCCTGGCTTCTTTGTCCTCCTTCCTGTTGTTTCAGCTTCCTGAGCAATTAAGCCCACTGCTGCACTCACAGATAAATTTAAAAAGTAACAAAAAACTTTAATCTTGAAGTCCACCAGTCATTTTTCATCATTATCTAATTGGAGAGGTCTACTATTTATTGAAATTTTAAAAGAGAGCGAAAAAAGGAATGAAAAGAAAAGGAATTAAGGCTTCTGTAGGCCCTAGGATACCAAAATGGCCAAAACATCTCTTCTTCTCAAATGGTCTTTCCGTTCTCTTACCCCTGAGAAAACAGAGACTACCTACTGATCTACAGTTAAATGATAAGTCACTGGATAAACTAGAATTCTCAGTTGCCAAAAATTCCAAAATCTCAGCTGCTTAAAAAGTTCCCACTAGGGTAGAGAATGATTATCAGGAGATCTTGCTCCTCTTTGCTGAATTTTTGCTTTCTTGGCCTTTTTTAAATCCCTGGAGGCGACTATGTGATCCTATTCTGGTCAGTGAAACTTTGCTGAGTCTTCTGGAAAACTTTTTGCTTTCCTGATAAAGATCCCTAGCAAAGAACTCAGTGGTGCTACAACATGCCCCTTTGTTCTGTCTTGAGTGTAGATGTGATGCTTTATGCTATGGCAACCATTTTGCAACCATGAGGCAACAAGTATAAGAGAAAAAACCAACAAGATTAGGGGAGCAGAAAGTTGGAAAGAGCTTGGATCCTTAACATTGTTGAACTTTTCTTGTTGAGTGAACAGTAAGTGTTATTATCATTTAATGCCCATTTAAAAAATACCCATTTAAAAATCTCGGCTACTACTAAAATGGTAACAAAAATAATTTCAACTGTATGTATATGAAAAGATAAACAAGCTTGACAAACCTTTAAGCAAAGACTCATCAAGAAAGAGGACTCAAAATCAGAAATGAAAAGAGACCAACCAATACCACAAACATAGAAATTATTGTAAGAGATGCAATTTATGTGCCAACTATGAAAATTTTATACGAACAAATTTGGCATCATAGAAGAAATGGATAAATTCCTTAAACATACAACCTACCAAGACTGAATCATGTAGAATGAGAAAATCTGAATAGACTGGTTACTAGTACTGAATCAGCAACCAAAAAACTTTCCAAGAAACCAAAGTCCAGGATCAGGCAGCTTCACAGGGGAATTCTATCAAACATCCAAAGAAGAATTAATACCAAGCCTTCTCAAAAAAATAAAAGTAGAGAAGAGGAACCCTTCCAAATTCATTTTAGGAGGCCAGAATTACCCTGATACCAAAACCAGACAAGGATACCAGAAGAAAAAAAAATTATAGGCCAGTATCTCTGAACATAGACACAAAAGTATTCAAAATATTAGCAAACAGAATTCAGTGACACATTGAAAAGATAATACACCATGATCAAGTGAGATTTATTCCAGGGATGCAAGGATGATTCAACATCCATAAATCAATCAATGTGATACACCACATTAACCAAGTGCAGAATAAAAACTATGTTTCATCTCAATAGATGCAGAAAAGGCTTATGACAAAATTCAACACCCACCTATGATAAAACTCTCAACCAAGTGGGTATGGAGGGAATGTATGTCACAGTAATGAAAGGCCATACGTGACAAGCCCACAGCTAACATCATACTCAATGGTGGAAAGATGAAACTCTTTCCTCTAAGATCAAGGGACAAGAATGCCCACTTTTGCCACTTTTATTCAACATAGTATTGCAAGTTCTAGCCAGAGCAATCAATCAGGCAAGAAAAAGAAATAAAAGGTATCCAAATTGGAAAGGAAGAAGTAAAACTTGTCACTGTTTGCAGATGACATAGTATTATACACAGAAAATCCCAAAGACTCTACCAAAAAACTGTTAGAATAAATTCAGTAAAGGTGCAGGATACAAAAATCAATATACAAAAACCTATTGCATTTTTATACACTAATAATGAACTCTCAGAAAAAGAAATTAAGAAAATAATCTCATTTACAATTACATGAAAAAGAATAAATTTAACCAAGGGGGTGAAAGAACTGTACACTGAAAACTATAAAACACTGATGAAAGAAACTGAAGATGCAAATACATGGAAAGACATTCTGTGTTTATGAATCGGGAGAATTAATGTTAAAATGGCCACACTAATCAAAGCAATCTACAGATTCAATGCAATCTCTATCAAAATTACAATGGCATTTTTTTTTTTTTACAGAAATAGAACAAGCAATCCTAAAATTTGCATGGAACAATACCCCAAATAGCCAAAGCAATCTTAAGAAAAACAAAGCTGTAGGCATCATGCTCCCCAATTTTCAACTATATTACAAAGCCATAGCAATTAAAGTATAATTTTATGGCATAAAAACAGATACATAGATCAATGTAACAGAACAGAGAGCCCAGAAATAAACCCATGCATATATGGTCAATTAATTTGAGACAAAGCAGTCAAGAACACACAATGAGCAAAGAACAGTTTCTTCAATAAATGGTATTGGAAAAACCGGACAGCCACATGCAAATGCATGAAACGACCACTATCTTACACCATACACAAAAATTAACTTAAAATGGATTAAAGACTTGAATGTAAGACCTGAAACCATGAAACTCCCGGGAGAAAATATAAGTGGTAAGCTCCCTGACATCAGTCTTGGCAATAGTCTTTTGATTTGGCACCAAAAGCAAAGGCAACAGAAAAAAATCTCAAATAAACAGCCTAACATTATACCTAAAGCAATGAGAGAAAGAAAAAAACAAAACCCAAAGTGAGTAGGCAAAGTTAGTAGAAGGAAAGAAATCATAAACATCAGAGCACAAATAAGTGAAACAGAGACTGAAAAAACAATAGAAAAGATCAATGAAACTAAAAGCTGGTTATTTGAAAAGAAAAAAATTGATAAACCTTTAGTCAGACTCAAGAAAAAAAGGCAGTGGGCCCACATCAATAAAATCAGAAATGAAAAAGGTTACAACTGACACCACAGAAACACACAGGGTCCTAAGAGGCTACTATGGGCAACTATACACCAATAAAATGGACAACGTATAAGAAATGGACAAATTCTTTAAAAAAGTACACTCTCCCAAGATTGAATGAGAAAGAAATAGATAATACCACAATAGACCAATCACCAGTACCGAAATTCAATCAGTAATTTTAAAACTCCCAACAAAAGTCCAGAACCAGGTGGCTTTACAGGAAAATTCTACCAAACATTTAAAGAACAGCAGCAAAAATCTGACTCCTTCAGGTGACATGTCTATGAAATGGCACCCACACAGCAAGTAGTAACAGAGCGAGAATCTGAAACCAGATCTATTTTTGAAGACTGTCCCAAAGGGTTGATGAGAACCGACTTCCTAGTGTCTTTTCACGGCATTATCAGCCACCATTCCCCCAGGGCTGAAACCGGCCTTCTCACCGCTGGAGCCATTGTTACCTCCCACACAGCTGCCTCCAGGGTGTCTCAAGTGATTCCCTCCTTCCCAGTCCCCCTGCCGCCCTCCCAGCTCGCCTCCTCATGACCACTGCTTGGTCAGATGCATCACAGGAGGATCCAAACCGGTCTCCCTGCCCCCCGTCCGCCTTTTCCAGCGCGCTGCTAGGACTTGCCAGAGATACAAAGCCAAGTCTAAAACTTTGCTCTGAGCCTATGACCTCCTTATTAAAAGAATGTATACCAGCTTCTTCACAGCTCTAAAAACTACAAGAAACAGGCCCCCACACATTCACAGGACCCTTTCCAATACAAGATTCTCAGTGTCTGAAGGTGGGTATACCCCTCAGTGGGAGCCAGCCCCCTGGCTGGGTCTTGGCTTGCCAACTGGCTAGCACTTGGCCATGAGAACTCAGCCAGGGAAGGGGCAGAGAGCCAATCAGAAAACTCACTGGAAACTTAAGCGCTGTGTTTGAATAGCCACAGGCCAGCCAGGCAGCCCGGAGAGATTTTGTCAGGCGTGCACCCTCCTGTTAATTGGTGGGCAAGAGGGTTCCTGGGGCCCCCGAGTTCCAGGAGCTGCTCAGCATGAAAGGGGCACCCAGAGCCCTGGCGGACCAGATTTTCCAGGTTCCCTTGGACACAGCCTTACACAAAGACAGGGCATCTCAGTATTACAATTTATAATTTTATATGCATAAAGCTGCTTGCATCATCTAAACTACAGAAAATAAATCCCCATGGAACTCCCCTGGTGGTGTGCAGACACTGGGCTCTCTGTTCTCCGTATCAGTGATCCTTTAGAGCCAAGTATTTATTTTTATAGCCATCGAAAGTGGGCACAGGTGAGAAAGATTGAGACCACTTAAGCATCCTTCCTAGGCTGGGATTCTCCTTCCCACTCAGTGCTAAACCTCATTCCCAGCCAGTCCCTCCTAACTTCCCATTCCGTGCTCTGCTCCTCTCTCCACACAACAGAGCAGCTGCAAAGGCATTTAGAAGATGGTGCCCCCTCTCCCAAAACTCCTCCCACCCTGACCACCACCGCCACCCACACACAGACATGTACACACACTCAGCTCCGTCCCACCAGGCATTAGAGAATGCGTCCCTTCCAGACAAGAATGTTAAGGGAGTAGGTAGAAGGCAGGGGACAGGGACAGGCCACAGGTCCTATAAGAGAACACACTGGGGGGAGGGCTCTTGGGTACCCAGCAACCTTCTGTGTTGCTCTCTTGCCCCCCACCACCATACAGCACCCCAGGAATGGTCTGAATCAGATAGACTCAGCTGCAGCCCAAAGCAACAAGTCATTGTGTGAACCCAGCGGTGACAGGTGGGGTTCTCCAAGAAGCCAATAGAGACGAGGATTAGCATGCAGACGTCTGTTAGGGAGAGCTCCTGGGTCAGGACCCAGGGAAGGGCGAGAGGAGGAGGAGGAGCAGGAGAGGGGAGGCTCAGCTGTGATGCAGCCCTGAGAAGGACCTCAGCTGACCTTGGGGAGAGACCAAGGGTTGACATAACCTTCCGAGTTGTCCCAAGCTGGGGAGGAGAACCACGTCTATCACCCGACCTTGGTCAGTCACCGGGCGTGGACTTCCTCTAGCAGTTTCTGGGACCTTGAATGAGATAGTTCTCTTCAGCTGAGGCAATCCCCAAAGGGTCGTGACAACTGAGGGCCATCTTCCTACAGTGGGGGGTAGGAAGTCCCTCATTCCTGAACAGCGTTCTGGGCAGCACCTCCCAGCATCCACCAGCCTGGAATTCCCTCTCTCCAGCCAAGTCCATGGGGAAGTCTGCTTCCTCCAGGAAGCCCCCCATGACCACAGCCTCTCTCAGGAACTGCTCTTCCTCTGATTTTACTAGCACCACAGCCCTGCAGCAGCTTTGGCTTTTCGAAGGCCAACTTCCTGTGTTAAAGAAGCCAGATGGTAAACTCCTTGAAGGCACCGGTTACACAACCCTCTCTGTGTTGGCTTCTCTCTCCATGGAGCAGTGAATTTCAAGGGGAAGAATGTGGGCTCTGGGCTCAAATCAGGACTAAAATTCCTGCTGGCTCAGGCAGCTTAGAGAAGCCACTTTCAGCAGCCAAGTACCTCGACTATAAACTGACTCTAGCGTAGCCAAGCCTTTCCTCTCAGTTGTTGACTCAGGCAGCAGATCTACACCGAGAGGCGCTGACACGCCGAACACATGTGTATCTTACTCCTGTTCCTTAGGACATTTCTCTTCTTACATAAGCAACACCAGCACAGGAGGGCCACCAGTGAGATGCCTCCTGGGGCACATGCCTTTAAACCTGAGAGGGCCTGAGGCTGAAGTCCGGGTCCTTTCCACGGCTTCTCCTGCTCCAGAACCCCTCAGGGTAGCTAAATTTTGCTTTGTTCATCCACCGTCATGGCCCTCAAATTTCATACCATGGCAGCCAAGGCCCTGACTTGACTGCTCACCACCTTCCAACCTCATCTCCACAACATCGCTCCGGCCTCAACACCCCGCGCCCCATCGGTCCAGCGGCCTCCCCAGCGGAGACCCTCCCCGCAGCCCGGCTGGAAGCGCGCTCCCTTGTGAAACTCATCTGCTGGTGAGAATGAACGGCTCCTTCTATGTGCAAAAACACCAGATTCCTCTCTCATATGAGCTCTTACATCACCCTGCTTTGCACCATCTCATTTAAGTATAGCTGTCTTTTCTTTAATAGAGCGTAAAGGCCTTGGGCAAAGGGACACTCTCAGCCATCACTGTATTCCTCGCAGCACTCAGCATAAGGTCATTTTAACAGTAATAAGTGCTCCAAATGTACCTATTGATTGAATTTCTTTAAAAAAAAAAAAAAACCATAATTCTTTAGTTCCAGAAAGACTTTAAAAGCTCTCATTTCATCTCCTTAAGAATTTTCATGTTTTTTTTGTTTAAAGTTCTTTCTTACCTTGTCTGCAGAAAGAGCTTTGCTTTGGAGTCACCTGGGCCAGTCACATTGGCTTTTTGTGTCCAGTGGCTGTGGTTCTTACTCTCCTGTTGGGGATTTCGGGTCCCGTGCCCCCACCCCAGCTCTGCAAGCCGACTGGTCAGGCTGCGGTGGGCTCCGGCACCCGAGCAAACCAATACTGGGTTGAAGGTGAGCCTCTGATGAGCAAACCAGCAAATCAGTACCACCTGCCTGTGGCTCGGGGAAGGGGTGTTCCCTCTGATGTCCTCAGGAATTCCAGGTGAGAGTCCTGTAGGCAAGAGTTCTGGAACTTCAGCCTCGCGGGCAGCTATACAATGTCAGTGTCTGTCCCAGGACCCAGGGAGAGGCAGGCTCTCTGTCTTCAGCTGCACCCCTGCCCTCCCCAGAGACCAAGGGGAAGGCAGTCCTGTGTCGGCTCTCTCTAGAGATCCTGGGACAGCAGTGGCCCACAGGTCTGCTCCAAGCCCCGTGAGCTCACCTGAGAGTGAATGATTTGAACTACCTTTGCTCCTGGAAGAACGCTGCTAGGGGCCATGGGAAATACAAAATTAAATTCCACTCCCCTGGCCTCAGACAGACATGCGCTGACTCTCCGCTCCCCTGGATTGCCTGAGCTTGAGGAGGTACACGTGCCCACTATCTGGCTGTTGGAAAAGCGGGGTCACAGCAAAGCAAAAGGCTGGCACCCTGACAGCCCCGCCGATTGAACTGTCGGACGACAGAGGCAACTGGGCTGTTTTTAGCCATCAGCTCTTACAGCTCAGATCAACATGTTTCTAATTCCCAAAGAACAGACTCTGCATGCTGGGAGCCACAGCTGCACGGAGGCAAAGCTGAGCTCCGTGGAGGCTTGTTTTCAGGGCAGCGTTGGCAGATGAAGGAGGCACGCCAATTATCCACATTTCCTATTCTAACAACAGCTTTTCCTCCTTATGAAACATCTGCTTGTTTCAAACAGTGCTCTTACCAAGGGAACCAGCAGGAAAGCAAATTCCTTTACATCCACTGGGATCTGGTGAGCCCTCCAACATACAGAGGGACCATGACACAGAAAGCAAAAGAGCAGTGCTGGGAAGTCCTGGGTTTTTGCCCACCCCCACCCCACCCCTACTCACCCCAGCCTGCAGTGGGCTAGTTTAACACAAATTTGCAAGAGTATTGGAAAAGGAAAGAGACAATGGATGGAGAGAAGGAGGGAGGGAAAGGAACACGGGCTTAATCCAGTAATGTGTCAGCACTAATACAAGAAACTCCTCATTTAAGAACTCAAATGGAAGAAACTGAATCAGGCTTTGCAGAAAGAGTAGAACACTTCAACCAGCTTCTTTGACGCTTTCTGGAAGCTTTGAACCTGGTCCAAGTTTACTTAAAATGTAGTAGTTATTTACAGACCATATTTAGGTCCCTAAATGAATTCATCATTTCAGTGAACTAATAACTGCACCCCTGTCCCCAAAGGTCCCCAAAGCTATAATCCTAGGCACCTCGTTCTTTTCACTGGCCAAATCTAATCCATCGACTCCCATCAATTCAACCTCCTGAAATATTCTTTGAATCTACTTCTCGCTTCACTTCCATCACCTCTAATTTAGTTGAGCCTCTAATAATTTCTTATCTATGTGATAGCAAAGGCCTCCAGGAGCAAGGTCTACTCACATTTGTTCTTTGCTGCCAGAACTATAATAGAGACCTCCAGTATGGTACTTCACACAATAACCTCACGGTTACGTCTGCACGTGCACCACAGTTCCTCGTGGGCGCCATGACTTTCTTTACATTTGCTTTCACCCTACCTGGAATGTCATCTCTCTCCCACTGCACTTCTTCATCCAACAAACTTGACTTCATCATTTGATGCTCAAGTCAGTCATTATTTTTCCAGAGAAGCATTCCCTGGACCTCCTCGGGATAGATTAAGTGCCCCTTCTATCACTGTAGCATCCACTAATTGTTGATTGCCTTGTTTGTGTTCCTTCTCCACTGCTGGCTCATTGGAAATAGACTATCCCTTTGTCCCCTGTGCATTCTTCTATGCTGGAGCCTGGCACAAAGCAATTGCTCAATAAATACTTGTTGAATAGGTGAGTGAATGAAGAAATCTCTACTGAAGGAAAATGAGCTAAAACTGAGGGAGGTTGTATACCACGTAAGTGTAATGAAAAACTTGTTTTATAAAAATGGTTTTAAAGACATTTCACCCCAACTTCACATCATATATATAAAAATTAACTCAAAATGAATTAAAGGCCTAAAAATAAAAGCTAAGACTAGACAATTTTTAGAATAAAACATGGAAATAAGTTTTAATAATCTTGGACTAAGCAATGGTTTCTTACACATGACACCAAAAACACAAGCAACAAACTTGCACGTCATCAAAATTAAAAACTTTGTGCTTCAAGGACACCATCTAGAAAGTGGAAAAACAACCACAGGACGGAAGAAAATATTTGCAAGTCATACATCTTGCAAGTGACTTCTACCTAGAAAGATAAAGAATGCTTACAACCCAACAAGAAAAGGACAAACCAATTTTTAAAATGTGCAACAGATTTGAAAACTCACGTCTCCAAAGAAGACATACAAGTGACCAATAAGCACATGAAAAGATGCTCACCGTCATTAGTTATTAGGCAAATGCACACCTCACCTGTACCCACTAGGATGGCTAAAGGTTTTTTTAGAAAGCGGACAAGTGTTGGTGAGAATGTGAAGTCAGAACCTTCATGCATTGCTGAAGGGAATGGAAAACGATGTGGCCCCTGTGGGAAACAGTCTGCAGTTTCTGAGAAAGTCAAACACAGAACTACTTTATAACCTAGCAGTTCCACTCCTGGGTATATACCCAAAAGAACTGAAGGCAGGAACTCCAACAGACATCTGTTTACCATGTTCATGACAGCATTATTCACAAGAGCCGAAAAGCGGAAATAATCTAAGTGCCTGTCAACAGATTCATGGATAAAGAAAATATGTTCTGTACATACATGGGACACTATTCAGCCATAGAAATGAGTCAAATTTTAACATATGCTATGAAACGGATGAGCCTTGAAAAATCATGCTTAGGGAAATAAGCTAGACACAAAGGGACAACTACTGCATGATTCCACTCATATGGGGCACCGAAAATGAGCAATTCACAGACACAGAAAGTAGCATAGAGGTTACTGGGGGTTGGAGGAGGCAGAAAGGGGAGTTACTGTTTAATGGGCATAGAATTGACATTGGGGATGATGAAAAAGCCCTGGGTATATATAGACAGTGGTGATGAGTAACCAACATTATAAATGTATTTAATGCCACTTAACTGTACACTTACAAATGATCAAAATGATAAATATTATGTTATATATATTTTACCAAAAATAGAATAAAGAATGAAGTACTGATACATACTACATCATGGATACGCTTTGAGAATATTATGCTGAGTGAAAGTATCCAGTCACAAAACCCCAAGTATTGCATGATTCCATGAATATGAAATGTCCAGAATAGACAAACAGGCAGAGCCACAGAAACAGAAAGTAGATTAGTGACTGTGGGGAGGAGAGAATGAGGAGTGACTGCTAATGGGTCCCGAGTTTCTTTTCAGGGTGAAGAAAATATTCTGATATAATAGTGATGGTCGCACAATTCTGTGACTATACTAAAACCCATTGAATTGTGCACTTTAAAAGGGTGCATTTTATGGTATGTGAATTATGTATCAATAAATATGTTTTTTTTAATGTTTAAAAAATTTTCATCCACTAGAATGGACTACAAATTAAAAGTTTAAATCTTTGTTTCTGAATCTTGAAGAGTAATATAAATACCCATTGATCTAAACTTGTTTAGGGCCAGGAAATAAGTAGAACTGACAACTTCTATGACTGCTCAAAAAGTTAATGACACGATTAATAAAATTCAAATTGACAGGGTACCATTTTTACCCATCAAGCTGGGGGAAGTCATAAAGGTTAATAGTACACAGTGTTACCTGTATTTTTTTCACAGTACTTATCTGGATGGCAATAAGGACTCATACACTGTTGGGTAGAATAGAAATTAATGCTAACACTTTGGAAAGCTATTTGACAATATATGGTAAAATATAAAATACAGTTACCCTTTTAACCCAGGCATTCCTTATTTGTAAATGTATTCTGGAGACAGATACTCAAATAATGAGCGAATACATATGTATAAGAATGTTAACGGTAGCACTGTTTATAACAGCCAAAATACTGAAAGTAATTTAAATATCTACCCACAGAGGACATGTTAGGTAAATGTTAGTATTTCCACACAATCGAATGCAATGCAGGTAGTCAAATTAATAAAGTAAGTTTCCATGCCTTACTTTGGAGCAATATCCAAGATGCATGAAACTTTTACAAGCATGGTGTTGAATCTATGTAAAATGAAGCTGCTAGTTGCCTACCCAGTATTCATTCTTTCCCTCATCCTTACTCAGTGAACCCCGATTTTATTCCGGGCTGCAGAGTACCTGCCAATAAGGCCTTACTTCCCAGCCTCCTTTGCAGCTAGGGATGGCCAATGAGACATAAGTGGAAATTGTCAGGCAGAGACTCTGAGAAAACTGCCTAAATGAGGGTAACTCAGCTAGGAGAGCACACCCTTTTGGCCTTTCTGTTTTCTCTTGGCCTGGTACTGGCTAGAGCTCCAGTATCTATTTTGAAAACATAGAGCTACTTTGAGGATAGAAGTCATGCTACTGTGATGGAACAGAATGATAACCAGGAAGCTACCTTTCCTCTGCCTTCCTCTGACTTCTGTACGATAGAGAACAATAAATCTCTTAACTTGTTTAAGGCATATATTTGGGGGTTTTGCTACAAGCAGCAAAGCTTATCCTAACTGATACAATCATATAAACATAGATGAAAATTTGATACGTGAGGGAAGTTGTGGCAAACTACAGACAGCGACTTAAAGGCCTGCAATGGAAAGGAAACTTATTTATTGCGTATTCTCTGCTATTGCTTCAATGTTTACCATGTCTGTATCGACACATCTTAGGGGCTGCCTTCAACTCTCCAGCTTCAGCTGTCCTTACCCTCTGATGCTTGCTCCTCTCATTTGCTGCCTCTGTGACACACTGGTTCCACCAGGTGAAGTTAATGGCCAGCATCTCTGACTCCTCCCACTGCTTCAGATGAAGGACCACACCCTGGGGTCTGACTTTTCAGCAGCTGCTAAGAGGTCAGGTAATGCAACCTGGCAGTGCAGGGGAAATAATGTTCTGTGGGGTGAACTTCACCGGATGGGAGGACAGGAGATGGGAGAGAGCCAACACGTATATTTATTCCTCATTCAGCCCCCAAGGGACTGCCCCAGGGCATGGTGTTTCTGCACATCTTGTCCAGAGCTACCACTCGGGGGTGAGAAACTGGCCAGATCCAGTGGTGAAGCAGCAGCCACCTTCACATCACTTAACACATCACCTTATTATCTGCTTCCTGTTCCTCTCAACCTCCGTGATTCCGCTTCCCTCACAGTAGTCGCCTCGTCACTGAACCTCCCAATTATCCAGTAGCACTTAAGCTTTTCTCCAAGCTCTGTTTCCAAGGCTCAGGCAATAGGCATATATTTCTTTTTCAATTAAAAGAGTAAGAGAAACATGAGAGAGGCAAGTGGGGAGGGGCAATACAGGGGTAGGGGATTAAGAGGTGCAAACTATTAGGGATAAAATAAGCTACAGGTATATATTGCACAACATGGGGAATATAGAAGATACTTTATAATAACTATAAATGGAGCATAACCTTTAAAAATTGTGAATCACTATATTGTACATCTGTAACTTATATAATATTGTACATCAATTATAATTGAATAAAAAAGAAGAGAGTGAACTAGTTAATTTTTTAGAAACCCAGCAAGCGAAACAAGTAAGGGGACCAGAGCCCAGGCGCTGGGTTTGGAGGCATATTAGTCCATAAACTCTTGTATTTCTACAGTCAACCAAAAAATGAAATTTAAGTCCCTTTTTTTCTAACAGCCCAACATCCTTATTTTTCTTAGTGTATCTTATTAGGATTTTTACACAGTCTAGCAAGCAGTAAACACCGTAAGTTTAAAACCACAACACATAAAAGGAGCTGCATTTTTACTGAATGATTGAAACCCAAAGGGACAGATCCCAAAACCAAGGACATATGAGAACACCTGCCTGTACTGTCCTCATCTGACTCTGTCTGAGACTTAGAGACATTCAAAATCCCAACACCCTGGAATGTGATCTCACGCAGACCACAGGATCAACAGAGCGACTCCAGGGCCGCGCAGCGCTTTTTCTGTTGACACGGATTCTAAAAGTCACTGGCAGCCCGTATAAAACCTGCAGGTCTGGGGAGCTGTGTCTTTGGAGCTGGATGACCTAGAGTCCTCCTGTTTGCATTTCTCAGAAGTCGGAGGAATGGCCACATTGCCTAGGCACTCCTCTGCCACAGCACAGCTTCAGAGCCATAGGCTTCTGCTTCTGCAGCAGGGAGCCAACAACCAAAGGATTATCAGCCAAACACACAGCACGTACGGGACCAGGGTATAGAAGCTTGACCTCTAGCTCCAAGTCGCCAACCTCAGACCCTTCAGCAAACTGAGGTACCCCCTTCATCCAGCTGGCCAAGATCAGCTTAGACATGTCATATCCAGGAATGGACAAGGAGAAATTCACTTGCGCAAACCCACGTTGGGCCCATACACGCCAATGTCACCCTCCCTGTGTTCTCTCTGTCCCTTAGTGTCTTTCCGTGCAAAGTGAGAAGATGGCAGCACATTCTTACAGCTATGCCAGGGACTGGACGTTGTGTCTAGGCATCCACGAGACATTTCCAATATTCCAAGCATGCCTGCGACAGAAACACAGGAGCCAGGTCCCAGTGCTGCACAGAGAAACACAGGTGTCCACTCCAGATGTGAGGTCAAAGCTGTTGCTTTAACATCAGATTAAGACGTGTACACTCAGGTTCGCAGCAGCATTACTGACAACAGCCAAGTGATGGAAGCCACCCAAGTGTCCATCGGTGTATGAACGGATAAACAAACTGTGCTATATACATGCAAAAGAGCACTATTCAGCTTTAAAAAGGAATGAAATCCTGACACATGCTATAACATGGATGAACTTTGAAAATACTATGCTGAGTGAAATAAGCCAGACACAAAAGGACAAATGCTATGTAATTCCACTTATTGGGGTGCCAAGAATAGGCAGTATCATGGAGACAGAAAGTGAAACAGTTTACTAGGGGCTTGAAGGAGGGAGAAAGTGAGGAGTCATTGTTTAGTGGGTGTGGGTTTCTATTTAGAATGCTGGAAATAGGTAACAGCCATTACACAGTGTGAATGTACTTAACACCATTGAATTGCACCCTTGTAAGTTATTACAATGGTACATTTTGTTACTTATTTAACAATTAAAATGTTTTAGATCAAGAGAAAATGTCATTCTTGTGACTAGAAGTATCCCACTTAGAAATAAGCCATGCCTTCAACACGTATGCATTAAGCATCTATTAAGTGCTCAGTTTTAAACTGGGTCCTTTGGGGGATTTGAAGCCGCAGAAATGGTCACTGCCAAATAGCAGTTGAAGTAAATAAGTAATCAGTATGGGAAAAAAAATCAAATAATAATAATGCTTATATACATATAGCAAATGCTCATGTAACAAATAACTAATGTTTGTATTATGTTTACTTAAGACTCTCCTGTTTCACTTAACCCAAACAATGTGTGGCGCTGGAACCAAGTGATGTGCTCAATAAAACCATTGTGTCTGTCATTATTATGATTTTACAGATGAGGAAACAGACTCATAGAGGTTAATAACCCAACAATTACTATGTGGCAATGCCAAAACAGTCTTTCAATATCAACATCTGAGCCCATTCCACTAAATAAAAGCTACCTCATCAAACAGTTCCCACAGTGTATGCAGGTGTCCATCCTTTCTCATGGGATTGCTTAAGAGACCGCTGCTGGGGGGAGGGTGTAGCTCAGCGGTAGAGTGCTTGCTTAGCATGCACAAGGTCCTGGGTTCAATTCCCAGTACCTCCCTTAAAATTAAATAAATGAACTTAATCACCACCACCACCCCCCCCCACACACAAAGAGACCACTGCTATAACAAATGCCAAAGTAACAGAGGCTTAAACAAGATGGCACATGTTTCTCCCTTGTGTCACACGAAGTGCAAGCATTACTCCATTACTGATCATGGTGTCCCTGTGGTGTTGGGAACACTGGCTCTGTCGATCTTGGTGTCCTGCCATTCTCAGCAGGCAGCTTCCATCTCATAGTCCAAGTTCACTGTTACAGCTGCAGCCATGATGCCAACAGTCCAGGGGAGAGGACTGAGGAAAGCCCTTGTCCCTTTAAGGCCACAACCCGGAAGTTGCACGCGTCACTTCTGCTCACATCACAGAACTTAGCGGCACAGCCACACCCAGGTGCAACAGAGCTTGACGGTCACCTGCTCCATTCAGACTGAAGGCTCTCTGGACAACAGAAGGAGGGCAGTTGTTATGAATGCACAAGGGGCAAGTCTCCACTACACGCACCTTACATCTGGGCAAAGCTAGTCACGGTCCCTGGCTTCTCGTCTCCGCTGGGCCAGGCCCCTTGGAGGGGACATCTCCTCCCCTCAGCAGCCCAC
Organism: Camelus ferus; assembly: GCF_009834535.1. NCBI lineage: Eukaryota > Metazoa > Chordata > Mammalia > Artiodactyla > Camelidae > Camelus > Camelus ferus. The sequence goes on from NC_045724.1 coordinate 11,242,752, forward strand.
GCCAGCATCCTCTCTGCTTGTGCTTCAGTCACTGACAAATCAACGCTGCTGTCAGGAAAATCTACACTAGGAGACTGGAGTTCTGCACGAGAGGAAAGAAGATACTCCCTTAAGGAAACTCGGTCTGCTCTTTGAGTAACATTAACCCAGGGAGGTGGGAGAAACGGGAACCTGTGTGACCTGCGGCAACTAGAACGCGTGTGTCAAAGGCAGCCTGGCCGCCCCCACCAGAGCTTCAAGAAAAAGCATCTTACAGACCAAGACTACATCCTCTTTATCCTTATAGTCCTAGCAACCAGGATAACACAACGTCCACCACAGTAACTAACGTTTGGCACTTTGCCATTTACAAAGTGTTTCCATAGATATTACCTAATTTTTTCTGAAACCCAGGAGATAGTATTATTCTGCCCATTTTATAGGTATTAAAATACAGGTCAGTGAGCTAAATGAACCCCTGCCCAAGAACACACGATTAGGAAAGAGATGAGAGTAACTTTAGGGGGAAAAGTTGAATGTAGAGAATTTCCTTTTGTGGCCAAGTCTTCTTTTTCTAAATCTACCAGTGCGTAGCTTAACCTTTAAATCCTAATACTGCTCATACTTACATAATGATTTGACGGGTCAAGGGCTGAAGAACGGTGCGGGGTGAGCTGTGGTGACTGCAGACAGCACTGAACGTGGACTCAGGTCTAACGGGTCTAATCCTGGCTCTGACACTAATTTGCTAAGTGACTTTGGACAAGTAGTTCAACTGCTCTGGCTTCCGTTTCCTCATCAATAAACCAAGGACGTCACCAGTGCCACAGAGAATTAAACGAGAAACTCTAATGAGATATCACAGAGGTGCCTGGCACATAGCAGACCCCCAGTAAATGTATCCAAAGAATTCTACACCTGAAGGCCATCTGTCCCAACCCGTTTCATAAATGAAGAAACTGAGACTCAGAAAGGTGAAGTATAGTTCCCTAGGTGACCCAGCTGGGCCCTACAGAGCCAAGAAAGCATACCAGCTCTTTCCACGCATGGCCTCATGCTGTTCCATACACAACGCTGCTCTGATGTGTGGAAGGAGTGGATGTGGATGTCCAGAGGAGAAAGTATGCTTCGGGAGCAGATTAGAGAGCTGCAAATCTCAGGGCTGGATATACGCAGAGAGGCATGCTCACACCCACACACATCAGAATTCTTCTTGAGGGCAGGGGCTTTCTCATCTCTCTCACTGCTGCATTCCCAGGGCCTAGAATACTGCTTCCAAGATAGTATTTTTGACTAGCCAATGTTTTTGACTGACTGAAACACACACACACACACACACTTCTGCAAAGCAGAGCACTCATTAGAACTCTACCACCTAGTCCAGTAGACAGAGTCAGTTCTAGATTTAAGCCAGACTAGTTGTGCCTTAGAACTTCGCCTCAGCTGTTAGAAGCCTCTCTGTCCAGTGCCCAGTACCTTCAAGATTCTGAAAGCTTTTAGGCTCCAGTTTCACTACGACAAAAGCTTAGTCTTCTCTCTCAGCATTGCTTCTGGGCCCTGACCCCTCAACAATTTATATGGCAACAAGCGGGGTCTGGCCAATTAAATAAGCCAATGGACAGATTAGAAGAATTAATAAAAATCTTCATTAATCTAAATAGTGTGAGATACAGCAAAAAGTCAGTGGGAAGCTGACCATGGACCTTCCCAAGAGAATAAAAAAAATATTTCACCACTGTTTCCCCTGAGACCCAGAAAGGAACACTAATTAAGACAACTTAAGGGAACCTGGATCTAAATGAGACCTGCTGTGTTCTCTTTCCTTGAGGCTCTTGACAATTATGCGTTGTTACAGATGCAGGCAGAGCCCCAGGCTTGAGAACAAGGGCTTGAAGAACATCTCTGTAAACTCTGGCTGGTTAACTGCCAGGAAGTACGATTCTTAGGATGGAAAAAGTAACTCAAGGAGGTGAGAAAGAAAGAGATTCCATAGGACAGAATGGAATTGGAAGTGTCCCAAAGCTGATAAATAGAAAAGGAAGTAAAAGAAACGGTTATCATCTACAGCTTCACTCATTCCTTTGTTGATGGATTTGTTTACTCAACTAGTGTGGACTGAATCCTGACCACCTACAAGCCCTGTGCTTGGAACATGGAAACCTTGTGAGAAAACAAAGACGCAGGTCCTTCGTAAAAAGAGATGATGCTCCAATGGAAGAGAAGGATTTCAGTCAAATAATCACGCGTGTAAACATAAAAGTTCTATTTGGGCAAGTTCAGCGAAGAGGAGGTTCTGTAGTACCCACGGCTGGCAACCCACCCAGACTTCTGAGATGCCTTTTACCTGTTTGGTTGGTGAGTCCACCCCCACCGTCTTCACCTAAAGCCTCGACGTGGAACCTTCTCCTGAGGATTGCCCATGGGCATCTCCTGCAGGAAGTGGTTGGGAGTTAACCCACCCCTGCAGCCCACAACCAGTCCCTGCCAGTCAGTACAGCAGTGGGGGGGAGTACCGGAGCTCCCGACATCTTCCTAAAGGCAGGACAGACTCTGCAGTTCAGTTTACCCTCCAGAGCTCCCCTCCAGATCAGGCCAAAGCAGGAACACATTCCTGGGCAGCAACTTCTCCTTCCCTGTCTTGCTTCCCTCACTCCCCTCCTTCCCGCCCTCGATAAATCATGGGTACACACATCCCTGCCTCAGGCTCTGCTTTTGGGGAGCCTCATCTAAGACAATGATACTCTAATAGTATATAACTGGGAGACTTGACCAAGTCAGAGGGGCTTTCCTACAGGAATGATTGCGCTAAAGAGAAAGGAAGAGTCTAAATTAACAAGACGAACTGGAAGAGAGGTGAAAGCCCCCCGGCAGAGGACACAGCACGAGCAAAGGACCTGTAGCAGCAGAGAGCAAGGAAGGCTTTCTCAACTGCCTGAGAGAAAGCTGGTTGTCAAGAGCCCACACGTTGAGGGGAGCCGGGTGTGAGATGAGACACAGAGTCGGGCTCAGGAACAGAGGAGCCCAAACTGTCTGGCTCCAAGGGGGTACAGACAGAAGTTACAGAGCTGCAGACTCCAGTTCATTAATTTGGCAACAGATAGGTTTCAAAAGAGGGATTCTTGGACCGCTTCTCCGAGAGGGTCTTTCTAGGGTTATTTAAGGACTGCATTTTTCCTCATGACATTCACAAAGGATTGGTTGTCTTGAGGAGCAATGAGCTCCTGTGAATGAGAATATACAAGCAGAAAGAGAGTTGGTATTGATCAGAAAATGTATGTATGGCACGAGGTGAGATGTTGGGATGGAAGATCCTTAACTGTTCTGATTTTAAAGTTTAATGATAGATACAGGTAGCCAATAGGCACGTGTAAAGATGTTCAACATCGCTAATTATCAGAGAAGTGCAAATAAAAAACTACAATGAGGTATTACCATCATTAAAAAGTCCACAAACAATAAATGCTGGAGAGGGTGTAGAGAAAAAGGAACCCTCCTACGCTGCTGGTGGGAATGCAGGTTGGTGCAACCACTATGGAAAACAATATGGAGGTTTCTTAAAAAAATAAGCAATCCCACTCCTCGGCATACATCCACAGGGCACTCTAATTTGAAAAGATACACGCACCCCAATATTCATAGCAGCACTATTTACAATATCCAAGATATGGAAGCAACCTAAATGTCCATCAACAGATGAATGGATAAAGAAGATGTATATTTATACAATGGAATACTACTCAACTGTAAAAAAGTAATGAAATAGTATCATTTGCAGCAACATGGATGGACCTAGAGATAATCATACTAAGTGAAGTCAGACAGAAAAAGATAAATACCACATGGTATCACTTATATGTGGAATCTAAAAAATGATACAAATGAACTTATTTATAAAACAGAAACAAACTCAAAGACATAAAAAACAAACTTAGGGCTACCAAAGGGGAGCAGGAGGGATAAATTGGGAGTTTGGGATTACCGGATACAAACTACTACATATAAAATAGGTAAACCACAAGGACCTACTGTAGAGCACAGGGAACTACACTCAATATCTTGTAATAACCTATAATGAGAAAGAACATGAAAAAGAATATATATATATGTGTGTGTATAACTGAATCACTATGCCATATACCAAAAACTAACACAACACTAAATCAGCTATACTTCAATTTTTTAAATTAATTATTTTAAAGTTTAATGATAGAAAGTTTGGCCCATTAAGCACAGTTTTAGTAAATAAAATTATTCCTCCAAATTCTCAGCTGGGCAGAGGGCAGGTCAGCCCCAGGTGCAACTGAGGACGGAGAGAGGTGGGTTCCACCCAGCCCCACATCCCGCTCTCCCCAGCAACGCTGCAGGCTCCTCAAACTGGCCTTCTGCACAGGGCCAGCTCTCTTTCCTAGAAAACGTTCCTACTGGGCCTTCTTCTTGCTAGGTGTCTGCTCCCACACAGCTGTACTTCATAGTCTGGTGTGCTGTTGGACACATGGGTTTTGGATTTCAACTGACTGATTTTAAGTCCGGGCTCCGTATTTCCTGGTTCCATACTGTTTACGTGACCTCAAGTTGAGTCTTTATTTTCCTTACCAGTAAATGGTCATAATAATGGTACCTACCCTATTGGGTTTTCTTAACAATAAAAGAATAATAAACAAAAATCACTTAGCTTGGTGCCCGGAACACCATAAATACTTACTGAATATAAGCCAATGTCATTAAATTAAAGAATTAACTGCTAATAAGGTTCAGTGCTGCTCTTTCTAGAGTAACATAGTGATTCATAGCATGAATTTGGAGCCAGTCTATCTGGATTCAAAACTCACCTCTACCACTTTCTAGTTATGGGACCTGCTTTGGACAAGTTACCTAATAGCTCTGTGCGTCCATTCCCTCAGATGTAAAACAGGGAAAATAAAAATACCTACCTCATTAGGTTGTGGTGAGAATTACCTACATTAATAGTTGTAAAGCACTTAAACCAGAGTCTCATGGAGGAAATGTCAGTAGGTGTGAGCTATCAATAGTATTTGCAGAATTATTCACTTTTCAAATGCTCCTCAATTGTCTGAAGGAATGAATCTGTAATGGTGAAAAGTCCAATGATACGGGCTTCGGGGGAAGTTATCTGTAAGTGGGAGGGCCTTCGGCGTCTATCAGATTGAACCATCTGTGTGGGCAGTAATTCTCTTGGGCTGCCTGAAGCTCCAACCACACTCGTGGCTCTGCCTTCGAGCCTCTAGGCAGCAGCCAGACCACTCTGGTGTAGAGATGGGAGAATGATGTCCTGTCACCCTCACAGTTATTGGGAAGGGGCTGCTGGAGCAGGTGTCAAGCCTGGCTTCCTCACACATCCTAACCCAGGGCAGACTTCATCCCTGATCTCTGCAGAGCTCAGTGCTGTTCAGCTACTAAGGAAAGGACCATACCTCCTTGGGGCGTTCCTCTCCTACAGACCCTGCCAAACCCCTTCACCCGCCTCCTCCACTACAGGCACAAGCCATTTCCTATTCCTCTTTGTATTCCCAGAGCCTGACACATACCAGGTGCTCACTAAGTCTTTTCAAACAGACTGGTTTATCCACAGACAGGCTCCATCCCTACTCTGGTCCCCTGCCCACCTGTCCACTTCTGGAGCTGTTACACCAGACAGCTTCTGGGGCCCTATGTTTGGAAAATTCTTTGGGGGCTTCCAGGATTTCTAAATCACAGCAGAGACACCTTCATCTGTGACTGTCAGTGGTCTCAGAAGAGGACATCAGCAGAATGTTCCAGGGCGATGCCCTGAACTCAGCCAGCACAGGACTCTCAGAGACCCAGCAAGGCGGACACACCCCGCCCCAGGAATTCCATCTCAGCTTGTCCAGGTTTCAAAAGCGGGATTCTTAGACCACTTCTCTGAGAGAGTCTTCTGGTATGTTCTGAATGCTCTCTCTGGGTTATTTAAGGACTCCACATTATTTCCTCACGACTTCACCCACAATTTTTGATTCAGCCTCTCCTGATTCAAAATAGCAAGACCAGGCATCCACATAGCACGTGTCCCCCTTTATTTCAAGCTGGTATAAAATGTAGAAATGTGCAGCACAGCCCCCTAAAGCAAGTGCCTTGAGCTGGATGACTGCGGTACCTTTCACTGTCACAAATATTTAGAAGACTCTCCTTCCATTTTACAGGAGAGCAGACGGGGGCTGAAGGAAGCTCAGTGACTTGGACAAGCTTCTTAGTGACGAGCTGGGACACGGCTCGGGGACTCCTAGCTTCTATTTGCACTGGAGGTGACTGTGACATCAGGATTGGAGAGAAACTTACAGATGAACTAGTCCAGTGTACTCCTTCAAATTTGATTCAGGAGAAAAATCGAGCTAGTTCTAAAAAAAGATTTTTTTTTAAACCAGAAACAAAAACTGAAGCCTAAAGTAAGTAGAAACGGTTCACATGCAGCAGGAAGTAGGGAGACAATGATGAAATAAGGCAAAGCCAAACTCATCAGCAGCTTTAATACTGTACAGGGTGAGCCAGCGCCCACAAACGTCAGGTCATTACGTAGCACGCCTGAAACTAACGTAACAGTGCACATCAACCATATTTCAATGTTTAAAATAAATAAATATATAATAAGTTTAAATAGATAAAGGATGAACCAGTGTACTGTACTAACCCAACTATTATTTACTGAGGACGGGGCACTGTACTAAATGCCAGGGAATCAGACATGAAAGCCTCCACCACATTCCAGTCTGTAGGATGGCACGAGAAACAGGAAAATCAATGAGTTACCGTGAAGAGTGGTACATCTTACAAGAACGGTATCTGTGCAGCGTAAGGGACTCCAGAGGCTGGTACTTCTCCCAACTCAGAAAGGTCAACAAAGCTTCAAAGGGGAGGTGGTGTTCAACTGAATACTGCAAAGCTAAGCAGGGTTTACCCGATGGACAAGGGGAAGATGAGGGTGTTCCTAGCAAAGGGAAGAGCTTGAGCAAAGGCGGGGGGGCTTGTAGTAACACAGCATTGTGGGGACACTGCAAGTGTAGCTGAGAATGGGCCAGTGCATGACAAGTCTCTGCTCTCGTGCCAAAGACTTTGAACTTGAACCTGAAGGTAACAGGTAACCGACCAAGGATTTTGTTTTTCATTGGACATAATGCGATCACATTCCTATTTTAGGAAAGTTCCCACTGGAAGATTATTTAGAAAATAGAGGACTCTGAAGGGGGCGGGGAGGGGACAGTCGAAAACATGACAGTCCAAAGCAGGTGAGAGATGATGAGAGTTGGAATTTCAGAGGCCGCAGGGGGCACAAAAATGTGTAAAGGATATTTCAGAATTAGAAATGATAGAGCTTAATGATTCAGGACATAGGAGAGAGAAAAGTAAAAACTGACTCACAAATTTCCCGTGAGCAGCTGGGAAGAAGGTACCATTGTCTAAGACAGAGGAGGAGAGGCTGGGGGAGCAGAGAAGTTCATTGGTTGAGCTGATAAATGTTGAGTTAGAGATGCCAGCAGGCCAGGTGAGGGGAGAGGTCAGCAGGCAGTGGGAAATATGAGTTTGGGCCCAGGAACAAGGACTGGAACGGGTCTGAAGTCTTTGAAATCATCAATATACCGATGGCAGCTGGGGTCATGGATGTGGCTGTGATTACCCAGGGGACACACAGTATCAGAAAAACAGAACGAGGCTCAGGACAGCCTTGGGGAGCAACAGTAGTTCCAGGGATGGAGAGAAGGATGAAGACACGTGTGTAAGGGACACAGAGAAGTGACTAGAGATGAGAATAAGGAAGAAAGTGGAGTCACAGAAGTGTGAAGGGGAGGGAAGACAGCAATGGAGCTCACACTGCTTGAGCTCTGATGATGCCCCCAGCCCTAGCCCAGGAGTCTCACACATGTTCTCTCACTTACCGCTCCTGGAAACAGCCCACGAGTGAGGTATTAGTATCCTAATTTAACTAAAATGGAAATTGTGGCCCAGAGAAGTGCAGTAACTTGCCCAGGATTACACTGCTACCAAGTAGGGAAACAGGGTTAAAGCCAAACCTATCTGGCTCCAAAGTCCGTAAGACTCTTTTTATAGCATAAATTGCTTCAGAAAGTCAAATAGGGCTGAAAAGGGCTGAATGAATGTCAGTCATCACTCAGCTAAGGGTGCGGCTTCCCTGTGGTGAGGTGCCGTGAATAGAAGGTGGGGTGAGAACGCAGACACAGGGAAGGGACAGTAGCTTTTTTGAGAAAACTGCCCTCTGCCATTCAACAAACACTCCAAAATATTTTTGACTGTCCCTATAATGTGCCACACACTGTTCTAGGCGCTGGGGGTCACGAGCAACTGTTCTCAGGGAGCTTGTGTTCAGGCAATGGGAGAAAGTTACTTAGCACATCACATCAAACACACAGCATATGTCAGACAGCAGAAAGTGCAAGGAAAAGAGATGAAGCTGGGAGGTGGCAGCGAGTAAGAGGCAAAGCAGGAGGAGGGAAGGTCGTCTGGCGAGCAAGGTGGTCTCAGAGAAGACTTTGAGCAGACACTTGAATAAAGCACTTGAACGAGGGAGACTGGCCAACAATCCAAGGGAGAGGAAGAACAAAAGCACATGCCTAGAGGTGGGATTACTCCTGCCTCCATCCAGGATCCACAACTGACAAAGAAGCCAGCTGGGCTGCCATGATTTAAGCAGCGGAGGGAGTGACAGAAGGGAGACCCACAGGGGCTGCAGCGCATAGGACCCCGGAGGCCACGGCAAGAAATCTGGGTTTTATTCCCAGATGGGAACCTCTGGAGGGAAGAGGTGCTGTCCTGCAACATCCATCCCAAAGGCATAGGTTACTGGGTCAGGGCTCCCTGGAAAATGGGGCTCCTATCCTCACCGCCTTCCTGGCTGGTGTGGTGGCCCAGCAGTGATGAGCAGAACGGCTGGAGGACCAGAGGCAGGCCCGGAGCAGGACACTAAGAGGGCTTCCCAGCCCCAGCTTCAGTCATCAAGGGCCCTGGCATTGGTAGTGTGTGACATTCATCAAAACCGCCAGATGTAGAATAACCCTGGGTACCCTGTGTATTCCTGATGGAAGTCTGTATCTCCGCCCACCCCCACCACCCAGAACTCCTCCTAACACAGAAACCAAAACAGAAATGGAACTTTTAAACATCCACCACCTTGAACAACCTCAGAGAGATGTGACATCCAAAAGCACCTTCAGAGAATTAAAGCTGATGCTCTGGTCAGTGAGTTCCAGCCCAGCCCCGCCCCATCAGCTCCTAATGCAGGGAGTGAATCACAGCTGTGCAGATGACACACACGGCCCAGTGCAGGGCTTGCCAAGGGCATCCCGCAACGGGGTCCCGACGCTGACCACACTCAGCCGGCTCCACACCCCAGGAGGGTTCATGTGAGGGAAGAAACAGACAGGGGGCGGCCTTAGCCCAGGAGGCATGTTAGCCCTAGGGAAGAGTTTTGGAGCTAGTCTTCCAGCAGGAGAGCATTTATCACTCTTTATCTTCTTCTAAGCCCATTTGATAGGATAGGAATGTCAACTGAGGCCAACAGTATTGGGTGTAGTCTCCCTGCCATCTCTTTAGGGATAACAGAGGCCAGATGGCAAAGGAAGCTGCTCACTCCAGGGGATTTCACTGACCAGCTTTAGGAGAAGGGCTTTGGCACCCACTGAGGGCCTCATAACTGTTGTGTCCCTGTGTCTCAGTCTGCTGTCACAAAATGCAACAGACTGGATGGCTTATAAACACTGAAATGTATCTCTCACAGTTCTGGGGGCTGGAAGTCCACAATCAAGGCATAGTCACATTCTGGTGAGGGTCCTCTTCCTGGTTCATAGCCTTCCCACGTGTCCTGACATGAGGGAGGGGTGAGGGAACTCTCAGGAGCCTCTGTGATAACGGCACAAACCCCTTTCATGAAGTCTCCACCCTCATGACCTAAGCAACTCCCAAAGGCCTCACCTCCTAATACCATCATCTTTGGAGGTTTGGATATCATGACTCTGGGGGAGACACAAGCAGACCATAGCACCCTGGCTATTAGCATCCACTGACATGGCCCTCTTTCCCCCTTTAATTATGTCCTGAATTGAACATCTGATTTTTTTCCCTTAATTCCTGAGCACCCTCAGGATGGGATCAGCGTCCTTATGAGAAGAGGAGGAGACATCAAAGCTCGCTCTCTCTCTGCCAGGTGAGAACATAGAATGAAGGAGACCATTTGCCAGCCAGGAGGAGAAGCCTCGCCGGGAACTGAACCGGCTGGCACGCTGATCCGGGTCTTCCAGCCTCCAGAACTGTGAGAAATAAATGTCTGCTATTGGAGTCACCCAGTCTGTGGCATTTTATGACAGCAGCCCAAACTATGACAGTCTTCATTTGTTGTTCTCTCTCTCTCTACTCCACCGGACTATAAACTTCTCAAGACAGGAAATGTAACTTTTTTCTTTATGTTTCAGCACCTTCACATTTCTAGAACAATCCATCAGTCATAGGAAATATTGAATCCATGCACTGAATGGATGAATCTGTTGTCACACCCAGGATGGGGTCCTTCCCCAGAGAGAGACTTAATTTGACTGTGTGGCTCTTGTTGGTGGAATTTCAGGAATGGGGCAAGTGAGAATCTCGGGGCTCCTTTTATATTCTGGAAAGGCAGCTGCTTCTTTGGCTTTGCCTGGATGAGCCCTAAAAATCATGGTTCTCCCCTCGTACCCACCTTAATGAGGCCTTAAACTGAGCCCCTGGTTTCTGTTCCCTCCAAATCCGTGCGCTTGAGATGTTTTGTACATGTCACGATTCTGTTTCACCATTCACCATTCTATTCTGGACTTCACGCTTGCTAGCCCTGATGTGCAGTTTGGAGGCAACACTCAACACACTGACCTGGAGGCAAAGATCGTCCATAATACAATGATCTGGAGCATCCGAAGATTTTCTCCTCTAAACTCCTCAAATCATCTAAGCCACAAGGAACTGCAAAATTCCATTATGTAGAAAGCCTCCTTAAAGCGAGATGGCACCTCCCTAAAGCAGTTACAAATTTTGTTTCCTTTCCCTTCTACGTTTGCTTTTCCAAGAGAAACATTGGCTCACTTTTTTAGCTACCTGCTAGAGTCATGCTGGAAAGTGAGATGATTCATCAAGTTTCCAGGGCAGCTATAGGGAACCCGAGCCAGGCAACTGGACACTTGTGTATAGAGGGCAGGGTAACACCCTTTCTACCCAGATGGAGCTCACTTATTTTCCATAGCATTTAAAAACTGGGCCTGGCACCATTATTCACCCTATTTATAGCTTAACGTGCAACATAATATTTACTCCAGGCTCCAATAGGAATGCTTCTTTTAAATGTCAGGGGATTATTTACTATGGTAAACTAATTAGCTGCATAAATGCTTCCCTTTTCAAGGGTGGGTGAGGAGGAGACTGCTAATGCTTCTTGGATTAACCTAGCATTATTGTCGTTTGAAGTTCTTTTACATTTAAGAGAGTTACTGCCAGACTGCCCGACTTTGCACTCAGAGTACATCTGTTGCTTAAGTGATGGGAAGTTACTTTAACTCATGGGGTGAAATGCAACAGAATATGAATGCCATGCATCCTGAATTAAGAGAGAATCATGCAATTTGAACATGGGGGGCAAAGTCAACATTCCAAGTTCTTGATTGGCTGTTTTAATTCACACTACTATGACAAGTAGATCAACATGCAAAATGGTTACAAATGTAAGAAGTGCTGAAGGTTGATGGTCCCTAAGGAATGATTACAGTGGTTGAAAGCAGTCTTCTTGGATTTTTCAGGAATTCAATTCAATGATGCTAGTAAATAGCAAATGAGATCTAGATCTGTGGAATTGTCATATAGGGACATATTTCATCTTGGGGAGTGGGGGACATGCTCACAAAGGGATTATTAATATGAAAAACTATTTAATGGAACTTAGAATGTAGGGAGAGAGAAATCCTTTTCAAAAAAGAAAACAGCCATGTGTGAGTTTTTAATACATCTCACCCCTGTGCCTTATTTTTCCATAACAAGAAGATTTTAAGTAGGGGGTGGGTTTCTGACCAAGGAAGTAGCATAAAATGCAATCCTATATATGAACAACATCACAGATCAGAAACAGTCATAATTAACTGTATTTAACAATCATACTACTGACTACTGAGCTTTCTCGGCACAGGCATGGACTCTGAGTGCGTCACAGGAATTGTCACTGGATCCCCAGGGAGATATGCACTGTTATTCCATTTTCAAGATGAAGAAATTCAGGCAAAAAAAGTTAAAGGACTCGTCCAAGGTGAAGTGAGGAGGTTGGAAATATAAGGGGAAAGTTCTCAAACTGTGATTTGGGGACCCTTGGAGGTAATTGTGACCCTTTGCAGAGGTCCAAGAGGTAAAAACTCTTTTGTAATAAAGCTAAACTACTATTTGCCTTTTTCTCTCTCACCCTCTCAGAGGCATACAGCAGAGTCTTCCAGATGCTACATGATGCATGATATTGCAACAGACTGCATCCGGACATGTGGACATGCCAGCTTCTACCAAGCCAGACATTCAAGAGGTATGCAAAAATGCAGCAGCACCACTCTTCTCACTAACTTTTGGGTTTGTTTTGAAAAACAGAATTATTTTCACAAAAAAAATTACATTGTTTATGTTAATATTTAATGGGTTTATTATTCTTATTTTTAAATGAATTAATAAATATGTTTATATCTTCTTGAATTTAATTTGTAATGTAGTAAATACCTCTAGCTGTAGCCCATATATACAAAAGCACTATGGGGTCCCCAACAATTTGTAAGAATGTATAAGAGTCCTCAGATCAAAAAGCTTAAGAGCAACTGAAGCACCATCTTTCACGTCATATAAAATAAGCATCCACAGATCACATACATTTAAAAAAAATCATCACGTACACTGATGACAGAAGAGGTGATGACGACATAGCAGGATCTGTGTGTTGTCAAAAATATTGATGGAAAAATAAACAAATAAATAAAAATCAGTCTATGGTCCAATAATTTTCAACATCTGAATATTTAGATACCTGACTCTGGAGCTGAGATTTAACATTTTAATCTAAATGTGTCCTTTGGCTTTTAAGAGAACCACTGCCTAGTCCCAACAGCCAGTCTCACTTTTTCACATCACTCCAATCTCCACTTAGAAGACCTGGCCATCCTATCTAAACCAGCAACCTTCCCCATCCCCTCCATTACTCCCCACCCCTTAATTTGCCTTATTTCCCTTTATAACAGTTACCACATCTAACATACACATATTTTTTCTGTGCCCTTCACCTTCACATGAATTGTAAGCTGCATGAAGGTAGGAATATTTACCTTTTTGTTCACATTGCAACCCTAGTACTCAGAACAGTGCCAGAAAAGTAGTAGGTACTTGACAAATAAGTATTTGAATAAACAAACAAATGTTTTACATAAAAAATACAATGGAAGAGCAAAAACGAAAATAAAATAGGTGCTTTAAGCATAAATTATCCAAACAAATCACCAATTCTGAGTAAATAGATGAGTGCGTGGTTGTCCTAGATGAGTGCAATATGTTGACAACGTTATGTCCTCTCCCCGAGCTCACATTTCCAGCTTCTCTTGCAGTTGCGGGTGTTGGACTGAGCTCTAGCCAGTGCTTCTCAAACTTGAATGTCCCTTCAAATCACCTGGCATTCTTGTTAAGCTGCAGATGTGAATTCAGTAGGTCTAGGGCCTGCAATTGTGTATTTCTAACAAGCTCTCAAATGAGGATAATGCTTCTAGTCTCTGGACCCACCTATGAAGTCTCTTCAGTATCAACCCTTTAAAACCTGTGCATGTAAAAGCAATGACACCCCAGTAGCCATGAGCAAACCTAACACCCAAATCTTGGTTTCTTCAATAAAAGGAACCCTGGCTCCTTGGGGAAATGGCTGATTCTAAGACTGGGGCAGAAAATATGAGCCTGAAGGGCACTGTTGTACCAGAAATGAAGGAAGTTCTTACATATGTCACAGGGACACAAGAGCCAACTGAGAGAGTCCCAATGGCCAAAGCTGGATCAATTCGAGCCACAAAATAAGTAAGGCAGAATTGATCATATAAAATAAACATGTGAGAGTCCATACTTACATAAATGAATTAGTGAATAAATTAACAAACAGGAGAGAAGAGATGCCTCCCCTGCAGAACTCCAAATCATTTATGTAGATGCTCCGCCCCCAGGGAGGAGGAGCAGACCCCACCCTTAGGTGTGAGCTGTACGTTGTGACTCCAAAGTGCAGCATGAAAAAAGGGGGGGGGGGGAGAGTAACTTCATAGTCGAGACACCTGACAAACACACCTCAGCTAAGTGATCAAAGTCACATCAACAGTGGTAAGTCATGTGGAGTGTGATATGATGTGATGACAATGACCCTTGACCACTGTGGTTTTTCCTCCCCAACACACATAAGCCCAGTCTAACCGTAAGAAAAACACCAGACAAATCCAATATACGGGCACTGTACAAAATACGTGACCAGTACTCCTCAAAACTATCAAGGTCATCAGAAAAAGGAAAAGCCTGAGAAATTGTTACAACCCCAGAGGAGCCTAAAGAGACATGAAAACTAAATATAACGTGGGATCCTGAAATTCTTTGGTAAAAGGATATTAGGTTAAAAACTAAGGAAATCTGACTATAGACTTCAGTTGACGAACTATCACTATTCATTCATTAATTGTAATAAACGTACCATACTCATGTAAGATACCGGTAACAGGGAAAACTGGGTGCAGGGTTTATGGGAACTATGTAGCATCTCAATTTTTCTGCAAATCTAAAACTGTTCCAAAAAATAACATCTTTTTAAAATTTTTTTCATGATTCCCCCAGCTCTCCTTTTTCCTTCCAAGACAGACCCATACGAACCTGAGAGTGACGGCCTCTTAACATCTGTCCCCCAGGGACCTTACCTGCCTCATCCCAGTGCCAGCCCTGTTCTGAGGGAACTCTGAGGATGGCTGATGATATAAAATGGAGGAGGGTCAGCTGCCCTAGGTAAGGGTGAAATAAATATTAAATGTGTTAAGCCACTGAGATTTTTGAGTTTGAGTTGTTACTGTAGCACAGCCCAACCCACCCTCACTAAATGTAATAATCTATACCAGGGGTTGTAAACAATGACCCATTGGTCGAATTCACTCTGCAGACTATTTTTGTATGATCTTGTTGCTAAGAAAGATTTGTACATTTTTAATTGGAAAAAGGTGGGGTGTATGTGGAAGTGGGGGGAAAGGGGAGAAAAAGAGACCATAGGAGGCCCGAAAAGCCTAAAATATTTACGATCTAGCCCTTCATAGAAAAACTGTGCCAATTCCAGATCTACATCATACAGACTATCCTATTATAGAAAAAGTTAAATCTACACAGAGTTCATCACACTAACCCTCCCAAAAGGGCATCTGAACCCACAGGGCTCCTCTCATTGCTGACAGGAGCAATTCAGAAAGGAGCTGGACTGTAAGAGGTTTCCAGTGATGACAAATGCACATCAGTTACATCTCTATTTAAGAAATGCCTTGAAAAAATGAAACATATTATTAAACATCTAAAAACACACTTGTTAACTGAACCACATATATTTAATTCTTTTCACACTGCAGCCAAAAGATACTTCCCTTACACTGTAGAAATGGGCCCTTTACAAATGACATACTCTACTAATTTCAAAAGATGAAATTTTAATCCCCATAAAATATAAGAAAGGAGGTGCTTCATAGGTGAGTGTGGTTATTTGTCTGACAAATCTTCCAGTTAAACATAACTAGTTCAGCCAGAGCCCTCTACTATGACTCACTCTTGAATTCTTTCCTGCCTGAAGCCAAGGACCCTCACTTGGTGGGGTGCATGACAGGGACTTGACCGAGATGTGGGACACAGCCATCCTCTCACCCATTTTTCCTGTATCACACAGATTAATCTTGTATAATCTTTGAAGTTTGTGGGCCAGTATGTGGAATACCGGGTGGGCTCTCTGCCTGGACTTCTCTGCCTCACACCAAACCCTAAAACTTTGAGGAAGGGACCGCCTGTGCGGCAACCCTCGACCAAATGAGGATGCGGGACGAAGGCTGGTAAATCAATCCTCTCCACTTGCTTGTCTCAGGCAGAGGATCCTGCGTTAAACATAATGTCTTCACACACACTTCTCAAGTTGTGCCCTAATGGCATGGGAATTCTGATAATCTATTTGTTGTTTCTTTTCTTCAAAAAGAAAAAGGTAAGTGGTGTGTTTATAATTCTATCTGTTGTATCATCAAATACATGCCTGAACAAAAGTGAACTTTCATTTTTGACCAAACATCTATGAAAACTGAAGTCCCCACTTCTAATTATATGCATCTGGTGATTGAAGAATTTTCCATAGACTAGCTCTTGACTCCCTGTGGAGCTCTGGCCCCACCTTAAACTTTGTTTCCCTCTTGCTGGGCTGCACCCCACAGGCCCAGGAGGCCTGTCCCCACTCACCTTCAGGACCGAAGAAAGAGCCCCAGAGTCAGTGACAGAGACCTCAGTGGTTTAACAAATGGAGGGGCTTCCATGTCTGAAGTAAGGTCCTGGGCGACTCCCTACCATGGGCGGTGGAAGGCAGGCAGGATAGCAGCAGTCTTCGCTCCCTGGGGGAAGAGAACGTTGCCACTTAAGGGGGGAATTACTTCAGGCTGGCTCACAGTTACCAGGAAAACCAGCAGAGGGGGCACGCCCCTCACTGCCCTTTTGACAGCAGTCACTAGCTGGGGCCGGGGGCAAGTACATAGGAAGAGCCTGTGAGGAGAGTATAGGGGAAGCAGGCACTGGTCCAGCAGGGGATGTACAGAGAGCGGGAGAACAGCCACCCAGAGTGGCCTGACCGCATACCTCTACAGCGCATATGCTTCCTGTTTTGGGGTCTGCAGTGCACATTCATAGGTTCAGAGCATCTGGCCCTAAGGCTTACAACCAGGACAGTGGTGTCAGTTTCACTATACCAGGTAGTCAGCAAAGCATCTGTAAACCACAGAAACATGTCCCAGTAAACTTACCTGCATGAATCCCCAACTCTACTTTCCCTTAGCTGGATCTCAAAAATGCACACAGCCCCTCCAAAGTCACCTGACAGCTGGGGATGCGAGATCCAGAAGTCAGAGTAAAAAGACAGCAGCCGTAACAAACTGCAGTTACTCTTGCAAATTTTACAACATACGACCATGTGAGCACATCCCTCCGGCCCTCCCAGGGCCTGGGGGCGGAGGGGGGCATGCAGAAGAGGGTCCTTGAGGGTTAAGCTTCAATAGCTTCAGGGCAAATCCACCTCTGGGCATAGCTGGCCTCCAAGCGATGGACTATAGCAGGGAGTCTGGAGCCAAACTGCCCTGGGACATCATCCTAGCTCCGCAACATGAGTTCTTCCCATCTCTCTGACCATCTGATGTCTGCATCGCACTCCTCACTACTAGTTTCTCTATCAATTGATTTCAAGGAAAAATGAAAATAAAACAAAACAAAAAAAACGCAAAAAAAAAAACCCACGAAGAAACAAAACTCTGGATGACTTAACACAAAAATAAATAAATATTAGAAAATACTTGGTGCCTGCCACGCTAGAGGACATTGGTAAATAGGCTGAAACCAAATGCAGTTTCTGGATTCCACGCCAAGGTTACCACTTGAAAAACATTTCTCAATAGTCTCTGTGTCTTTATCTCTTTTCATTAGAATTCAAAATCCTAGGCAGGAGCATTGGATTGGCTGAGCACAGTCATGTGAATGAAAAATATTGCCAGCTGTATCAGTAAACAAAGGACGCTGCAGCCATCAGGTCATCAGCCCTTACTGCCGCCCCGAAAGGAGAGAGGGAACTCAGGATGGAGACAAGCAGGCAGCCCGGGCTCTGCAGCCACCCCCAACGGTGCACCCAGAAGGAACTCAGGATGGGAAAGAACAAGATACTGGCCCTAGACAGCTAAGGTACATATCAAAGGAATGATTTCAATGAGCCCAGACTTTTGCACCTCCCCAAACAGAAAAGCACTAAATTCCTTAACTTGAGATATCTGATTTTCTTTAATTAACAGTAATCTCTGATGTTCCAACTGCCTGGTCTTTGTTGCAAAAACTCCTATATATCCCGGCTCCTCCCTTGCCTCTTTCGAGCAGCCTCTTAAAGCGATCTGAGAGGCCGCCTCCCGGGCTCGAGTCCTCGGAAAGTCTACTGAATAAAACACACCTCTCAACTTGTAGGTTGTACCTTTTTTTTTCAGTCTACAGTCACATGCGTGCATCTTTATTCTAGGGGACATGAAAGAATTCATATGGGCATGAAGATGCATCTTTGGCAGATTCTCAAGAATAGGGAGGAGGTCTGGATGTTGGGTATCAAAAAAAAAAAAAAAGAGTCAAATGTCTGCCAAAACTTTTGCCCCACTCCTTTGCAACTATGTGGGGTTTTGTCCCTCTTTCTCACTAAGCTGTGAGCTACTCTAGCAATTATCTTGCTTTTCTTTGTATGCCCTACGCCATGCAGCACAGCGCCTGGGTTAAAGTAGGTAATCAAGAAAAGTGTTGAGTTGTTGTGTTTGTTTTGTTTTGAATAAGAAAACTCATAGAGCTCTTGAGAAACACAGACCAAAATCAAGCTGAGGGATGAAACAAACAAAAAAACAAAATCAAGAATAGTTAAATCTCTGGACCCAGCCGCAGGGTCACCTGGAATCCATAAGGGCTAAAAAGTCAGGTATCAAAGACTAGCATCCACCCCAGGCCGGGATGGACAAAGGAAAAGGATCCAGGAAGAAGTGCCCAGAAATTCTGCCAACCAAGCAATTCTGTGGTTAAGTCGGGATGAAAATCTAGAATGTAGAAACTCAGTGATTTCTTAAAACCTTTTCCTCTTTATCATTTTTAAAGTAAAAACGCCCTCTGAATTACTGCACTTTTTCAACTGCACCAAAAGGGGTCTAGACCAGTGTCGCTACCAACATGAGGCTCCCTGAGAGATCAGCAAAGCTGCATGGCTCCAGGGAGACCCCAGGAAGGACCAGCTGAGCCAGAATGATGGGGCAGTCAGTGAGGGCTGATGGGGAGGGAGCCCGGCACAAGTAACTAGAGGATCCTTTTCCCCTTGGGATCACTCACCTGGGGGCTGTGGGGAGGAGGAAGAAGAGCCAGGGAGAGGCAAGAGAGTGAAATCAGTGGGGGGTCACAGTCAGAGACGGACTAGGGGGAAAGGTGCCTGAAAGCCATCGCCAGGAGAAAGAAATGTGCCTCAGGTGAAGGCCATGTTCTAAACTGCACTGAGGGAAACAGACAAAAAAAAAACAGGCAGCACAGTGAAACTGTAGGACAGACAATCCGCTGCTGGGATGCTTAGCTCCTAAAGGACAGGCGTCTGCAAATTCTTTCGTGTGGTTAAACATTCATGGTCCCTTTTCGGTATGTCAGAATTAGGCTCACTGATAATTAGAACACTTCTTTGTCTCATCACCTCTGGGTTCTGGATGTTCCTCGGAGCTGGATGATCCTCTGAGTATAGTTATTTCAGAGAGAAATGGTGGGATGCTGAGAAGGCAGCCTGGCCAGTCACACTGCAAACCCTCAGGGCTTCCAAGTTTAGAACTCAGGCTGCGGCTGTGGCTTCCTGGTTTGTTGATTAAGATACATGAATGATAGCTTTTTATAGATTTTATGACTCCTTCGTAAGTAGCAGTCATTCTAAATTCAAAGAACCTTTCTAATTTTGGGAAGCAACTGGACGCCTTGAACATTCTTGCTGGAGAATGAGTATCTCGTGGTGGATGGCCGTCACACCAGACTATTACATCTATAAATAGTCATTCGTGGATCTTTTTCTGGCCAGAAGAAAGCAAATGTTCCAGGTTTAACTTGCAATATGCAGAGATGGGTGCCTGTTCGTTTGGAAACTTAAATATTTTCAGCATTTTATGTCTCAAACTTTCACCCAAATAAGACAATTTTGACTATCTCCAGAGACCACTACTTCTCATCCTTTATGTTTCATTACAATTTTATTGAGTCTAGAAAAGCCAGATGGCTAGAGATATCAGAGTATGAGTTAACATCAAAGATATTTTGACCTGCAGAAGAGCAGATACTGTATTGAGACAAGCAGAAAAATGACTTCAAGGGAGTACAGTGAACAGTGTTAGTGCTGCATTTTTCTAAAATATTTCTAAGACCCTCACAACCAGGGAAAGATAAATAAAACATTTTTTAATCAAATATTTTTTCCTTAATCCAAATCTGATCTCCTAAGTATGCTTCTAGTTTGTTTTTGAGCATCCTTTCTGATTATTTTTGTTGACTTAGAGGGACTTCAAATTTGAAATTAGTCCTCAAACCTGCTTTTTCCCTATCATTCTCTCAGCCCAGACTAATGGACAACTCCCATGTGTTTTCAGCACAATGCTGTGGATGAAGAAAGTCACCTGCCATGTCAGTAAACAAAGGATGTTGTGGTCATCAAGCCATCAGCCACTGCAGCCTCCCTGACTGTGCATCCTGAGGGAATCCGGATGGGAAAGAACAAGATACTGGCCCTAGACAGCTAAGGTGCACATCAAAGGAATGGTTTCAATGAGCCTAGACGCTGGCATCTTCCCATACAGAGAAAAGCACTGAATTCCTTAACCTGAGATGTCTGGCTTTCTTTAACTAACAGTAACATTTCAACGTTCCAACTACCTGGTTTATGTTGCAGAAACTCCTATGTATCCTGGCTCCTCCCTTACCCCTTAGGGACAGTCCCTCAGGGCTCTCTGAGAGGCTGTCTTCCAGGCTTAAGTCCTCAGTATGTCCACTGAATAAAACGTAATTCTCAACTTTTAGGTCTTTTTTTTTCTTTTTATCTTTTTCAATCAACAGCAGGAAACGAGTGTTTCTTTCTTATTTCACTTATTCCTGTTTAATCTTTATTTTAAAAATATCCACCATGTTTTCCCATATTTCTAGAGAAAATGTAAGTGGGAGGGGAGTCTCCATCATCTCTAAGTGTCTATTGCTCCTCCCACAGCCTTCTAAGCTACTTGAAATATGCATGTTTTTCATTCCCCGGGTTAGTGCCTTCTTCCTCCTCACTGGCCTCACAGTATTTCTCCCAAACTCCTCAGATACTGTACAACAGTATTTACAAGCATCTACAAAACCTCTTTTTCTTTTTTTCTTGCAGATCAATCCTATTTTTTCCCACTGATTTGGATCACTGTGGGCCCAAAGAAACTCCAGGCTAAGAACTCCAGTAGCCAGTATTTCTATAGCAATTAAGAAAAGCTATGAACTCTGACTACTCAGCAATAAAAAAGAATGAAATAATGCCATTTGCAGCAACACAGACAGACCTAGAGATTATCATACGAAGTAAGTCAGAGAAAGACAAATATCATATGATATCACTTGTATGTGGGCATCTAAAAAATAACACAAATGAATTTATTTACAAAACAGAAAAAGACTCAGAGACATATAAAACAAACTTACGGTGTCCAAAGGGAAAAAGGGAGGGGGAGGGATAAATTGGGAGTTTGGGATTTGCAGATATACACTACTATAAGAAAAACAGAAAAACAACAAGGTCCCACTGTACAGCACAGGGAACTATATTCAATAGCTTATAATAACCTATTACAAAAAAGAATAGATAAATATATGTGTAACTGAATCACTGTGCTGTACACCAGAAACTAACACAACATTATAGATCAACTATACTTCAATTGAAAAAAGAGAGAGAAGCTGTGAATTCTGGATTTGTTGCTTTGTTTTGGTTGTTAACGTTTGCCAAGCCAACGCACAAAGGCAGGTGAAAATGGTTTGCTTACGGAGTTCCTGCCTTAAGGGAACAAGCCTCACTGGCACATTGCTCATGGTTTCATCTGCGTCATAACCTTAGAAAGTGTCTTAGACGTCAAATTTCTACCAAGAGTTGTCACCCCATTCCTTTATTGCCCATTGGGATATTTATTGGTGATAAATCTCCAGGACTTCTCCTTTCAAAAAATCCTTATCTATCTTCTCTTCTCTCCTCTTCTCCTGATAAATCACAAGCACAGACATACGGATGTGTAGATAAATACCTACTCTCTTCACGTGCACAGGTAACTCCACTGTTAATCATCGTTCTCTGTAGATGAGACCCCCTTAACCCCAGTCAAGAAAAACTGGGAACTCCAGTTTCCTGCAAAGCTCTTCTTCCCTGTAGTTATTTCTGTGTCTTGGAGTTTTCAAGAACAACTCACAGCCATTTCCCCTTTCCCTGCTCAGGCAACATGACCCCTCCGCTTTTGAGGTGTGTGTCCCACTTAGCCAAGAGAGTGGACACCAGCTGGCCAGGCATCAGTGCTGATGGGATGGACCCGAAGGACAGCAGAATATGCCACCAAAAGCATGAGCAGAGGAGATCAGGACACACCACCCCAAAATACAGTGCTCTCGTATACTGATTATTTTGGACTATAGACACTTGAAAACCAGCAGATGCAGAGAAAGGCTTTCTCTGAATTCCCTTTATCTGCCCAAAGACAGAGCCTCTAAGAGAAACTCAGGTGTCATAAAGCCCCTCCACAGGAGTTTCATCAACCAGGGGAGACTGATCTCTATCACGGGGGAGGAGACCAGAAATTGACACCACACCCAGGCAAACTCTATCACAAACTGTCATGCCTGCCACCTATTCTTTTCAGGGCCCTTTCATCTTTCCTAAAAATCACTGTCTCTCCCGGAAGAGGCCTACACCCCTGCCGCCTTCCCCTGTTAACATGGTGCTGATTCTGTGGTCATCATTTCACAGTATGTGCACATCCAACCATCATGCTGCCCCCTTCAACTGAGACAGGGTTGTATGTCAATTACCTCTCAAGAAATCCTTTGGAAGAAGAAATCACAACTAAAACATAAAATAAAAAAAAAATTTAAAGATGGCGTTGAATCCTGAATTCTAATCCACCTCACAAGTTACTCATCTTCCCCTGAGTATCTGCCATGTATACAGGAGGTATCCATGCCAATAAACTTCCGTTTGGTTTTCTCTGGTTAATCTCTCTTTTATTACAGGGGTATCAGCTAAGCACTCCGAAGGATACAGGAGAAATGAGCTTTCCTCCTCTATGGACCAAAGCCATGGAACTGGGTCAGGTCACCAACATAGCTGACGTTGGATGCTACTTCTGCCCCTACCTGAGGGCAAAGTCGCTGGTGCCTGGGCCAAGGGTACCATCTCCCATTGCTTCCAAAGCTTTCGATGCCCTTCCTCGACACTGGTGAGGTTTTCCCCTCCTCTCCCTACTCCTCCTGCTACTGTGGAAGAAGTCAGTGGCACTGGGGGCCACCCTCAGAGCTGGAGGCCCTGCTGGTGTGCCGGATCCCCCAAAGTACCACAGCTCCGACCCCCAGGTCACTCTGCAGGTGCTCGTGGTGCCCAGGTGCGGATGCCTCTCCCACTTTGTTACTCTGTTGCCTGGCTCTCAAAACAATGCTGCCTTGTACTCCCAATGTTTCAAAGAGAGTTTGTGCAGAAACAGCTCTTCTTTTGTTATTTAAATCGATCTCCCCACCCCCACCCCCACCCCCACCCCCACCCTGGAATTAAGGCACAAGTCCTTTGGGGGCTGAATGAGGAGACTCTGAGGGGTAGAAACCCAGCTTGAAGCCTCCCCTTCTTTTCGGCACCTGAGGCACAGTCAGCAGACCACAGCCTGGGCCTGAACGATTCTCTCCTCCCTCAGATGATGTATTTCCAAAGGGGCTCAGCTCCTCAGTCTGACAGACACCTTCCAATGTGCCCCGACATTTCTGAATTCTGAGGAAAGGTCCTCCTCATCTCAAGCTGCTCTCTGTGCCTCCCAAGCCCCTTCACCCCCGAGACAAGGGAAGGGGATCCAGGGAAATCACCCATAAAGTCGTGGGTGCCTGCAAGAAGGGGAAAGTGGTTTTTCATTCTCTGGGTGAGCATCAGCTGACCTGAACAATCAGCAGGACCACTTACTGCTTCCATCAAAGGGAAACAGAGCACCATAAATTTGGAGAAGAGCATCACATGAGGTCTTTAGCATTTCAAAACACACCCAAACTTCACAAAGTCTGCTTTCATCCAGAGACTTCTGGAGATGAGAGGTTTGGAGGTGTTACCTACAAGAGGATGACGTGGAATTGTAGTGAGTTAGTGAGCCTGCAAAAAAGAAGAGGGGCCCTACACCCCATCCCAGATCCCTGCAGCCTTCAAATAAAGAGGAAGAGAGAGCACAAGCCACAGAATGTGCCCAAGGACGTGGATGAAGGGATGTCCCACCTGGAAATATGCTTACGAGTGTGGACCACTGTCAGGGACCAAAGAGAGACACAGCTGGCCCCCTAGCATTGGAGGGGAGTGGGATGCAACTGACCGTGGCACACACCACCCTAGTTGACTGAAGCCACCAGCAGCACAGGAAGGCAACTGAGCAGACAAGATCAGGGCAGCCTCCCTCCTCACATGGGCTCCTGCTGTGGAAGCTGAGCCCAGCCATCACTCCATTCCTCCTCCCCAATACAAGGGAGTAGGCAGACCCTAGAACAGAGCAGGGAGAGGGGGAGGCACTAGAACCAGACCCATGGCTCATACACACACACACACACACACACACACACACACACACACACACCCCTCCAAAGTACAGGATTCAGAGGAAGAATGGAAAATGACCCACCCCTCACCCTCTCCAAGTCCTGAACCAAACCCTGGATGGGGCAGGCAGAGATTTAAATTGACTGTAAGATGTAGCTTTAAATTAGATTAGGCTGCCCTGAGTTTAAATAACCGAAAATGACTGGGAAGACATCTAATCTGCCCAAGATGTTTCTATGGGTTCCGGACCAGGCAGAAGCAGAGACTGCACGGTGGGGCAGTGACTGGAGGGGAAGAAAACTGCTCCCCACCCAGTTCACAGTGATGAAGAAGTAAGCTACATTTGCGATACTCTCCCTTAAACACACCTCAGACTTAACCCCTTTCTTCAGAACTCCTTTCCAGGGCTTCAAGTTGCTGTACAAGGCTAAGATTAGAAGGAAATACAGTAACACTTTAATAAGAAATTTCTTTAAAAGTCCCAAATTGATTTGGCCACCTTTTATATCCACAAATTACCCCCGAAGTGGTACTTTGCCTTTGTCTTCATCTCTGTACCTTCTAAGTTGAAGCTGTGACTGTGCTGGGATAAAAACCATGAATATGGAGAAAATATAAATAGTCCAAATTATTCCTTCCTCCTCCCACTTGAACCACTGCTCCTGCCTCTGCCTAAAAAAGACACTTGGAACATCTAGTCAGCAGTGAACAGACCTCTCTCTGTTCATTGAAATATTCTCCTGCAGCAAGTACGATCTGCTTGATCAACTTAAGATACAAATGTAATCACACTTGTTTATTACTCTAACTCCTCAAAGCCCCATTTATCTCCCCCTTCCCACCCCCCGGGAACTCTAAGATTTCCCTCTTCACTGAGATTCCCAAGAATCCAAGGATTTACGTCATCCCAAGGGAGTGAGTCCAGGCGGAAAGTGAGAAGTGTGGTCCCCGCCCGCCACACGGTGTCTCTGCTGAATGCTGGCTCCACGCAGTGCGGTGCACACAACAGTTTGCCACTGCAGAGTTGCTCTGACTCAACTGGTCCCCTATAACCCTGCTTTATAACCAGCCCCCTTGCTTCAGACTCACACATTAAGGCACAGTTCTCCAGAGCCAGAATCAAGCCAGTGGGCGTCCAGCCTCAGCCACGCATTGTGCTCCAACTTCTCCCTGTGAGCCTCTGTGATGAGTCCAGAGTGCCTAATGCAAACTGGCCCACCAGACTCCGTGAGCTTCCCTGACAAGGCTGCCTTGTTAAGCCAAACAAAAGGTTCTGTTCCACCCTTCAAAAAGAACTTGCATTAAGCATACTAGACAGTTTCACTCAAATGACTCTTTTCTGAACAAAGATCTATTCCACGGTTGTTTGCCACATCCACCTACAGAGTGAATTACTGAGGATTTCTCTTGCTAAAAATAATTGTATCAAACACCCTGTTTTGCATTTCAACTCTTAAGATTAATAAATTTGGTACCGCTAAGGACCTTCTGGAAGGGCGCTGAGCTTTAAGTCTGCAATGACAATCACATTCTTCCTGAACCGAACAAAATGGTAATTTGGTGCCATATTGTTGGGTTGTCACCTGATCTGCCGAATGCCACCTAGACCCACTCTCCCCCTTTGTTTTGTGCTTGGAAATCCTCTTTCTCAGTTCACAGTGGGATTTGGCCAATGAGACACACCTGAGAGAGGTGAGAGGCAAGTGTTGACCTCCACAGACCCCTTCTCCAGCTGGCTGGGCCCTCCCTGGCCCCTTCCCAGCTTCTAGCTGCTCTTGCTACCCCCAGGGCACTGCACTAGTCTTTGGTGGTCTCCCTAATCCTGCCCAGGCCTTGAAAAATGCCCCTTTTCTAGACTATCTTCACATTTCCAAGTTCACAGCTGCCATCTGTTTCCTGCTGGAACCATGACTGATAGAACAGGAGTAAGACTAAAACAAAGTCTCTGTTATTTAAGCAAACCAAGCTTTCGCTCACTGCAACGCTGTACACAGAACACGCTCCCACGGACAGGTGCTCCCCACCATCTCCGCCGTGACTCTATCCCTAGGCCTGAACATAAAAGGGGCCCCTCTCCTAATACCGAGGTTGTACTTGCAGAACCTTAGGGTGAATTATTTCTGCGAAGCAATACTCCACAGCTTGCGGCCAATGGCAAATTGATTTTCAATCAATCGGCCTTTCAGCATATTGGTCATTTGCTACAATAATTTTGGCAAGTTGGTTTTTGGTAAAGTGATCTTCCACCCTCAGTACTCCCCCTCCCATGCGCATTTCCTTGCTGTTTTGGTTTGAATTGAATGTCTGTCCCACTACAGTGTAGGATCATCTACCGGGAAGAATCACATGCTTCTTTCTCATCTTTGCGTTTTCCCCAGCCCTCTGCCAGGGCCCAACACAGTGTTTTGCACAAACAGCTACTCAGTAAATGTTTGTGAAAGAAAGTGGAATGAAAAAAAAAGATACAATGAAACACTGAAGCAAAGACAGACTGAATCCATCAGGAATATACTGTTATACAGAGACAGTCAGGGTTTCTCTCTCCTGGTGATACAGTCACTGAGAAAGGAAGGAAGGGAGGAAGGAAGGAAGGAGGTGGAAGGAAGCTTTCAGAAGAGGAAGGAAAGAAAACAAGAAGGGAAAATTAAGAAGCAAAGGAAGAGAAAGAGGAAAATATCCTTTCATAAATCTATCTTAAGTAAAAGAAATTATATATCTATATACTCACTGACAGTACGTGGGCAAGTCACACCTGAAAGGGTTTTGTCACTAAGACATCTTGATTATTTGCAACAAAGCCCCTCTTAAAAATCGCTAGTAATTACATAAATAATGCCCAACATGTACCTTCTTTAACAGGATTTTCAAATTTTAATTCTCAGACTACAGTTTTAATTCTCCCCAGAAAAAAAAATCTTGAAATTTAAAACTCAAACCAGAAGTCTGACCAGGATCCAAACATGAATATGGTAGATCTGTCTCTGATTTCTAAAATAGGACCAGAGAAATTACTTTCCCGGCAGTATTTTTAGCAGTGTGAGGGAAGGCGCTCCCTGTGCTGCTTCTTGGCAGGCTCACAGTCTGCCACTCCCGAGCCTGTCCCCTGAATCCTCCTGTCACTCCATCTCCTGCACCAGTCATCATCTGCACCCCTGCCTTGGAACCGATGAAGGGGTCCTCACGGCTTACTGGGGTTCCTTTGCCTGATGTGGGGATATTTAAGACAGCAAGAGCTCAGCGCCTTGACAACCATGCTGAGAAAAGAATTCATTTATCACCTAGTTACAAAGTTCCAGGAACAGCCCAATTTAAAGAGATACTAATTCATGCTTATTTAGGTGTTCTATATATTGCACTCATCCTTGGAGGAGCAGATACAATTTCCCTCTTTCTCTTTCTACAGATTAAAGGGGGGGACAGGTTCAGAGAGGTGAAATAACTTGCCCAATTCCCCAGCTAGTTAATAGTCAAAGCAATACTTAATGAATAACCAACATTTGTATAACGTGAAACTGTTTATCTTGCCCTTCTGCTCCTTGACCCTTGTAACAAACCCAAAAGATAAACTGGAATAGGTATTATTATTCCCATACCACAGAATGGAACACTGAGGTTCAGAGAAGAAAAGTAAATTCTCTAACCTAGCACATCTGGAAAGGCACAGTGTCAGGGGTGAGCCTGTGACTTCTGACTTCCCAGAGCCAGCGCTGCCTGCTGCCCAGGGGCTCTGACTCCGAAGGTAGCACCGTATTGTGTGTCAAAGAAGTAAAAGCCAGGACAGCTTTGCGAGGATGTCAAGTTAGTAAAACAGTGAGTGGTATTTCTGTGTCTAGATGGTCCCTGGGTAACTGTGTGGCTCATCTGGGGAAAAAGAAAGCGGGTGGGAGGAGAATCACTGACAACACATGGCATGCGGCTTATAGAAACCTCTTCCTTGCAAAGCATGACTCAGAAAAGCTGGGTGAACATATGTCCCATTTCTCTGGGACAGTCGTAATCTAGGCTGTTGTCCTGGTACAACTAGGCATGGTGCCCTCTTTTACTCTCAAATGCATCCTGGCTTGCACAATAAATCATATAGTTACCCTCCATACAGAAATTTGTACACATAATATTCTAAACCAAGTGCTTCTCCCACATTCTATGACACCCCAACACCTCACTGCAGCAGCAATTTTGATCAAACAGGTGCATCACGATACACTAATGTCAGGAACTCACAAGGGCAGAGGCCAGACTACCAGTGGAATTTGCACTTTCTCAGTATTTTCAAGTTGGTGAACAAAACAGCAAATCATCTTTCCCCAGGTGCACTGTAATCAGGGCTCCCTAGGAATTTTCCCAAAGCAATGTCCCTGGGAAGAGACAGAAAGAAAATATCTTACTGCTAGAGCTCTTGGTTGCTATCATAATGAGACTAAATTTGGAGAAGAAGCCACTTCACTTTTGAAAAATCACACATACACAAGACATAACCCATGATAATACTGTAAGTTTTTGAATCCTAGAAAAAAGAAAAAATACTGTGTCATTTTTTTCTAGCATGACAACTGCATGAGAAGAAGGAGCTGACCAGAGAGGCTAAATTACATTATGTCTCCTTTCAGACATAGCAGTTCGACCTTGGACATTTTAAACTCAGTGCATGAGTTTATAATTTCCTAAGCAGTCCTTCTGTCTTCTAATTGCCTTTAAAGGGACCAACAGTAAAAGCCAAGTCTTTCCAAACCCCTGGGCTTCACCCCAGGACAGCACATCGCACACTTTCCTGCATCAGCAGATCAGGTTACACGTGGTGCGAGAGAGCCCTGCCCGTCCTTCAAGGATCCATTACTGTGTTTTCCAGGCACCTATGGGACTCGGCCCTCCAATTTCTCACTTACTGGCTTCAGAGGCCACTCTCAATGTCATCAAGATTAAACCAGATCTCAGGGAGGCAACATAATGCTGGAGTTAAGAGCTTGTCTTTGGCGCTCAAGACCCAGGTCCAAATCCCCACTCTGCATTTATAAGCCTTGTGACTATGGCCAAGTTATTTACCTCCTCATCTGAAAGACGGGGATGGTGATGGTGCATAACTCACAGAGTGGGTGTGGGGACTCCACAAAATAATCCAGGTCAAGCACACACTGCCAGGCACATGGTATGTGCTCAAAACATATCCATTATCCATTCCCAGAAACTGAACATGACCTAAAACTTTCGATTACTTCAAATTATCCTGGCAAGGGAGAGGGTGATTTTCATAGAAAGAAGGAAGGATTTGGAATCAGAAAACCTGAATTCCAGTCCTGGTTTCTTTACTCACCAGCTTATATGGTTTAGGATGTTTAATTTCTTTAAATCTCAATTATTTTCTCCAACGCACCCCCAAAATTATAAATATCTCCTAGAGTCATTGAGAGGATCTGATGAAATAACGTAAGAAAAAAGGTTCATAAACCCAACAAATATTTTTATTACTATTATTATTAATCATCAAAATGAGACTAAGAGGAGAGACAAGCAAGATGGCAGAGTAGAAAGACACTTGTAGCTCACCCTCTCCCACAAATACACCAAAATTCACATCTACGGACCTACTCAGCCAACCAGAGCACCTGCTGAACTCTGACAGAACATCGCCCTCTTCAAAAGACAAAAACACCAAAAATCTGGTAGGAGTAAAGGAAAAAAGAAACAAGAAAAAGCAAAACAGTGTGGGACTGGTCTCGCCGGGAGGGAGCAGCAAAGGAGGACTGGCACTCATTCGCTGGGTCTCCCCCCTCCAACAGAGAGGCCAGTGGGATGGAGAGGGAGCCTCCGAGGCTCAGATCTTCCCTGAGCACCCCTTGACCAACAGAACTGAGTTAAATGGGCACAAAGGGTGCCCACGACACCCAGCCTGAGACGCGAGCCAGCAGCTGGGGGCCGGGATGGGCTGCCCAAGCCGGGAGGAGGACTGGGGCAGCTGCACTGAGGCAGCCCTGGGGACTGCAGGGGGCTGCATGCTGTGGCTGGAAGGGGATACGGAGTAGAACCACCTCGGTCCCCCATAAATTGCAAAAAAAACAAAGCAACATGGCTGGTGTTGCCCTAGGGGGAGGGGCACCGTAGCCTCTGCTCCTCAGACGCAAAGCCGCCATTACTGGCGCTTCTCGTGAGAAGAGAGGCAGGGCGAAGCCACAGCTGCCATCTCCTTCCGTGTGCAGCGCCCAGGTGGGGGTGGGGCCAAGACCTGAATCCGCACTGAGGGTTCCACAACCTCCTAGGCAGGACTGAGACTTGTTTACAGCCCGAGGCAGATAGGATCTTTCTGCCCTGGCACCTCAGAGAACTGCCACCAACACAAACAAGGAGCTGAGATTTGGCACAGAGCAGGGGCGGGGCCATTCCACGGTTTTCCCCGAGCCCGCCTTTGGAGCACCGACCCAAGGAGGAGCAGGCAGCAGCCCAGAGCAGCGGAGCGACCTGTGCCAAGAGAGGGCGGTGGCCACCCACCTTCCTGGCAGGAATGCAGCACCTGACCACAGTGCTGGGAGGGAGCACGATATGCCCACCTGCCTCACCCGAGTGCAACATCTGACTGCAGCATCGGGAGGGGGAGTGACCTGCCTGCCCACTGGGTAAGAGCTCAGCATCTGACCCAGTGGTGGGAGGGAGCACGATCTGCTAGCCAACAGCCACTGGGAGCAACACAGACAAGGGTACCAACAGAGGGCCTCTGGAAACAGCAAGCTGAGTTTGCAAAACAGGGCGAAGACACAAAGACCTCTCAATAAAATCATTAAGAGCACACCGTCTCCAGGAGAACTAGGTAACTGATACTCCTTAAGCCACAGTGCCAGAGAGATATCAGCAACATGAAGAAGCAGAGGAACCACTCGCAATTAAAAGATCAAGAGAAATCCCCTGAAAGCACGATCAAGGAAATAGACACTGATGGCCTACTAGATCAAGATTTCAAAAAAGGAGTGATCAAAGTACTGAAGGAACTAAAAGAAATAGTGTTTAGATATAAAATATGTCAAAAATGAAATAGAAGCTATAAAGAAGAACCAAGTAGAATTAGTAAACTCATTTGCTGAGATGAGAGCTGACCTAAAGGCTGTACAAAGCAGCTAGATCATGCAGAGGAACGAATAAGTGACCTAGAAGACAGGACAACAGAAAGCACCCAATCAGAACAGCTGAGAGAAAAACAAATAAAAATCAATGAAAACAATATAAGGGACCTATGGGATAATATAAAGTGTGCCAAGCTACACATAATAGGGGTTCCAGAAGGGGAAGAAAGAATAAAGGGGATTGAAAAGGTATTTGAAGAAATCATGACTGAAAACTTCCCAAACCTAAAGAAGGAATCAGATATCCAAGTACAAGAGGCTCAGAGGGTCTCAGACAGGAAGAACCCAAACAGACCCATACCAAGACACATCATAATCAAGATGGCCAGAGTCAAGGATAAAGAAATGATCCTAAAGGCAGCAAGAGAACAACAAAGAGTGAGTTACAAGGGAACCCCCATAAGGCTCTCAGCTGATTTCTCTACACAAACACTACAGGCCAGAAGGGAGTTGGCAAGATATATTCAAAGTCCTGAATAAAAAAAGATGCAGCCTAGGATACTCTATCCAGCAAGGCTATCCTTTAGACTAGGAGGAGAGAGAAGAACTTCACAGACAAGCAAAAACTAAAAAGAGTTTAGCAACACTAAACCCATGCTAAAAGAAATATTGACAGGTCTACTCTAAATAGAAAAGAAGCAGGATGCTACAAAAATGAGAAACTCGTAACTGGAAAGGAGATAACTGCCATGAATTACAAAAAGAATAAACACAAAATCGTAAAAGAAGACATCTAGATCATTAAGAGTGGGAGAGGGAAGCAAGGAAAGCCACTGTGGAAAACAGTATGGAGATTCCTCAAAAGACTAGGAATAGACTTACCACATGACCCAGGAATCCCACTCCTGAGCATATATCCAGAAGGAACCCTACTTCAAAATGACACCTGCACCCCAATGTTCATATAGCAGCACTATTTACAATAGCCAAGACATGGAAACAGCCTAAATGTCCATCAACAGATGACTGGATAAAGAAGATGTGGTATATTTATACAATGGAATACTATTCAGCCATAAAAACCGACAACATAACGCCATTTGCAGCAACATGGATGTCTCTGGAGAATGTCATTCTAAGTGAAGTAAGCCAGAAAGAGAAAGAAAAATACCATATGAGATTGCTCATATGCAGAATCTAAAATAAGTAAATAAATAAATACAAAACAGAAACAGACTCATAGACGTAGAATACAAACTTGTGGTTGCCAAGGGGGCAGGGGGTGGGAAGGGACAGGCTGGGACTTTAAAATGCAGAATAGATAAACAAGATTATACCGTCTCGGTGTGATCAACAAAATGGCATGTGAACAGCATAGCTGTAAAGAGCTGTGTCGATTTCAGTTTACCTGCATTCTCCAGACGGTTGGCTTTGGGGGATGTGTCAGTTCTCAACACTCACTCTTCTGCAGTGTCCCTGGGAATAGCTAAAATATCTACAACCTTACTACATAGTTTTGGGAAATAAATGCAATAAGAATTTAGAAATTACAGTTAAAAACTCAGTATTTTCAAAGGGAACCCCAAATTCCCCAGGTAACGAATCTGTATCTGTCCTCTACCTCACGCGCAAGGCAGAAGAATTCAAACATCTTCTTGGGGCATCTTCCTCGGGATCTAAGTTGGATCATCATCTCCAGGCCAGGCCATCTAGGACCACAGGATCTTTTTGTTAACGGCCTGTCCTCCACTGGACATTTGGTACGTGGTCTTACTTTTAAAACTTTCGCTTGTACCTCCACAGTTTTCAATAATTGGAAAGGAGGGAAAAAAAGTGATACGACTTTTCTCTAGCAAAGCAATAGTTTTGGGCCATTGCACCTTCCTATCTATTGTCATAACTTTTTATGTAACACTGAGGGTCACTTCTGGACCTCCTCGGGGAAGACATCAAAAAGCCTTGCTGCCCTGAGCCTCCCAGTGTTTGTTCCTCAGTCATTCATTCATGTGCATTTTATTGTATCTGTAATCACATCCCTATTTGATTGTACATGTCCACATTTATATAAAACTTGGCTTGGGGTTAGCAAAGACCTTGTTTCCCACAGCTCACCTCCTTTTAGCCCCCCCTGAGAAGGACGTCAACTGCACTAACAGTTCTCTTCACCCACCCCACCCAGCCCATACCCTGGAGAAGAAGTGAAGTGTGTCTGGTGAGTTTGGAGAAATGAACTGGGCATGCTCCACTCAACCCACTTTGGGTTCTCATTCGGAGCCAGCCTGGCCGCAGACAGGTGTGCTTGAAGCTGCTCTCTTGGGGGCATGGCAAGGAGCCTAAGTAGCAGGTGAGGCCAGCCCTGTCCTGCTGGTCCAGTGGCTGGTGAAGGTGCCTGTCTAATTCAAGGGTGGCTCTTGGGATCTGCCTTTCTCTTAGTTCCATCCTTCACTCAATTTGGAACTGGCACAGGGGGTGAAAAAGAGTCTTAAATTGTAATGTCTTAAAACTCGAATTCCTGGAATTTTATTAGCCCCCGCATCCACTCTCACTGTGTTCTCCATCCAAACCCATTTGTCTCACATGCCTGTCTCATCTCACATTGTACCTTTGTGAGTTCATCCTCTTCCTGTGACGCAGAAGGAATTGAGCTTAAGGGGGTCTCACTTGACTGCTCAATTTGGGAATTAGGAGATCCACACAAAGATAAAGTCAACCCTCCCTCCTCTCATTGAGCAAATCATGTGAGCTGCTTTTCCAGTAATGGAGATGGAGTCATTCAAACCATCCGCACCCTCTCACTCGGGCTCTCGGGGTGAGAAGACATCCAGCATTAACAATGCACTCAACGGCTATGGAAAAGCAGGACAGACACACAGGAGGATTATCCCCATGACCTCGGCATCTTTAGCTCAGTGCCAGAACAACATGAGCAAAGAGTTTCAGGCAAAGTCAGCAAAAGGGATGCTTGTCAGCTAGAGGGTGGCTGTGCTCTCGTGGTGGAGGAGTATGGAAACCCTTGGAGCTGGCAGCTTGCGTTCAGATCCCAGCTTCCCTGCTTACTGATCGGTTGCCTGGCTTCAGGAATGTTATTTAGCACTCTGCCCCAGCTTCTGTGAAATGAGGTTAGTAACAGTATCTCTCTCTCAGATTTGGTATAGGACTAAACGAACACTTGTAAAACACTTAGCCAGTGCCAAGTGTATAGTAAACAGTCAGTACATGTTGGCTATCATTTGAGCATGAAGGTGATGGTACACATGGAAACAGAAACATTGCGTGAGATTCAATTTTGGCATCCATGATGGTAACAGAGCAAAACATCTGGCTGTCTTATAACAGCCCAACGTAACTCCATCCATCATGACAGTTCAACAGAGCTCTTTTTGAGGTTAGTTATGCACTCAGCGCCTTTCATCTTAAATAATTATGTACATGTAACTTATACTTTAATTAACTGGTGAATTGCGAGCTAAATGTTATTTGAGCTGCCAGCTACAAGTGTGACAGCACTGACATTCCCAGATAACTTAGAAGCCATTGAGATTTCCATCGCTGTTGGTCTCAGAGAATCGCCTGCTCCATAATCTACTCATTCACATCCACATCACACCGGCTCTGCACGCAACATCTCGAGCCCGTAGCTTTGGGTAGCAGTCTCCGTGTGGGACAGCACAGAGGCTAGCCAGAAATAAAAGCGGCAAGTAGAATAAAGGGGACTGGGTAAGAGGGCATAAATTCAAAGGCATCTCCTCAAATTCTCTGAAGGCACAGAAAAGCAGCCCTGTAAGCAGTGATCAATTTCCTCAAAGAGGATCCTTGCAAGGAAATGAGCTGAGTTCCCATAGAGTCCATCAGAATTCAGGTTTCACACTTTCTTTGAGCTCTGCACACAATGGAGCCCATCCCCTAATTGCTATATATTGCTTCAAATGTGAGAAACACAGGATGTTCTGTTTTTATGGTAATTGATGGTCTTGTTCCGAAAATGTAAAACACCAGTTGCTGAAACAACTGTTCAATTAAGTTGTAGCTGCATTTCCCCGGGCAGGGTGGTTCAGCTGTACTACAGGCAGCATTCTTGCTCTCACAGTAGGGGCTTATTTTTGCTTCCTCTCATGCTGTGACTGAAGACGCCATGCCACCGCTGGAGGAAGAATATGCCTTCCAGTTCGTGTAGTCCTGCAGAACAGGACTCTGCAGTGAATCACAAATCTCACACTTAATAGAGACCAAATAGAATTAACTTTTTAATAAATGCATCTGCATATTAAACTAAGCAGCTGCTTTCAACTCGAGGTTTAGTGGAAAGCTGAAAGGCATTTGAAAATGCTAGGAAATGTGTGCATGTAACGTGGACTTTGCGGTTGTAAGGCTAAGAAGCAGTTGCAAGTTTTGATTGACCCAGCAGCTCCTGCCCAGAGGTCTCTCTGCTGGGAATCCATGCTGCACGGTAGAAACGTCTCTCTTGGCCCCAAGGTGGTAGCTCAGAGAGAACACTTCAAATTTCAGGTCGGAGGCGGCTGAAAGAACTTGGCAAAACTCCACCTCTGACTCCCAACCCTCTCAAAAGAGTTGGAGGATCTCAGTGTCACAACAGAGACCCCCACCAGCAGGGCACACGGGGCAGTTTTCCAGCTCCCATAAATAAAGGGCAATATAAGACATTTATCTGAGTTTGCCACCCCGTGAATAAAAGGATGTAAGTTTCCCAGAAGGAATGTGTGAGCCCAGAAGAGACTTTTAAAAATTGTATGTATATATTTATATATTTGTATATATTTACATATGACTTACATTTTTTAATTTATAAAGATATAGTAATCATGGCATAGAAATAAAATTTCCAAATGGGGACACTTTTAAACTCAGAGACAAAGTCAGTAGACCTTGGTCTGAAATGAACTGACGGTGGTGACTGTCTATGGAAAAGATGAGGTCACCACGTGACGCAGCTACTCATTTTCAGCCGGAACAACTGAGCTGTCAACGCATTAGTCTGTGAGGTGTGAGCTCCCTGATGAGTGCACACTATGATTCGATGCAATCAGTTAAGGAGAGACTTTGGGTCTTGATTACAGCATCACGGATAGTGTATGAACTGGTCACCTGCCCATCAAAGAAAGCCCAACTACTTTCTAAAAGCAGCAGAGGCCTGTATCAGGGAGGGAAGGACGTTCTTTCCTTATATAAACTGCATGTCTAGTACATTTCCGCAGCCCAAGATCATTTTTACTATAAACATCATCTTGTTATGGAACTCCCTGTGCTTTCAAAGTTCTTTAAATCACTAATTAGTTATGCCACATTAATAGCAACTTCCAAGTTCTGTATCTTTCCATACTGATAGTTCTGTTGGGGAAAAAAAAAAGTTCTGGGTCCTTGCATACCACTCTCTACCCCGCGGGACGGCTTCAGCCACACCTCCATTCCAGAAACACAAGAGCTCACAGTTGAAATAAACCACCCCCAGGCCTCAGTCTGGGACTTTGACCACAGGGAAGAATGAGATAGTGTCTTGAAAGTGATCACAGGTAGGATCCATTTAGCTCTAGCTCTGTGTCCTGAGGCTGGGGCCGGAGAGGTTCAGAATATAAATAGAGCTCATCACTGCTCATTTCCAGCCATTCTGCCTCAAAGGGCTGCCCAGTGTACGTGTGCCACAGCAAACCCAAACCTTGGATGAAAGCATATCTGGAAATAGCCTTCATGTCAAAAAACAAGTTCAAGGACAGAAGGATTAAAGGGTGAAGTAGGATAGAGACATGCTTTCTTGTTACAGAACTGGCTTGCGATAAAATGCTGTAACATAAAGGCGGATTCTCGGAAAGCCACAGGAGAAAGCATCTCTACTCCTTCCAGACCAGGACAGAACTTCAGACCTTAAAGGAACAGGGCGCTAGTGAGGAAGAAGCCTAATTCTCATGAACTGTGGAAACCCAAGGTCCCAGGGGAGCCCCAGTTCCGCCTAAAGAAAGCGACTCCATGATGAGAGTACACCTCTTTGGGGGAATTGTCCTCTTCTATGTCCTTTCGTTGTTTTCAACATAACCAAAAGGGGGAAAAAGTAATTTTTAAATAAGAATCTATATAAATACATCCACTCATAAGAAAAGAATGCTTTGCCAGACCATCTGTCCTGATTTTCTGTTTAGGAAATACTACCATTTTATCCTGATTTATACAGTCAGCATTTATTGAGCACGTACTACATGCAGGGGGCTAACCTAGATCCTAGGAAAACCACATCAAGAAAGCCAGTGCCCAGCCCTCAAAGGTTTACTAGCTACACATGAAACAAATAACTCAATATAAAAGCTGAACTGATCAGTTTGCTTGGCATTTGATGGAAACTCAGTATTTTTTTTAAGTAAAATTTAAATAGATGAATGATAAAGAGTTGTAAAAAAGAGAATGCCTAAGTCCGAACTGGGTCAGGGGAGACATCACAGAGGAGGTGATATATGAACTAAGAACTCATGGATACATTAAAATTCCCCAGGAGGATGGACAAGGATGGAGGCAAAGGCACAGTCATGGAACTGCAGACAGATCAGCACTGCAGCTGGGACTCGCAATGGGAGGTGGCAAAAGACAAGGCTTGGAGTGTAGGTCAAATCCAGATCCCGAGAAGCAGCCTGAGGTTAGCACTTCTGCTAGAAGCCATGAGGGGGTCGTTGTAGTCGTACATTGAAATCATCTCCTTAGCTCCATCTGGAAAAAGGAACTGAGTCCATCAAGAATGGCTACAAGGATGAGACCCAAAATCAGGCACGGAAAAGAGGAGGGTTTCAGAAACTCTTGGAGAAAAGATGGAATTGGCAGGGAGGCCTTGGTGACTAATGGAATCTGGGAAGAAAGGGAGAGGAAGGAAGACACGAAGGATAGCTCTAGAGATTCCAAGCTGAGTGACTCGGAAAGACATGGAGAGTCTGATTTGAGAGACGGTGAGTGTGGAAAGCCAGGGGTTAGGAAAGAGACACAGGTCATGAGTTCTGTTTGGGGACACTGACTTTCAGACTAGCTGGAATCAGATGGGAAAACCCACTAGGCAAAGAGAACAAGTTGTGAGGCCAGGAGGGGTGGCCGATAAGATTAAAACTTGAGGGTCACAGAGTCATCAACACCAGGAACTTTGGGATAATCTGAAAGTAACAACCAGTATCATAACTACTATAAAAGCAAATAACATGTCTTGTTATTGCTAGCAATATGCCTGGCACTGCATAGTGTTTTATATGGATTCCATGTAATTCTCATAACAAATCTTTGAAGTAGGTGTAATTTTTATCCTCATTTTTTCAGATGAGTCAACTGGCACAATATGGAGATTGTCTTGTCCTAGGTCCTGCAACCAGCAAGTGCTGGAGCTGGGACACTGCCTGTCTCTGGAGCAGAGAGGTTCTAAACAAGAGGACAAGTCTACAATCTACCCGAAAAATGTGTTTTGCTTAACCAGCATGATACTTTCATAAATTAAATTTGAATGGCTTTGGCCATAATCCAGACCCCACTCCACAAGTTCACCACCCTCCCCTGGCACACCATTTTGTCTTAATTCCACCTACATAAGGTGATGGACACTGAGATGAACTGTCCAGCTCCCAAAGGACAGCTCCTTCAGGGTTTGCCTCAGCTGCAGAGAGCTGCCTCCCCCAAGATCACACCTCTTCCGGGGCTGCTCACATTCAGTGACTCAGGGAGTAAGAAGGGGACAGGCCATCTTGGCCCAACACAGGATAACTAAGGGGCCATCCCAACCTCAGAGCCCTAGTGAGCATCAATGAGGCAGTCAGCACGCATCACAACTCACCACCTTCTTCCCAATCCTGCTTCCTTCCCTCCCTTCCACGGGTGTGACTGTCTGGAGGGCTTCCCAATCAATGTTTTGCTCACTAAACTCCAACCCCGAGTCTGCTTCCTGGAGGACCCAGCCTGTGCTACATAACCTGCCTGTTCCTTGAACACAGTGAATTGTGACGTCTACAAAAGGCTCAAGCATTGTCTTAAGGGTTTCTGGATCTTTAAGACTTAGA
Organism: Camelus ferus; assembly: GCF_009834535.1. Taxonomy (NCBI): domain Eukaryota; kingdom Metazoa; phylum Chordata; class Mammalia; order Artiodactyla; family Camelidae; genus Camelus; species Camelus ferus. The sequence continues at coordinate 11,282,441 of NC_045724.1, forward strand.
CACCTTAGTATACAAACAAAAGCAAATTCGGAGGGCCTCAGTTGCCAGCTGAACAGAAGTTAACTCGGGTTCCTTTCCAGGCAAGAAAACCTACTGGGAGCCCAGGCTGGAGTTGCTCCAACCTTAGCTCCCACCTGCCTTCCCTACATCTTTATTTTGCAATGCCTGCTTTCTGAGGCTCGGAGCCAAAAACCTAACCTGTCTAAGGCTGAGGCCTAGGGGGTACAGTCACTGTTGCCCGGCTCACTCCGGCTCCACTCAGTGACAGAGTCGATGGAAGCAGAGGGGTTAACACAGATCTCACTGGCACTCATTCAGTCCTTTGGCTGAGAACTTTGCCTGCTCCCTCAGCATCCTCTGTTAAAATGCAAGTAAACTGGTATACATCTTGGGATATATATATCTTCAATATTTACCTATTGATTAAAAAGATGAGAACTCACACCAAAATGTGAACAGTGGTTTTCTCTGGGTTGTAGAATTGTTGGTGTTTCTTTTCTTTCTTTTCCTACGTACGTATTTTCTAAAATAAGCCTGAGGTGTTTTTATAACAAGCAAGAAAATGTTTAAATGATTTTTCAGAGATAAAGGACCTGTACCCATCTCCTCCACAAATAACCTCAGGAAAGGGAGCCCACTAAGCTATGGGCGCGAGACGAAGGGATTAATACTCTATTGTTAATTAGCTAGAAAGCCAGCCAGCAGACCTCGGAGCCCCATGGAAAGGAGATGTGGGAAGGGTTCTAAAATCAGGTGAAGCGGGCCATGGTCAAGGAGCCAGAGTTTTACAATCAAGGCATCCAAGGTCAACAGGAGGAGGAAGGCTTTGCAAAAATGGACACGAGAGGCAATGCACTAACCTCATTCCTCACCGCCCTGGCCGCCAGCCCCCAAGGCGTGCAGGAGACGCAGCCTACAGCTCTTTCACCCTTTGTGCGCAGCTGGGCATCTGCCTGCCCCTCCTCCTCTGACGATTTCTGAAGCCCCATTCACCTCTCACCTTGAATTTCAAGTCTAGAACTAGCACTTGATTCCCTGTCTCACCTCCTCCAGGCCCTGCCCTGGAGCTTGTCACCGCCCAGGGAAGAGAGGAGTCTTTCAAACAGCAGCCCAAACAAGAACAGCAGGAGAACAGGAAAGGGACCCCTCCAGCTGGCCTTGTCTATACTCCGCTGATGCCTTCCACCCAAGACCAACTTCACCGGCATCTCACGCCCCTGGCCTGATGACCTGGCTGGCTCCTTTGCTTCAGCATGGCTCCCCCAGGAACCATGCTGCACCATGGGGTCTGCTGCCCCCCCAGTCGGCCCTGACCCACTGCAGTCCACCTGCACGTGGGGATGTGCAGACATCTCTCCCGCTCTATAGAAGACAAAGAAGGCTCAGGACTGAACCCTAGCACTGACTCTGCCCTGCAGGTCTCTCTCATCTCCAGATGTTACTAGAGCCCCCGCCTCCCACTGAAGCGTGGCCCAGGGAGGGAGGAAGCAGGGAGAAAGTACAGGCGCCCCAGTACCTTTCCTTTCCTTCTCCAGAGGGGACAAGGTCAGCGCTTGTGCCCAGGTCCCCTTGGGTCCCTTTCTATCATTTTGTGCGTAAGCCAGGTCCCTGGCTTTTCCTTTCAACAGCCAGCAACGAAGGGTCTTTTCTGAAAGTGCTACCAGAGCCCGCTTTGCTCGCATACCTGGAAAGTGGAAGTGTCCGAGAATTTCTGTCCCCCACGCCCAGCCCCCTCCCCCTCGTGGTCCTTATCAATAGCTAATAGGGCTGGAGCATGAAAGCCTCAGCAGCCTTGCTCTGGGTTGGGAGAACTCTGGAACGCAACCTGTACCCTAGAGCTCCCTCTAGGTCAGGGGGTGGGGGGAGGCTATTCTCCGGGCTCCCTCCATGTACTGATGCCCCACCTCCTCGCCCGTCTCCCTGGCTGCTAACTTCACTACATCACTTGCACGTTAACTTTCTCTCCAGGTCCGCTTCTGGGTACATGACTTAAGTCACTCTCCCTCTGCCTCTCTTCTTTCTTTTCCTGGAAGGGGTGAATTCGAACCCCTTCTATAATCTACATTCTTTCTACTGCAGTTCAGCAAATTTCATTTCTTATAGTGGAGAGACCACTGGGTTGTTTTTTTGTTTTTTTAATGTTTTTCTAAAGAAGTACCAAGAAGAGTGATTCGGCACAATCTTCTTTTAACAAGAGAGATACACTCTGGGGGAAAAAAAAAAGGAAACCCAGGAACCTTCTCAGACGTGGCATTAATAGACAACTGACAAGAGCCCTGGGCCATTTATCTCAGAATTTTGAACTTAGAATATTCCTGACCCCTTTTATTGAATTTCACATTAAACTTGTTCAATTAAGTTCAACCAAATTGCAAGTTATCCTCCAGATACTGAATTTGACCTGCTTTTTAAAAATGGGTTAAATATTCGGTCTGCGCCCTCTGACATCAGACAGCATTCCATAATTAACATAAGCTTAAAAATCAGAGCCAGATCTCTTGGCAACAAACTGTCAATAAGATGCAGTCTGCAGAGACCTGACTAGGTCTGCTTCTGATTGGTTTTAAGGTTTAATCTGGTGCAGGAAGCTCCTGATTTCTTCTTCAAATCCATGCTGCTTACATCAGCGCATAAGGAAGCACTGTTAAGCTCGGGCAAGGTATCAATCAGGACAAGCCTAAACGAAAGCATTTACCGTAAAATAAAAGGTCACCCACAATGTCAATCTAGAGTCTAGGGTCCCAGTTTCAGGGCAGAGGGAAGGTTTGATGCTTGTCTTTCCACCAATATTCTAGACTGACTTTAGGAACATCATTTTATAACCTCTAAGTGAATATGTTCCAAAGAACGCTGATAACAAAAGGGAACAGATTCCATGAAATTAATTTTCATCCTCCTGTGAACCTCCTCAGGGTCTGCCAAACAGAACAGAGCAAAGCAAAGAATTACTACCAAAGTTGTGTGTAATTCAGGAACACAATTAAACCAAAGGTTGCTACTAAGTTATTCTCCTCTTTGTAGCCAAATTAATAGTAATACCTGGACAAGAAACAGCCAGCAACTCCTGGAAAGCAGGAAATTACACGTGGTGTAGAAAGGAGGCTGCACGTGGTATAAAAAGGACCAAGTAAATAATACCAGCTAAGGTTTCTGAGTGCTTACTATATAAACAGACACTGTTTTCAAAGCTTTGTCACATTAAACCACTTAATCCTCACAGCAACCCAGTGAGCTAAGTACTATTACTATCCCCACTTTCCAGAAAAGGAAACAGAGACACAAAGAGCAGGCCGTTTGTCCCTGTTACACAGTTTTAAGTGGTGGTCAGGATTTAAACTCACAGGTTTGCTCCTAAGCCCATATACTTCCGAACTGCAGAATCCTGCTGCTTCTGAGAAGACTGGCCCTGTTCAAAAAATACTTCCTTCACAATCAGCCAGGAAACCTAAAACCCCTTCTGTGGGACCAATTCCGTGGAAAAGGCCTAAGTGAACGTGCAAGTAAGAGAGGAAAGCAACCCCTAGGGCCCAGGGGCCCCGGCACCCCCCCCCCCGGGTGCACAGACCAGCACCACTCCCAGGGACTCCAGTGTGAGCAGTGCCCCCGGAGCTGGGCAACCCCGAAGCAGGAGCAAAGTGATCAAGTCAGTGATGCACTGGGGATATTCTGGATGGGACTGAGGTCAGAAAGAGAAAAGTAGGGGACGCCTGGGGGTGGGCCTCTAGGCCAGCTGAGCAGTAGTGTGAAGGCTGTTGGCATTTGGTATCAAGAAAAAACCTTAACCAAATAAGAGCTGGGAGGTGACTGAAGAAATTCTTGGGCTACTCAGAATTCTGACAGATTAGATCAGCACTTAAATTTGCTTTGCATTCCTAACTGCCCATTGGCTTCCTCTCAAATCAATCCCAACAGGACTCACTCTGGGTTAAAGAGTAAAATGACCATGTGGAAACTTAGAAGCTGAGATAAAGAGCAGGGGCATGATGACCAATAAGTAAGGGAGGAGTGGATTGCTAGGGGTCCTAAAAATCAGGAAGAAGAATGAAGTCTTAGCACAAGAGAGGACAAGAGACTGTCACATGATTTTGGAGGGAAGAATGTCAGGATAGAAACGTTTAACCACTCGATCCAAATGTGTTTATGAGATTCATCCCATAGGGATTCATGTCTGTGCCCAATACAATGTTACCCTCTCTTCAGTCAAACCCTTAGATCATCTACGTTTACTTGGAGGATTCTAAATAGGAAACTTTACAGAAGATACACCGAAGTGAAGCAGCGGAGTAACAGAGTAACATTGTGAAATTTCACAATGCCAGGTATCATTACAGTAAATCACTCTGCCCGACAAGTATCTCCACATTCTGCAGATGGTACATAATAGTGGTGTTTTGTTGAGCAGCTTATACTGTGCCTTCTGTAGAGAGATATCCTGTTTAACACGAGCTTTCCTTTGTCCTCAACCACCTGGGTTCACTTTCTATGACGACTCTGAAATATTCGTGAGTTACTGGGTAGCACATAAATTTCTAGGAGGTCTGGAGAATGAGATGCAAGGCTCACCTTTTAAAAACAAAGCCCAACTTCAAACCACAGACCAGGCCAAATGAGGAAATCAGCATGCGCTAAGCACTGGCAGGAAATGCTGCCACAACCACCAGGGCCACCAAAAATCAAGGCTCCACTCCCAGCATGTTTTCTCATGTTTTTCACATATGAACTGCAGACTCATGCAGATGCATCTGACTGCAGAGTCTGGGTCCTGTACTTTCATCCTCCCTGCAAAAAGATTTGAAATTTGCATCTTCTATTTTGGGGAGGTAAAAAGTCATTATAAGAGAGGTTTCCCTAAACAGAGAAAGGCCACGCAAAAGAGCATGAACAGTCATGAAGGTGACACACGCTCACTACTTTGGAACTTCAAATTTTAGGCACAGCATCATCTACATGAGTCCTGTCCCATCTGGACCAAAGCCCCGAAGAAGGCAACAACTGACTCTGATGTCCCTCAGAGATGGCTCTTCCGGCTCTTCTCCTTTGGTCTGCCCTGACATCGGCCACAGAGGCTGGTCTTGGGGCAGGGAGGAAACCAGAAAGCGGAGTGAGAAGAGTGTGTGTGTTTGATTTAAGAAACTTGTCTCAGCGGGGAGGGTATAGCTCAAGTGGTAGAGCACATGTTTAGCATGCACAAGGTCCTGGATTCAATCCCCAGTACCTCCTCTAAAAATAAACCTAATTACACCACCACCACCACCCCCCACAAACAAAACAAAACAAACAAAAAAAGAAACTTGTCTCAAACAATTGGTTGAAGGTGAATGCTAAAGAATTTGCATCTTTAACTCACAGCCTTGGGAGGTAGGTCACATTTTACTACACTCCACATCAAGGAAACCAAACAGCAAAGAAAGTTGTTCCACTGGGTCTCAATACCACTGTCCACCCAGCTCCTGATGGACCTCACTGCACTCCGACAACATTTTTATTTTTCAGTCTTCTGGCACTTATGTCTTTAAAACTTCTCAGCTAAAATACAAGGTTTTGTGGGGAGGGTATAGCTCAGTGGTAGAGGACATGTTTGGCATGCACAAGGTTCAACGCCTAGTGCCTCCATTTTTTAAAAAAATAATTAATTAATTAATTAATTTAAAAACCTAATTACTTCCCCTGTCCCACACAAAACTAAAATCTAAAATACTAAGTATTTTTTATTTCTGTATCTATCTTTTAATTTCCCAAATGTTTATTATCGTAGATTCTCCAAAAATGCCTCTTGAACAATACAACATAGACTTAAAAAAGCTTAAATCGTCTACAGTCTCTGCCTTTATTGACCTGAACCCTGTGTATCACAACTGCTGAGAAAGACTTCTTGCTTCCTGTGAAATAAATAATTACAGCCTGCCACACAATACATATAATGCTCTTTAACCAGCATAACTACATTTACCCTCGCAGGCACTCATTCTTTGTAATTACTGCTTATATGAAAATAAACCTCAGCTGAAAGCTACGAGAAATATCAATACGAAATAGCACCTCTAACTTGCCAACACTGTGGAGATGTTTACCGATATGTGCACCCCGTTTATGTGCGCTGCCCACTGAAATAGCGCCAGCAGTTCACAAATTCCTCTAAGATTAAATCTTATTGACAAGGCAACAAAATGGAATGGAAAAATGCTGTCAGCTCAGTGATCTGTTCAAGTTATCCATGATAATCAATAATTCTTGATTTCAGGATTTCTAACAGAACCCACTCTAATGAGTGCTAATTACGTTTCGTTGGCATCCCCCCCAGTGAGGACATCCTTCATTATTCTTACCTTTTGTCTTTAATGGAAGGAAGCTGTCATCATGACAAGACACAGGTATGAATCCTGCCTCTGTCTCTTGCTATCTGGCAGACTCTGGGTAAGTTATTTCACCTCTCTGAGCCTCCATTTTCCTATCTTAGAACTGGTATTTCTCAGGATTTTTTTTAGAGGGCCATACTAAAGGTATTAACAAGCAGGAAATTAATGTTAATATACTTTACATAAACTCACAGCATAATTTCCACTAGTATTCAGAGGTAGAAATGTAACTGAGCAGGACTGTATGGGGCCCTCCTAGGAAAGACCACTCCACCATATCCCCTGCTCCTCTCTGAAATACCTAGATATCTTTTTTTTTTTAATTGAAGTATAGTCAGTTTACAATGTGTCAATCTCTGGTGTACAGCACAATGCCTCAGTCATACATATATTCATTTTCATATGCTTTTTCATTATAGGTTACTACAAGATATTGAATATCACTCCCTGTGCTGTACAGTATAAACTTGTTTATTTTATATATAGTAGTCAGTATCTGCAAATCTCGAACTCCCAATTCATCCCTTCCCACCCACTTCCCCCGCCCTGTAACAACAAGTTTATTTTCTATGTCTGTGAGTCTGTGAAATACCTAGATATCTGATGGACACTTCCTGAGTTGTTCTGCAGATGCTAAAACACCCACCAAATGGAAGAAATTAACTATTTGATGACCACGAGCCCCAAAAACTACTGGCACCTAAGGATTGATAATGTTAACTCCTGTGACACTGCCCTGTTACCTCACCATCAACCCATCAGAGAACTGTGCACAAGCTGATCCACATACCCTGAGACACCAGTCCGTCCTCTGGCTTCTAAAATTGCTTTGCTGAAACCCTTCAAGGAGGTCAAGGTTTTGAGCACGGGCCACCCCTTCTCTTTGTATTGGCGCCTTTATGATAAATGCTTCATTTTCCTTCACCACAACCCAGTGTCAGTACATCAGCTTTACTGTGCCCACGGGCAAGCGGATCCAAGATTGGTTTGGTAACAGAAATGAACATCACTTGCCAGATACACGGGTGTATTTCCTTTAAACTGGGTTAACATGCTTTACAATAGACCAGGAGGAGATCAGATCAAGACTGCAAACTAAGAGCACCCTAAAACCTTTTTCTCATCTCAAATCCCCATAAATGACAAGAAAAAAATATTTAATTGAAAACAGTACTGGAAAATAAGATGTGGTGCCCTCAACAGAACAGAAATTATTAAAATTCCTAAAAAATTAAAGGCAGATGAGTTTATATTGAAGGAAGAAGTAATAGCCAAAAGAGACAAAAGAGAGAACTGATGGAATGAGAACTGATGAGAGTATCTTTGGGCTCCAAGTTGAGAGACAATAGATGAAAAGAACAAGAGAGGATCCAGGGTCAACCAGAAGGGTGACTGGCTGAGGTACTCTGAACCCTTTGTCCATCTGCTTGTACCAGGTAGGTTCAGGAGAGGCTTCTGTCCCAAGACAGGAGCAATGTACAACCAGGAAGATGTCACTCCTGATAGTCAGGACTTGGGACAGTATTCACTGCCACCCAGAAGGAATGGGAATTCTCCATCACCAAGGAGGCCACGGCCACATCTCTGCCTGGAATCCTGGAAACAGGCCAGGTAATCAGATAAGGCAGAGACAGACAAACCTAGGAGCTCAGATTCCAATGAGCATGAAAACCTGGCAAATATTTAAGGAAAAATAATCCTCTGAATGAAAAGGACCATGGTCACCATACAGATAAACTAATATCCAAAGAAACAAAGATAACAAATGAGACTGTAAAAGAAGTATGTGGGGTACCTGCAGTTAACATCCTCGGAGGAGCAAGAAGGTGATGTCTCCTTTTAACAAAAGCACATTATTATAAACAAAGATGAGGGGCCTTGGAAAGGAAGATTGCAATTACTGAAAAATTTTTAAAAACTCAATAAATGTGCTGAATAGCAGAAAAGATGTAACTGAAGGATGATTACTTAGCTAGAAGATACAACTGAGGATCCTCCCAGAACACAGCTCAAAGAGGACAAACAAAAGGTGAATATGAAAAAAAAAAAAAAAGATTCAAGAGTTCCAACATCTGCCTATAGGAATTCCAAAAAGAGAAAACAGAGAGAAGAAATACTCATAGAAATAAAAAGATTCCCAGAAAAGATAAAAATATCTTCAGAGTAAACAGGTTCAACAAATGTCCAGCAGCTCACAGATACAAAGAAACCAGTGGTTACCAGTAGGGAGAGAGGAGGGGGTGAGGCAGGACAGGGCCAGGGGATTAAGAGGTATAAACTATTCAGTATAAAATAAGCTACAAGGACATACTGTACAACACAGGGAATATAGTCAATGCTTTATAATAACTATAAATGGAGTATAACCTTTAAAAATTGTGAACCACTATATTGTACACCTGTAACTTATTTTGTACAGCAACTATACTTCAACAACAACAACAACAACAACAACAGACACTAAAAAATAAAATAAAAATAAAGAACAAATGTCAGGGATGAATGAAAGTATACAAATACACCAAGTTCAATGCCTGGAGGTGGAGAGTATCTACAAAGAAATAACAATCAGATTGTCATAAAAATAGATTTTAAAAAAAGTCAATAGAATTCGAATTTACTACTACAAGCGGACTGTTTAGCAATTTCACATACTCAAATGCTGTATTATGCAGAATATACTCAAGTTGTTTTTTAATTATCAAGATGGAGAAAAAACTACATTAAAATATTCTTATTGAGCAAAAAAAATCAGATTATAGTTTTCTCATAGACAATAATGAATGCAAAACTAATGAAGTATTTTCAGTTTTATGTGATAAAATAATCATGATTTTGAAATTCTACATCTGGTCACAGTATCATTAAGAAACAACAAACTTGCAAACATGCAAGGATTCAGGAAGTTTTCCATCCACATTTTATGATCTGAAAGAATACAGGAAAATCAGCCCCGAGCAAAACCAAATAAACAAATCTAACCCAAGAGAAAGAAGTAATACATCTAAAATGGTGAAGAAAAGCTAAAAAACTTTACTGCTAAGTGACAATTCCAGATGATGTTGACGTGGAAAACAGTGGCTAGGGAAGTGGAGGAAAGTGGGACTGTGACAGGAATGTTTGGGAAAGGATGGTGGACGTAAAAGTGGGCTGGTTTAGGGAAAGGATGCAGATATTAACTAATTACAGATGTCGATTCCAAAATATGCTTATATATAAATGATAACAATCTTAATTTAATTGCTTACCCAGGTTTAAAGCATTATTGCTGTTTAAAAAAAACAATAAATCAATAAAGGTGAAAATCTGTGTTAAATGCAAAGCAAAGATTGAAAATAACTCAATAGAAAAACAACTGACTGGGCAGCTTCTTTGAGGAGATAGTCAGAAAAGGTTTCTCTGGGAAGGGACAGTCATTTAAGCCACTGCCTGACTTAAAAAAGAAGAAAGCTGGACATTTAAATCAGAAAGAAAAACATCCAAAGAGAAGACTGATACTAAGCTAAACTCCCTAAAGCAGGGGTAACTTGGTGTGTTTCAGGAACTGAAAATAGGCCGGCGCACAGTAGGGAAAAGGGAGAGTGGAGGGTGAGGTCAACAAGGTCGGTATGAGCCGCATCCTCCAGGGTTTTGTAAGCAGAAGTAAGGGGTTTGGATTATATTCTCAGCGAGACAGGAAGTAATCAGAAGATTTTAAGCAGAGGACAGTTGAATTTACATATTTTAAAGGTGACTCTGGCTGAAGCAGCCTTCTTTTGCTTCCTTTGTGTTGCTTAGGACGTAGAAAGCTGCAAAGGACATTACTCCTCCTCCTCTAACAAGGAGAAAAGGCCAAGAAACCTACAAAACCCGTTTCTTGAGTTCATCACAAGCTGAGAACACAAGACAAGCAAGTAAACCAAACGCGAAAGAGAAACAATCCCGTCCGAGGAAAAACGGTTTCATGAACTGTCTCACCTCTGGCAAAGTGTAGGAGGAAGAGGTGACCATCATGCCGATAGGTGAGAAAAATCAGGTAGACTTTAATGAACTCCTAAAGGCCAAATGTGGGCTAGTGTGGCAGTTTGCAATAGCTGGGGCCCACCACACTAAAAGGGAGTTTGCACTTAACTCTCAAGTTCTTCTCCACGGGTCCCACCAAGGGCTCACAGAAAGATTAGGGGCGGGGCAGGAGATGAGTCTCCCTGCAGGTGTGAGAGGACCGGCAGCAGCTGCATGGACGTCAAGCACAAAGACCCAACCATTCATCCACAAATGCACGTGCACCCACAGCTAGACAAGCCGCAAACTTCTCACAGCAAAAGATAAAGAGGAGGAGTGGGTATAACTCAGCGGTAAAGCGCACGCCAGGGGTTCCTGGGTTCAGTCTCCAGTACCTCCGTAAGAAAAAAAAAAATTTTTTTAAGATAAAGGGGAAAACTTGAAATCAGCCAGAGAAAAGAAATGACACTAATAGTGAAACAAAGATAAAAGACAAACACAAACAAAAAAAAAACCCCAAAATCACAACAGACTTCTCATCAGAAATGATACAAGCCAGAAGGAAATAAAGTGACATTTTAAAAAAACGAAAAGTGAAACTGTTGGCCCAGATGTCTATAGTCAGCAAGAATGTTGTTTAAAAAAAAAAAAAAAAGAAAAGAAAGGAAGATATTTTTGCATGAAAAAAACATAGTGTCAGAAATTTGTTTTAAAACATTCCCAAAAAACCCAGGGGATAGTTGAAAGAAATTGGCAAAACATTGGTAATTGTTAAAGCCAACAAATGGATACATGGTGATTCATTATGTTTTCTCTACTCTTGATATAAAACTTCTATAACCAAAAAGCTTTTTAAGAGTTAAAGTAGGGGAGAAAAGAGTAAAAAGATACATCATATAATATTTGGAAACGAGAGGAAATACTGTCAACAAGTTGTAATATATCCTTTTAGTCTGATACATATGCATTCATTTCTTTTTTTCCAAAACTGAGAATAGACAGCTTGTACCATACAGTAATATAGCATTTTCATTTAGTAATATAACATGTTTATTAATCCCATATCCTTAAAAATGCTCTAGAATGCAGTTTTCAATGGCTGCATTGCATCCCATCTTATGCTGAATGATAATTTATTTAAAAAATGCAATTCCAGAAATTCTTAATTAATCCATCATTAATCAGTATTATGGATTAATCATTAATTAATTGGTTTTAGAGAAATGTTTAAATAGCATCAGTTCATCGATCAATATGCATAAGACACTGCTGAGTACTCAATGAAAATCCAGAAATAATATCAGCTTATGATTTACTTGCCACGCTTAATGGAGTGAGTCTCTCATGTGATAGGAAACTGATTTCTTTACAGCATGGAGATAGATTTTTAGGTGAAAAAATAAAACAGGACTTGATGACGTACCTAGAGAGGTTTCTTATTCCTCTAGAGACAGAATCGCACAGAATAATTTCATTACTATTTTGTAGTAAATTTTGAGACCAAGAAGCCTACCCCATACATGATCAGATACAAAAGGGAAAGTCTAATAGAAAACTGTGAATTTGGTGTACGTCATGGATGGACTTGGAGGGCATTATGCTAAGTGAAATAAGTCACACAGAGAAAGACAAATACTGTAAGATATCACATGTGGAGTCTAAAAAAAAAGAACAAACTAATGAATATCACAGAAAAGAAACAGGCAGATGTAGAGAAGGAGCTAGTGGTTATCAGTGGGGAGAGGGAAGAGGGAGGGGCAAGATGTAGGGGGAGGATTAAGAGGTACAAACTACCAGATATAAAACAAGCTATAAAGATGTATTGTACAGCATGGGGAATGTAGCCAATGTTTTATAATAACTAAAATGGAGTATAATCTTTAAAAATTGTGAATCATAGAGAGAAGCAAGATGGCAGAGTAGAAGGACACTGGTAGCTCACCCTCTCCCACAAATACACCAAAACTCACGTCTACAGACCTACTCAGCCAACCAGAGCACCTGCCGAACTCCGAAAGACAAAGACGCCAAAAATCTGGTAGGAGAAAAGGAAAAAAGAAACAAGAAAAAGCAAAACAGTGCAGGACCGATCCCGCCGGGAGGGAGCGGCAAAGGATGACTGGCACTTGTTTGCTGGGTCTCCCCACTCCAATGGAGAGGCCAACAGGACGGAGGGGGAGCCTCCGAGGCTCAGATTGGCCCCAAGCACCCCCTGACCGACAGAACTGAGTTAAACAGGCACAAAGGGTCCCACGACACCCAGCCCCAAGACATGAGCCGGCAGCTGGGGGCCGGGACAGGCCAGCCAAGCCAGAAAGAGGACTGGGGTGGCTGCACTGAGGCAGCCCCAGGGGACTGCAGGGTGCTGTGGGCCGTGGCTGGGAGGGGATATGGAATAGAACCACCTCTGTCCCCCATAAATTGCGAAAAAAGCAAAGCAACACAGCTGGTGTGCCCTGGGGGAGAGGGGCGCCATAGCTTTTGTCTCCACAGACACGCGGCGTCATTACTAGCACTTCTCATGAGAAGAGGGGCAGGACGCAGCCACAGCTGCCATCTCCTCCTGAATCTGCGGGCTCCGCAACCTCCTAGGCAGGACTGAGACTTGTTTATAGCCCGAGGCAGATAGGATCTTTCTGCCCTGGCACCTCAAAGAACTTGTGCCATCAAGAAAAACAAGGAGCTGAGATTTGGCACAGAGCAGGGGTGGGGAGTTCCGTGGTCTTCTCCGAGCCTGCCATTGGAGCGCCGATCCGAGGCGGAGCGGGCAGAGGCACAGAGCAGCTGAGTGGCCGGTGCCGGTACCAGGAGAGGGCAGGCAGCCACCCGCCTTCCTGGCAGGAATGCAGCACCTGACCACAGTGCTGGGAGGGGGCACGATATGCCCACCTGCTTCGTCCAAGCTTGCAGCATCCAACTGCGGCATCGGGAGGGGGAGTGACCCGCTGGCCCACCCACCAGGTAAGAACTCAGCACCTGACCCAGTGGTGGGAGGGAGCACGATCTGCTAGCCAACAGCCACTGGGAGCAACACAGACAAGGGTACCAACAGAGGGCCTCTGGAAACAGCAAGCTGAGTTTGCAAAACAGGGCGAAGACACAAAGACCTCTCAATAAAATCATTAAGAGCACACCGTCTCCAGGAGAACTAGGTAACTGATACTCCTTAAGCCACAGTGCCAGAGAGATATCAGCAACATGAAGAAGCAGAGGAACCACTCGCAATTAAAAGATCAAGAGAAATCCCCTGAAAGCACGATCAAGGAAATAGACACTGATGGCCTACTAGATCAAGATTTCAAAAAAGGAGTGATCAAAGTACTGAAGGAACTAAAAGAAATAGTGTTTAGATATAAAATATGTCAAAAATGAAATAGAAGCTATAAAGAAGAACCAAGTAGAATTAGTAAACTCATTTGCTGAGATGAGAGCTGACCTAAAGGCTGTACAAAGCAGCTAGATCATGCAGAGGAACGAATAAGTGACCTAGAAGACAGGACAACAGAAAGCACCCAATCAGAACAGCTGAGAGAAAAACAAATAAAAATCAATGAAAACAATATAAGGGACCTATGGGATAATATAAAGTGTGCCAAGCTACACATAATAGGGGTTCCAGAAGGGGAAGAAAGAATAAAGGGGATTGAAAAGGTATTTGAAGAAATCATGACTGAAAACTTCCCAAACCTAAAGAAGGAATCAGATATCCAAGTACAAGAGGCTCAGAGGGTCTCAGACAGGAAGAACCCAAACAGACCCATACCAAGACACATCATAATCAAGATGGCCAGAGTCAAGGATAAAGAAATGATCCTAAAGGCAGCAAGAGAACAACAAAGAGTGAGTTACAAGGGAACCCCCATAAGGCTCTCAGCTGATTTCTCTACACAAACACTACAGGCCAGAAGGGAGTTGGCAAGATATATTCAAAGTCCTGAATAAAAAAAGATGCAGCCTAGGATACTCTATCCAGCAAGGCTATCCTTTAGACTAGGAGGAGAGAGAAGAACTTCACAGACAAGCAAAAACTAAAAAGAGTTTAGCAACACTAAACCCATGCTAAAAGAAATATTGACAGGTCTACTCTAAATAGAAAAGAAGCAGGATGCTACAAAAATGAGAAACTCGTAACTGGAAAGGAGATAACTGCCATGAATTACAAAAAGAATAAACACAAAATCGTAAAAGAAGACATCTAGATCATTAAGAGTGGGAGAGGGAAGCAAGGAAAGCCACTGTGGAAAACAGTATGGAGATTCCTCAAAAGACTAGGAATAGACTTACCACATGACCCAGGAATCCCACTCCTGAGCATATATCCAGAAGGAACCCTACTTCAAAATGACACCTGCACCCCAATGTTCATATAGCAGCACTATTTACAATAGCCAAGACATGGAAACAGCCTAAATGTCCATCAACAGATGACTGGATAAAGAAGATGTGGTGTATTTATACAATGGAATACTATTCAGCCATAAAAACCGACAACATAACGCCATTTGCAGCAACATGGATGTCTCTGGAGAATGTCATTCTAAGTGAAGTAAGCCAGAAAGAGAAAGAAAAATACCATATGAGATTGCTCATATGCAGAATCTAAAATAAGTAAATAAATAAATACAAAACAGAAACAGACTCATAGACGTAGAATACAAACTTGTGGTTGCCAAGGGGGCAGGGGGTGGGAAGGGACAGGCTGGGATTTCAAAACGTAGAACAGATAAACAAGATTATACTGTATAGCACAGGGAAATATATACAAGATCTTGTGGTAGCTCATAGAGAATAAAAAATGTGACAATGAATATATATATTTTCATGTATAACTGAAAAATTGTGCTCTACACTAGAATTTGACACAACACTGTAAAATGACTATTACTCAATAAAAAAAGTAAAAGAAATTGTGCATCACTATATTATATACCTATAACATAATATTGTACATCAACTATAATTTTAAAAATATGATATTGTAAGATAAGTATATAAATAAATAATTAAAATTTTAAAAGTAAGTATGTGTGTGTGTATATATATATATATATTTTTTTTTTTTTAAGTTGTGAATTGTTTCACATTTTTCACTTCTCAGGGCCCCTAGTAACTTCCAGTGGTACTTAATTGACAGTGGTCTACTGTCGATGTGCACACAAAGCATTCAACTAAAAACTTTCAAGTTGCATTTATTGCTGTAAAAAAAAAAAAAAAAGTAACTAAGAAACAAAAATTTCACCAGTTTTAAAGAAGGTCCTCATAACATGGTAAACTGACTATAACTCAATAAAACAAAATTTAAAAAAAAAAAGATCTTACTGTATAGCACAGGGAACTATATACAATGGCTTGTAGTAACCTGTAATGGAAAAGAATATGAAAAAGAGTGTGTTTATGTATACGTAAAACTGAATCACTATGCTCTACACCAGAAACTAACACATTACAAATCAAAAAATTAAAATTTAAAAAATTTCAACAGTTTTAGCACCAATCATGCAATGCCCTGTTCAGAGCCCCGTCTCCCCGTCTACACGCATGGGCCTCAACAATCTTTTCCCAGTTCAAGCATATAGCGTTATTTCATAAATGCCAGGAGTAAATGATCTAAAATAAATTGTATTGTTACCTATAGATTTAATTTTAAGTACTTATAAGCGCTAGATTCATTAGCTGAATTGACTCAAAGATAAATGTATTATTCTTTACCTGTGAAAAAGTCAATAGAGTCTTCAGAGATTTAAATTTTGGTTTCTTAATTACTTATGGCTCAGATATTAAATATTTAGCATCTAAATTGTTGGAAAGGTGGAGTAGGCTCAACACATTTTCTTCAATTCACGTGACAAACTAAAATTTACTCTCCCAGACACCTGAGTTTTCTAGTGTACATTGTAGTTATTGGATAAAAGCACAGAAAAACAGTCTTGAGCAAATCTTGCTACAAACCATACATAGAAACATTCCTGCTGTTAAGGGGCAGGAGGGGTGGGAAGGGACAGACTGGAATTTCAAAATGTAGAACAGATAAACAAGATTATACTGTAAAGCACAGGGAAATATATACAAGATCTTATGGTAGCTCACAGAGAAAAAAATGTGACAATGAATATATGTATGTTCATGTATAACTGAAAAATTGTGCTCTACACTGGAATTTCACAGAACATTGTAAAATGATTATAAATCAATAAAAAAAGTTAAAAAAATTAAATTAAATTTTAAAATTTAAAAAAAGAAACATTCTAGCTGTTTATTCCACTAATTGTTATAGGCACCTGGAGTCATTCAAGAAGTTAAAAACTATATATCGAATAATGTGCAGTGTCTGGAAGCTATAAATGACAGTAAGATGCCTTTTGCTCATTCCTACACAGGGGTCTCACAATTTCTTCTCTGGGACTTCATCTTTCTTTTCATCCTAAAAGCACTCTTAGTCCAGACATGTAAGCACCTTAATGTAAAATCAAGTTTTTATTTAGTTATAGCTATATGCAGCTTTGTAATCTCCAAATGTAACCCTTGAAAAACAGTTTAAAACTTTAAAAATCTATAGCTAGATAATAAATTGATACAGTAACAAAAACCACATTTCTATTGGGTACAGTAAAAATAAAAGTATTGTAGCGGGATGAATGACAATGATGAATTCTGTTATTCCATCAGGGATAGCCGTCCTGACGGTCTTGACCAAGACAGCTATATCTTTAATTCAAGATTATTATTTTCTTTCCCTCTTTATTCTGTAACTAAGTATTCACAGCAAACTAGTGGTGTAAGATACTAGAAGGGAGGGGCTTATTCTGTGGCGATTTCTTTGCATACCACCTATTTAAGAGACTTTGTAATTTTAGGCTTGCTAAATTATTTCTAGATGATACTTGAAGAAAATGACGCATGTTTGATCACTATCACGACCCCATTTAGTTTTCAAAACAGAAATTCTAATGTATGTCCCTTGTGGGATACTAAAATTTCTTAATTAACATCTTGTTTTAAACATAAAAGTGCGGTCATTACGTTGATATTTTCAGGAATGATACCAACATTTGGACAACCTCAGTGGGGCTGAGAGTCATTTTAGAGCCATGCCATTCTCTAAAGGGTGAAGGGATAAAATAAAGGTGAAAAGAATTCAATTTTCACCTTCTTCTTCTTTAGAGACAATATTATCAACCCCCAGCTCTCCAGAGACTCAACTCCAATGCCACAAAATTAGAAGCCCTGCTCAATGACTGAATGTCATCTGTGCGTTTTCAGAATGCTTGCTGAAGGGAGTTCAAATCCTGGTATACCAGTTAATGCTTACTTTATTCTTCCTTTGCAGACCTGATCTCTGTCTTCTCTTTTATTACCCAGTGTTCCGTGTGTTCCCTTAGGGCCAGTTATCATCATGTTCCACAGTCCACAAAACTTATCCAGGCACGGAATTGCCTTTGAAATCAAAGGCACATCATGCCCAGACCGACTCTAATTGCTGCATGAGTTTCTCATCCAAACTTTGGATCTGCCATTTGTTCTCTCTTCCCTCTCTCCTGGGATCCTGGTCCAAATGGCACTTTTCATTGGTGCCATGCCCCACTGCCGTCAGAGAACAACAAAGGTTTTAATTTCCAAATATGGAAGCAATGTTTCACAATTGATGGTATTCCTCTATGTAAGGTAATATACTTCTCAAAATATTTCCAAGATTTGGATGTCTGTTACAACTGATCATTCTTCAAGTTTGTGTATGTTCACTAAACTATAAATATTTTAGCAATGGATTCACTCATGTTTTAAACACTATGCACTTAGGAAAACACAAGGCTCATTATCCATAGAATATTTCATGTAGCTTAGGCAAAATACTTTTACATGCAGGAAGGGAATACAAAAAGGTTAACAGATGGGATATATCTGCATGAGCATCTTACTCACAGAAGTGAGGAGGTGAAACCTTTTTTCTTAGGAAGTTACTTGGTAAAGAACCTAAAAAAATTAGAAATTGTAATGAGACTCCAACAGCAGAATAGGAGCCAATTCTCATTTAAGTGCCTCCATGCTGTCTCATTTACATGGAGAGCAAGAGGGAGGAGATAGAGAGCGAGCACGTGCTAAGTCACATGTGAAATTAACTGATTTAAGAGGATGCCAGGATTAAGAAAAAATTTTAGTTTGGGGGTAGCGATTTAGAGGCCTAGTAGAAAAAAAGTTGTGAACTTAACTGTAATAATTGATATAATACATAACTAACTATATTTCCAATTAAAATTCAAAACAATCTGTATGATCAATGATTGTAAGGGACTGTACAAGGCACCAGAATAGGTACAAAGGATAGTCCATTTTCTTAAAGAGATAACTCCTCTGCTTAAAAGAGTTCAGTAACTTTCTCTGCAGAATTCAATGAGCCTCCATGACCAGGACCCTGAGCATGCCTCCTTATACCCCATGACCCCGGAATACCGAGCTGCATTGGTATTCTGTTATTTCACTCTTTCATATCTTCGTATATGCTGTTCAATAGCTTTTCTACCCACCCAGTATTAGTCATCCTTCACAACTTGACTCAGGTACCTCCTCTTCTGTAAAAGAATTTGCAGGTGGTTCTCTAGTTGGTGCCACAAATGTGCCTTCATCAAGCTATGTCTTTTTTTGCCAGCAATGATTTTCCATCTGAAATGCAGCTTCTAGCTTATTCCCAAGCCCTGGTAGAGAGTGAAAGGCCAGACCATGGGGCATCAAGTGGTATGATAATCTGAATTATCTATCATGGACTGGGTATTTATCTGATCCACCAAATCATAAAATTATGCACAGCAGTGTTTCATTACACATTAGAAATGCTACAGTATTGATCAGCCTCAGCATGTTTGGAAGGGACATCTCTCCCCCGACCCACCTGTGGGGTCATCGGGAGTTTCCTGTGATCAGGTAAGAGAGTAAGAAAATGTTTGGTCCTGGTAACAGAGGAGTCTACACTGTATGTCTTTCAGGCCATCCCTGAAAGATAGTGGTTAGTGTAAAGATAGCAGGCAGAACTTTGGGAAGTACATCTGGTTGTCTGCTTCATGAGAAGGGAAAAGCCGTTGAGGTCTAGCTCTACAATGACTCAGGGGCAGGGGTAACAGTGTTGGCTGACTGGTCAGAGACTAGAAAATAAATTGGGAAATTGGTGGCAAGGGTGAACTGGGAAGAGATATGCAAATGGACTCTCAGGATGGGCATGAAGTATGAAGATATTCACCAAAAGGATCACTCTGAGGGAGGCTCTCAATCAGATGAATAAAAGGGCCTGTTCAGTTTCTGACAGGCAGCCTCCTTCCTTGGCATCCTCAGTGCTTGCTCATGTAAAAAGTAGCCATGGTAACAGGGATAAAGGCCATGTGGACTCACCAAAGTTCATCCAGCTACCACATCTGCTGAGTGCCCAACTGACCAACAGCAGGAGCCAACACTGAACCCCTGATATAAATTGATTTCCCAGGGTCCAGCCATCACCGGAAGTTACACTGGTCTTCCTCCACGATGGAAGGAGTGAAAATTTGCTCTCACATGTTAGACTCATATTCTGGGTACTGATTTGTCTTCCCTGCTTGAAGTGCTTTTTCCAGCACCTCCATACATGGACTATCAGAATGCTTTAATCACTGCCATTGGTGTTCCACACACACGCTCCATCCAGAGGAAATATTTTAAGGCAAAGGAAAAAGAGCAATGATTTTGCATATGTATCATTGATTGGTCTTTCTATCCAAAGGTGACTGGCTTGACAGATGGTAGAATGGGCTGCTTAAAGGTCATCTGCTGCACCAGCTGGGAGACCACTGGGAAACACTGTGAGGCTAGGGCGCCATCCTACAGGAGGCAGTATATGCCTTAAGCCAGTTTCCACTAGGTGGTTCTATGTCTTCCAGAATGAGAATTCATGGGTCCAGGAACCAGAGGGAGGAGGTAAAAGTACTTCCTCTCACTACTATATCTAGTGAATCTTTTCATCCTGTCCCTGAGTCTCAAAGAAATTTTGTGTCCTGTTCACGTGACTTTGAGCTCAGTGGATTTAGATGTCTCAGAGCCTAAGGAAAGCATGCTTTTACTAAGAAACACATGTACTCTTCTGAGGAATTCTGAGGCTGTCCTCTCATCTTTTCAAAATTCGCATGCCTCTGAGTCAACAGAGAGAGGAAGACGGTTGCTCTACTGGCCAGGGTGACTGATCCCAACTACCAGGAAGAAATTGGATTGTTGCTTCGTAACGGAGGTAAGAAGTATTATGTTTGAAACACAGAGACCCACTAGAGGATCTCTTGGTACTCTTTGCCCAGTTGCCCTGGTCAATGGAAAATTGTGGCAACTAATGAAGGCAGACATCCAAGGATGTAGATCTCACAGGAATGAAGGTTTGGATCACCTCACTAGGTCATCCTAATGCCATACAGGTGAGATGTCAGCAGAGGAAACACGGAATGGCTGCTGAACAAGGCAACAGTGATTACCAGCTAAGTCTTGTGATGAGCTGTAGAAGCAGAAAACATAGCAGCTATACTTTATTTCCCCTCTTCCTCCCCACATCTTCATGACTTTATGTAAAGAACTCTGGTGATTGCTAACATTTTAGTTTTCAGCTGGGAGTATGACCAGGTTGATGACATTAGTATCAATGACGAACTGATGGTGCCAATGGGATTACATTCCCTGCGCTGGGACACATTCACCAGAGTGAAGGACAAGAGTGGATCGAGGGAGGGGAGAGGAATGGACCGTGCTGACCATCTTCTGTTCCTCCAGGTCTATTCTTCCCTCTTCTTCACTCCATTCTCTGCCCTCAGAAAGCCGATCTTTAAGGACTGTATCAGTGAACTCCCTTGCCTCCGGACCTCTGGTTGAGGAACCTCAGAAGATCAGAGGACAGAAGTAGAGTGAGATGGGGTATTTATTCTCTTGACCTGTTTCCCACTGTAGAGCCCCCAGTCCCTCCAAGATTTCAGCTCCAGCCGGGACCCTGGCTCTTTCTCTGTCTCTGTCTTGTCTGTCTATCTCTAGGTTCCAGGAACTGCTTCCTCCCATCAACCCTTCTGAAGCCCTGCATGATGAAATTCTAGATCCTACACTGTCTCTAATAAGTGCCCTACACCCCCCTGACCTGTGAATATCTCATTACTAGATCCTCTTGAGTTTATCCAGTGGATATGCCACCTGCTTGCTGCTGTCACACTGACACAAGCATCTTTCTCTCCCACTAAAATATGAGTTCCTTAGGGGCAGAGTCTTATTCACTGTCATATTCTCCAGAGCTTAACAATTGCCTGGTTCATAATAGATGCCCATTAAACATTTGTTGATTGAGTGAATGATAAAATGTAAGTATCTAATACAGGACAGACTTTACATTGCCTAAGAATAGGCCACCATACACAAGGGAAGACAAGTGGGGCTGAGATCTAGTCTACACAGAGTCGGCACTGAGCTGCCTCAGCCTGATCCAGAGCAAGTGATACCTTTATGGAATTAGTCCAACCAACGTGGTAACTTTTGGTAATGTGCATGAAGAAATGCTATGTCCCAGCAGGTAGTCTTGAGTAAGAAAAAGATTATGACCTAAGCAATCTGGACAGTAAGAGAAAAAGTTTGTATCAGTAAAGAAAGGGGACAGTAAGGAAAGACTTCAGCTAGGGGATGTCTCATGATTACATGTACCGTGAGATAAATGCATTGCCATTCAGTTATTTACCTATATGATACTTACAATGTTTTAATAAGGGTGAAACGGAGTATTTTTAGCCAAGGCTACGTAACCTCAGACAAATCATAATAGGATTTTTTTTTAACTCTGGTCCAATTAGTTGAGAGCTAGTTAGTAGTGGGAGACGCTTCCAAACACTTAACACACGACTCAGCCCTGTGAGTAAGTGCTGGCAAATGGAGCCACCACGCCTCTCACGTGTTCTGATTTGGCCACAGGTGTACAGACAAGGATTTACACAAAACTTGAGTTCTCTCTGTAAAAAGAAAAGAAAAAAGTCCAAGACCAAACACTTTTTTTCAGGTTGCTAAACCAGTATCTAAATACTGTGAGATAAATAATTGAAATACGTAAGTAACAATGCTATGCTTCGGCACCATCGTTTAACCTTTAACAACAGTGCAGATTAACAATGCCAAAGGTTCAACTCAATTGCTATCAGTAAGACAGATGAGAGACTAACTTCACTAAAATACTTTTCTTTATTTGGCGTATCTAGATTCATTTCAAATAGTTGTAGGAAATACCAAATCTGATTTTATGGTGATAATTTACATAAAATCTATGTGAAAGACTAAAATGTTCCAGTGTTAGCATTTGTGAGACTAGGCACTTAGTAAAAATTATGGGGCGTGGGGATTAGTGAAAGGAGAATTGGTGAGCCTTCCCATTCATTAAAAAAAAATAATTTATTTTAAGATTTCCATGGCAAAAGTGCATTACTCAGTAGAGAACTCACATATTTAAGTGGGTATATCTGACCAGTCCTTTTAGCAAACAAATTAGGCAGCTTTTGTTACTCTGCTACACTGGGTTAATTTAAACCACACCTGTTTAGAAGGGCATCTACAGAACTTCTGCAAGTTTAGACCTGCATCTCATTTACAGTTAACGGGAGTGTGTTTCTATATCATGATAGTTTATGTCTCAGGTTTCAGAACCCTATCAAGAGGAGTAAAATAAGTTTGCTATTTTGTGGGCCACTTCCTGGAGCAATTATCTCCTTTGACCTTCTCCTTCCCCCATATAATGGAAATAATATTGTTTTAAGTCATGCTGACTTCAATTCAAATTCTAATATACCCATTTTTTTAATACTGTGTGGACTCTAAGATGCTCAGTTTCCCTATTTCTAAAATTGTGCTAATAACTGTTTTATAGGGTTGTTATCAAGTATATTAAAAATGCATATAAAAGTATCCATTTCTTAAAGTCACAGACATAGAAAACAGACTGTGGTTACTGGCAGGAAGAAAGGGGAGGGATAGATCAGGAGTTTGGGATTAATAGATACACATTACTATACATAAAATAGATAAACAATCAGGACCTACTGTAGAGCACAGGGAACTATATTCAATTTTTTGTAATGAGTTGTAATGGAAAAGAATCTGAAAAAAAATATATATATATGCATGTATAACTGAACTGCTTTGCTGTACATATGAAATCAACATTGTAAATCGACTACTCTTCAGTAAAAAAATAAGAATTTTTCAAAAGTATCCATTTCAGTATCAGGCATTGAATAAATGGGAGCAGCAGAGCAGTCATCATTATCCATGTTGTTATTATAATTACCCCATCAGGACTTCTAAGATACCAATTCGACTTCAAGAACCTGCAGTGCTCAGGGGAGAAATGATACAAAAGATCATTCAGGAAAGCAGGGTGAGTCAGTAGGAAGTCAGCTGCATTGTAGTCAATGATATGTACCTAGTGATGGTAAGACAGGCTTCTCCCAGCCTTTCTACTATAGAAAACATACGTATAATCAAACAGAATCTTTTTTCAACTGCAGTCAGAGAACCAGTGCAGGTGAAAACTGAGGTGAGGTCTGCAAAGCCTAAGTCCCTCCCAGAGCACTCAGAACTCAGAAATGAGTTCTTCTTTTGTCAGTGTTAGTCGGGATTTCAGCATCCTCTGAGCAATCGACAGATTTTGCTATCTCCTAAAATGCAAAATCTCCACAAAGTGATTTTTGCCATTTTTATTGCTATAATTGTTGCCATTGTTCATTTAGACATCATGACATCATCTGTATCTCCTCTGTCTAATAAACAAACAAAATGTCCACATCGCTGGAAACAGCCAACCATGTATATATCTTGTATAAACAGAATGAAAACAGACATGGTTTAAGGGGCCTATTCAGTAGAACTGTAAATCCCAAAATTCCAGCCGTATTCTATCAGTGTTGAAATTTTTCACATTAGAAAAACTTTTACAGTGTGATTAATACATCACATTACTTAATATCCACCTTTCTTCTTTCCCTGACCCCTTCTGAGACTAACAACACATAGTTTGCCCCATTCTTTCAAGATGTTAAATGTCTTTTTTCCTTATTTGAATGATTTGATCCAAGAGAAGCGGCTTGGAAAAGCATTAGGAGTGTCAGGTTTTATAACAAACCATGTGGGTGGAGGGTTTTGTTGGGCTGATTTTTTTTTTTCTGGCTGACAGCAAACAAGTCTATCTGAAAACACACTAAGCTCCAGCAGGTGCCCAGAGCTAATTTGGTTTGAAACTATTTTTAAAAAGCACTAGCTACATTTTATAACAAGTCATACCAAATGGCTATATTGTTTTCCTGCCTTCCTGCAATCCAGGGGCCCAGTTTTAAAATGTGACTTTAAACGTTAAGGCCACAAATCAAAAACACCCAGCTTCGTAAACCTCCTCAGAGATCCCCAGAAACAAAACATTCAGAGGTTTACACTTGAGTTTCCTCTTCACACATTCCTCCACAAAATCTCTGCATGTCCTGTCCGTGGTTTTCATTTAAATCTGGCGATTTTTAGCTCTGGCCAGCAAGCATGATGGGAAACGCTTGCCAGCAGTCACATTCAGTTGGATTTGTCAATTCAACCACCTGCAGACAGCATGTGTTTTGGCTTCAGGAAATCACAATGGATACACACTCTCCCTGTGGGATCTCATGACAGTCCCTTCAATCGGCCTTCTCCTCCGAATACGCCCAGATTAAACGCCCACTTAGGTGTGGTGTTTGAAGAACCCTCAGCTTTTAATCTCTCTAATACATGCAGTTAGCCTGGCCTTTCCTTTCTCAAATACAAAAGTCCTAGTAGGATTAAGATACAAACACTGGATTCTTCTGATTGGTTTTTTACCTCTGTATATCCAAGCACAGAAACCATCAAGTACTGCCCAGGGTCAAAATATACATTTGTTCTGCTACTGAGGTAGCAGGTGTCACACGAAGAACAATCCCTTTGAAGTCAGCCTAACCTGGCTCTGAATTCCAGTAAGTCCACTTGGCAGTGTGTGATCTTGGGCAAGTTACTTAACCTCTGACAAAAATGGAGCTAATAATACCTATGTCACAGGATTGTTACAAAGATTAAATGTGATTGTATGTGTAAAATGCCTAACATTGTCATGTTCATAATAAATGTTCAGTAAAGTTTAGTTTCCTCCCAATTGATTTCCTTGCTTTCACAGCAAAACCACCCAGTCTGCTTTGGGTTCCTTCTGCCACAGGAGACAGCGCAGTCGGCGGCAGGACACGCCCACCTGACTCTGGAACATGACCACCTCTCTCTGCAGGTTGGGGACCTAAGGTGCAAAAAGATGAAGGAACTTTCCCAAAACCTTTACAAGACTTAAGTAGAGAGCCCACACTAGAAGCTGGATCTCCTCACCCTAAACCCGGTTCTTTTCCTCTAAGTTTATCACTTGCCAGTTGATTTTACTCAACAAGCTGTGAATTATTTAGTGAACCTACTCTCAGTAGTCTCCATCCTTGGCAGGCTCGGTAAACAGAACTGTGAGCCTACAATGGGGAGAGGCGTGAGCTGTCAGAGCCGCGTCCACTCTGGCCCTGGGTCTGTCCCTGCTGGTGCAGCCAAGGATCAAACCGGGGGAGGACATGGCTGTCTTCTGTGCCATCAACTTCAAAAGGCTGGGGTATTAGGACCAGAGAAGACCGGGAAGGGCAAGGGGTGGCCTCAAGCCAAGGTAAAGATGTGATGAGTTCAATGCTGACATTTTGAGGTTGAAGAGACAACAGGCCAGCGAGCTTGCTCCCTGGCCCCTCCACCCTCGTTCAAAGGGTTCGCTCTGTAACACGCAGTCCTCTCAGCAGCCCTGGGAAGTGCAGAGCAGAGCTACCATCTGGGTGCCTGTTAGACTTGGACCCCACACTCCCCAAAATGTAATTCCCATCTATGTGGTCTCAAAAAAGCTGCCTTGGGTCTTGGTACAAAAAAAAAGTTTAGGGGTGGGGATATAGCTCAGTGGTTCAGTCCCCAGTACCTCCACTTAAAAAAAATAAAAATAAATAATTTTTTTAAATGCTTTAAATCTTACTTGGAATTTTCTCATTTCACTTGACCATCACAATCACACAGGACGTGGGCAATATGGCTATTTTTTAAGGAGTCTAAGGTTCAGACACATTAGCTGGTAAGAGGCAGCACCAGAAGGAGAAGCTAAGCCATCTAACTCCTCATCCCGAATTCTTTGCACCACCTCCCTGCCTCCTATTGTAGCTATGGGAACCCAGCCACTCTCCCTCGTGATCTCCCATGACGAAGCATACAGGGAATTCTGTAAACAATTGCTGAATGGCTGGTACAACAAAGGGATAAATGAGGAGCTACGTGTTCCAGTTTTCTACACATTCTGCCTCTCTTGTATCATGAATGAAGCTCCCAGCAAATACAGCTGAAATAATCGACTCCCTTTTGTCCTGTCATGTCACTTTGTCATGCTGCCACAAGCCAAAGAAGTAACCACCCGGACCAACACACCCGGAACACCCCCAGGGAAGAAGATTCTCAATAGGGAAGGTTGCATAAGACAATCAGCAAGAACAAAGAGAAAGCCACAAAGTTTAAAAACCCATCGCCACTTGGTAGGCACTTCCAGCTTCTCTCTGACCTATGAAAACGTGTCCATGTGATTTCAGAGCGTGAAGGTCATGAAACCATTTGGTCACCTCAGTTAGACATCAGACTCAAGCCTGAAAAGCTGAAACATGAAAGCGTTAAAGAAAGCAAATCATGGGAGGTCTGAGAAAGCAAAAGAGATAGAAAGATGGAGAGAGAGTGCAAACGGACTCATGTGCTACTCCAGTGATGACAAATAATGACATGGTACATTCTTGTTAATATGTCCGTCCAAACTTGGTCAACAAAAACCCCTCGGATCAAACAGAATTCTCTGTAAGATTCCTTTCACTAGTTTACACTACTGCTGTTTATAACAGTCATTAATCAGGTGGTTCAGGCTCTCCTTGGTCAGAACATTCTCAATTACTTAGAAGATTAGGGACAGGCTGGTTCCCCATGATTGGACTGCTGGTCACTCAAGCACTTGTTTGTAACGCTGCTTGTTCCAACATGGCAAGAGTCTTCTAAAACCAGACCCTCCTGTTATCTAATCACTGTTCTGTTCCAGATGTTAATCTACAATCAGGAACACTGAGGGGCAATAACTTCTCTAGTGAAGTTAAAGATACCCACAGAATGTGAGAGGGAGAAATGTGTGGAATGTTTGGAGACTTGGTTTGAGTTCTCGAAGTGTCTCTTGTCTCTCTGGTCTTAACTGAAGGGGATGTTAATCTGTGTATTCATCCCCCCAAAGTGGTCAGTTGCATAGATGGTGCTATTTGATATTCTTCTCCAAAATCTCGTATCAACTCATTATGCATCTGCAGAAACAGTCTTGTGTTTCCAAGACCTAGAAGATGCAATGGAGAAGTCTAGAGCAAACAGGTGAGGGATGAGAAAGTGCTACAGAATGCTAAGAGAAGAATTAATCTATGTGCTGATTCTTTTCATTCTTCTTTTTTTTTTGAAGCGGGGGTGGGCAGCAATTTGTGCTTATGAGAAACCTTAAAACAGTCCTTCTCAAGCAATGTTACCACTTCCAGGGGACATTTTGATTGTCTGTGGGGGTTATTTGATTGTCTCAATGGTGAGAGATGCCAGAGACAGCCAGTGGGTGCAGGCCGGAGATGGCAGATGTCCTGAGGTGGGCGGGCTGGTGCCCCAGTGTACTGAACTCTTTCCCAGCACCCATGTAGGGGAAAACCCTATTTCTTTGGGTCTAAATCCTCAGCATATGTTTTAGATATAAACTCAACTTTTGCACTATTTTAATGTGTTTTGGGGATTTGGGGGGATTACTACTTCGGCATAAATTGAGGGAACATTTTGCCCTATTTTCTTCCAAATTTCATCAAAGTTGTTCACTATTCTCAAAAACCATGTTCCTAACCAAATGCCACGGATTGAACGTAAGCATCGGTGAGCCACCTCTGCATGTGTAGCTGCCCCATCACCACAATTTCTCACATCCGACTCCTTCAACATGTCCTCTCTTGCAGAAGTGCCCACACCGTCACCTACTGAAATACATACTAATTTTTACTACAAATCATTGTCCTTTAACTTCTCCTGCATATTACAGTGGAAGTTAGGTGTCCATAGGTCCTGTCATCTACAAAACACATTGCAGAATGGTAAAATGAGTATTGCAGATTATCTTTTACAAAAACAGTTTTGATTTTCCATCTCCATCATTTCTTCTACATGTATTACTTGGCATGATGGAGGCAGGAAATTATCAGTGGACACTAACACGAGTGGGTGAAAATGTCACAGGAAACAGGATCTTTATGGAGTCATGAAGTATCGCCTCACAAGCTGTGTCAGTGCAAAGAGGGAAAAATAGTACTTTACAGTGGAGAAGCCTAGCAAACACCCCCTTAAATCAATGACCAAGGTTTAGAAGAATATTATATATAATATTTATATGTGTGTGGATATAGATTTATAGATATATCAAGAGAAAGAACGAGGGGGAGCAGTAAGAAGAGGAGGAGGGGAGAAAGCAAAATAAAGATGAAATAAAAGGTAAGAATTGAAGTAACAATTTAAAAATCATCTTTCATGTGTAAGTCTTTGGGGGATTCCTGTTATACAAGTAATTAGTGTTAATTCTCTATTTCATAGGTGTAGACAGACTCATGGAAATATCTAAGAAGAAGTATCTTCTCAATGGCAGAAAGTGATGTGAAAGAAGAAAGAACAGTACAAATTGAATAAGAGTCATAATTTTTAAAACCAAATGTGAGTGTGGACAAATATTAATATATGCCTTTTATCCTGGTTTACAAAACTTTTATGAATTCAGTGGGAGATATGAATATAAGAAAAAGGTTTTTTTAATACCAAATAAACAAAACCAAACCAAACACCTCCCTCTAACCCTGTTCAGTCCTACGTGGGGATTCTCCCAGGTTCCTGACCGCAGCTCTGTGTACGTCCCTAAACTGCAGTGCAGAGTTTTCTCTGAGAAGAAACTGAGCATGTTCCATCCCCATAATCGCAAGCTCCCAAGTACAAGACATCAAGTTAATGATTAACCCACCAAAGCATTTATTTGGAAAGACAGGCAGGGAGACTAATGACTTCACAAATTTCAAAGACTTTCACGAGCCCCCTGGACTTGCCCACATTCTGGAAAAGAGGGATACGAGCTGGGGCATTTCCCTTGGCAAGAGCCCGGAACCACTGCATGGCCCAGCTGTCCATCCCAGCGAGGGGTGTCGGTTCCAAGCACGGAGCACGCAGGAAAGGGTTTTCTCCTTCGCAAGCAGTTGTCTTTTTTCCTGGCAAACGAGCCAGGTGCCAGAAACTTTACCCAGATGGAGAGGCAAAGAGATGAGAGGAAGCAGAAGAGGGAGGGGGGCGAACGAAGAAAATAGAATCATCAGAAAAAATGAAAGATGGAGTCAAAATGGTTACGATTTAAAACCATTTTAGAAAAATAACATATTTTTCACAGCATTTAAAGCCCCTCAGACCTCAGAAAAGGCACAAGCCTACAGGGAGGGGTTTTCCCCCAGCCTTGAGGCTCCTCACCCAGCCCCAGAAAAACAATAAAGGGATTTCAAACTCAGAAGTTATAAAAGTACACGTGCTTGCGTGAGCCCTGTTGCTGGCTGGGTTTCATTTCTTCGTCTAAGCAGAAACTGCTCTCATAAGTTACCACCAACCCCAGGGACTCCCCACCAGCATGCTCCCCGGGTCTTACGTCATTTTGTGCCTTCCTTACACCTGCTTCCTTCAGTTTGTCACACCTCCCTCTCCCTTTAACCTTAACAATGGAGGCACCTTTCCCTGATTCCTTAATTAAATCTTATTTTCCCTTGCAACTATCAGGAAAAAAAACAAAGTCATTTGGGGTCATCTCTTCAAAGTTGAGAAGCCTGAGCCACCCATCTGCTCCTGCTCGTCAAAATTCAATCTGCCAAGTGCTGAGTTGCTTGAAAATGTCCTGTTAAGTCATTTAAAGACGTAGCTCTTCATACATCTAGCAAAGCATAACCTTAATTTGGGACCTATGCCTTGCCACAGTCACAGAACCTCTGCACAGAATGTTTTCTTTAAAAAATAAAATAAGCTCCCCTCTGAGTATGTTCTCATCACCCATGTTTCACCTTCATATTTATTTCCTTAACAAATAAAGCATTCTTTCACCTCATGAGCCATGGAATCTTCTGCAACAGTAAAGGGTTGTTTTTTTTTTAATAATTGACATAACATTATATAGTTTCAAATGTACAACATGATTCAATACTCCTACAGATTATAGAAGGATCACAATAAATCCAGTTAACATCCACCATCATACGTAGTTACAAAATATTTTTTCTTGTGATGAGAACTTTCAAGCTTCACTCCCTAGCTACTCTCAAACATGCAATATAGTACTAACTATAGTTCTCATGCTCTACGTCACATCCCCACAACTTATTCATTTTATAACTGGAAGTTTGTACCTTTTTGACCCCCACCCGCACACCACCTCACTCCCTGCCTCAGGCAATCACCAACTTGTTCTCTATATCCATGAGCTGATTTTTGTTCTTTTGTTTGTTTGTTTTATTGTTTTTTCAGATTCCACACGTGAGATCATAAGGTATTATCTTTTTCTGTCTTCACTGTCACTCAGCATAATGCCCTCAGGGTCCATTCATGTCTATGCAAATAGCGGGATTTCACTTTTTTTAATGACTGAATATTCTATTACGTGCCTATGTATGTATAAGTGTGTGTAGAGATATATATATTCATTCATGATGAGGGCTATTTCCATATCTTAGCAATTGTAAATGTTACAATGAACACAGGGATGCACTTATCTTTTCAAGTGTTTTCATTTTCTTCAGAGAAATAACCAGATATAGTATTGCTGAGCCATACAGTAGTTCCACTTTTTTTTATGAACTTCCAATATTTCCCATAATGGCTGTATCAATTTGCATTCCTACCAGCAGTGAGGACATAAAGGTTGCCTCTTCTCCACATTCTCACACTCATTATTTGTCATTTGGGTAACAACCAACATTCTAACAGATGTGAGATGATATCTCATTGTGATTTTGATGTGCATTTCCCCGATGATCAGTAATGTAGAACATCTTTTCATGTACTTGTTGGTCATCTGTATGTCTTTTTTGGAAAAATATTTATATCCTCTGCTCATTTTTTAATCAAATTGTCTGGTTTTGCTATTAAGTTGTATGAGTTACATATGTTGATTATTAGCCCCCTACCTGATAAGATTTGTAAATATTTTCTCCCACTCTGTAGGTTGCCTTTTCTTTTACTGACGGTTTCCTGTGCTGTGCAAAAGCTTTTTAGTTTGATGTAGCCCCATTTGTTTTTGCTTTTGCTGACTTTGGTTTTGGTGTGAAATCCAAAAATTCATTACAAAAAATCAATGTCAAGGAGATTACCACCTATGTTTTCTTCTAGGAGTTCTATGGTTTAAGGTTTTAAGTTCAGGTCTTTAACCCATTTTGAGTTAATTTTTGTGTACGATGTAAGACAGTGGTCCAATTTCAGGCATTTACATGTGGCTGTCAGTTCTCCCAACACCATTTATTGAAAAAACTGTTCTTTCCTCATTCTGTATTCTTGGCTGCTTTGTCTCAAATTAATTGACTATATATGCATTTATTTCTGAGTTCTCTATTCTGTTCCATTGATCCATGTACCTCTTTTTATGCCAATACCATGTTGTTTTACTAGAGCTTTGCAATATAGTTTGAAATCACGAAGCATGTCGCCAGCTTTGTTCTTTCTCAAAATTGCTTTGGCTATTTAGGATCTTTTGTGTTTCCATACAAATTTTACAACTGTTTGTTCTATTTCTGCAAAATACAGATTTTATAGGGATTGCATTGAATCTGTAGATTGCTTTGGGTAGTATGGATATTTTAACAACATTAATTCTTCCAATCCATGAGCATGGAATTTCTTTTCCATTGATGCATATCTTCTTCAATTTCTTTCATCAGTCTTTTAATTTTCAGTGGTTGAAGTTATTCCTGGATATCTTATTCTTTTTGATACAACTGTAAATGGCATTGTGTTCTTAATTTCTGATAGTCTGTTATTAGTATATAGAAACCCACAGATTTTTGCATGTTGGTTTTGTATCCTGAAAATATACTTATTTATTAGTCCTAAGTTTTTTGATGGCATCTTTAGGGTTTTCTATATATAATATCACATCATCTGCAAATAGTGACAGTTTTACTTTTCCCTTTCCAATGTGGATGCCTTTTATTTCTTTTTCTTGCCTTACTGCTCAGCTAGGGCTTCCAATATTATATTGAATAAAAGCGTGGACATCCCTGTCTTGTTCCTTAGAGGAAAAAGTTTGTTTCTCACCATTGAATATGAAGTTAGCTGTGGCTTAACCTGTATGGTCCTCATTGTGCTCAGATATGTTCCCTCTATACCCACTTTGCTGAGGGTTTTTATCATAAATGGATAGCGAATTTTGTCAAAAGCTTTCTCCGCATCTATTGAAATGGTATGATTTTAATCTTTCACTTTGTTAATGTGTATCACATTGATCGATTTGCAGATGTTGAGCCATCCTTACCTCCCCGGGATAAAGCCCACTTGGTGGTGCATGGTACCTTTAAATGTATTGTTGAATTCAGTTTGCTAATATTGTGTTGAGGATTTTTGCAGCTATGTTCATCAGAATATTGGCCTATATTATTATTTTCTTATGGCATCCTTGACTGATCTTGGTGTCAAGGTAATACTGGCCTCATAAAATGGGTTTTGAAGTGTTCCTTCCTCTTTTTTACTTTATATATTTTGAATGTTTGGGAGAATTCACCAGTGAAGCCACCTGGTACTGGACTTTTGCTTGTTCAGAGATTTTGACTACTGACTATCTTCTTACTAGTAACCCGTCTGTTCTGATTTTCTACTTCTTTATGATTCAGTCTTGGTAGGTTGTATGTTTCTAGAAATTTATCCATTTCTTCTAGGTTGTCAAATTTGTTGGTGTATGACTGTCTGCAGTATTCTCTTATTATTGTTTATATTTCTGTAGTATCTGTTGTATTATTTCCTCTTTCATTTGTTTTATTTGTGTCCTTTTTTTCTTGGTGATTCTAACTAAAGGTCTGCCAATTTTGTTTACCTTTTCAAAAGACCAGCTCTTAGTTTCATTCATCTTTTCATCTCTGTTTCATTTATTTATGCTCTGATCTTTGTTATTTCCTTCCCACAGTAAAAGATATTTTAAAGTTAACAGATCACTTGCAACTACAGTGCCTTATAGCATGTTTCTATCCTTCCTCGGCAAGCATGTAGGATTACCAGAATTAGCATTTTAAGTGTCAGGTCCAAGAATTAGACTGTCAATCTCTACGTCACATCTTTGACACAATCATTCATTTTCCTCTTTTGTTGAGAGCTGCTGACTTGACAGTGTCTTCTTTGGGCATCTCCATCTAATCCACTTGCTTTAGAAATCCACACCCTTGTCTGTCAAATAATCTAGTACACAACATTACCCTACAACCTAGGCCCTGAATAAATGCCATTGTAAAGCGTGCCCTTACCAGATGGTGACTGCTAAAATTTTTATCACATTCTTCAAAATGACTTTCAAAGAATCATTTTGTGAAACAAGTTGAACATTATCTACAAAGTTTTCATTGTGTTTCTGGGAACTGTGTACTTGTTCTCACTAACCATTCTGTCAGGTGAGCTCAGCTGGGTTAGTTTCTGCAAAGGCAAAAGTTTTGCAGGTTTCCTCTCACTGTGGCCGTTGGTTCTGTACACACAGCTTCTCAGCTTAGTGAGGAGGGGCACAGGTTCCCACTGTGTATCCCCTTGATTCAAACCAGACAGAAAAGTCAGTTTCTCAGGCATCAATTTCCTCGTGGCAAATGAGGGAGTTCACTACACGGTCCCTTACTTCCTTCATGGGTCTAAATCCTGCATCTCTGTGATTGTGACCATGACTCCAAAAGGACACCTTGATAATCATCAACCCAGCTCATGATCTTAGAGGCTCCGCAGCTTCCAGAGCCTTCTCTTACAACCTACCTCATAGAAGCTTCATAACACCTCCATGAGGCAGGCAGCACTGGCAATTTTATCCTCACTTTGCTAATATTGGCCCTGAGCCTCAGAGAGTGACTTGCCCAAGGCATCACAGCCATGAATAAGCAAGACCTTGACTCAAAAACCAACCTAGAGGGGGAAATGGGGTAGGAAGGAATAAATTTGGGAGTATATTTGCAAACGGTAGCCACTATATATAAAAATGGATTTAAAAATTCTTCTATATAGCACAGGGAACTATATTCAATATCTTATAATAACCTTTAATGGAAAAGAACGTGAAAATGAATATATGTACGTATATGTATGACTGGGACATTGTGCTGTACACCAGAAATTGTCACACTGTAACTGACTATACTTCAATTTAAAAAAAAAAAAAAAAAAAAACCCTAGTTTTAAAGTCCCAGTCTGGTGCCCTTTCTACTACACAGTAATGTTCCTCATAAAGTTTCTATAAACTGCCACTAAATTAATTGTTAAGAAATTCTCATTCTCTACTATACACTTCTCTATAAACTAATCTGGATAGTATCACATGCAGGTGTCATCATTCTGAGATTTGTGTCCTGGAAAGTTAACATTATTTCCCTTAGGAAAGCTGACAGTCCAGTACTGACATTTTTGTGGACTACAAAGGCTGCAATATCCGAGGCTCTGTCATGAGCATTTTCTTGCTCAAAGGCTCCAGAAGCCAGTCTTTGTGAAACCAAGGGATGCACTTAAATAGCTGATACCAGAAGGTAGAGGGTCTAGAAAAGAAGTACAGGGCCGCTGGGAACTCCTCCCTGGGAGTATCAGAAAAGGCGTATTAGCTTCCCGGGGGTGCCGGAACAAAATTCCACAGACTCGGGGGTTTCAAATAACAAAAACTTCCCCGCTCAGTTTTGAAGGCCAAAGGCTAAAATTGGTGTCAGCAGGGCTGTGCTCCCTCTGAAGGTTCCAGAGAAGACGACTTCCTTGCCTGTTCCCTCTCCTGGTGGCTCCGGGCTCTCCTTGGTTCATGGCAGCACAACTCCAATCTCCGCCTCTATCTTCACATGGCCTTTTCTCCTGCATGATTTCATTTCAAGACCCTTAACTGTTTAAGATTTGCAGATACTAACTACCATATACAAAATAGATAAACGACAAGTTTCCAGTGTATACAGGAAACTATATTCAGTATCTTGCAATAGCTTACAATGAAAAAGAATATGAAAAGGAATATACATATGTACATGTATGATTGAAACATTATGTTGTACACCAGAAATTGACACATTGTAAGCTGAATACGCTTCAATTTAAAAAACAAACCTTAACTAATATATCTGCAAAGACTCTATTTAACTAAATTACATATGCAAAGACCCCCTGTTAAGATTTTGACATCTACAACAGAGAGGAAAGATATCCTAAGAGGATTCAGGATCAAAGATATGGAAGAAGGCAAGTCCTGGGTATCCAAGAGGAGAGAGACACCCAAGTGGAGCTGTAAGGAAGTTGGAAGGATGCTGTGTTGGTCTGCTCAGGCTGCCCTAATAAAATGCCAGACTAGTGACTTCAACAAGGGACATTTATTTTCTCAGAGTTCTGTAATCTAGACATCCAAGATTAAGGGGCCATCAGGGTTGGCTTCTGGTGAGACTGCTCTTCCTGGCTCGCAGACAGCCACCCTCTCGAGGTATCCTCACATGGCCTCTCTTCTGTGTGTGCACAGAGCTCTCTGGTGTCTCTTCCTCTTCTTATAAGGACAAGAGTTCTCTTGGATTAGGGCCCCATCTGTATGACCTCACTTAACCTTAATTATCCCCCTAAAGGCCCTGTCAACCAAAGACAAATACACTGAGGGTTAAGGCTTTAACATATGAATCTAGGGGAACACAATTCAGCCCACAACAGATGATCTGAGGCCAAATCAAGATGAATCAGGACTACTAACAAGCCCAAGGGGTTTGACCTCTGTGCCGACGATGGTAGGAAGACGCTGTATCTTGAAAGTGGTTATGGAAAACGTTTTCAAGAGAGGCACCATCCTTTTTCATTTTCCTGGTCCATAAACTAAGAGCTATTTTCTAGGAGCCCTTCCAGACTAATAGACCGTGATTACTGACTGCATTTTAGAAGATTAGTCTCTTAGAATGTCTTGCTCTCTCTCATATATGGCCTATGAAGCAATTATGTCACCAAAAAATAGATAATTTTAAGGACCACTGTTTTCTATTCTTAAAAGGTTAATGATTGAGTAGCTTCCACCAAGAGCTCCAAGATCCTGCTAGTTCTTAATGTCAATCAGACATTAAGACAGAGTAAGACGTACCTGGGAGATAAAAAAAGACGACCAATAACTCTGGTATGGTTGGCTTGCACCACAAGAATATCTGGGAACATTTTTCCAAGGCCTTACTCTTATCTAGTTTCCAAAAGAAATCGTGGTCTTTTTAAACTCCCTGCTCAGTAAAACATGAACTGATGAGGAACACTGAATTCCATAGGGCCGGAGCTGGCAAGGTGCTTCTAAAATCACTCATTTTTGACTCTTTCACATCACAGACAAGGACACTAAAGCCCTGAGATGTGCAGTGAGGGGCCTGAGCTCCCAGAGGCACTTATTTGAGATGCTACTTGACACAGACAAGACACAAGTTTCAGAGGTCCGACCTGTGAAAATTGAAACTACTCTAAAATTTAGCCGGAGGGGTGCAAGAGGGGTGTAGCTCAGTGGTAGAGCACATGCTTATTTAGCATGCCCAAGGTCCTGGGTTCAATTCCCAGTACCCTATTTAAAAAAAAAATACACAAATTAATTATTTAAATTAAAAAGTAATAATAATAAAAAAAAAACTTAGCCAACATCACATAGTGTGGGGTATGTCCCAGCCATTGTTTGAAGTCACTGTTGCACACTGAGGGGGCACAGGAAGCACCTGGGGGGCTTGTCAGAATGCAGAATCGGATTCGGCAGGTCTGGGCTGGGGCCTGCATTACTGACCAGCCCCCCAGGCCCTGCTGATCATGCTGGTCTGAATATGACACAGAGCAGCAAGGTTCCAAGTGCTCTGTAAACATGAACTCTCATTTCCCAAAATAAGCCCGTTACTGTCACAGGTCCAGGTACCGTACAGGTACTGCTACCACTGCGATTCGACAGAGGAGGAAACTAAGACGCAGTTAAATGACTTGCCTTGAGTCAGATGGTGGGGAAGGGCCACAGCCAGGATCTGCACCCAGAGGGCCAAACTCTAGCCTGTGCCCTTAACTACTCCCTCACCCTGAGGTTCTCAAAAGCAACCCAAGATCATCCCCGGGCTTATACAGGTTGACCTTGAGGGCTGAGTCATTAGGACTGTATTTTATTTTACTTTATTATTTTTTAATTGAAGTATAGTCAGTTACAATGTGTCAATTTCTAGTGTGCAGCATAATGTCTTAGTCATGCATATATATACATATATTCATTTTCATATTCATTTCATTAAAGGTTATTACAAGATATTCAATATAGTTCCCTAGGACTGTATTTTAAATATGTAGCCATTAAAATAATAATCACAAAAACTAGGAGAGAAAAAGTGATGGAAGTGCTCATGATAAAACATTAAGTAAAAATATCAGAATACAAAATATATCAGCCTAGGCCAGGCCCTCTGATTACCTGGCCCCATCATTCAAGTAAGTACAAGCCAACTCATTCATGCAAGAGCAGGAAAGGTCTTCCCTTCTCTTTTGCTTCCCTCTCCCAAAAACCATCTCAAGGGAGACTTCACTCTTGCCCCGAATCCCCAAGAAGCACTAGAGAAAGTGGGGCCTTGAGGGAAAAGAGGCTTCAGAGAGAACAAGTCACAGTACGTGGGAGGAAGCCAGCCTGTGGCTCCTGGCATCCACAACTTTCTTTTAGTCATTCAACACATATCTACTGAGAACTTGTGCCTCATACCATACTAGGTGTTAGGACATGAAACACAAAAGCCCCTGCCCTCAAGATTACATTCTAGTAGGAGAGGCTGACAATAAAAAAATAAGCATAATAAATAAGCGTATTATATACAGCATGTTAATAGATGAGAAGTGTTACAGAGGAAAAACGGAGCTCGGGAGTGCTGGGGGCAGCAGACTGCAGGAGTAACTAGGGTCATCAGGAAGAAGCGATACTGGAGAAAGGGCTTGAAATGAAGCCCGTTAAGTACACACAAGTCCAGGGAAGAACGTTCCAGGCAGATGAAACATCAGGTACAAAGACCCAGGTGGAAACAGATCCCACCTGGAATGTCTGAGGAAAATCAGAGGCCACGGAACTGCAGTGAAGGAGTAGTAGGAGAGGACGTCAGAGAGGTCATGGGTAGGGGAAAGGGCAGGCCTTACAGTGCCCTGTAGGCCTTGGTAAGAACTTCTGCCTTGACTTGGAGGGAAATGGGGAGTCACTGAGGGTTTGGAGCAGAGAAGTGACATGATCTGATGATGTACTGAAGAACTGAGCTGGCTGCTCTCGGGAGGGATGATTGCAGAGAACGGGGACAGAAGCCTGGAGACCAGTTACCAGGCCACCACACTACCCCACGCAAAGGGGCTGGTGGTGGATCAGACTAAAGTGGTAACAGTGAGGTCGTGAGAAGTGGTAATAAATTCTGGATCTCATGATTTCCCCAAGAGTGAGATGTAGAAGGGGAGGGGAAGAGAGGAGTCAGGGATGTTTCCTGCACTTCGAAGGATGAAGCTGTCCTTAACTGATACGCAGAAGACTCTGAGAGACATGAACTTGAAGGAAAGATCCACGGATTCAGACATGTGAAGACGTAGAGACACGGAAGAGGTGGCTGGCTGTGTGAGGCTGGAATTCAGGGACAGATGAGGACCGGAGACGTCCAGGTGGGAGCTGTCAGTGTAGAAAGCCAGGAGCCCAGATGAGGCTTCCAAGGGAGTGAGTCAAGTTGAGGAGTGAGTCAAGTCGAGAAGAACAGGGGTTCTGAGGTCCCAGCCTGCATGTGTCCACGGAGAAAGGAGGAGGCAGCAAGCGTCTGGGAAGAAGTGGCCAGGGACACAGGAGGAAAACCAGGCAACTGTGACATCCTGGAAGTCAAGAGAAGAAAGTGTTTGCTAGAAGAGAGAAGAATGAAGGGGGTCAACGCTGCAGAAAGGTCAAGTAAGATGCAGGCGGAGGCTGAGCTTTAAATTTAGCAAAGTGGAGGCCACGGGCAACCTTTGCGAGCAGTTTCAGGGGAGTGAGGAGAGGAATCTCTTTATCTACCAAAAGGATAGGAAATCCTCAATGATAAGAAAAGGAAAGGGGCTCAGTGCCTGGCACGAAGCCTTCAGGGAGGGAAAGAGGAAGAAGTAAGAACCTTTGGCATTGAAGGGACCGACTCGTGTGTCAGCCAACGTAGAGCTGTTCTGTGTGTGCATAAGCCTTTATTTTCTCATGACTCAACAGATTATGCTGCTAACTTACTGACTCTTTGTTCTCCCTTCAACTTGGTCCTGAATAAAGCTTAATCTTTTAAGTGGAAGAGAAAAAAAATCAAAGGTCACCTACCAGCAATTAAGCCATCGCTCACATGAAACCTGGACTTAATTCATTACAAGAAAGGGAGGCTTGCCACATTCTCCTCCCACTTGAGAGTCATTGTTCCAACAATGGATTTTTGCTTTCACTATTGCTGCCGCACCTTTGGAACAATATTGGGAAACCCACGCTGTTCTTTCTCAACATTCAGTCCAAAGAGGCCAGAGTTCTGCGTTCAAGGCCAAACTGGCTCATCACGATCACACACTCCGTCTCCCGTACAATCATCCCCGATCCCTGTATTCCTGCCAAGGCACCCATTCAGAAGTGTCTTTTTCCTCCTCATACAAACCCATATGGGGAAGGGAGAAGCGACGTTATACTTCAACCTATCAGAACAATGTCTTGTTGATTCAAAAATGGGAGATCGCCTCAAAAATTCCAACTCATCAGCAATGACCAAATGCTTACTTCACCAGTTGAACCAGAAGATGCAATATTTTTCT
Source organism: Camelus ferus (assembly GCF_009834535.1). Classification (NCBI taxonomy): domain Eukaryota; kingdom Metazoa; phylum Chordata; class Mammalia; order Artiodactyla; family Camelidae; genus Camelus; species Camelus ferus. Next base: position 11,322,910 of record NC_045724.1, read on the forward strand.
AGGAAAGTACCTCAGACATTAACATTATCCTCTGCTTAGTTTCAACTTGATGGAAAGAACTATCATTAACTTCTAGGACTAAAAAGTAAGAAAATTTCAGTGAAACCTCATTATTTCAGATCCAACTGCTTTGAAAATAACAGTAATTAAAACTTGATTGAAGATTACTTTTGTAGCAATTTGAAAAGGGAACAGTGCAAAGAAAATTAATAACATAAACAGTGTTCAGGAAAGATATCTAACCTGCTTAAGACATAATGTGTGTCAAATATTATCTAACTGTTAGAGGAGACCTATCTGTACACTATTGGTACAAGAAAGGCAGTACATACACTTACATATGATGGATATGTGGTCATGAGTTAACTACATCATTCCCACCGTTTCTGTCAACTTAAGGTTTTATCATAATTACTGATGCACATAAGCACACGGGTGTGCGCGCGCGCACACACCCCTGCAACCACGCAAGTATATACAAACAACTTACCAACCCACACATTTTATCTGCCAATGCCCACACCCCGCCAGCAAGTAGGTTTCCCAGATAAAATTAAATAACCGAACTTTTTTTTTGTCCACAGTAACAGCTCCCTCTATCCCTGAGTCTTAAATGGACTTCTCCCCAAACTGCTTTTTCACAATTATATAACTGCAATTTTAGGAGTGTAAAATTAAAAGGAAAAAAAATGTTATTTCTTGGCTAAGAAATAACCTATAAAAGAGATCTGCCTTTTCTCCATGCCTGAAGATTTCATCACAGAGCAGAAAGGATCAGATTCTGTGCTTAATACATCAAGATTCATCTACTAAACTTAAAATAAATAAGACGCTTTCTTAAAATATTATTTTTAGATGGGTTGTATAAGCAAGCGGCAAAAGATGAAAACTGAAGGCAGTCCTTCACAAGATGTAAGTCTGAGAGGCGTGTGTTAGGAATGTCATCAGCCCAAGACCAGCAGATGATGAAATCTGACAGATTGGCTGGCATGATTTCCCCAATTCTGGGTGCTTGTCTCATGCAATCTGCTCCCACGGGGCTGAGCCATTGCCTGGTTCTAAAAACACCAACCACACACTCACCACCTCCAATCCTGGAAACTGAAGAGCTCTACACTGCAGTAAACATTTGTTCTCTGAAGTTTTCTTTACTAAACTTTCAGGACTCAGACTGACCACATGTGAAGAGTGTACCAAATGCACAACATTCAGGAAATTTCCCCCGCTGCTATCCACAACAGTCCAAAACCATTTGTTCAACAAACATCTCTTGAGCACCTGCTGTGTCCCAGGCCCTGCGGCAGCTACTAACCATGGGAAGCTAAATCAGAGACCCGTTCTCCCTTAAAGGAGGTGGATGTAAATGTGAAAAAATGTCACGAGTGTGATACCAACAGTGCAACAGGAGAAAAAGAAGGTGGCACGATCCGGTTGGAGAGAAACCACACTGGAGAGATGATATCTGAGCTGGGTTCATAAGGATGAGGAGGTGGTGGCTGACGAAGGAGGGCAGAGTGAGTGTTCCCGACACAGCAAAGCCCTGAGACCTCTTTGGGGAAGCAATGACCTAGAACAAGGGAGAGAGCCTGGAGGAGATGGGGCTGGAATGACAGGCTGGGCAGGACAGGGTCTTAATGCCTTGCTTCTATTTTATACAGAAACAACAAGGAACCATGAATGCTCTTGGGTCAAGAAAGAACAATCAATCAAGTTACCTAAAGATAATCATGGTAGTTTGGAGGATGCATTGAAATGGGGTGAGGAAATCAGGACCTGAAGTGGACCTGGGGACGTGCAAAGAGAGAGGAGGCAAGAGGTATTCCCGAGATAAGACGGGCAGGACTCAGGGACCTCTGGGTGTCAGAGATGAAGGAGGGAAGGGAGCACGGATGAATCCAGTGATCCCAATGACAGTGACAGATGAGACAGACATCAACAGATGACCCAACAGTGGGAAAGCAGGAGGAGGAGCACGTTTTGGGGAGGATGTCTGCTCAGCACTGGCTGTTCAGCGGGCTGCCTAAGCATGGTGGGTCGGGGAGGAGGCAGGGCTGAACAGGTGGTGGGGGTCAGGCAACGCTAAGGCCAGGTGTCAGTGATTCTGGTTAAGGTCAGCCAGTCTGAAAACACGTGATAGAGACAAGAGAGAGACAGTGGCCCCAAAGCAAATGGATGTGACAGAATGATCTGGATGTTGATATATTACAGCTACTTGTATGGAAGAGCTTAATCCTACTGGATAGTGTGGATCTCAGATGCAGGCATCTGCAGTTGGCTAACACAGGCGCCACTCCCAATCTTCTTCTTCCTAAAGTCAGGTCTTCATTTTCCCAGTGTCTCTTTTGGAGGTAGCAGTGCAGCAATACGGGCACTCTGCTGGGAGCCTCTGGGAAAACCCGCTCCTCTGATCAAAGAAACAGAAGTGCTTGGTGCATCCCCTTGTCTGCCTTGAGCAAGGACGTGATGCCTAGAGGTTCTTGGAGCCAGCCTGTCACCCATGGGATGACAAAAAGCCAATACATGAATGATGGGGAGGTGAAAAGACAGAACACTGTCCAGCCCTGGACTCTTAGAAAACTTTTAGGCAAGAACCAAGAACAAGCAGTATCATGAGATGGGAACGAGGCTACAGATGAGGCCAAGAAGAGGGACATGCATTCTAAGGAAAGGTTGAGGATAGAAATGGTTCCCTGCTGTTTCCCCAGCACAACGCCTGGTACACAGTGGGCACACACCACACATTTGCTGAATCTATTGCTTGGAGAGAAAACAATCGGAGCCACTCTATTGGCCTGAGCACTTTTTCCAGGTCCGCTGGCAGGAGCAGCTCTGAAGGCCTTCCGACTCAGGAGCTCTACACCCCTAACGCTGTGAAGGACAGTCTCGCTTTCAGAGACCCACAGCTCTAAAACCACCCAGGACTCTTTAGGGGACAAAAGTCATCTTGCAAGGGGATGTCTACTCAGCCTGACTCAGAGGAAAGCCATGGACCCATCAGGATCTTTGATCATCTGATCTTTCAAGCCTGACAAGACAGGAGTCTCAGAATACCTGACTAGGGGTCGGTTTTGTCTGTGATGACCAACTCCAAAGGCAGGAAAGTGGGCATCGGACAAGAAAGGACGAGCCAGCTTCACACTTCCAGGGGAAGCCATCGTGTGAGGTGGGGCTGCTTCAGCGAGCTTTCTGGGTGGAGAAAGACGGCCCAGCAGCTGGAGAAGGCCCACGGCTGGAAGAAACTTGCCACCTGAAACGTGTCCATAGAATTTCGCACAAAACCTCACAGCCTCCTAATTTTACTGCAGCTTTTTTTCCCCCTGGATCCTCCCTCCCTCCACCACCCATCCCTGCATGGCTCCTCCCTGCACAAATTCAAGAAGGAAAATAAATCTAATGACTGTATATGGTCTTTTTACAAAGAGTAGCAACCCCCCCATACATATACATATATATATACACACATATATATGAAATACACACATATAATAGAATCACATGGAGAAGAAAATAAAATTAAATTGCCATCAAGCAGTGAAGGCCTCTGCAGCAAGTGGGCCCTGCTATGTTTCCAACATTGAGACGAAATTTTCTATCATTTGAGTAACACCTAAATGTTATACCTTAAGGAAGAATGACATTTTCAAATGTTAGTTTTGTACCTGTAATTCCAAGAGGGTCCTACCAAATTATTGGAGAAGTCAAATCTACTTTTCAATAAACCAAGTATGAACTCCAGTTAAAACTGCGTTTAACACTCCAGTGGCCTCAGCACACGTGACGTAGCGGAGGAAGCCCTAACAAGATACAGCGCCACCTACTGACCACACACTAAAAATACAGTCTTACTGTCCATTTTAGCGTATTCAGGCTGACAAGCTGTATGGCATTAAGGCGTTATAATTTATTTCATACGAATTGACCTTTAACATTTTTCCAGATTTTACTGAAGCAAAAAGGGGGATAAAAAATTATAAAACACTGGCAAGGTATTTTGCCTCATTTCATTCTTGTAATGTTCTTTCTTATCACCTCTACTGTAAGAAATTTTGTGAAATATTTACATTCACTCACTGGTTCATTAAATACCTGTTTATTGGGCACCGACATGTGTTACCATTACGTGATAAACAAGACCGACCTGGTTCCTTGTCCTCTTAAGATTATAATATTTTTAGAACCTGACCGTTTCTCATTACCTCCACCATAAGCAGCTTGGTCAAAACCACCTGGATTATTCCAAAAGCCTCCTCCCTGGTCACCCTACCTTCTCTCTTCTGCCCCCACGTCTCTTCACAACAGAGTATAGAGGGAGCCCTGAACCTGAGTCAGATGAGGAGCCTGCTTTGGTCTTAACGCCCAAAGCTTCCATCTCATCCAGTGTAAAATCCAGAGTCATTACTGCATGAGATCCAGCATCGCCTCTCTCCATCTCTAACCTCTCCAAACCCGTCAGCCACACCAGCCACACCATCCTCTCTGTTCATTCTCAAACTTGAGGCCTCAGGGCCTCTGCACTTGCTAGTCCCACTGCCTGAATGCTCTTCCCTCAGGCACTTACATGACTCACTCCCTCAATGCCTTAACTCAAATAGCCCCTCTCGACCATGTCTCATGAAACTACAAGACCCCACCCTTCCTGGTTGGCAGCCCTCATCCTCCCTGCCCCGTTTTACCTTCCTCTGAAGTACCTGTCACCGTCTGACACCCTCCCTACATGCAAGTATTTGCCCGTTTGCTGTTGTCTCCCTCAACTAGACTCTGAGCTCCAAGAGGGCAGGGCCCTTGCTTTGTTTACTGCAGAGTCTCCAGCGCCTGAAACAGCGTATGTCCTACATTTGCTGAATAAAAGCCCTCTTCTCCTGGGTCTCTCTCTCCAGGACCCCGGTTCCTGAGGATGGGGAACGCGCCAAATGTGGGATGCCTGGGATGCCCTCACACTGACCCTCAGGACCGGGACAAGGAAGAGCTTTCCCTCCGTATGTCTGGGGGTTAGGGCTGGGGTCATGTGCATAGAACTCGCGCAGTCCTGCCAGGCTTCACGCTGGGCTCTGCGCTCAGAGGGCCCTGTGCTTGGTTTAACGCTCTGTGGTTGCCAACGTGAAGTTCCTAATAGTTATTGAACAAGGAGACCTACATTTTCTTCTTGCACTGGACCTCACAAAACTATGTAGCCAGCCCTGTTTTGAGGATCTGGGGTAAGAGATGTCTCAGGAAAATAGCACACGTAGACCAGCCACTGAAAGGTGGACAGTTCTCACAATGCAGGACCCTTCCGGCAGGTAATGGCCACCAGCTCTTCCATCAGCTTGGTCCCTGAGACATACGGGATCTTCGCTCTCTTCAGACAAGGACAACTAAACCCTTCGGTGAGTCATGGGACTGTTCCCAGCAGTTCTCTCCTCAGCACCTTCCTCACCCCCAGATCCCTCTCCCACCAGGCCACAAGCTGGAATTCCCCACCACCGGGGTCAGTGTCAGCAACTGGCAAGAGAGGCCAGAGCGTGTTCACACAGATAAAATCATAAAAGCAACTCCTGCAGAGCTTATATTTAAAACAAACAGAAGAGCTCCACTCCAGGGGGGAAAGGAGATTGTTTGTGGTGTCAGCTTAGAGGCTGATGGGAGGGGAGAAAGGGTACCGAGCCCAGGAAAGAGCAGATGCTTACGGGTACCTGGTGCGAAGCAGGAGCGGGTACGTAATCATAGGGAAGGCATGTAAGATGCCTCCGAAGACTTTGTCTCAGCTCAAGAAGCCAACAAATGGCTCCTCGTGCCGTCCTGGTCCTGGCAAGAGACGTGGCCGGGCAGCCGGCGTTCCAGCTGACCCCTGCTGGCTCCCGAAGGAAACGTCTGTGTGCTCAGAGCTGGCAAAACCTAGCGGGGTTTTTCCAGAATGACGGATGCACACACAACAAGCCAGATTCCTGGGAGTGGGGGAGGTGGTTAAGACATGGGGAGGAAACACTCTCAGACCTCTGAACAGAGTACTTACCTAGTGATCCCAGTAGAAACATAAAAAAGGAACAGAGCAGCTCACATTTTTAGAGGGGGCTAGAATGGTACCACGGCATCATCTCTTTGGATCCCTTAAGTACTGACTAGAAGGCTGCAGTTTGCAATCGTTGAAGAGAAAAAAGAGGCACTTTTAAGATACTTTGCCTCAGTTTTCTCCTCTCCTCCCTCCCTGAGTGAAGGCAGTCATGAGAAGTAGCCAGATAAAAAAGGCTTTTACCTTCAAAGCAGTTACTAGTAAATTCTTTAACCAGCCCCTAGCCACATCAAACATAAGGTGAAAATTAGATTTCATCTTTATTAGATCCAAAGGAATTTATCTGAAAAGAATTCCGCAGAAAACTGTTTAAAACTTTTTAGTATGGAACAAGAAAATGTACGTAACCTTTTCTACAACACAGGGATTCATTTTTGTCTCCTTCCTCAAGTTTTCTAAAAAGTCTTGCCTCATTTCCATCTGAAAAACAATTTGATCAATACAAATTGGCATTTCTCACTCCAAAAAAACTTTAATAAACAAAGGCATAAAGATTTGTGTTTCTAGGACAAGACCTGTTTTTAAATATATTGGGTAGACTAGCAAGTCTATACCTACCAAAAATCCATCCTCCCATCAATAGTATAAATATACACCAGAAACTTTGTGATGTTTCCTTTTAAATTTCCCTCCTTCATGAGCTGTAGTGATTATATTCAATCTAGCTGTATCCCTTCCAATGCTTCTGCAATGCTCACTTACAGATCCAATCAATCAACCTGGCCTTATTAGGTGCTTACCAGATATTCAACAAAAGTACAATTCAGGCCTGAAACTAACACAATATTGTAAATCAACTATACTTCAACTTAAAAAAAAAGTGCCTTTCAGACTCTGTCCTTAAATTTATAATACAGAGAGAACACAATTACATAATCAACAATGTGGTACAACTACTTTGAGAATTCAAGGGAAAAAAGCCTGGGGTAGATGGAGTTTAGCGGATGAAAACAGACTTGAATTTGTTCTTGAAGGATGGAGAGGATTCAGATGAGGAAAAGGAAAAGGAAAAAAGAGAAATGAGTGGTGTGGGGGAAATCTTTCAGAGAAAGACCCATAGAGACAAAAACAAAAACACAGGAGAGAGATGTTTGAGGCCCAAACTTTGAATATTAAACCATGTTTACATCAAGGTGAAGATAAACTATGCCTTTCCTCAGGTTTAAAAAAAAAAAAAATTAAAAGCAACATCTAACAGAGCAAAAGACAAGGTCCTGGGTTCAATCCCCAGTACCTACATTTAAAAAAAATTTTTTGTTTTTAAAGAGCAAAGGAAGTTCTTGTGACAGGGGAGGCTTCTAGCAATGTTTGGAGATATCTTTTGTTAGGAAGTCTCACTTTTTGTCAGGAAGTCTCACTTTTCACACTCCTGTGAAACAGAAAGTAAGCAAGCCAGAGGCAAAAACCCCAGGGAGAACTGGTGAAGTGACAGGCGACTCACCTCGGGCTCCCTGAGATAAGCAGGCTGTGGTACAGGATAATCTCACTTCTTAGTGGTAGTGGTTCTCAAACTTTAGGGAATATAAGGTATACCTGAGTACTCTCCAAAATGCGGTCGCAGGCCCCACCCCCACCCCTCAAGACGCTGATTCAGGCGACCTGACTAGGGGATGGGGTGGGGTTAACAATCTGCATTTTAAACACCACCACCCCCAGGCAGGTGGTTCTGATGCAGGGGATGCTAGGACCACCCGCTGTAGCACCCTGTAAACTGCCTCCCAAACCGTCAGTGAACTCCGATGCAAATCCACAAGTTTCGGGTTTAGTTCGGTAGGACAGCGGGCGCTTCTGGCATCCAGCTTTGGAACAATGTCTGACACAAATGAGCTTATTTACAAAACAAAAACACTCACAGACATAGAGAACAAAACTTATTAGGTAAAGGGGGTGGGAAGGGATAAATCGGAAGTTCAAAATTTGCAGATACTAACTACTATATACAATACTAACTACTATATATAAAATAGATAAACAAGTTTATACTGTAGAGCACAGGGGACTATATTCAATATCTTGTAATAACCTGTAATGAAAAAGACTATGAAAAGGAGTGTATGTATCTGTACGACTGAAACATTATGCTGTACTGCAGAAATGGACACAACATTGTAAACTGTACTCCAATTAAAAAAAGAATGCAAAAAACGAACAAAAAATAATGCCTGAGCTGCTTCCACTTCTGTTGTAATCTTCACCTAGAGGTATTCAATGTTCACATCAAGAAAGAAGAATGTGAGAGATGCTATTATGAACTGAATGTTTGTATACCCCCAAATTCAAACATTGAAGTCCTAACCCCTCAACATGATAGTCTTTGCAGGTGAGGTCTTTGAGAAGTAACTAGGTTTAGATGAGATCAAGAAAGCAGGACCCCCGTGATAGAATTACTTACCTTCTGAGAAGAGAAAGGGCATCCAAAGCTCTTTCCCTGTCTCTCTGCCCTGTGAGGACACAGCAAGATGGCAGCCATCTGCAAGCCAAGACAGCCCTCACCGGAAACTGAATCTGCCAGAACCTTGATCTTGGACTTGCCAGCCTCCAGAACTGTGAGCAATCAATGTCTATAATGTAAGCCACCAGTCTAGGTGTTTTGTTATAGCAGCACAAGCTAAGACAGATGCCCCATTTCAAAACTGAAGAGTTGGGGATCTGCTATGAAAAGTGGCCAACACACTCTCCTTGCTTGGCCCTGCAATAAACCTTTCTCTGCTAAAAAAAAAAAAAAGAAAAAAAGAAAAAAGTGGCCAAAAAACAGGTTCCCCCACGTCTTTCCTTTTCCCAGCACAATCTGTGTCAGGGGAAACAGACAAAGCTTAAGCAAACAGGTTTTTGTTAAAATATGAATCATCTTGGACCTCAGCCGAATTTATAACTGGAACTAAGTCTGGCCATTTTTGTTAAGCGTTGGTTATAAATACAAAAGGCAGAAACCTTTGACTTTCTAGATGGAAGAGCAGACTGTAACAGCTATGGCAGTTCCTGTGGTTAACTGGAACCAATGATGATGGATTTGGGGTGGGGAGACAGGACGCCACATAGGATGCCACGAGCACAGGCTGCCTGAACCAACTCACTCATTTAACAAAGGCTTTCTGAGTGCCTATCATGTGCCAGGCTAGAAGGTTCCAGCTAGGGACAAAACTGGCCACGTTCTCCCCATGTTCTGATAGGGAAAGAGAGAAGATAGTTTCAAGTGGTAATAAGAGAAAAGACACTGAGAACTGGGAAAGAGAGTGACTGGGAGGTAGGGAGTAGCTACTTTAGACAGGATGGTCGAGGAAATGTCTCTGGGGGGCTGACATTTAAGCTAAGACCGAAATGTCGAGAAGAAGCCAGGCTATAAAAACCCAGGGAAAGAACAGGCGATGAATGGAGCTTGGCATGTTTGAGAAGCAGGAAAAAGGCCAGTGTGGCTGGACCACATGAACGAGAGGGAAGAGAAGCCGGGAAAGTAACCAGGATCCCAACGGGCAGACACATCACTGCTGCTGGGAACAGTTCCACAGTTAACACCCCTGGAGGCACATCTTTGGTTTTGTGGGTGATTGCCAGGCTCTGCCTTACACACGGACCCAGTAAAGTAACAGATCTGTCAGGCTGATGATTTCAAGCTTGGGAAGCCCTCCTCTCCCCCCACCCCTCTTCTCCTATTCAAGATGCCTGACATTACATCTAAAGGCAGGCTCAAAGCTCTGGCTTTGAAGCCAGACAACCCAGGCTTTAGGTTCACCTCTGTCACTTTTTAGCTGAGCCCTGTTCTTCACATCTGTAAAATGGGGGTAAAACGAATACCTTACTCATAGGGCCGCTGTGGGCGCTAAACGAGACAACACATGTAAATCATTTACTATGGCAGCCGACACAGAATAGTAAGTGCATACAAATGCTAGTCTTCTCCAAGAAGCTTCATTTCATTTCTCTAATTTAAGACGTTGATGCAAGTTCAACAGAAAATCTCTCTGGAAAAGTCATGCTGTAAATTGTTATTAGTCATTTGCACTTTAGTGTGAGTGAGTTTACAATTCTTTCTCCAAAGCCCACAAAGTTGGATGAAAGAGAGAGAATATGAATGAGTGAAATTCCAGATCTCAGAGGAACCAAAGGAAGGAAGAGAAAACTAGATGGGTGAGGGGGCCTACAGCCTCTGAAATCTTCAGTGTTTACATCCTTTAAAAACTATTTATAAAATAAAAGAATCAAGCCTTTACTTTGCCTTTCCAGGACAAACTGCATTTCATGGTAACCAAACGTTAATGAGAAAAGTTTCTCTTTAGTATTCTATCTAAGCCATAAGAAGTTATGATAGAATTAAATATTACCATTAGCAACCTCTTACGAGCCAGTGGGTCAAGGTAATGACCATCCAGGGCTGCTCACGTAACAGAGAAGCAAGCATTTTGCGTCTCCTGATCACAGTGTACATGCCATCACTCAGGAGGTATTTCTACCTTAAACTCAAGTCCAGACCTTTACTCTACTAGTTTTATGGAAATACAGAGAAGACCGAGGAACAGATCAAATATCAAGGGGAAGCAATCGGCAAAACCCAGGCTATGAAAAACCCTCTTGGATAAATTACTCAGTTTCTTCAACAAATAAATTGCAAGGAAAAATAAAGAACATGAGGTGAAAACTGTCGATTAAAAAGAAGATTTAAGAGGCACCTTGACATATGGACTTACCAAAAGATCCTAATTCAAACACATCAGCTGTAAAATTAAAAGCTTATGATAAAAATCAGTGAAACTTGACTGGATATGTGATAATATTAAGGAATTACTGGTCAATTTTTAGGTGTGATAATGGTACTATGGTTACTTTTTAAAGAGTCCTTATCTTTTAGAAATATATAGTGACATACTTACATGTTTGTTTATAGATATTTATAAATACATATACACATGTGAAATATGTATAGTATCTGAGATGGGAGGGTTTTTTAAGAATAACACAAAAATTACACATACTCAAAATCAGAATGATCTAAAAATAATTTTCTAATGGTCCTTAAGGTTACTGTTTCCCACACACATTTCACTGGTAACCAAGGGCTCTACGAATTAGAGGCATTCAAAAGCTTCAGACACGGGGCATACTAACTAATAATGATGATGACTAACATTTCTAGATAATCTATACATCGACTAAAACCAGTTCAGGAACATGCCCCAGCCAGGAAACTGATGCCGTCGCACTAAATGGAAAAAAAAAGACGACGAAGACAAGACAAGAGTCACTCACCATGAGTTACATTTCTGTCTCCCCCAGCTCACTGTGCGCTGAAGTTCAGGGAGCCACGTTTTATTCACTTTCCTCTTCCGGGGTCCTAGCAGGAAGCCTCGTACTTAGCAACATAACAGATGATTAAGTGAGGAAGAAGGTAAAACCCGGAGATACAGTGCGAGGGAAGCAGGGAACAGGAAGCTGAAGCCAATCAGCTTGGGCTCAATCTGGAAGAAAACCACACAAGAAAACTAAGAAAATTAGCAACCAAGGGATGTGTTTTACGACTTTAAACTGGTTGACTCTTTCCTACCCCATGAGCCAGGCACCCTCTGGTGAGTCCGGAACTCAAGGACCTTGAAGGAAACCACACTTATACCCACAGGGGGCAGCAAAGAGCTACCGTCCTAAGAGAAGCGGAAACCACATCAGCAAAGTGGGGCCCCAGCACTTCCTGCTGGGAACCTCCAGCCTTTTCCAACTGTTTACCTCTTTAACTAGGCAGAGAAAAAGTCTATAAGGAGATTTTTGGAGGAATGTTGAAAAGCATGAAATCAGCAATGTGAAAGGAATAAACATAACTGCGACAGAGTGATAGGGGATAAGGCAGAGTATCCCATGTGGAAAGATTTTCGTATCAACATCCTGAAAACCTACTTACCTAAACCTCAGTTCCAGATCATACTGCAGTTTCTCTCTCAGTGCATGTGTACCGCCACGTAACTGCATTTCAAAGCCGAATTCTTAGCACCGCCCTAACTCAGCAAAATTATCTAAAAGCACTTTGTGTCAGTTTGTTACTGGTGGTCTCCTCCCTGGATTCCTTGACGCGTTCTCCAGCCAAGACCGTAAGGGGCAAACACAAAAACCTTATGACGAGGCGCTGAGGCCTTGGGAATAAACCAGTGTGCAACAGGCTAACCACAGAGCGGCTTACGCACAGAACTTGCAGCAAGCCCTTCCGGAGTGGGACCGGTGGTGCGGGCTCCGGTTTGGAGCTGGGCACAGGGGTTGGGAGCAAGCGGCAATATCACTCCCGACGTCCTCTGCAGAAATGCACTTTCCCTTCTTCATCTCTGGTGCGCCGGCGCAATCTCTTCTTGCTTATTGTGATGTTAGTCGTGAACTTTAAGAAGCAGGTCACGCGCCTTGATTTTACTCTTTCCCTTTATCCCGCCTTCATTTTCCACAGCCTGGACGTAGAAGTGTCAGAGTCAAAGAGAAAAAAATGAGACAGCTCAACCACAAAGACGTGACAATCTTCGGAAAAACGGCGAGACGAAGCCTGCACTTACACTGGAGTTCCAGAACCTTCCAGCGGCTTGGTTATTTCTCTCCTTGGGTGGGAGCTGATTGGTGGGTTCTTATGCAAATGAGGGGTACTGAGAGGTAAGTTTTGATTGGTGGGTATACTGAACGTGAAAGGGGCGTGTCTGAAAGAGAGAGGGGCAGGGATGAACGTTCTCCGCCCATAGTCCTCACTCAGGTCCGGGGGACGGCAGTTGTTATGCAGATGAGGTATGCTGAAGGATGAATGCTGATTGGTGGGTTTTGCAGAAGGCGGAACTTGTTGCTTGCGAAGGCTTGGCTTGACGGAAATAGTGGTAGGATAGGAGAAACCAGCCTCCAGTTAGCATAGCTAAGGTTGTTTGTATCTATCAATCAGCTCCTCCTCCTCCTCCTTCCCCATAAATTTTTAGGCTCTGTCTTAAGCATCCACTGCCATCTCGTGATAAAACTCTCCCAGGACCCTCTCCGAGAGTTGTTAGACATCTTCACTGGGAGACAGGGACCTGGGACCCTTTGCTGCAGTGCTTGCACCAGGATAAACGTTTCCCCCAGCAACAGAATACAAAGAACCGATAAGGGACTAAAAATAACTGCATACGTGGGCAGTTGGGGCAAATTATGAATAATAAGATATAAAAAGACCAAAAATCCAACTGCTACTTCTGAGGTATGGAAGGAGCAAAAGCAGGGTACTGTGCATGACCCCTGCACACAGCACGGCCAAGGCCCCTCCTCTGGCGCAACCCATGGGCCCATCCTCACCCCTTTAAGGCCAGCTCTGCCCACTCAGGGAGTGAGCAAGGGAACCTGTTACTTATGGCTCCTTCAAGCTGATGAGTCCCAGTAAAGCCTTGCCTGAACTTCTCCTCTGGCCTCTTATCAATTTCTATTGATAAGGAATTCAAGAGCCCTGGTCGGTAACAATTGGAGCCCCAAGTATACCGGCTTCAGACAGACAACAAATCACAAAGGGCATTAGCTGAAGGTGGGCAGATGAGTGAACAAAAGCCAGAAAAAGCCCCTAAGGAAGAGGGAAACCTCACAACTTCTGATTAAGATTCAGAGTAGTATCTTTCTCTGTCTTATCTAATTTTTCTACTTTCCAGAAATGAGGCAGGAGTGTCATGAGCAGAGAGCATGAGATGCCAGGCTATGGAAGGTCTGGGCGTGTGCGCAGTGGCCTAGGGAGGATGTGCACTCCTCGCATTTTCCAGAAGGGAGAATCTGCTGCCCCAGGAGTCCTGCCAGATGTCAGGGAAGTGACCAGCTCTGAACTCCAGTGGCCCAATGCAAGGGCCTAGAAACTGGACACCACCTGACTTTGAATCCCAACTCCAGCACTTGGATGAGCTCCCACATTTCTGAGTCTTAATTTTCTACTTTGCAAAATGAGAATCATCTGGAAAGTCTTGAATAAGTAGCATGAGGTAGTTATCGTGAGAATTAAGTAAGATGATATGTGGAAAGCACCTAGGCCTGTGGCTGGATGCTCTCAGAATTAAGTAGTTTCCTTTCTCCCCTGCCTTACTGCCCTTCTATTATTTCAGTCTCTCTTTTCTCAGTTGTTCATTTAGCCTCACTTAACAGGGCAATCCTGAGACTCCACTGAAAGCTATGGGCTGACACTGCAGGATGCTTTGTTTCCTGAACAGGGCAGGTCAACATGATACTCAAATTTGACTTCTTTCTGGATTCATATGTCTAGCTCTAGAATATGCAACACCCAATAACATAGACCCACTCTATTATGATGATAATTCTTTTACCAAGGGAAAAGTACTATTTTTAAATGATCTTTGGTGGGTTTTTAAAATTTTTTATTATGCTTAAAACTTCAAATACATACATAGAGAGAATGCCATAAAATACCTGTGTGAGCCCATCTCTTGCTTTCATGGTTATCAATAATCCTTATTTCATCAATAACCCTTCCACTTGTGTTGTTTTATTGTTTTTCTAGACATCTAATTATACAGCCATAAATACATCAGGGTATACCACTAACAGATAAAGACATTTTCTATTATAACCACAATACCATTATCACAACCCATAAAATTAATAATCAGTCCTAACTATCATTTGACACCCAGTCTATATTCCTCTCATTGTCTCAAAAATGTCTTATTATGGTTGTTCCTTGGAATCAAGACTCTCTTGCATTTGGTTAATGTTCCTTAAATCTTTCTTAATCTGTAGCAGTTTTTGTGGAGCCGCGGAGATGCCCCACCCAGATCCCCTCCAAGAGAACCTGCAGTCCTGCTGCAGAGTATGAGGTTGACGCCAAAAGCCTCTTCACCCAACGTCTCACTCTGGCCCAAGCAGCCCACACGCAAGGCAGGGCATAAAGGCCCAGCTTCTTGGCCTGACACAGGGACAGACGACTCTGATGGACAACATTCCCTCCAGAGAGTCCCACTGGATTGGCCAAGGCTTTGCTAGGCCTGTGTTGGGGGATCTTTTCCACCACCCTCTGCTTCCCAGCACCTTCCTTTACAGGTTTTGATCCGTATTAATCATCTTGCTCCCAGACTGTGTCTCGGTACCTGCTTCTAGAGAATGCAATTTGCGTAGTTCTCTTCCCATTCCGTACCACTGACTAGTTGAAGAAATCAGGACTGACTTCGTGTTTTAAAATACTGTGAAGCGGGGGCATGAATAGCTCAGTGGTACAGTGCACGCTTAGCATGCACAGGGTCCTGGGTTGAATCCCCAGTGCCTCCGTTAAATAAATAAACCTAATTACCTCTCCACCAAAGAAAATAAAACAAATAAAAAATACTGTGAAACAGACTTATTGTGGTGGTCATTTTGCAATTTATACAAATATTGAATCATTATGTTGTACACCTGAAACTCATGTTATATGTCAATTACATAAGTAAATGAATGAATGAATGAATGAATGAATGAATGAATAAAATACTCTTTTCAGTATCCCCACATTTATTTCTCAAGAGTGGAAATTATGAGCCAAACATCCCCATTTTCACTGAAAGGAATTTCTGATCAACTGAACTCAAAAGAAATCAAAGATAATAAATACAGTATAACTTAACACTTCCACTTTATTTTCTAAAAAAGCTAACCTATCCCATATATATTTCTATTAAATTGCTGACATCACCAAAATAAGCCATGAAAAAGGTCTAGACTTCTATTAAAATCTATTGTCATGTGTAAATTATATGTTCATTGATCTCTTAACACTAAAATACCAAGAGCCAACTTGAACCACCACAGGTTGGAGGGAAACTGCATGATTTAGAATTTAAAACCCGTCCTGGAGCACTTGGTCACAGCTGTCAAAATCGACTGACCCAACACAGTCTCAACTCCATCTCTCCCTGGATACCTGAGCAAGCCACTTTCCCTCCAGAGTCTCATTTGACTCACCTGTAAATTAGAAATGATTACACTTCCAGCTTCACAGGGATGTTGTGAAGACTTAATGGGATAATGTATGAGAAATCACCTTTTTTACTGTTGCATGCCTGCAGCTGTAAACCCTTGCCTGGTCCCTCTCTCTCTCACACACACACACACACGCACACGCACACAAACGTGCATGAACGTTGCTAACGTGTCAACTCACCTTGTTGGTGGGAAGCAGCAGCTGGACCTGCGATACGCCACCTTTGCCTTCCTGCCTTCAGGTTCTCGGACCTCTAAGCCAGGTGTACATGTTTAGATCCTTGACAAACGTTTCCACGGGATGCCCGTGCCACCAAGGTGAGGGGAAACAAGAACTGATGTGGGTTTCCGCCTGTCATGTGGGCTCTCACTCATCTCCCTTGTGCTTGTGGGGTCCAGCCTCCCTTGCTCACCCCATCTTTCCATCTATCTTCCATTCCTGACCGCCTGCCCCATGGACTACAAGCTACAGCATCAGACAGACACACGGTAACAGCCTTACAGAGACCAGTCAACCAGCTGCTGCGATTGCATACTGCCAAATCTCTGTGTACATCTGCTGGTGGGTCTGCTCCTCTGGCTGGAGCGAGACTGATACACCCACACCTGCACCTCCAAACTCATGCATGCTCCCCACCTTTCTCAGAAGAGCCATCAGGAGCATGGCTTCATCCCCTTCCAGCTTTCCCAGAACCTCTCTATATTTTCAGGCTTTCCCTGTTTTAGAGTGACTTTATCAAAGGCCATAAAGCTGCTTAAATTTTTCACAGGTTTAGAAGAAAAACCCTTTCACGTACACAGCCACCATTTCAGAAGGTAAATTGTCAGTGTGTACCAACACCTTTTCAAAACGAGCATATCTGCCTCCTCAGCCTGCTCCATTTTTAAGATTTACTTGAAAGAAATCACCTTGGGTGTACACAGAAGGATTATCACGTCAATCGAATTACTAACAGCAAAATATTGGGAAAATATTCATCAGAGGACTGATGAAATTATGTTTTAACCATAAGGTGGTTTATTATGCATCCATTAGAAATAGTAATAGAAAAAATTATTTGCAAGAAGCAGGCTTTTCAGAGAAGAGGAAATATATATGGCCAATAAAAATATGAAAATGCTAATTTCGTTAGGATTTATAGAAAAACAAACCAGGATTTCAACAAGATGCAATTTTATACCTGTTAGTTTAGCAAAATTTAGAAGTTTGACAAGATCACCTATTAGGGCGTGAACTGGCACAACTACTTGGGAAACTTGTTTGGCATTATCTTGCCAAGTTGAACACTCACATACCTTCCAACCCAGTAATTGCATTTCCAGCTGTACAGCCCAAAGAAATGTTTGCACTTGGCATTTGTATACCGGAGACATAGATAAGATCATAACAATGTCTGCAATAGCAAAAAACTAGCAACAACCCGAGTGGCCACCAACAGGGAAACAGATAGATAAATTGTGTATGTCCACCCAATGCAACATGACATTGCAGAGAAATGAACTACATATAATATGGATAAATATTAGAAACATAATGTTGAGGAGGGAAAGGCAAGTGACAGAAGACTATGTATCATTTATACAGTGCTCAGAACAAGCAAAGATGAACAATATGGTTCTTAAGCAGACATACATTAGAGCTAAAACCGTATTTCACTTAAAAAGTGGGCCTGGAGATGAGAGGTAGGGGATTAGGACGGGGAAAGGTAGATATAAGCTTTTGGTAATACTCTAGTTCTTGGATTGGGTGGTGGGTACACAGTATCCATCATATTATTATGCTTGTTAACTAAATCAATGTTTCGTGTCATCTCTTATATCTGTCAATTTATTTATTACAGAAGACATTCTGGAGTTAGGTAGGTTCAATTCTGAGAGTGGCCGGAGGAGGACTGATTGGTTGAAGGGTCACAACTGAAGGGTTAACTCTGTTGGCAATATAAAATACTGAAAGAAGAACTATTTAGGATGATATTCTGATTCTACAAAAACATCTTTATCTGTTTCTTCCAACCCTGTTTCTGCATATTTTATAAGCTTTGCTTCTCAAAAAAAAAAAAATCTTTGTAAGGTAATCAATGCCATGTAAGTTACTTCCTGCCAAGTCTCGTATGAGTAATACTTCTGAGCGGCTGATAACATTACAGCATCATGGTATTGAGCCTATATTCCTAAGTCCAACTGTCTGGCTCCAAAGCCCACCCAACCACTTGCTCACTGTGTGACCTGAGGTAAGTTACTTAGTCTCTCAGTCTCATCTTGTCACCTTTAAAATGGGCATGATTGTAAGAGTCCTACCATAGTTCACTGATGTGAGAATAAATCATTTGTGTAGTAAAATACTTGATAGTGGATATTCCGTAAGGAAATTTTCATTTCTGGCAATATGGTGCCCTAGTACCCAGACCAACACTCCTTCTGAAAACAAACTGAAAAACATGCTGTATAAAATACAGTTAATTTTTGAAAATGCAGCCATAAAACAGCAAGAAAGCAAAAAACAACCTGTATACTGATTTTAGTCTCTAGTACCATTTCCCATGAAAAGAAATCAGGACTCCTTGTAGAAAGAACTGATTGCAGAAGGAGGGACGAAGGATACAGGCTGAGCCTGTGATGTGTTTGTAGCACTCAAAACCAAGGACAGTTTCAAAGATTAATGGAATCATAACAGCAGTAAGTTATAGGGGATCTTAAAGGACCTAAGAGCGATAATATAAGCATCAACAAGAATTACAATTATACTTGAATAACATACACTGAAGATATTGAAACCAAAAATTCCATTATATTGAAAAAGATGAAGCTGGTCGGGGAGGAACTCATCTGATCTCCAGGTCCATACATGTCCATAATCTGATCCCCTCCAATGAATAAAACACTGTAATATAGGCGTGCCTCAGAGTTATTGTGGGTTCAGTTCCAGACCACCACAACAAAGCAAGTCACACAAATTCTTCAGTTTCCTAGCACATATAAAAGTTATATTTACAATATTACAATACAGAAGTAGTAGTCTAGAAAGTGTGCGATAGCATTATGTCTAGAAAAGCAATGGACATACCTTAATTTAAAAATAATAACAGCTCATATGACTTAGTAAGAAAAAAACAAACAACCCAATCCACAAATGGGCAGAAGACGTAAACAAGCAATTCTCCAAGGAAGACATACAAATGATCAATAGGCACAGGAAAAAATGCTCAATATCACTAATTATCAGAGAAATGCAAATCAAAACTACAATGAGGTATCACCTCACACCAGTCAGAATGGCCATCATTCAAAAATCCACAAATGACAAATGCTGGAGGAGCTGTGGAGAAAAGGGAACCCTCCTACACTGCTGGTGGGAATGCAGTTTGGTGCAGCCACTGTGGAAAACAGTATGGAGATTCCTCAAAAGACTAGGAATAGACTTACCATATGACTCAGGAATCCTGCTCCTGGGCATATATCCAGAAGGAACCCTACTTCAAAATGACACCTGCACCCCAATGTTCATAGCAGCACTATTTAGAATAGCCAAGACATGGAAACAGCCTAAATGTCCATCAACAGATGACTGGATAAAGAAAATGTGGTATATTTATACAATGGAATACTATTCAGCCATAAAAACCGACAACATAACGCCATTTGTAGCAACATGGATATTCCTGGAGAATGTCATTCTAAGTGAAGTAAGCCAGAAAGTGAAAGAAAAATACCATATGAGATCGCTCATATGTAGAATCTAAACAAACAAACAAACAAACAAACAAACATAAATACAAAACAGAAACAGACTCATAGACATAGAATACAAACTTGTGGTTGCCAAGGCGGTGGGGGGTGGGAAGGGATAGACTGGGATTTCAAAATGTAGGATAGATAAACAAGATTATACTGTATAGCACAGGGAAATATATACAAGATCTTATAGTAGCTCACAGAGAAAAAAATGTGACAGTGAATTATACATATGTTCATGTATAACTGAAAAATTGTGCTCTACACTGAAATTTGACACAACATTGTAAAATGATTATAAATCAAAAATGTTAAAAATAAAATAAAATAATAAAAATAATAACCATTATCTGAGTCTTTGGCAAGTCGTAATCTTTTTGCTGGGGGAGGGTCTTGCCTCAAGATTAACAGCTACTAAGTGATCAAGATGGCAGTTGCTGAAGGTTGGGTGGTGGTAGCAATCTCTTAAAATAAGACAACAATGAAGTTTGCCACATCGATTGCCTCTTTCACTAACTACTTTTCTGTAGCATGCGATGCTGTTGGAGAAGCATTTAACCCACAGTAGAACTTCTTTCAATAGGGTAGTCAGTTCTCTCAAACTCTGCCTACTATATCAACTAAGTTTACATAGTATTCTAAATCCTTTGTTTTCGTTTCAACAATCTTCACAGCATCTTCACCAGGAGTAGAATCCACCTCAAAAAGCCACTTTCTTTTCTCATCCATAAGAAGCAACTCTTCATCTGTTAAAGTTTTATCATAAGATTGCAGCAATCCAGTCACATCTTCAGACTCCATTTCTAAGTCTAGTTCTTTGACATTTCTACCACATCTGCAGTTACTTCCTCCACTGAGGTCTTGAACCCCTCAAAGTCCTCCATATGGGTGGGAATCAGTTTCTTCCAAACTCCTGTTAATGTTGATATTTTGACCTCTTCTCATGAATCATGAATATTCTTAATAGTATCTAGAATGGGGAATATTTTCCAATTTACTATGCCCAGATCCATCAGAGGAATCACCATCTATAGCAGCTACAGCTTTACAATACTTATTTCTTAAATAAGACTTGAAAGTCAAAATGACTCCTTAATCTATGGGCTGGAGAATGGATGCTGTGCTAGCAGGCATGAAAACAACATTAATCTCATTGTCCATCTCTATCAGAGCTCTTGAGTGACCAGGTGCATTGTTAATGAGCAGTAATATTTTGAAAAGAATCTTTTTTTCTGAGGAGTAGATCTCAACAGTGGGCTTAAAACATTCAAGTAAACCATGTTGCCAACAGATGTGCTATCATCCTGGTTTGTTGTTCTATTTATAGATAGCAAAGGCAGAGTAGATTGAGCATAATTCTTAAGGGTCCTAGGATTTTCCTCACCTAGGATAATGCTAAGTAAGTGAACACTGGTTTCACCTGGAAGTCACCAGCTGCATTAGCCCCTAACAAAGAGAGCCTATCCTTTGATGCTTTGAAGCCAGGCACTGACTTTTCCTCGCTAGCTATGAAGGTCCTAGGTAGCATCTTCTTCCAATATAAGGCTGTTTCATCTGCACTGAAAATCTATTGTTCATTGTAGCTTCATGAATGTGAGATCTTCTGGATAACGTGCTGCAGCTCCTACATCAGCACTTATTGCTTTATCTTGCACTTTTGTGTCATGCACCCAGAAAGAAGATCAGTTTAGCATTAGGTAAACAATTAATGTCATTTACTACATTAACCAATTAAAGGAGAAGAAAACATATGATTATCTAGAGAAAGATCATTTGATAAAATTCAACAATAATGTGTAATTTTTTTTAAAATTTGATGATCTAGGATCAAAAGACAGCATACTTATCCTAATAGAAAGGATACACACACACACACACACACAAAACTGCAGGAAGTTTTTAGCTAGGATTAGCTAGACATATACATAAGGTACTACCATTTTACAGCTAACGTGATTTGCTCTACAACTCAAGAAGCATTGTTAAAAAAAATTTTTTTTTTAAAGAAGAAGCATTGTTGAATGTACTAAATTCCAGATCCCAAATGAAGAGAAATAATTTATAAATCCTGAACTCAGGGCTACAAAAAATCTGGTAATGAATTTTTAAACATAGTCTTTTAAGAAACATTCTCATTTGAGGTGAGATTTAAACATATTCATTTTACTTATTTTTTTAAATTGAGCTATAATTGACTTACCATATTATGTAAATATCAATTGTACAGCATAGTGATTTGATATTTTTATGCATTTCAAAATGATCACCACGATAAGTCTAAATATTGTCACCATACAAATTATTACATTTTTGACCGTATTCCCTATGCTGTACATTACATCCCTGTGACTTATTAAACATATTCATTTTAAATGCAAAGCAACATGTGATTAATACCAAATGGGTGATATCTTTAATTCATTGGCAAATATTTATTGAGTGCAAGGCACTAGATTGGATCTAAGATACAATAATGAACCAGAAAGTTAGGAGACTTTTTAAAATGAAATCATGTCATGCTCTAGGGATTTAATTTGTCATATGGGAGAGGGAAAATTGTCTCCTTAATTTTGTTTCATTCTCTACAGTTTGTATTTATCATTCAAGAATTGTATTATGGAGTAGGTGTTTCCCCATTGCAGTCTCATGAAAAATGCAGCAGTTTATAAATGGCAAGGGATTTTCAAAGAAACTTTCTGATTTAGGGTATAAAATACATTATTAATAAAGATTCATAAAATTGTTTTCTCAGAAGAGCAATGGGAAGGGGGAAACCAAATCAGTTGATTTTGCAGCAAACTGGGGGGAGACTGGCTGAACAAGCGTCAGCCTCTCATTCCAGAGCACAGCTTAAAACAAGTTAAAGTCAATTATCAGCTGCCTTTTAGCTGTGAGTCACCACATTGTTAATCAGTCGGTGCAGCGGCTCTGTCCTCTGGGTCTCTTTCTCTGTTTAGAAGAGCATAATATATGACTGATCTCTAATCGTTTTGCATCTTATCTTTCCTGGCTTCCGCCCTCTGTCACTCGGGTGAAAGTGTTCTCTGTTAGGTCACCAGCGACACTCTAGCTGGCCAGGGGTCTCTTTAGGGCCTAACCTCTGGCTGATTTCATGGCTGGCACCCCTTTTGTGACCACTCTCCTCACTTAGCTTTTGTGATACTTGCCGTCCCAGGTCCCCCTCTACCTCTTCACACTTTCGCCTGAGACTCCTCTCTCCCAGAGGGAATCCCGGGTTCCCGGTGGCTGCAGCCCCTGTTAGACAATGATGGCTCCCACCCCTAACCCCCAACTTTCTCTGGTGCTCCAGGCTCCTGCTCCAGGAATTGCAGCCTCAACGTGTCCAAACGAAAGGCGCTGTCTCTCTCTCACCAAACCCCTTCCTTCACCTGTGCCTCAACCATTAGTAATATCACAGCCCACCCAAATGGCAAGTCACCCCAATGCTTCCATCTCCCCAATCCTACCACCATAACCAAACGGTCTCAAGTTCTGCCAAGTCTGCTCCGGAGTGTCAGCTAAATCTGGGTGCTCCTCATCTTCCACTGTTTCTTTTAAGCCTCCATCCTCTTTTACCTAAAGCATAGCTGCTGGTCCACCCGTCTCCAGTTTTATACCTTCACCCCATTCTGCCTCCAGGGGGAATCTTTTAACACAAAAATCATGACTTTCTCTTTGCTCTCTCTTGGATTACTGAGAAAATGGAAGAACTTGAATTACTGGAAGATGTCATGAGATACTCAAGCAGCCCTAAAGAATGGTCCATGTGGCAAGGAATTGAGGACTCCATCCAACAGCCATATGAGTGACCCATGTTGGAAGCCACTGGTCTGATGGAGGCCGGCCCTTCTGGTTTTGGAAGGAAGAGGTCAAATGTTCTTCCTGAGTCTTTTGAGCCTTGATTGTTTTCAGCTCAAAATAATCTGCATATCAAAGAGACATTTTGGGGTGGCAAATTTTGTTCCTCTCCAGTAAATTTAAGTCATCCTTCTGTGCGTCAGTTGGCCATAATCACCCCTCTTATCTTACCTATTATCTTACCTGTGACATGCTCTCTCTGGCCCCCTTCAGGATCTGAATTTGCAACCCCTCATGTTGATGCAGTTGATGTCAGAGAAGTAACACCCCCTGAATCTCGTTCCCATCACTCCCATGCACCTCACTTTCTAGCTGCATTTCTAGTAGCATCTGGAGCCTTGATATGGCAGGCACTATTTTTCATCCACATCTGCGACCCCACCAATCCCAACCCCGCACACTCACACACACTTGTTCACGTGGTATCCTCCTACTGGCCAAAATTACCCATCCACCAGAATCTCCTCCCCTTCTCTGAAATAATCTCTCCACAACTGTATTACAAAGTCTTTTTCTTTGTTTGCACATTCAGCCTCTCTAAACATCTATAAGAGTAAACTTTCTTCAGACAGTAGTTGAACTTGAAAACTCAGTCATTTAAATTGAGAAGTGAGTAAAACTGAATGCTGCTAAAGATTTTGGCAGTATGGAAGAAAAGCCTCCTAAACTACGTGACTAGTGGGAAATATGTGTGCACTGGGGCATCTATAGTCAAATGCATTTCTGAACAATTTATTAAGAGGCAACTCTCGGTCATGCCCCACTTATATCAGAGCAAAACCCTGAGTTCCCAATTGCTGGAGTTGTGCTAATGCTGGGTTAGCTGCACAGAGAAGCCGGGTGTGTACTTCTGGTCTGAAAGAATGCTGTTCTCATTAGCGGTGATGTCCGTATCAGGCTACTTGTGAACACTAAGGAAATAGAAGCCCTTCGCTTCCTTCCCCTGGAATTATTGCTTCCTCTCTTGGCTTTCAGAATTATAACTGAATCTTAAATAGGAAAATGCATCTTCCGCTCATGAGCCACATTTGTGCTTATATTTAAAACAGGCCCTCTTCTTTCCTCTATTACCAATAATATCTTACAGGTCTTGTGTATTTTTAAAAGGGCATTGCTAACAGAGTTGGTGGCAGTAGTTACGTTTTGGTGATGGTGCTATGATTTAGCTTCATCAGCAACAATATGACATTATTAAAGAGAAAGTGGTAAAATAATAATAAAATCTAAACCCCCCCACTCTCGCATACTTCCATTTTTTTCATATATCTTCATTCAAGTGTGGCCATATTAATTATAGCATTTTATATTCTTTATACTTTTAATAGTTATTAATATATAAAAAGTAAAGTATCTGTATCTAGTAGCGTGTGGCGTGGTTGGGTGATTATGGGCGAGCTGGCCATCATTCCCATGAAGTCTTAATTAGACCTATTTGGTTATCAATACAACATTCATCTTTACCGACTGCTGAGACTCATGGATATTTCCTTAAATAGCAATTTAAGATACCATCTCCAATGTGTGTGTTTTTTCCTACATCGTCAAGAAATTAACTGAATTCTCAGAGGACACTGAACAGGTGTCCCATAAATTTAACTCAGTTCTGACACTCTCTACCCAAAGATAGCGTCAGATTCCACAGGTGAATAGCCAAGTCCGAGCAGACTGCACCCACTTCAGATGCCAGTCGTAAGTCCAGTTTCTTATCTGCGCTTCTGATCAACTAGCTATAACACAGGCATTTCCACGAGCCCCTCCTCAGGTTTGACTAATTTGCTAGAGTGGCCCACAGAAACCAGGAAACCAGTCTACTTACCAGATTACCAGCTTATTACAAAGGTGCTAAAGGATGTGGATAAACCACAGATGATAAGATACACAGGGTGAGGTCCCCAGTGAAGGAGCTTCTTGGGGCTTGACTCACCAACTTGGAAGCTCTCGGAACCCCTACCTTTGGTGTTTTCATGGAGGCGTCATTACGCAAGTGTGGTTGATTAAATTGTTGGCCATTTATTGAATCTTCAGCCCCTCTCCCCTTCCCGAAGGTCAGAGGCCGGACTGAAAGTTTCAACCCTCCAATCACACGGTTGATCAATGCCCCTGGCAAACAGCCCCTACTCTTAGGTCCTTTCCAAAAGTTATCTCATTAACACAAACTCAGGTGTGGTTGAAAGGGGCATGCGATGAATATCAAGACATCTTTATTGCTCTTAACACAGGAAATTCCAACGGTTTTAGGAGCTCTGTGCAGATGGGAGAAAGACCAAAGGTGTATTTCTTATTATAAATCACGACATCACACGAATCCTCCAGATTCTAAACAGAGAATGTAACCTTTAACTCTTTGCTTCTCAACTCTTGTGGAAAGCTCAGGTTTGGGAAATAGCAGGCAGAAATGCATGAAAGCCCCAATTCAAGCATTAGCTTTTACTCCTTGTCAAGCAAGTGCCTCAGTAGGTAGGTTGCCTAACTGGGACCTCACTGCTCTGAATAAAATCTATTCTGTTAAGCTTGTAGTGTACTTCAAAGGATGTTGTTAGAATTGGTCATATCAAAATCTCAAAACAAGGAATATAAATGGAAATATGTGAAAATATGTATAATCTCAAAAAATCAAAGAAATTTAAACAGTGAGATGACTAATTTGGCTTACTAGATATGCTAAAAAAATTTTTTTTCTATAGATAATGAATTAAGGCAACCACAAGTACTTCAGTCTGGCTGGAATGTCAAGTGTGAGACCAGGAACAGCAAAAGGTAGTCAGAGACTATTCACGCATGTATTTAACAAATACTTATTAAGGT
This sequence comes from Camelus ferus, assembly GCF_009834535.1. Taxonomy (NCBI): domain Eukaryota; kingdom Metazoa; phylum Chordata; class Mammalia; order Artiodactyla; family Camelidae; genus Camelus; species Camelus ferus. Next base: position 11,349,281 of record NC_045724.1, read on the forward strand.
CTTCTTTACATCAGGCATGAGGATGGATGATGAGGACACAGTGGTGAATGAAAATAGGTATGGTCCTTGCTTGTGTAGAGATTACACTCTATTGGGGTAGACAGACATCAATCAAATAATTACACTAATTAATATATTACTGTAATCCAGCTTGGGTGTTATGCCAAACGGACCACTAGGTGTCCCCATATCCATTCATTCCACCTACAGTAACATCTCCAGGTTCATTGCCAGGCATATGGCAGCCAAAATAAGGCGACTTTTCCCAGCCTCTCTTACAGCTAGGTGTGGCCATGTGACCAAGTTCTGATCAGTGAGGGGCAAGTAAAAGTCATAAGGGCAACTCCTGCGTCATGCGCTTAAAAGGAGTGACTGTCCTCCCTTCCCCCTTCTGCTGGCTGGAATGTGAATTGGTGGTGAATCAGGCTGGTGGGCAACAACCTGCAGATGTCAATGCAACAGGGTAGCAGGATCCTGGGCTCCCAACACCACAGAGCCTCCAGACGGGTCCTGGGCTACTTAGGCACATACCGTATTGTAAGCCCAAAATAAACTTCTGTCATATTAAAGTCACCAGTCTCTATTTCAGTAGCAGTTCTATGTGCTAACATGTTCTAAGAAGAAGAGAGTTCTCCAGGAGATAAAGGCTCATGACCTATGCAGAGGAGGGGGGCTTACCTGAAGAGTTGAGGTGAGAGCTTAGATTGATAAATCGGTGCACTTAGCTGGGCTGGAGGCTGGGGTGGGGCGGGTAGGAGGGGCCTGGGGAGGCTTGTTTAAAGCACTGCAAGAAGATGACTGTTGCTGTACAGCCCGAGGAAGAATGTGTCAGAATCATCTGAAGGGCTTGAAGGCTGTATCAGAGATGTGGATGTTTAGTCAAAGAACAGTGGGAAGCCATTAAAATGTTCTAAGCAGGAGAATAAGATGATCAGATTTGGGTTTCAAATGCATAGCTCTCATTGGGATCAGGGTTAGGCGTGGTGTTTGGATAACACTGCCATAGTCAAGAGAGAAATGATGGTGCTTTTGCCCAGTGTTGTAACCCCTGTGAGCCCAGAAACAAAGGGAATGAGTCTCACAAACACCGTGTTGATTTAAAACACACACACACACACACACACACACACACACACATAAAAGAATACATACAGTATAATTTCATTCATATGGTTCAAAAACAAGCAAAACGAGTCTACATCAAATCTAAGGTGCCACTGATTGTAAAGCACACCATTCTTTTATATTTTTGTATTTATATTTTGTATTTCTTCCAGGAAAGAACAAAATGCTGCCAAGTAAACCTTGACAAGCCATCCTCAGAAGTACATCTCAACTTCAGCTACGCTCCAAAAGGAAAAGAGAACTTGGATTCAGTCAAGTGAGGTAGATTGTCTAGTGATACACAGGTGGGAAAACTGAAAAGAAAAGCAAAAACATTATCACAGAAATGAGGATAGTAGTTACTTTGTGGAGAGAGGGCTGGTTATGTAACCAAGGAAGGGCAAACAGGAGTGGAGAGAGTTCTGGAGAGCAGCAATGTTTAATTTCTTAACCTACAGAGGGGTTTATGATCATTCCTCAAACTATGTGTACAGATTTTATACATTTTTCTGTATGCCTGCTGTATTCCAAAAGAAAAGAAAGGAAGAAAGAAAAAGAAGAAAGAAAGAAAGAAAGAAAAGAAAAGAAAGAAAAGAAAGAAAAGAAAGAAAAGAAAGAAAAGAAAGAAAGAAAGAAAGAAAGAAAGAAAGAAAGAAAGAAAGAAAGAAAGAAAGAAAGAAAGAAAGAAAGAAAGAAAGAAAGAAGGAAAGAAAGAAAGAAAAGGAAAGAAAGGCCTAGAAAAGGTTTAAGAGAGATGGAGAAGCAGAAGAGCTGGGGGGGTGGTGAGTGGGAAAGCTGTGAGGATGAAGACTCTGAGGCTGCAGAGTGACCCACAGATAAGAGAGGACAAGCCTAGAAGCAGGGGAACGAGTGAAGCAGAGAGGTTTGTCTTAGCCTGGGAAACAGGGAGTGGGGCCAGGTGGAAGTGTCCCTGCTTTCCTGGGTCTGGTAATCCCAGGGCAGAGAACAATAAACAAAGCAAAGTTCCTGCTCTCAGGGAGTACAGTTTAGTGGCAGAACCAGACAATAAACAAATAAATAGAAACATTTCATAAGCTAGAGAAGGTGGCAGGAAGTAGTGTGTACAGTCAAGTCAGGAATGTAGTAACCAAGCACCCAGGGCCACATTATGACTTTCTCAGGTCCTAACCCTTTTGCCTTTGTGGGACCCCATTCTGCATAAAGAGAATGCATAAATTAAAAGGTATATTTTATAACTGCCTTGGCATAAAGGTGAATACAACCTGGACTAGATTCATTATTATATATTCATTGTTATTATATTCATTTTTAAAATTCTGATTTTAAGAGAAATTAAAATGAAAATATTTTTGAGGGCCCTAAGCCCTGTGCCCACGATGCCTAAATAGATCAGCTGGCCCCACAAGCATCAGCAACGGAAGGGTCAAAAGCAATGGAAAAAATTAAAAACAAACCGTAGATACAGAGAACAGGGTAGTGATTACTAGAGTGGGGGTGATTTAAATGGGTAAAGGAGATCAAACATGGGGACTGATGGAAACTAAATCTTTGGTGGTGAGCATGCTGTAGGGGATTCAGAAGTGGAAATATAATGTACACGTGAAATACATAATGTTATAAATCAGTGTTACCTCAATTTTTAAAAATTAATTAAAAAAAAAAAGCAATGGAAAAAGTCAGAGAGGAATAAAGGGAGGGCCGGAATCTGAAATTAGCCTGACTCCTGGGACGAGGCAGACCACGTTGCTGTAAATCAATTAGAATGTTTTCAGCTGCAAGTGATAGAGTCCTGACTCCAACTCACTAAACCAGTAACAGGACAGTCCAGAGGTACGGCAGGGTCCAGACTTGGCTGATTCAATGATGCAACAGTGTCCGCAGAGCTTCAGGTCCTTTCTAACTCTCCATTCTTCTGTCCGCAAGATGGGCTTCATCAGAAGTCTGGTTCCCTTTATAGTCACCAAGTGATTGTGAGCAGAAACGGAGGCTACATCCTCCTTGTTTATACCCAGTGAGATAGCCTAGGAATTTTAGTCCTTCCTTGCAGTCTGACTGAGCCAACTTCAGTCATGTGCCCAGCTAGACCAATAATTCCATGCAAGAATACCTTATCTGGCAAATCAGGATCCGTTCCTGGAGCCAGGGCGATGGCGTGCACAGGAACAGCAGCAGGGAATACGAAATGTCTGATTACCCCCTCAAGAGCTCAAGAGTTATAGAATGAGCTATCAGTATGCAAAAACAAAAAAAAAAAAATATTTTTACATACATCATGTATATTAAGTATTTACTTCAAGTAGTAAAAAATATTTACATCAAATATAAAAAGAGGTCCCCTGATGCAAGGGAGGATCTTCAAGGAGACTATCTGTGGAAGATGGTTTTTGGAGAAAGCTGTGCTGTGAGCTTTAGCCCCAAACCCCTCCCCTTAAGGGGTGAAATGGAGGTGGGTAAGGATCTCCCACCTCAGTCCTTGATGAGTGGGGATTCCACAGGGCTTTGCAGAGAGCTTAATACAATCACCCCCATATTTTGGTGGCACACAGTTGGAACTTATGCTTGGAAAAATCATAGGTCTCTCTGTTGGTGACATTATCAAATCACAGACCTCTGCATTGCAAAATCCCAAAGTCAACACTCAGTCTTCATCTTATTTTACAGATCAGCCAATCAAAATCAGCAAAACAGTTTCTTCACCTGACTTCCAATAGGCCAGCATCCCAGCTTTTCCTCCTATCTCCATGGCCACTCCCTCTCTTTTGCTGGGTTCTCCTAAACCTCCCACCTGCGCCGATGATGGAGAATCCCAGGGCTCAGTCCTTGGACCTCTTATTTTCTCTGCTGACACTCCTCTCTGCTTGTTGACAATTTCCAAACGTTGATCTCCAGCCCAGAACTCTCCTGAACTTCAGACTCACTTTTCCACTGCCTTTGCAAAATCTCCACTTGGATGTCTGATAGATATCTCAACATGTCCAAAGCCAAGTTCTTGATTTTCCCCTCTAAAACCTGCTCCTCTCTGACATCCCCATCTCAAGGAATGGCAACTCCATCTTTCCATTTGCTCAAGCAAAAAAGTTGGAATCATCCATGACTCCTCTCTTTGTCTCATTTCCTACATCCAACACATAGACAAAGGTACTTTTGGAGTTGTCTCTACTTTCAGAATATATCCAGCATAGATCACGTCTCACCACCTCCTCCATCATCCTTTTTCTGGATTACTTCCCAATTTCCTTCTTCCTTCCCTACCTAGATTATCGCAAAAAGCTCCCCAGTTTTTTCCCAGGTCCAAGTGCCAGAATAAGCCTTTTTTTTTAATGGGAGCTGATGTCATTCCCCTACAAAGAACCCTCCAAGAGCTTTCCATCTCACTCAGAGCTGTAGCCAAAGTCCTAACAATGGCCTGTCAAACTCCACAGCACGTGCCTACCCACCCGCAACAGACGCCGTGCTAGCCTCATCTCCCCTCACTCCCTTGACATCAGCTGTTCTCTCAACCTGCAATGCCTTTACTAAAGAAAGCCACCTGGCCTGCTCCCTCAGCTCTTTCAAATATCTTCTCTGTGGGGCCTTTCCTGACCACCTTATTTGAAAATGCAACCACCACCTCCCCGCCTGGGTCCCTATTCCCTTCCCTGCTTTATCGTTCTTCAGAGCACTTATACAGAGCAGGCTTGTTTCTAAAGTACTCTATCATTTATTTGTCAGTCTGTTCCCGCAAAAATATGAACTCTGTGAGGGCAAGGATATATTTTGCCTGGATTGTTAAATGCTGTATCCCTAGCATCTAGAATAAGGCCTGACATACAGCAGGTGCTCAGTAAATATCAGGTGAGTGATTACATGAATGTTGCTTTTGGTATCTATTATTTGAATATGTTATAAGAAGAAAATGTTCGTTTATCCATTCAGCACATATGGCTTCAGAGCAAATTCAAGCCTAAGTACTATGCAAGGTGCTGGGTCAAGGGTGGTGAGCAAAGCTGAACTGACCGCCCGGCTGGGCTCAGGGAGCTTAGTCTGGTGACGGGTGATCAACAGAAGGACAAAATGAGTGTTGAGTACTGGAAGGAAAGGACACAGGTCTACAAAAGCATGTAACAGAGACAGCTGGTCCTGCCTGGATGAGGTAAAGGCAGGTGGAAGAAAGAGATCTGAGGGACCAAGAAAGCCACAGGAGCCTCAAAACCTGGCTCCATCTTATATGGTTTCTGAAGGGCTCTACTCAGGACTGCCTCTGCCCAGTGTCAGAAGTATAAGAGGTGTGCTACACGCTACCTGTTGATAATTCCCTAGGGACACAGCACCTGAGCCAAGAAAGGTCACACCTGTTACAGATAAGGGATAAAGGCCAGGTAGAATAGAGTTGTGGAGGTGAGGTGGAGGGAACTGTGTGGGTGAAGGAGGGAGGATGGCACATTCTGGAACAGAGAGCGTAAGGGGAAAGTGGTGGGAGAAGAGGCTGAAGAGGGAAAGCGGGGCAGGGCCTGGCAGACCGTCCAGAAGATTCCAACTTTATCCCAAAGGGAATCAAAAGCCACGGGGAGGGCCTTGCTTGTTTTTGTTTTGTTTTGTTCCAGCTGCACTGTGGTGACAGGACTGGGCCTGGATTTGAAAGTATCACTGAAGCTGTTCTGTGGAGGAGACTTTACCTGAGGCCCTGAGCAGGCCCGGGAAGAGCAGGCAGGAGGCAGCAGAGCAGGCCAGGGGGGCACGGCCGGCTGCTCGCCCCAGAGCAGAGGCAGGAAATGGAGAGAAGTCAACTGACTGGAGAGACTGCATTACCTCTGTGTTATGGGCTGCACTGTGTCCCCTCAAAATCCACAAGCTGAAGCCTGAACCCTCAGTACCTCCGACTGTGATTGGATTTGGAGACAGAGTCTTTAAAGAGGTAATGAAGGTAAAATGATGTCACTTGGGTGGGCCCTAAACCGATACGACTGGTGTCCTCATAAGAAGAGATTAGGACACGCGCAGAGAGGGAAGACATCGGGAGATGTGAAGACATCGGGAGAAGAAGGCCATCCCCAAGCCAAGGAGGGAGGACTCGAAAGGAACCAGAGCAGCTAAAGCTCTGATCTCAGCTTTCCAGCCTCCAGATCTGTGAAAAATAAATTTCTGAAGTTCAGGCTGCCTAGTCTGTGGTATTTGCTATGGCAGTCCCAGCAAACAAATACACTGTGCAAAAAAGAAAAATTAAGGGAAGGATAAAACCTTTGAAAAATAAAAATATAATACTTCATTTATTCTAGCTGGAATCAGGATGATGTATGATGGTAAAGTTCAAGCAAAGGAGCCTTTCTTCAGTGTCCCCAGAGATGGCTTCTGCAACACAGTTGTATTGTCCCTAAAACGAGCAGTGAGAAATACAATATAGAATGTTAGATGCTTCTATCTTGTAAGACTTTTATAAGAATTTTGTCTTATGAGGAGGAAGCCAATTTACACCGAATTGGTTATCATTTTCTCTATTTTCTAATGAGCTGCAATTCTGTATGCCTTAAAATTCAGTGAGTAGAAAAACCCATTTATTTCCCAATTCCGAGAGGCTTTTAAAAATAATTTCTTGAAACTAGCCTACCAATGAGATTTTTCAAACAAGATACACCTTGTAACAAAATTGATAAAGAATATACATTATTAACATTTATTTTAAAATCATCACCCAAAGTGAAATGTGAAAAATGTCATTGCTAGGTATCAAATGCAAATGTCTAAAATTGCATCATTATTGTCCATGGAGGCAGTTCCTGAGTTACACATAGTAGGTATGTAGTGCTTTCACCCAAATCATTCAACGTATACACAATGAGCATTTGCATTTACTTTTAGCAATGTATGCTGGAAGGGAAAAATAAAATTCCAAAGGGCTTTCTTTGGTGTAAATTTTCTATTTTTCTGTATTCTACAGAAAGAAGAAATAGCAAAATATCCAAAACCAAGAAGTTTAAAAAAAAATCTTAAACATCTCAATCTTGAATTGATATTTTTAGAAGTTATGAATTGCTTGTTTCAAATTCTTAACACATCTGTTACTGCAAAAGGTTTAGAAAGTACAAAATGACTTGAACAATACCTTAGAAAATCGTAATCCCTTGAAGGAGAATCCTATTGTTGTATTCACAGTCTCTGCAAAAAAGTACAGAAAGTTACTGCACATTAGATGGTTTTTTTTTTTTTTTGTAATAGTACTATGGAGTGCAACTTTTACAGTTTTCCTCCTGACAGAAGCAGTCCCAAGCAAAATTGTAGAGAAATAATGAGTCTTATACCCTGGCTATGACTGTCCTGTGGCTTCTTCCTCTGCCACCCTGAGCTCCTCTCAGTACCAGCCTATATCTCATCCCTTAGGGGGTAAAAACTCAAGGCCCACTGGTCCCGGTGATGAATGAATGACGAACAAGCTAGTACTAATATGCTTCATCCCAAGTTGCTCATGTGCATGTTTACTGTTGTTGCCTCTTAGCAGGGAATGATAAAGAAAAATCTTCCTAAAGGTGGCGGAGAGATTTGGGAGGCAGCCAGGTTAGCAAAGCTCCCTCCAATCCCAGCACTGAGAAGCCTAGGTACGTAGTCACTGCTGACATGCACGGCCGTGGGCCTGGCCCTGCAGAAGCTGTGGGGCACAGAGTCAGAAGTACAGGAAAAACCACACTCCACTGGCCCAGCTGGAAAAAACAAAGGAGTGACCTTGCAGGGTACGGATAGAAAGGTAGAAATGTTTTGAGTCTCTAACAAAAGCAACAGTGACCAAAAATATTTTTTTAAGTAAAATAGTCAAATGCAAAACAGTAATGGTTATTGTTCTTTGAATTGGCTAAAGAAAATCCTTAACAGCAAATGAATAGATTATGTCTGCATGTGTGAGTTCTTTTCTCACAAATAAGCATTTATTTATTTGCTTCTGGGTATGTCCTTATTAGGGGAGCTAATATACTGAGATGTTGGTTCTTGAGTTTAGTAAAGTGATCATATCTTCAAGATCTTATGATCTCTCATTCAAGGCCAATTCACTTCAAACTTCATAGCTCAACAAATATTTATTGAAGGCCTACTATGTACCAAGGACTGGGAAGACAAAGGTTAGTATAACACCATCCTTTTCCTCAAAGAGTTAAAGTCACCTGGGGATCTAGACATGCACAGAAACCATTCCAAATACAACGACCACGTGCAATGAAAAGATGCAGTAAAGATAAAGGCAGGATAGCTTTTTTGTTCAGAGTAACGGCTCTGGGGCCAGAACTGCTTGGACTTCAAGTCCCAGCTCTTCCACTTACTCAGGGTGTGACTTTGTGTAAGTCACTTAATTTTTCTGTGCCTCAATAAAATGACAGTGGATAATAACACCTACCTCATAGGATTATTATGAGGGTGTTGACTGAAAAAAATACATAACCTAAAAGTCGAGAATTATGTTTTATTCAGCCAACATTCTGAGGACTTAAGCCTGGGAGACAGCCTCTCAGAGAGCTCTGAGGGACTGTTCTGAAGAGGTAAGGGAAGAGCCAGGATACACAGGAGTTTTTGCAGGAAAAAAAAAAGTAGTCAGAACATGAAAAGATTACTGTTAATTAAAGAAAAAAATATACATCTGAAGTTAATGAGTTTAGCACCTTTCTCTATATGGGAAGACGCAAGGGTCTGGACTCATTGAAATCATTCCTTTGACGTGCACCGTAACTCTCTAGGGCCAGTATCCTGTTTTCTCCATCCTGAAGCCCCTCAGGGTCTACCTTGGGGAGGGCGGATGGAGGGTAACTACAGTGGCCAATAGCTTGATGGCCACAACATGCTTTGTTTACTGATTTGGCAGGTGACATTCTTTGTCCACAAGGGCTATATAAGTTAATACATGTAAGTGCCAAGAACAATGCCTGGAACATAGTACTTAGTAAATGTTATTAACATTAAAAAAAACATTATTTATTATGACATTAAATGTTACTCCTTTCTAGACCACCCTCCCATGGCATCTTCTGAATAATAATGTTAATGTTATTAATATTGTTGATATTAATATTATTGTGACAGTAGACCTGTCATAAAAGATGGGAAGGAAGGTGGGGGAACATTCCAGGTGGCTGGAAGAAGAGGAGCAAAGGCAGGGAAGGAACAGTCAATATAGCTTATGCACAGGCCTGTGAGGGGCTCAAAGTTATTGGAGCAAAGGAGCAGCAGGAATCCTAAGCCGTCAGCTGGAAGAAGCAAGCGTGAATGGGCTCAGGTTCCACACTGGAGAGAATGGAGGTGGCAGGAAAACCTCCAAAGATGTGAACTGGTCAGACTGTGTTCAGAAAGGTGAGTCACATGACCTGGAGTACAGCGGCTGGATTTAAGGGAGGTTCTAAAGTCAGGGAGACCAGTTCGAGGCCAGGAGGCAGTGAAAGAGTGAAGAGAGGAGGAGGAAGTGCCTCCCATCACCTCCATCTCTGGTGCCTCCACCATTGTGATCTCTCTGGTTATCCTGGAACTTGCCTGGAGAGCGCTTATCACAGACTGACTATTACTTTCCTTTCATCTCTAACTTATTTCGTGACTTAGTTCCCATCTTGTTTCCTCCACTTGTCTACAAGCTCCACAAGGACAGGGGCTTTGCCTGGGTCACTTCTGAATTTCTGGCTCCTGGTACTACCTGGTCCCTGCATACCCGACTCCAAGACCAGCCACGTAATTTGCAAGGCCAAGCACAAAATGAAAATGGGGGCCACTTATTCAAACAGCAGGGGAAACTTCCCATTAATAGTACTAAAATAGGAAGTTTTTTCCTTTCTTCCATAGTCTCTCTGTCTAGACTTGCCATGGTGTTTTTAAGTCTTTTTTTCTTTCCATTTTGTTAGACATGATTGACATGCAGCTCACTGATGGTCCCGTCCAGGTCTCCTGGAGACTGTGCAGGATGCAGGACACAAACCTTGCATGGCGCTCTAGGTTGCACACCGTCCCCCGCCAGGGAGAGTCAAGTCCTGACCCCAGTACCTGTGAACACGGCCTTTTTGGAAGTAGGATCTTTGCCGATGGTCAGGTTAAGATGAAGTAATTGAAGGGGGCCCTAATCAAATGTGACTGTGTCCTTATAGAAAGGGAAATTTAGACCTGTAGACCAACATGCATAGAGGGAAGACTACACAAAGAGACACAGGAAGAAAATGGCCATCTACAAGGCAAGGGTGAGTCTCCTGGGGCCACCGGAAGCTAGGAAAGAGGCCTGGAGCAGATAATCCGTAAGAGCCTTCAGAGAGAGCCTGGCCCCAACGACACCTTGATCTTGGACTTCAATTTCTGTTGTTCTAAGCCTCCTGGTTTGCAGTACTTTGTTACAACCACCCTAGCAAAATGCTGAAATTGGGGCTAACTGACTTATTAAGTTTAAGATGCCTTTGAAATATCTATTTATTTATTCATAAATGTATTTTTGAAAGAAACAAAGGGGTGTGTGTGTGTGTGTGTGTGTAAGAAGTGGTAAGACTATGGATAATTTTTATTTTATCTTTATTTGCCTATATTTTCTAAACATCATATACTATAAATGTATGACCTTTGTAACAACAACAAAAGGGAAAGTGATTTTGAAAGTAGATAAGTATGTTACTTACTTGTTTGATTCCTAAATGTTCAAGGGTCTGTTGATAACCTCAAAGCGTCTTAAATCAGAATGTCCTGATCTCTAGGCCCACATACTTAGCTGCTAGATGGATATGTTTACATGAATGTTCCAAACTTACCTTGAGCTCAACATGCCCAAACCAGAACTCATCACCTTTCTCTTTAAAAATCTGCCCCTTCCTTTTGCACACATTTCAGATAATGGCACTTCCATCCATCGAGTCACTGGCCCTTGAGCAGTCCTTGATTTACCCAGTGTTTCCCTGGCCACACCGAATCAGTGAGCATGACCTGCCAGTTCTGTCTTCCACAATGCTTCCTCCCCTCCACTCCCGGGGCCACCGCCTTTGTTCAGCCCTCCTGGTCTCTCACACTGCCTCCAAGCTGCATTCCCTTCCATCCAAGTTTCTTGCATCAGCCAATCCCCACCACCATCCATATGGACACTAGTTACCCGCAAAAATGGAAATCTCGGGGGGGTCATCCCTACCCACTCACAACAAGACGTGAGCCAACATTTCACGCATGACTTACATGTTGGCTCCTGCCCCTCTTCTAGGCTCATCCCCAGCAATTCCCTGCAGGCACATTGTGCTCCAGCTACAAAAAAGCTACTCTCCTAATGGACCATGTTCTTTCATGGCTAGATATGTTTGCAGATGCTGTTTCCTCTACAGGAATGTCCTTTTTCCTTATTCTCTGATGTTCTCAGATTCAAGACTCTAACAAAATACTCTCTGAAGCCTTATCTGAGTTCTCCTGACACAGTAAGTTGATAACTATCTAGGTAAAACTAAGCGCATATAATCTATTAGCATTTATGACATTTCATTAGAACATCTGTTCCCATGATTATCTTTCCCAGAACAGAGTGACCTTCTGAAAGGGAGACCCTGTCATTCGACTTCAGATCACCACAATCTAAATCATGACTTGCTCAAATCAGGTTCAACAGATGTTTGTGGAATGAAGGGAGGGAGAGAAGAAGCAGGCAGGTAGGGTTGAGTCTGATACATCTTAGATCTCAGGGAAGTGAAACTTCAAAAATTCACAGAAAATGTCAACATAATCCCACAGGGATTAAGTGAAATCATTGTAAAACTGTTGTATGAGAGAAATGGACACTTTTTAAACAACAGCAATCTGCCAAGAGGATTCCTTTCAAAGAGAAAGAAAGTACGGTACAGTGGAAGAGCCAGGAGACTACCCCATTACCAGTTGTCCAAATGAACAAGAACTGAACCACTGAAGGCATCATTTTCCTCACTTGTAAAAAGGACAGGACTATAATGTCACGAACAAAAGAAGGATTCTATTACCCATATGAATATTTTATATTTAATCACCATAATTCTTGAATTCTTATGCTGAGCACCATACCAAGTGTTCTTATATGCATTCTCTAATTTAATCCTTAAAACCATGTAAAATATGTTTCATTGTACCCATTTCACAGAGGAGGAAAATGAGGCTGCTAGAGGTTAAACAACACCCAAAATTCATATTCTGGTAAGTTGAATGCTTACCTCCCTTCAGAGCTCTGCAAAAAGAGTAATTGTCATCAGATCCTCGGCAAATAACTTCTTTGCGCTCTGGAAGACGTATAGACTTAACAGATATATAGAGATTGAAATATAATTTTTTTATGTCTCTCCCTTAAAAAGAAAAAATATTTTCATTAGCCCCTCAAATAAGATATTCTTTTATAAATAATAATTAACATTTACTGTATACTTAAAATATGCCCTGTGCTTTTCTTACATTATCTCATTTAATCATCATAACTACCTACAATGTGAATATTATTATCCTTTTTTTGCAGATGAGAAAACTGAAGTTCTGAGACCGTAATTAAATAGAATGGTCCCACAATGAGAATTATGTGTGCTATGCCTAAAAATAGAGGACCTATATTTTTGAGAAAATTATCAAATGAAAATATAAAATTTCCAGTTATAGTCACAGTTCCACTAGAAATTTCAAAAGGAAAGGAAAAGAAATGATGATAATCAACTCATGCCCACTTTTTAGTAGTTTTGATGAAAGATTTCTTGGAGAATGAGACTGAACCTTTCGATTAAAAATTAAATAAATGAACTATTATTTCCTCATGATCTTTCTATTACCAGTGAACATGGAAAATTCAAGGAAAAAAAATGAGTTTTGCTCAACTTTTTTACATTATTCAGTTGGCCAGATTTGCAAAAGATACACAGCCTTTTTTAATAATGAAAATAATCATTGAAGTTATTTTCCTAGTAAGGTCACCATGACTCACTGTAGCTATAATTAAAAAAAAAAACTTTTCCTTCTTTACCTTAAACTTTGTTATTCTTAACAGAACTGCCAGCTCCTTCATCAAAACCTTCTCCTTCCCTTGGTGCTGATGCTCCTACTTCCTTCTGTTGTCCTCCAATCTTTCTGACTGCTTCTCCCCAGTCTAGCTCATTGACTCATCCTTCTTAGGGTTCTATCCTCAGTTTTTCTCAATTTTCACTGTGCACACTCTCCCCAGCTTTAAATACTACATAGGGTAATGACTCCCAAATCATCACCTTTAGTCTCAATCTTTCTCCTGCAGACCTGTCCCCTATATGCACTCAATACCTCTACTCAAATGCTGCTTATTACCACACCCAACAGATCCAAAATTGATTTCCTCACCTTCATCACCAAGTCGGCACTAGAAATCCTAATCCTGGCAAATCCTACTAGCCTCCTTTCATTCCTGTTACCACTATCTTAATGCAGGTCCTTATTACTCTGAACCTAAAGTACCACCAAACTTTCTAATCTCTCCACTTCTCTACTTGCAAGGTAAAGCGTGGAGAAGAGGCACATCATAGAATCTGTTTCAAACAGTGTTCCCATCGCCCACTCCGTGGACTTTGACTTGAACCTCTCCCAAGTCAGGGATGTGTACAGAAGTTGAAGAGCTGACTTCACAAAGGATGCCTTGAGATATGGGCACGCAGTAGTACTGCTACGGTGTCTGCCGTCAATGCAGAACAAGGGACTTTCTTGCATTTCTGCATGGAACACACTATGATTCCAGTCTTCAATGACTCCAAGAAAGGAGGTGCTGCTTTGACACCTCAACAGTTTATATCTGGATAAGCTTCTTGCACTTTGGATATCACTGTGGTCACATCAGGCCCATGAACAAGGGTCAAAGTGACGTACCACTTGCGTGGCTCAGCAGGCCAGAGATATCAATGTAGGTGTTGGAGTGAGAGACAAGAAACATGGCGGATGTCAGGGGTTAGAAAAAAGAAGACTGTTTTTGAGCTCATCTAAGACAGCTCCAGGAACTTTTGGAAATAACTTTGAGGAAGGCTTATTTGTCAATTAGTTAATAGTAGCATATAATTTATTAGCAAGGCTATAAATTCTCAAAATAAATCATTTCCATTCCCAAACTATTTTTGGTCCAAGATTGTACTTAGAGCTCTTACTGAATTTAAATGGAGATAGGGCCATAAAAATAAGGTTGATTTCTATGAATATGGCCAACATTTTATACAGATGTTCTAGTATATTCTAGGAAAACTCAGGTCATAACCACAAAACATTATAAAAAATATGACCACATAATTATTTTGTTACTGAATTAATATAATATTAAGTAAATGCCATATTTAGTGAATAATTAAGGTATTTGTTGTGGCCATGCAAGTGTGCTACTCAAACCTCCCTTCCAAAGAATCCGCTGGGTGGAAGGTAGTTGGCAGACAGCCTCCAGCTACTGCACTCTCAGATCCATCCCAGCACTCAACCAGAGGTCAAACTCTCACAGTCTGCTCCTATAGTGACCAAGCACTGTGAGGACACTAGAGGTAGCCAACTCCTGCCTGTCATGGGGCACTTGTGACAGGCAATCTTTGCTCTAAAGCTCCCTATTGACCTGGCTGAGAGTGTCTCAGGCATGCCTTTTGGTCTGATGACCATCCTACCAAATTCTCCTTCCTTCTTTCTCATTTCAAAGGTTTCAGACCTACACCTCAATCTGAGTCCTCTCCTTGCCTGCTCTGGCTTCCTCTTTCTTTTGTTGTTTACAAGCATTTCCCTCCAAAGATCTCTTGTATGTCTAATTTCTTCTTGATATCTTCTTTTCAGAGAACCCTAAGTGTTGTTAGCTAACTGTGCCCCTTGCTAGCTTTGAAAATACAAGAAGCCATGTTGAAAAGCCCCATATGGCAAGGAACTGAGGGCTGGCCAATACCCAGCCAGGAACTGAATACTGTTAACAACCACATGAGCTTAGAAGTGTATTTTCCCCCACCTGAGCCCTCAGAAGAAACCCTAGCCTTAGCCAACACCTTGATTTTAACCTTGTGGGAGACCTCCTGAAGCTGACACAGCTAAGCCATGCCCAGACTACTGATACACAAAGACTATGAAATTAAAAATATGTACTGTTTTAAGCCATTAAGATTGTGATCATTTGTTACATGGCAACAGAAAACAAATACACATACATTTAGAACACAATCATTCACCACTGATACTTCCGGAACCCTTTTAACTGATCTACAAAAACAAAACTTTGGACTTACTTGGAATGAAGTAAAGATACAAATATCCATTGCTTCCCTTCAATGTTATACAGGGTTTAGTACTTATTGAAATAGGGAATTTCTTGTCATCTAAATGGAATAAAGAAAATGTCAATAAATTATTATAAATCATTTCCAGTAAGTAGAGTATTGTGAATGTCAGCCCCCTAAAACTACCTTTAGCATTAAAATTTTATAAAGAGAAAAATTGAGGGCAGTTAAAAATATCTCCATCCCCAAAGGAGTGACATCAGCAAGATGGAAGACTAGGAAGTCCTCCTCTGCCCCACAAACGTATCAATTCAGCGATAATTCATGGACCATTGTGAGAAATCAGAAACCAATTGCAAGTTTCCTGCGTCCCAGGAGATTGCAAAACCAGACTCACTGACTCAGTAGGGAGACTCAGGACGCCCTCTCACCAGAGACACTGCTCCTGGCACAGCCTAATTAGGAAGAGATCTCCTATTCCCCAATTTCACTTAGAAGGAAAGAGGTTGCTTCATGCAGAGTCTCAAATTTTCCAAAGGGGATCCCCAAAGGACTGAAAAATAGAAAGTCTGAACGGACCTATAAGTAGTATGGAGATTGCATCAGTAATTTAAAATTTCCCAAAGAAAAGTCCCGGACCAGCTGGCTTCACAGGTGAATTCTACCAAACATTTAAATAAGTACACCAGAAACTGACACAACATTGTAAACTGACGATACTTCAATTTTTTAAAAAAAAAAAGATTTGAAGAAAAAAAAAAAAGAAATTAACCCAATCCTTCTCAAACTCTTCCCAGAAAATGAAGAGAAGGGAATACTTCCAAACTCATTTTATGAGGCCAGCACTACTATAAAAGCAAAAGACACCACAAGAAAAGAAACTGTAGGCCGGTATCCCTGATGAATTTAGATGCAAAAGTCCTCACAAAATGTTAGCAAACTGAATTCAACAGCACATTAAGAGGATCATACAGCATGAGTAAGTGGGATTTATCCCTAAGATGCAAGGACAGTCCAACATACAAAAATCAATTAATGTGATATGCCACGTTAATAGAAAGAAGAAAAAAAAATCACATGACCATCTCAAGAGATGATAAAACTCAACACCCTTTCGTGATAAAAACTCTCAACAAACTAAAAGCAGAGGAAATGGCCTCAGCATAATGAAGGCCATCTATGAAAAGCCCATAGTTAACATCATAAGCAACAGTGAAAAACTGAATGTTTTTCCTCTAAGGTCAGGAGCAAGGCAAGGATAACCATGCTTAACATAGTACTGGAAGTCCTAGCCAGATCAATTAGATAAGAAAAATAAATAAAACCACCTGAATAAAAAAGGAAGAAGTAAAATTTTCCATTTGCAAATGATATACCTTTATATCTAGGAAACCCTAAAAACTCCATTAAAAACTGTTAGAACTAATTTAAAAATTGAGTAAAGTTGCAGGATACAAAGTCAACATACAAAAAAACCAGTTGGACTTCTATACACTGACAATGAACTGTATGAAAAGGAAGTTAGGAAAACAACCCCATTTACAATAGCACCAAAAGAATAAAATACCTAGGATTAAGCTTTCCTTAACTCCCCCACACTGCCCCACTCCCACAGTCACAAACACACTATCATTCATAGTACTTGATCATCTTTCAATGGTCATTCAAAAATCTCTACTACAATTATTTGTTTATATGTCTGTCTTCTTCATGAAAACAGCACAAGCCTTGAGGGCAGGAAGCATGTCTCATTCATGTTTCATGTCTCTGGCACACAGCACACTGTAGATTATAAATGTGCATTTATCCACTTCTGCTTAGCATTAATTATGTGCCAAACATTGCTCTAGTCACTAGAGAAACAATGAACAAGGACAGTCATGGGCCCTGCTCTTGATAAATGTACATTCTAGTAAAAAAAAATCAAGCAAGGTCATGAGTTAAAGATTGAGTGTACTGTGGGGATAGAGGAATGGGGAGGTGGGGGTAAGTTAGAGATACCTCAACTGCATTACTCAGTGAGTGACAGGAAGGAACCAGCCCTCTGGTCATTGGAGAAAGAGTGTTTTAATCAGGAGTGCAGACTCAGAGGTGAGAATGACTTCAACGTGTTCAAGCAACAAAAACAGACACATACATGTGTACACACAAAGACCATTCTGTGAAATATATGTAATAGGCAAACTCACAGAAAAAGAGCAGAGGTTACCAGGGACTAGGGGGAGGGAGAAACGGGAAGTTATTTTTTAATGTGCGCAGTTTCTGTTTGGGATGATGACAGGTTCCGAAAATGGATAGTAGTGATGATTGCACAGCATTCTGAATGTACCTAATGTCACTGAATTATACACTTAAAAATAGTTAAAAGGATGGACCTAGAAACTATTATGCTAAATGAAGTAAGTCAGACAGAGAAAGACAAATATCACTTATATGTGGAATCTTGAAAAATAATACAAATGAACTTACTTACAAAACAGAAACAGACTCACAGACAGAAAACAAACTTAACGGTCATCTAAGGGGAAAGAGGGGAAGGATAAATTAGAAGTTTGGGATTAACATACACACACTAGTATATGTAAAATAGATAAACAACAAGGACATACTATATAGCCCAGGGTACTATATTTAATATCTTGTAATAAGCTATAATGGAAAAGATTCTGAAAAAGGATATATATATATATACATATATATATATGTATAACTGAGTTACTTTGCTGTATACCTAAAACGAACACAACACTGTAAATACTTCAATTTTTTTTAAACGGTTAAAAGGGTAAATTTTATGTTTGTTATGCTGGTAATACAAACAGTAACAATAGTACCAATAAAGGCCAATATAAATGGAAAATAATGAGGGAGGGTGGGAATCATAGGAATCAGGGACCATCTTGAAGGGGCTTGGAGATCTTGGTATGAAGTTGGGATTTCACTCTAATTAAAGTGAAAAGCCATTCAAGAGTTTTAAGCAATGGAGTAATATTTTCTTACGTTTTTAAAAGGTGTCTTTGGCCTCTGTGGCAATAACAGATTGTATGGGGGCAAGAACTGAAGTGGAGAGAGGACAGTTTAAGAGGATGTTACAGAGGCCAGAGAGGAGATGAGGGTGGCATGAGTGGTCAGCAGAGGACAGTGAAAATCAGTTGGCTTTAGAATATATTCTGGAGATAATGAAAATAAGAATCACAGAGAAATTGAATGTGGATAATAAGGGAAAGAGATAACGAAGGATTCCTCTGGTTTGGGAATTAAGCAAATGATGAGATAGGGAAGATTTAGGAAGTAACAGATTTGGAAAGGGGTGTGGGTCAATATTTCTAGCTCCAAACGGCCATTAGACTTCCCAGTGGTTATGCCGAGTTTGTGGAATAAATGAATGAATCCCGCAGATGTGCCTAGTTATCCCTCCTACTACACATAAACTAGACAAAAGCCAGAAGTTCCTTGAGGATGCAGCTACATCTTACATAACCTTTACATTCTCAGTATTCCCCAGCATAATGACTAAGCCTAATGCCTATTAAAGACTTAATAAACTGAATTAAACTCAGCTGACTTGACTAGACTCTGTAGAGCAGACAGGAATTTTGATGGACCTCAAAAGGTTTGTATAAAACAAAAAGATGGACAAGAATGTTTCCAGTTAGAGAATAGTAGAAGTGTGAATAAAGACCAGTAAAGAGGGTGGTCTGCTTGGGGTAGGGGGGACACTCCAGATGCCAAGACACACATGCTTAGCTGGGCAGACCAGATGCAACCACACATCCAATTGATCAGCAAATCTCATCGACTCCATCTCCAGAGTATTTCCAGACTCTGATCCCTCCTCATCACCTCCATTGGTCTGAGTCACACTCTGGTCCGAGTCGCCATTTTCTCACTCACCTGAATTATTGTAACAGTCTCACAACAGGTTGCCTGCTTCCACTTCTGCCCCCTTATGGGGTATTATCAACACAGGAGCCAGACCAAGCTTGGCTCACAGTAAAGCTAAGTCATGCCCTGACCTACAGGTCCCTCACCCCCACCGCCCTTTCCCTCTACGACCTCGTCTTCTACTACCTCCCCTGCACTCACTCCGCTGCAGCCGCACTGGCCTCTTTGCTACCCTGCAGCACACCAGCCGTGTTCCCGCATCAAGGCCGGTGTACGGCTCTTTCCTCCCCACCTTCCCCTAGACATGGGCATGGCTCACTCCCTCAACCATTCCAGTCCTTGCTGGATGTCTCCTCCGTGAGGCCTTCCTTGGTCACCCTAATTTAAAACGCAACCCCTAGCCCCATCCCTGCCCTCTGTCCCCTACCCTGCTTTATTCTTTTCTCACAGGGGTCACCACCATCTGACATGCTGAGTATCTAACTGATTGAAACTCCCCCAGGGTGGTGACTTTTATTTTGCTGCTTGCTCACTGCTATATAATTTCCTTGGTGCCCAGAAGAGGCGCAGGCCAGATGCTCAGTGAATATCGATTTAATTAAATAATCCATGAATTCTTTGAGTTTCAGGACTACCTTTGGCCAAAAAAGGTTAGAACTGAGTCTGACAATTCTAGGTTACAGGATGGTGTGTGTCCAGGGCTCTGTGGACTGACTCACTCACACACCTACATTTTCTGCCTTTTCCAAAGCTGGAAAATAAAACGGCCAATTCTTGCCATTTCTATATGTTATGGGCTGGACTATGTTCCCCTAAATTCATATGTCGAAGTCCTAACCTCCAGGACCTCAGGATGGAACTGTATTTGGAGATAAGGCCTTTAAGAGGCCATTAGGGTGGGCCCTAATCCAATATGATTGGTGTCCTTAGAAGATAAGGAGATTCAGACCGACAGAGAGTCACCAGAAATGAGCGCACACAGAGAAAAGGCCATATGAAGACACGGCAAGAAGGCGGCCGTCTGCCAGCCAAGGAGAGAGGCCTCAGAAGGAAGCCAAGCCTGCTGACCCTTGCTCTCAGGCTCCCAGCCCCCAGAACTGTGAAGAATAAACTTCTGTGGTTCAAGCCACCTAGTCTGCAATGGTTTGCCATGGCAGCCCTGGCAAACAAGCATACCGTCTATGTCAAGTGGAAATCATCTTCAGGGAAAGGACTGGATCAAAAGGATTGTTTTCACCAACATCCGGACAATAATACCCGGAGCAATCAGTGCTTGCCACACACGACGTGTTTCCATCTTGACCAGGATGGATTCTCTAAGGCAGGGAAAGGACAATGTGGTGTTGGGGGGTTGGGGGGGCGCAAACAAGGTCTTGCTCTAGCCCTGAATCCCACTTGCTCCCCACGGTCCCTCCATCCGTGGGGCAGCAGGAAAGGACCACAGAATTTTTCAGGGTTAGAGAGAAACAGGTAAGATCCCTCCTCAAAACTCAAAAGACAAATTGAGTTACTGTTACTAGAAGATTAAAAGCTAAATCATAATATGAAGTGTTATATAAATAAAGGCCATAGGAAACGTAGCAGAGAGAAGGTGGCTCAATCGACATGTGGTGCAAAGGAGAGGAGAGAAGGGGGCCTAGTGCAGTGACAAGGTCCTGGAACAGGGGAATGCAAACGGACCTTGCGGGATGGAGAATTCCAGAGAGAAGCTGAGAGGGAATTCAGCACAATCACAAACAGGAAAAAAGCCATGAGTGTGAGACTGATCCTCAGAAGCAACTTCATAGAGACATTTGCCAGAGTGTGTTTGCAGGACCATAAACACATACTCAAAGACTAAAACAAAGTAACACTGAAAATTGGGGGATTAAATAGGCTCCTTTGTCAGCAGAACTTCTCAGAACTCAAAGTACGTCTGTAAATCCCCCAAATGATTAGACCACAAACCCTTTTTCCCAAGAGAATCTCAAAGAATTAGTATTTTCAGAGGCACTCCCTTAGGCTTTCCTGATGTTGCTGGTGGGTAGAAAAGACCAGCCAACCCATGGTGAGGAACACAGTGGAAAGTACCAAACCAAAACAGCAGTCAAACCCCAAAGCCATCCTTTCAGACCAGCAGATATTTGTAGAGAAAGAGGGGGAGACAAAAAGAAAACAAGACAAAACCAGAAGAAGAAGAAAAAAAAAGTCCAACCATTTAATAGTGTTAGACTGTTAAGAGTGTGGCTGGGTTTTTGTTTTGTTTTGTTTTGTTTTGTTTTGTTTAAGTAATCGATTTTATTGTTTCTAAGTGGCTCTGTGCTAAAAATTTTACCTTACAACAATTCTTGAGAAGTAGGTTTGAAAATCACTTTCATTTTATAGATAAAAATGCTGGGGCACAGAGAGGCTAAGGCTTTGCTCAAAGTCACACAGCTATTAACTAACAGAATCAGACTTATATCCAATTCCAAGAGCCTTCAGAAACCACAGCCTGAAACAAAGAGCACCTGTTACCTACCCAAACCTGTGCTGGAAAAAAAAAAACCAAAAACAAAATCAGAGCCTGGAGCAACAAACAACAGTTTCAGGAAGCAGCTAGGACAGCCCTACCTCTTCAGGAAGAACCGGTCACTCTTAGGGCAGAGGCAAAATCTCGGAAGCAGACAACTTTGCCAAAACTAGGAAGAATCTGAAACTGGGTTCAAGGTAGAGACAGCTGACCACAGGGAGCAACAGAAGCCCTTGGAGGGGGGTACATACAGCACAGTTCAGAGACTCGTGAAGGATGGAGAAAATCCACACAGGGCAGTAACCAGACATCACTTTTACTGCCAGCAGCATCCAGAACACACAGCCATCTCCTGTGTCCCGGCGACAGCAGAGGAAGGTTCTTATGAAAACTTACCCTCCAAGTAGTAGACAATACAAGTACCTGCCTGCCTTTGCCCTTGGACTTACCACAGTAGTTGTACCAAATGCTTGCGTCCGAGGAGTTGCAGATCCAATGTTTCTCCCCAGGTTCAGTAAAAATGGAAGAAAACAGGGTGGAAAAGAGCATCAATGGGAACATGATTCAAAAATCTCCAAACCGACAAAAATGCAAGGAGAATCAGCAACTAATCATCAGAATCTTCCCCTTTAATAAGTAGAAAAAATTTAACTTAGTCATCAGTCACATGATTTCTGAGTTCATATCCAACTGTTTCCTCTTTTGAATGTGTGTGTGTTTAATATTTGAGCATTTCCTCCGAGAGGACAGGAACATGATTTAGAATGTACTCTTTCCAAACATGTGACACATATGAGAGCACAGAGCTTTATAAACAAAACTAGGTACTTCCCAGCCAATAGTAACAAAACCAGTCTGTAGGTCTTTAGAATCTCAAGACTTTATCTGCATTGCCATTCTCTCCCACAAGTCTCTTTCTTTCTTTCTTTCTTTTTTTTTTTTTTTTGAGCATTTTTATAGGTTTTATTAGAGATTTAGATTTAAATCTAAAGCTTTAAATATATAAATATTTAAAATGGAAGTTAGGACAATATTTAGAGGGGAGAGAGGTTGTCTCTGTTTTCGTGGCTATTTTTGACATGTTTTCAAAGTGGTTGGGATTCTTTCCCTGTAAATTTTCTACTCCTGCCAGCATGTTTGCCTAACTCAGTTACTACTGAATGTTCTCCCTGTTTCCATCTGGACCATCCTTTTCTCTAAGACTCCTTCTAAAGATTAGTCAACGAGGATCTTTGGCCAAATGTCAGACTTAATAGATCTCAGGGTAAGAAGTAAGTTCGAAAAGCTTCTAAAAACGCTCTCAGGCACACACTGTAAGTGACAATTTAAGACGCCCAGAGACTTGGGGTCAGAGCTGGACTTCCATGCATGGAAACTGGGTTCCTCCTACAGCCCTCCACCCTCTGCCAACCTCCCAGGCCTCGTCCATGGCCCACTCAGGAAACAGACCAGGGCAGGGACATCCTACCAAGCTGGGCACAGGAAGCATATTCGATACTTTGATGAACAATCAAACAATCATGAATAATTCATGTACATGAACTGTCTCGGCCATGAATGGGGGACAAACATGGCCTCAGGTGAGCTCGTGGCATGTTTCATGCCTCAGAACACAGAAACAATCCCCTCCTGCTTCACGTGCTCTTAAAAAGCTGCTCCCCTCCACCACTAACACTCAGCCCTTCCCTTGGCCCTTTGCTGTTTTTCTGCTTCAGCCCCAGGCTCGCTGTCTGAGCTCTGGCTTTTCTTATAGACTCTATCCCCCTCCTTCCCCCCAGTACATGGAACTTACACCCTCAAAGCATATTTAGTTCATTGGTAATAATGGAAAACAGGAGCTGGCTAGGTCTTAGAGATCAGTTAATGCAGTGATTTTGAAACAATGTCCGATGAGCCTTGGGATTCCTCAGTGGCCAGCAACAGAGGCCACTGGGCTCGCATATGAGTGTGTCCCACAGGTTCTTGACACAAGTCTCATGGCCCAGAGAGCCACACCTACAGATCTGAACTGAACAGTCTCATGCAAACTGTTTCTGCTCAGCAACTGGTTCAGCTAACGGGTAGAGCCCAGCTGGATGAATCCCCAGACACAGGGCACTAGCTGTAGTTCTGCTTTGTGGGCAGAGGTCCCACCAGGCTTGAGAATGCACTCATTCTGGCAAACTCTGGGTCCAGGGAATACTTTGAGCTGTAATAGTGAAATGGTCATTATTTCATGTCTGAAATGTATTTCATTTCAAAACTATTACTCTGTTTTAGAGAAGATGTTTATCCTTTAGGTGCTTGGCTATCTGAAATCCATTAGGGGACATAGTTCAGGGTTAGTAGCCAAAAATGGCATGGAGTCAGGACCTTAAAATCTACAAGTTTAGAAGAAAATAAACATATTCGCAAAAGTTTTTACTGAAGAATTGTACTACTTCCCAATTTTTTAAAAGGTAAAAATCCATGGGGGGTAAGGGTGGTAGGGAAATGGGGGTCTGTTCAAGGGGTATTGAGTTTCAGGTTTGCAAGGTAAAAAAGTTCTAGGTGGGAGGGTACAGCTCAAGACATAGAGCACATGCTTAGCATGCATGAGGTCCTGCGTTCAATCCCCAGTACCTCCTCTAAAAATGAATAAACAAGTAAACCCACTCCCGCCCAAAAAAGTTCTAGAGAGTTGTTCCACCGCAATGTAAATATAGTTAACATTACTGAACTGTATGCTTAGAATTGATTAAGATGGTTAATTTTATATGTTTTTACCACAATTTTAAAATATATTTTAAAAGGTGGGGGGCCAGTGGGGAGAAGAAAAATCCATGAATGCTTCTAGTGGTCTCAAAACACCATTTCCCACTAAAAGGAACAAAGACCCTAGAGAAATTGCCATTTCCAGGTCTCAGGCAACAAATGTATGAGATGAGCCTAGAACAAGATATTAGATCCCCAGTTTCAGGACAGTCCCATTGACCAAAGATGGGTTTTCTATTGCTGCTGTAACAAACCACCACAAACTTAATGCTTTAAAACAGTACAAATGAACTCAACGGGTTAAAAATCAAAGTGTCCACATAACTGGTTCTTCTGGGGGACAAATCTGTTTGCCTGCCTTTTTCAGCTTGAGAGCTGCAAACTTGGCATTCCTCCGTCTTTAAAGTTCAGCACTCCCATCTCCACATCCAACATCACATTGCCTTCTCCCCTGATCCCCTGCCTCCCTCTTATAAGGACACTGTGATTACACTGACCCATTTGGATGATCCAGGAAAATTTCCCCAACTCAAGATCCATCTATAAAATTCCTTTTGCCATATAAGGTAATATTTACATCTTCCAGGCATGAACATTCTGGGGGACCATTATTCAGCCAACCTACAGACTATATGAATGTTAATAAGATAGTAGCAGCAATTAATTGAAATACATCAAATATATTTAAATTCATGAGCTCATAATTTTTTTAAAGTCTAATTAATCATCAGATGATGCTAGGAAACCAGCTCTATTTCGAAAACTGATAAACAGAAAGAATTAAGCATTTGTCCTGACTTTTCTATAGTAAACTGAACTACTGGTAACCAAATAGTAGAGACAGGCAAATTTCCTTTGCCTTCTCGTACTCTTTTCTCTACCTTTAGGAGTATTTCAGCTAATACATGAACAAGGAATAATAGAATATAACCATTTCACAGCATCTAATGAATTAGTGAACTTGGGCACTGAGCATCAATGGTTGCTAATATCACAGAGAGACAGAAAGACATTGTGTACCTCTTGATGGATGAACACTGTGGGAGCCAACCTCCAAGATGACTCCCAATGATCCTTACTTCTTGGTATGCAAATCCTTGTCTAGCTCCCCTCAGCAATGAAGACAGGTGACTGTGTAACTAAGAAAATAATGCACAACGACAATGTGCAACTTCCAAGGTAGATTATAAAAAACATAGTGCCCTCTACCTTGCTTTCCTGGATCGACTGCTCTGGAGGAAACAAGTAGCCGTAAAGAGAGATCCATGTGGTAAGAAATTAAGGCCTCCTCCCAAAAGGCCAGTACCAATTTATCAGTCATGTGAATGAGACTCTGGAAGCAGTTCCGGCTGCCCCCCGTCCAGCCTTCAGATGACAGCAACACCAGCTAATATCTTAACTGCAGTCCCATGACAGAACCTCAGCCACACCCACTCAGCTAAGCCATTCTCGACTACCTGACCAACAAACACGGTGCAATGTTACAAATGTTTGTTGATGTTTTACACCACTAAGTTTCAGGGGCAATTAGTTATGCAATGATAGGTAACTAATACAAACACATCTGCTATGAATCAGTCTTGTCCAAAATAACTAAACCTCAATGTGATGAAGCTGCACGTCCAACTACCAATTTATAGGAAATACAATAGACAGAGAAACATGTTCAATTACAACTTGGAGATACAATCAGAATATCTAGACCATGAAAACACATAAAGGATCAAAACCAGTTTCTTCAACAGATGGCTTGCAAAGGGGAAAGTGAAAGAAATGGAGGGGCCCATAGACTAGAGAAGTCTTAAAAGGCATTTCAAAAATTGGTGTGAAAAAGGTGGGAACTTTACTTAGATCTTAATCCAAACAAAATTGTGGAGAAAAAATTATAAAACAATTGGAAATTTGAATAGACTGGATATTTGGTAACATTGAGGTAGGGGCAGTTTAGATATTATAATGTATTGTAGTTATATATTTTTAAGTCCTTATCTTGTAGAGTTACAAAACTAAGTATTTAAGAAAGAAATATGATGCCTGGGATTTGCTTCCAAAATAAAGTAGAGGGCAATTGGTTGGGGTCTAGATGAAACAATATTGACCACATATTGGTAATTGTTGAATTCAGGTAAGAGTCATGTTGTTGTGAAAAAAATCAGAATTTTACCTAACAAATGTGTCCACACTAAGGCTGTCATTCAGAACCTAACAGCCGTTTTGTTACTTTTGCTTCCAAAAGCTGAAGCCTTTGGAAATCTATATGAAGAAAAAGATTACATTTTATTGTCAAAGGGTCTATTATCTGATGTAACCCAGATGTCGGGTTGGATCTCCTTGCCTTTTGAGACTCACATAACTGACTCAATGTCCTTTCCGTATAGTTAGACTCATCACCTTCTCAATCTTTCCAAGGTTACTCTGCCAGGGAGAGGGTACTGAAGTGGCATGGGAGACGTGCGTGTATTTCTCCTTACCTTAGTTGGAGTTGTTTCTGACTTATTTCAGTGACCATCATGTTATCCTATGCACGCTGATCCTTCTCTACATCTTGGTCTCACTCCAGAGCATGCCCTTGAGAAGTCATCTTTCTCACGTGGACTTTTAAGCCTCTTTTCTTTTCCCAAAACCACCAAGTTGTCTTCTGAGGAATTATTCTGATACTAATAAAAAATGGCTTTTCACTCCACTGCACAGGTGACAAAAATGGTTACACGGATACAGGACATTTAATGAAAGAGATGTATGTACTCAAATCAAGTCATGAGAGATGACCCTTGGGAAAAAACTTCAAGACGTTAACAACGCTGTTTTTTGGTTGGTTTTTTTTTCCTGTCTTATCTAATGATTTGATGAGTATTTGATTATGGAATAATCTTTTCCTAGAAAGATGCAAATCACATTAACTGCTAAAACAGCAACAGATGTATGTCTAGGGGACAGAGGACAGAAGAGCAGGCAGGCAGAGGCCCAAGCTGAGGACAGAGAAGGCGTCAGCTTGTTCATCTTTCTGACAACGGAGCCGGCCCTCTACTTCGATCACAAGCTGGCTGATCCTAGCAGAAGGCAGGCTCTGGGTCTGAGAGAGATGTGCACTGCTCTGTCTTAAGCTGCCTCCCATAAGCCTCTAGTAGCTTCAGACTTGATCCTTCCCCCTGGGAACTAGTGATCTCCTACTGCTCCTCCATCAGCCTCTCTCACACACAGGCAAACCAAAAAGATATGAACCATCATGGGAGGCGGTAGGAGACATTAGGCGGTTGCGTAGAGCCGGGTCTCCATCAACCTCCCCCGCACACAGCACGCCATAAAGATTAGGTTATACTGACCACTGTGGCAGGTGATGGGAGACGTTAGGCAGCTCCACACAGACTGGGTCTTTTGTTCTTAACCATGACTCTGGCAACTAGCACTGCTGGGCACACTCTAAGACGTCACCAGTATCTACTCAACTAAATAGCATGAGTTGAGGCCTTTTGATCCTGGCTGAAAATCCTTACCAAGAACCAACTTTCTCTCTACAATTAGAAGTAAAAATCTTAAAATGCCTTGATAGCTCAGAGACTGCTACTTTACAAAACGTACTATCCATCTATTCAGTACAGACGATTTTTCTACTGTGACAGGGTGTACCAGAGGAGTGGACGTGGAGGGACAAATGGGACCACTGAAAACAACACAACACAGGTCACCCTTTCTTTCTCCAACAGCTAACCACACTCTACTGGACACACACTCTAATGGAAATCCTTATTATGGACAACCAGAGAAGTTAAACAACAGCCTGTGTTCTGAACCAAAGGAAGCAGATTAACACTGCTTTCCATAATTTGTGAACTTTTAAAGAGTTTTTAATGTGAGAAAAGGTAATGTCTATATCCTTAGGAAAATCCAAACACAGAGGAAAAATAACTCTCCCATTTGCTTCTAACATCTAATCCCCAGCTGAGAGGCAACCACACTTACAATATAAAAGTATAAAAGCGTATGTCAGCAAATACATCTATTTTCACACCTTTTAAAAACAAGAATGGTAGAATATCACGTTTTGTTTTTCAAACATAACTTACTTTATTATAAAGGAACATAATTCTCTGAAAAGTTAAAGTTCTTTTTGATACAATTTCAGATTATTTTTTAACAGTCACTAACATAAATCAAAAGCAAAAGCAATTTTATTATTATGCATTGGAACATACATCACATTTAAGCACAAACATAAAAACAACAGGCTCATTTCTCTTCTTTAAGCTGTTTCTTTTCACTGGCTTCTTCCATATCAAAAGTGAATGGTTTGTCATAACCCATGAGATGGTTATAGTCTTCAGGGTTTGGAAAGAGCGCTGGATTAACTAACAAAGATTTTGTTTTGGCATAAAATGTGGTAAACACATGTGCACTGTTGGGAATCCTCACATCATTTTGGTGAAACACTGTGCTTGTTTCTAAAAGCACCACATTGTAAGTAATGGCTTTGTAAGTGTCTGTTGTGGCCTCATGGTACAACCGAATGACATAGCCTTTGGTAATAAAGTGAAGTAGTACTGGAGTGATCACGGTAAAGCTTCCTATGATGCTGTAGAATAAGATTTGCAAAGGCACACTTCCAAATATAATATTATTTTGTGCAAAAATGTACGGGAGAAATGCAAGGCTGATCACACTTGTAGAGTAAGAGAAACATTTCACACCTAAATAGGGGGAAAATGGGAGAGAATTAATACCTTTAACTGATACAAGAAACAATCCAATTAATTCTTCTACCTTTCTACCATATCGTCATCAAACAAAACAACAACAAACAAAATCAAAACACATACATAGTGCTTATTATATTCCAGTTTCTGCTTTAAGCACTTCACATGTTTTATTCATAAAATCTACAAAAAAGTCCCATTGAGAGAGATACGTAATTATCATTATGATCTGTCCCATTTAAGAGATGAGAAAAATGAGGCACTTGCTCAATGTCACAGAACTACCTAGTGGCTGTGTTGGGCTGCAAGCCCAGGCAATCTGATGCTACAGTCCAGGCTGCTGGCCACTAAAATGCACTGCCTCTCCAGGTGAGAAATCTGCTTTCGGGCTGACTGGCTTCTACCTCAGTTCCCAATAAAAGACTTAATATTACTCAAAGATCCTTATGAATACTATGAAAGTTAGTTCAGTCAGCAGATTATCAAATAAAACTCTATTAACAAGCCCTTCCACAGATCTAACATAAAATGTTCAAATATGGGGCTAACTTTATCAAGGTGCCAGGGATTAAAACAGCAAATTACCAAAAAAAAAAAATAACCCCAGTGATTAAGAAACATATAGGAAAGGTATTCAACTCCTTTACCATGGAAAGACATTCAAGTGACATATTTTTACCTATCACATTAGAAAGATTAAAAGTCAATGACTTCTGGACTATACACTTTAAAAAGGTCAAAATGGTATTTTACATTACGTGTATTTTACCACAATAAATAAATGACTTAAAAATGTAACTTTTCTTAGTTTGAATGTGTACGTTTAACATGATCTAATACCATCTGTTTGGAAAAAGATGAGTTGAGATCCTAGTAGACAAGTCGATTATAAAGTAAATTTGGAAAAACAAAGGAAGCGGAAAAAAAAAGGGAAGGGTTGATACTAAAACCTAGAGTTATAATTAAAATAGCGTGGTTCTGGTGCACAAATAAACAGATTAATGGAACTAAATGGAAAATTTAGTAACCATCCAACTGCACATGAAAATTTAGCATCAAATAAAGATATACTCCAAAACTAGTGGTGTTGGGACAACTGGATGGCCAAATGGAGAAGATAAAATTCAGTCTACTTCCCATACTATAAATCAGGGAAATTCCAAATAATCCTGAGAGGTATAAGAAGAAAACATCCATGAAGTCCCTTATAACCTGAGAATGGGAAAACTCTTCTAATTGTGACTCAAAATACAGAGGCAATCAAGGGGAAAAACTAACAAATCTGATTTTTAAAACATACATGGACATAAATACCATAAACAGAGTAAAAGAGGCAAATGAGAAAAAATATTTGCAACTTACATCACAAAGGGTTAATATCCTCAATATATAAAAGGTTTCTAGCGTATGTGAAGAAAAAGATAACAACCTAATATGCAAACATGCAAGAGAATATAAGCAGACAGTCCGAGGAAACAAAATGAACTTCAACAGATGAACTGATGCTACACCCCAATCATGAGAAACATGCAATTAAAACCAGTGAGAGAGTTTTTCCCCTAAACTGGCAAAACCAAAAGTTTGACATCATACTCTGTTGGTGAGGCAATAACAAAGCAGACACTCTCATACACTGCTGTTGGCTGAAGGCTTAATTATCTTGCACCAGCAATTTAAAAAGTAATTCCTTCTTTCCTCCCACAGGTATTTGCTGTAACAGCAGTACACATGGGATAAATGGGGACCAAGCTGCCTTCTATATAAAAGCCTCCTCAGCCCGTCCAACTACCTCTTTTTTCCCCATTACTTCTGTTACACTGAAGTGGGTTAAATAGTGTCCTCCCCAAATTTACGTCCAGCCAGAACCTCAGAATGCGACCTTATTTGGAAAAAGGGTCTTTGCAGACAACCAAAAGTTGAGATAAGGTCATACTGGATTAGGGTGGGCTCTACACTCAATGAGAGTATCCTTAAAGGGACAGAACAGGACAAACAGAGACACAGAGAAGGCCGTGTGAAGCAGAAGGCAGAGACGAGTTCTGCAGCTACAAGCCAAGGAACACAAAGGACTGTTGGGAGCCACCAGAAGCTGGAAGAGGCAAGGAAGAATTCTTTCCTAGAGGCTTCAGAGAGCATGGCTGTGCCAACCCCTTGATTTCAGACTTCCAGGCTTCAGAACTATGGGAATAAATTTTTACTGTTTTAAGCCACCAAGTTGGTGGAAATTTAACACAAGTGCCCTAGGAAACTAACACGCACACATACTTTATTTTGCTTGGACTGAAGTAATTGCTATTTTCTAAACATATTCTGGGCTTTTCCATCTTGATGCCTTTGCTCATACTACTTCCACAGCCGGGATGCCCTTCACTCACACCTCTTCATATTCAAATTCTACTCATCTTAAAATGGGAATACCATGACATGAGTAATTACTTGCTGCAAAATTAACAAGAACTGTCAACTAAAAGGCCCTTCAAATGTCTTTAAACTGGAGCCATCTGGTAGTTTAAAGAATCTACAGAAACGGTACCTCTATGTTAATGGTCTCTCACTCAGTTTTACATGGAAAAAATGTTTCTCCCTCAATTTCTACATACAAAAAAATTAATCCCTGATAAATATATAGAGTGACTTTCTATTATCATAATATTGAAAGAACTCAAAGATTTAATTCTACAAGTTACAATTCTAGACATTTGAATACCATGGAGAGCTATGCTCTTCCACAAACGTTACATCCTACCCACACCAAAATTAGTTCCTATTTACATTCTCTTCTTTCCAGCATGAAGTCAAGTGGAAACGTGAAACAAATTAATAAGTCTTCCCTTCGTCTGAAGGAATGGTGTCTGTGTTCAGAAGGGGAACAATGAGGGTCACTGTTAACACATCTCAGTAACATCAGTCCAGGTATCCCAAGCCAGAGGTGTGACTCAGGCTCAATGGCCACTCATGTATTGACTCCTGAAGAAATTTCTACCATCCAAGAATGATTATTCCAGTAACTTCAGAACTCCTCTGAATAGTGATTATAATCAGCCCTTACTCCCAGAAAGTTTTAAATAGCTTAAACTGTATTTTAAACACAGTCTATTTTAATGCCATAAAGTTGAGAACTTACAGATTTCCAGAGTAAATTTTAGACAATCAGTTGACACCAACATGATCAAAAACACACACACAAATGGGGCGCTGAAATCTTGTGGCCAACTATAAAGTAGTCCTCCAGATATTTCGGGTTATACTTATTTTTAAGGGTTATTAAAATGAAATACAACCTCCAGAACTTGACTATCACATATCTAAATTCTTCTGACCTTTCCTACTGAATTATTCCACACTAAATACTGAATTACAATCTAAAGAAAGAGCTTTAAACTTATTAGCTATTTTATACAGTCTTTTCCATCTCTACGATAACTCCCTACCACCTGGAAAAGCAACTAAACAAACATGTTTGCTGAAAACTCTAAAATGACCTAAAAAATATAAAATTAATATATTTTTTAATTATAAAGGTACTACATACTCATTTTAACTGCCAACTTAAAAATAGAGAGAAGTGTCTACTTGCCCAAAATAATTCTTAAGAGGTACTCGTCCACACTTTTTCTCTGGACATCCACAAACATTACATAAATAGACACTTTCAGTTGTTTTGTTGCTAAACATCCCAAGAGGTGATGAAATCTTTAGTGCCCAGGTATAAGATCAGTCATAAGAGTCTTCAAAAAACCTTTTAAAAATCTCCTAAAAATGCAAAGGTCTCAGCCTCTAAATCTTCTCTCAACAGGCCACAAGAAAAAAAATTGTATTTTCTCCTCATGTGTTATAATTACAAGGTGCTAAAATAATAAACACTACATGCTAAGAACGTTTTTACACTAAAAGGCAAAAAAAAAAGGGGGAAATATCCTCACTTCCGATTACCCACCAAATACTGTTCGGGCCAGATTCCCAGTATAAATCAGCCTTCCATCTTCTGCTTTTTCATGTTGTGTATGTAAACATCGAACACATCCATGCCAATAAACAGGTACCTATTAGAACAGAGACCATTATAAGGTGACTACATAATAAATTGCATTTTAGATCAACTTTTAACTTTTTTTATTTTTAATAATATAATTAAGACTAAAAGAGAACTTATCACATGGGGTGATTTAAAGAATTCTCCCAAATAATTTAAAGAGCTAAAAAAAAAATTAAAACTGAGTAACAGAATGGGTTTCCTTAATTCTCAAATGGACACGCGCTGAACTGGAGTTGGAAGACCCAGGTTTGCATCCCAGCTAGCAGCTTTTTAGATAAAGTGGCCTTAAACAAGTAAAAGCTAATGGGACAGTTTCTTTTATTCCACGTCACTCTCACTTGACTGTCAAAAAAAAATTATGTAAGTAAACCACTGCAAGTTCAGATTGTTTGAAGTCCTGACCGTTTTTAATACCTCTAAAATATTTATACTATAGCTAGTATTTTTTAAAAAGAATGGCTCTTTCCCCCAAAGGCCTTGTATTCATCCCTTGTTCCTCGTAAAAAAATATTTTACTTGAAATCCTACTTCAAATTTCACAAGAACAAGAGTTCCCCAAACCTCTGAAAATGACTTTCACAACACACACTCTTCAAAATGTAAAAGGCATCCCTAATTCCTTTATGCTGACATTTAATTAGATTCCAATTCCCGTGTTGGCCTTTCTTCCAAATTTCAACCACGTTGATAATCCTGATGTTTTATGGGGCAGGATTAGAAGACAATTTATTCAGATTAAAAATGAGAAGGATTAACATGTCCACCCCCTTTTTCCAGGGAGCAAAGGAATTCCTAAAAATAGAGCCACTTAATAAAAAAAAAAAATTCAAAACCAGGTTCTCTGAGTTCTTTCAGATTCAATCTCCACGTGATGCCTCTAATTTCGTCGCAAATTAACCATTCCGAGCTTCCGCTCAAGGATAGAAAAGAAAATCAGCAGACTCCTCACAAACCTGCTGGATTTGCAACCACTTGTAGAGTGACCGAAACTGCCCAGAAAATAACCACTTTACAGCGGGCACCGCTGGACTCTCGGGTGCTGTGCACCCCAGGACCAGCGGCCTGCTCCCTCTGCGGGCCCCGCAAAAGGCTCCTTCCGCACTAGAGGCGCCAGGCAGGCCAGGAGGAGCTGCCTGAGAGCACGGGCTCCCCAGGCCGGATGCCACTCCCGCCCCACACCCTTACTCCAGTCCGCAAGCCCTCGGACGGCCGACCTGCACTCGCACGGGACGCGGGAGAAGCGGCGCGACTCCCCGCAGCCCCGCGCCCCAGCCGCCAATCGGCCCTGAGAAGCCGCTACAGGAGGCCGCCCACGAGAGGGCCGCCCTGGGGCCTCGAAGCGCGGTGGCCGCCCACGGCGCCGTCTTCTTCCCCCCGAGCCGCAGTCCGGCCGCCCACGGACCGCCTAACGCCAGGAGCAGCATCCCGCGCGTGATAAGGGACGACGGACCGCACTGCGGCAGTAGCGAGACACCCTGAGTCTCCTCAGTAGACCGCGGCCGGGACGAGCGGCGCACGCGCCGCACCCAGAAGGCCAGCGGGCCGCCTAGGCCCCCCGCGCGTGCGCAGATGTGCAGCCCGCTCGCAACCTGCCCAGGGGCGTGCGTTCCTTGCCGCTTAGGCTCTGAGCCCCTCCCGAGCATCGCTGCGGGGATCCGCAGACGCCCAGCGTGCGCGCGTTTGCTCTCGTCTGAGTCTGCAGCTCTTTACAACAGTGTGGGAGGACAGAGGGGAGAAGCCATGCGCGAAGGACAAAGCCTGGAAGCCAGGGTTAAATCTTTCATTCTCTTGGGCATCATCTTCTAGGCCCAGAAAAACTATTTTCTTTGCGGAAAATCATTCTAACCTATTGGCACAGAGGAATAATACATTTTACGTTTGAACAAAAATGAATGGTTAATTTAATCCAACTAATGGGTTGGTAGAACATAAAGGGAATTCATTCATATAATGTTGATAGTTGTCAAATTTGTCTTCAGACATCATTCTGATTCATATACGCTTTCGTTCATTATTCGTTAAAGAGGTATCGAGCGCCTCGCCTATTGCCAAGACTAAGTTGGAAGCAGCGGATACAAAGGTAGTGAATGAAATTGGAAATCCACAGTGCTTACATAGTGAAGGAAACACCTAAAAATAAGCTAAAATATAATGCTGTAATATAACTAAAATATACCAACTTACAAAATGTTACAGAAACCCAAGAAACAACAATTTTTTTCGCCTTATACTGTACAAAGGCTTCAGGTTCAGCTGAGACTGAAGGATGAGCACCCAACTAGTAAAGACACACTTTTGTTTACTATTTCAGAATTGTGTTTTTACTCAAAATGTTATTTGCACAGGAGAGGAGCAAACTAATAGTCTAAAATAGTATCACCATCGCAACTCCAAATCCTGTCTTTTTCTGAGTATCCAGAAGGATAAAATTATGCTACTTCTTTATGGGTAACTTCACTTTCTTAAAGTTATCTTCCACTTTTAAAAATTCTTGTTTTAGTATAATTCATATTACAAACATCAATTGTACATTATTATATACTGGTATGTATTTAAATTTTTCTGTTCATGTAAACTGTTTTCCTTTAATATTTTTAAAAACATAAAGTGAGGCATGTTAAAAATTTTTAGTTCATTTGAGCAAAAATTTATTCAAATCAGGCACCAAACTGGGAGTGGTTAGGGGTACTCCACTGACAAGATCTAGGGCAAGGTTTTTATAGAGAAGATGCACATGCAAAACAAATATATTATTTGATTGGTTATAGCTTATGCTGTTGCATTATTTGAGAAAATCTAGTTGGCTGTTTGTGGTTAGTGTTCCTACCCTGGAGGCGTTTACAGGAATTAAGTCCAGCTTAGGGTTTGGTTGCTTTACCAAGGCATCAGAGCCATCTCAGTCTAATGGCCTCCTTGTATGGTTACTTCTACAATATGTTGAGACAACCTGAATTTTTATCTTCTGTTCAGCTTAGTTTCTTCCTATGGAAACTGAAAGCAAATGAAAATATTAACATTTGGTCTACTTATCAAGGTTTCTAAATAGCTAAAATGAGATCTCATTCTGAAAACTCTGTGCTATTGATTTATATGGAATTGTTATTCATGGTTAAATAGATTTCGTAGTTCTAGTAATTTAGAGACATTTGTTGAATATAAACTACTTGAATGGGATTTTAGAATGATACTAAGGCTGTTTATAAATTAAACCTTGATTCCCCATTCATGTCATCTAGGAATTTCCCTTTAAAGATGGAGGCTGATGGCGAAAATGAAACTGGGTATCACTTGTAGAATATATGGACACCATTACTGTATGTAATTTTTGTTTGTTTTTTAGTTGTCTTCCCTCCCAATCCACCAGTCCCCTTTCCCTCCATTAAGGTGAGCTTAAGGTCATAATGGCATGATGGAAAAAAAGAAAAGAAATTTTTTGGTAGAGGTACTATTTTGATAAGAACACTAAATCTTCTTCATACATTACTGGTTTGGAGCAAATACTAGGAGAATCTTTTGGGGAAAGAATTTGTTAATAGATAACAAGATCTTTAAAAATGTTCATATTCTAAAGAAACAGAAACATGGTCAAAGATTTCTGTAGATACTGAACACAGTATTACTTATAATGATTTTAAAATGGTAATAAAGTCAATATCCAAGATTTAAGGAAATACTTAAGTGAATCATGGTACAGTTGGACAATGTAATTCTACACAGACATTAAAAATGATGCTTCTTGAGATTTTGGTTACAGAGGTGTGGGTTATTGAGGTTTGTTAAGTTGGAAAATAAATAGTATAAAGAACGATATACACAGTATGATCTATGTAAAAGTTCATAGAAAAACAAAGTTATCTGTAATTTCTGCATTTTATAAGCATGCATTATATTGATTACATAAATAAATAAAATTTTTAAATAAAAATTTGCACAAAAGAAAATAATAGTCCTCAACTAGATTCTAGCCCTAAATCTGGCATTAGCTAGCCTCGGTATCTTCACCTGGAAAATTCTATCATCCTCTAGGCAACTAACATAGTGATCCTTTTAGAAGGTGATAATGCAACAAGGAAAGGGGGAAGTTGAAAATGAGCCCACTGCCGCCTCTTTTCACCCCATTGCCTCTCCTCTCCACCAAAATTTATTCTGAGTTACTATTATAACCAAAAGGTTTTGTTTAAAATTTTTGCAGAGGCTTTGAAAAATTAACCCAGGACAATCTGTAAAAAGCAGTACCTTTTACATGCCAAATCAACTAAGAATATCTTTCAGGCAAAAGTCATTAATTAAGTCAAACTTTGTATCGCCTGTATCTGTTTTCCTTTTGTGGACTGTTGTTACACAACAGTCCTAGTTGAGCAACTTGCAGCGGTGAGAGTCTTGGCCTTACATTCCTTTCGTGCCACAGCCCGGTAAACAGAGGGTGAACTTTATTTAGCTGTTTCACCCTTCCTGGAAGAGTGCCTGAATTTCAGCATTTGAAAGCAAGTAAAGGCAGCTCCGACTTAGGATGGCTTGACTTAACAATTTTTTGACTTTACCATAATGGGAAAGCTATACATATTCAATGGAAACCCTACACAATTTTGAATTTTGATCTTTTCCTGGGCTACCAATATGTAGTATGAGACTCTCTCCCAATGTTGAAGCTCCCATTCAGCCTGTCAATCAGAAGGGGAAACAACCAATACACTGAAGGACCATTATGTTTTTCACTTTCAGTGCAGTAATCAATAAATTACACAAGATAATCTACACTGCATTATAAAATAAGCTTCGTGTTAGTTGATTCTTGCCCAACTGCAGTCTAGTGTTAAGGGTTCTGAGCACGTTCTAAGTAGACTAATGCTAAACTATGTTGAGTAGGTTAGTCTATTAAATGCATTTCTACTTAATATTTTCAACTTTGATGGGCTTATCAGGACATAACCCCATTTTAAGTGGAGGTAAGATCTGAAAAGAGGATAGGGAGATTGTGGGGAGAGAGAGAAAGAGCCGGCGAGGGAGCGGGAGAGAGAGGAAGGGGGGACAGAGGGGGCGTGGAAAGACAAAGATGGTGTGAGAATTAAGTACTGGTGGCAGGAATTTCTGTGA
The DNA here is from genome assembly GCF_009834535.1 of Camelus ferus. Taxonomy (NCBI): domain Eukaryota; kingdom Metazoa; phylum Chordata; class Mammalia; order Artiodactyla; family Camelidae; genus Camelus; species Camelus ferus. Next base: position 11,387,453 of record NC_045724.1, read on the forward strand.
ATGATTTCAGAATCCAGCACCTGAACAACCCGGTGGCTAGAAGGGGGATGGGAGGTGGAGGAAAGGCCCCAGGTTGGGGGTGGGGGTTGTTTTCAGTAAACACTGAAAGTTACCGGGAACAGAGGAAATGAGGCCAGCCGATTTCTCGAGCAACTGAGATGCTCTTCAAGCTCTGCAACTTTTCACAAAAGACAGAAAGGCAGTCATAAAACAGCACGATCCTGTTAGCATAGAAACTGCACCCCCACTTTTCAGTCTTCCCTCTACAGATATTCTCCCACCTCCAAGCGTACCCCAAAACGAAAGGCAGGGACAGTCTCCACAATTACCAGGATCTTAAGGCTCAAGGTGAGAAACTACAAATCCCAGGATGCAGTGCTGCCTCAGCGCAACACGACAGTACCCAGTACCCGCCATAGAAACTACAAACCCCAGGATGCAGTGCTGCTTCATAACTACCCCCCACCACCCACCACCACCTCTTTGAGGATGCGGTTCCCGAGGAAATCAGATCAGGGTTGGCGCTGCATACTGGGAATCAGAAGACTCAGAATAGGATTGGTTGAGACTCGCCAGGGACCGCCGCCCTCGCAGGCTGGCCTGAGGGAAAGGGGAGGGGGCGCTGCGCACTTCCTGTAGACGCCGGCAGGCGACGGACTCACTGCGACTCCGCCTCACTAGGTACTAATCTCCCGCGCGTCGTAGAAAACGTCCGTGACCCAGCGGAAGTGATTCCCCTCCAACTGCCCCGGAACCCACGGCGGCAGGCAGCTGGGGGTGGGGGGGGTGGCCCTGGTGTAGGGGCTGTAGCGGTGCGCGGGGACCCGGTGCGGTGGCTGCGGTGGCTGCGGGGCTGACGAGTGAGTCTGGGATGGGAATGGAGCTGGGGTGGGAACGGAGCTCTGGGCTCGCGGAGGTGGGGACGAGGGAGGCTCGTACTGGGCGCGCTCGCAACCCCACTTCCCACCCCTTCCCATTTGGGCGGGGAAGGAACGGAAGATCTTCACCTCTCCCGGCCTCTTCAGCTCCTGGTTTGGGGGAGGGGAGAGGAGGGTGGCCGGACCTTTCCTGGCGCCGCTCGGTGGGCTTAGAAAAGGGTGGAAGGAGGGGCGGTGGCCTGCGAGATTGGGCCTCCTTGGGGCTAAGCGCGGGGAGGGTGGAGTTAGGAAGCATGGCAGCCTTGTCGCTTTTCCTTTTTGCTTTCCCTGGGTGCACTCCGATTCGTCCTTTTCTTGGAGTGAGCCCCTAGTCGTAGGAGAGGGCCCTCGCTCTTTCCAGCTGCAGGTCCCCGAGAAGTTTACCTCCTGGTCAACTTGTTGGGTGATCCTGCCCGGCTTAGTGGTTTGGGGCTGCCCTGCGTCTGCCTCCCAGTCTCATTTCAAAGGAGGTATCTCGTGTCAAGTACAGTGGCCATTAAGTTTCTCTTCTGGAACTAAAACCTTTTTAGTATACCTATGTAGTTATTTATTAGTGCGAGCATTTCTACTCTGCATCGCCTTCACTGTAGAAAACAACCGAAATCCTTTGGTTTTAAGACCTCTTTTTCAAACCGCCAAATACCCTTTTTGATCCCCGAGTATTTTTAAGTGACTGTCCTTTTCTCACTTAAGTATGAGATTTACCTAATAACTATCTACCATTCCTACATATGTATATTTATATGTACACACACATATATATGTATTTAAAGTGGAAGATGGCAGTTTCATTACCTTATGGTAATTCTGTAATAGAATTAGGCAATAGTTTGTAGTCAGAAGTTAGTCAACCCTATATATCCAGTTCCAAAGTAATATTTAGTTATATCTTATTAATCTCTTCTTCGGGTTTTTTTGGGTAGATTTCTCAGTACTAGAAAATAATCTGGATCTTTGTATTTACAGTGATACGTGTTAATGCATTTTAGCTAACCTGTCCTAAATGTTTACTGTTTCATTATTAAATATGATCAGAAAAGGCCTACCTAGTGACACTTGAAATTTCAAGCCTTGATGATTAAGAAAACAGTAGTGCCGTTCACTCACATATGTATTGAGCATCTTTTATATTCCAGGCGCTATACGAGGCCTAACCTTGTGGAGCTTGAGGAAGGAAGCTAAACATTAAGTAAGCAAAGATAGTTTCAGATGGTGATAAATGTGAAGCTAATACAGCAAAATTAGAGTTAGATTAAGTTAGAGTAACTAGGAGGGAAGTGTCTAATTTTAAGAGGGAAGTGATCAAGGTGCACCTGCCTCCCTGAGGAGTTGATGTTTTGCCTGGAGACCAAAATCATGAAGATCTGAAGGAAAAGTTTATAAGAGCAGTAACTGCAAGTAGATCTTAAGGGAGGAGTAAATTTGACCTATTATGATACTTAGAAGGCCAATATGGCTGGAGCATAATGAAGGAAAAGTGACAGGAGATGAGATCAGAGTGGTTAGCAAGGACTAAATAAGATGGAACTTTCTAGTCCATATTCTGTCTGTAAATGAGAAGCCATTAGAGGATTTTGTGCAGGGGAGTGACATCAAGTTTATGTTTTTGATGACTAGTTGCTGAGTGGCAAACTGAACGAATTGGAGGAAAATGGAGAAACCAGCTCCTAAAGAGGCTTATAGTAGTTAAGTTGAGATATCATAGCTTGAACTAGAGATGAAGAGTTGGAAGTTAGTGAGAAGTGGTCTTACTTGGAATGTAATTTGAAGACGGAGCCAAATGAATGGGTCTTATCCTTCACCCCAGGATAAAAAAATTTTGAGGAATCAACTGTTTTGCCCGAGCATCTGGGTGAACAGTAGTACCGTTTACTGAAATGAGGAAGACTGGGGAGGGTGCCCTGGCTTCTGAGGAACAAAGCAGGAGTTCTGTGTGGGATGTACTGAGTTTGATAAATGTTACACAGCTCAGACTATTTACAGTAGGCAAGTAGGCTGTTCACTACTGTTGCTCAGGGGAGAAGTCAGGCTAGGGAGCTAATCCTGGAGTCATATTTTATAGATGTTATTTAAAACTATGGACCAGAGGATATCAAGAGTATTAACAGAGAAGAGGGGAGAGCACTCTGGTCAGAGGAACAAACTGTCATGGAAGCAGAAAAGCCAGGAGGGTGTGGCAGCTGTAATACTAGGGGTATTAGGAAAGAAGGCGTAGTCAACTTAAAACCCTAAGAGTAAGATGAGTAAGTAAAATTGACCAAACGACCAAGTAAAGTAGTTGAGATTTGACAGGAGCACTTTGAATGGACTAGTGGGCCAAAAGTCTGATCAGTGTGGGTTATGGAGAAGAGGATGGTAGTGATGATGTTACAGCATTTTGACGTTTTGGTAATAGTGGCAGGACAAAGTCCTTGGATCACTGAGCTTAAGTGGGAAGGTTGGCCTTGGATAGGAAGGATGATTTTTATACAACTTTTGAATACACAGGAAGGCGGACAGTATAGTGTAGTGTATGGATGCAGGTAGGATGAAATTGGAAAGACAAGACAGTGAATGTGATTTGTTTCTGTTTTCTTGGTGAAGTAAGTCAAGTTGTCAGGGTAGGGAGGAGAGGGGTGTTGGAGATTTAGGAGAAGCTGTAAATTTTCTCAGATAGGAAAGCCAGTTTACTAGGTAGGAGGATCACTACAACACCAAGTACCTGTCTAAAGTGTGTGGTCAGTAAATTTAAAATGAGACCAGTCAGAATGGTTGCGACTTTTTCTTCAGTCAATTCAGCTCTGTGGTTGAGGCCTGAGCTTAGGTGGAGAATCAGGTTTGGCCAGGGGTGGGATTTGGGTGGGTAGCTCCATCAGAGGAGTGGGCAGGGAGTTGGTTAAAGGGCTGTGAGGCATGCATGGTGCCAATCCGGGTGAATTCTTAACAGTGGGATGAAGCAAAGTCAGGATTTATTTTATATTTATTTTTTTTAGTCCATCATTTAAGAATGTACTGCCTGTGTTTTCTTCTAGGAGTTTTATGATTTTAGGATTTATATTTAAGTATGTAATCCATTTTTGAGTTTATTTTTGTGTATAGTGTAAGAAAGTCCAGTTTGATTCTTTTGCATGTATCAGTCCAGTTTTCCCAACATCATTTGTTGAGGAGGTTGTCTTTTTCCCATTGTGTATCTGTCTCTTTTGTCAGAGATTAACTGACCATGTAAGTATGGACTCATTTCTGGGCTCTCTATTCTGTTGATTTGTGTGATTGTTTTTGCATATTGTTTTGATTACTGTAGCTTATAGTATAGTTTGAAATCAGGGAGTGTGGTACTTCCAGCTCTGTTCTTCTTTCTCAAGATTGTTTTGGCTGTTTGGGGTTATTTTTATGCATTTTGTTTTTCTGCAGAAAATATAAGATTAATAGGTGAGAAGCCACTTATTTTACATAAATGGCATCAAACTATGTATCATTCTAATCTGCTTTTTAAAAAATTAAGTTATCTTGGTGCCATTTCCATGTTATGACATATATAGATTTAACTTATTCCTTTTCACTACCCCATAATATTTTATAAGTATATACTATTTTTATTTAGTATCACTTATTTCCCCTCACCTCCAAAACTTGATTCTTAGCAAGTTTTAATGTTTTAGTTTTTGTTTTCCTTATCATTGGGATTAAGCATTTTTATACAGGTCTATGAGCTATTTGTGTTTTTACTTCTGCTATTTTTCCAGAGATCAGTGGGGGTTTTTTTGTTTTTTAAACATTTGGGTCTTTAATCTGTAGTGGTTTTATTTATTTATTTATTTATTTTTATTTTGGGGGAAGAGGTAATTAGGTTTATTTATTTTAATGGAGTTATTGGGGATTGAACCTAGGACCTTGTGCATGCTAAGCACACACTCTACCACTGAGCTGTACCCTCCCTCTGTAGTGTATTTTTGTAAGTGATGTCAGTTAGACATCTAACCTTATTTTTCTCCAAGTAAATAGCCAATGTAAAAAGGCAAAAAGACACAAAGAATAGACTTGTTCTCACTTACTTAGATAATCTAGACAAGTCAACTGAAAAAACTATTAGAACTAGTAAGAGTTCTGTGAAGATGATGGAATATAAGACCAACTTACTGAATTTAAAAGATTTTCTTTAAAACACCAATAACTTTTCAGAAAGTATAATAGGAAAACAGATCCCATTCATAATGGGAACTGTAAAATACCTAAAAGTAGACCTCACACAAAATGTGTAATAACAAAATGGGCCTGGCCCAGCCATTTAGCAAAACATGTTTATCACACTATTGTAATTAAAACAGGGGGGATAGTGGTCAGGTATAAACAGATTGATAGAGCAGAATACAGTGTAGAAATCCATGTAGTAATATAATATATGATAAAAGTAACATTTCAAATCAGAAGAGCAATGGGCTCTTCAAAGATCTTTTTGGTGTTCAATGGTACTAGGTTAAAAACTGATTTCAGTGTAGGCCCTAGACCTACCTAGAATTCTCACTATTTGTTACCAAAAAATAAAAAACTAAAAGAACAATGTTTATATATAACACTCTAAAAGTACGACATCAGACTTCTGTTCATGTCTTCTGCTTAGAACTATTCTCAACCCACTATTCAACCACTTCCTTTTGCCTACCTTATTCATATTTCCAGAACTCAGCTCTGTTATGGAGTAGATGTTCAACTGTTCACCCTGAGATTTTTGTAGCACCAAACTTAGATTTGTATAGGTTATTTGTGGGTTAAGTTCAAATTTAATCATATTTCAAATATTTTTAACTTCTATCTAGGAGTCAGGATTTACGCTTAACTATTAATGTTGATTTACTCTTTTTTTGTTAGTGATGGGGAGTTCCCTCCCCCTGCCACCTTTAACTCTTGTATAAATGATGGAATTGATTTACTATATTAAGAAGTCCGTACAAAAACTGTTGCTACCCACAGGCCTTCTAAGATGTGACTGTTTGTGGTTGCTTAGCTACTACTAGTTAAATAAACATCCTAGATGTTTCATTCTGGAGATTTTCCAGAGAAAAGTTGGCATTTGAAATTCTTGTTCTTTTAGCTTTTCTAGCATTTTTCCCTTTTTTGTTTTTTAGAAGAATGAGTACAAAGCAGTATGAACAGAAGAAAGTAAGAATGACTGATAAATTTTTTAATCGCCTACTATTATTACCATAAAATGACATAGTACTATTTTTAAATTTTAGATAACTATCTAGGGATTTATATCAGCTCCCCTCAGCAGTAGTGGAAAAGAAGTTTTAACAGGAGCCAGAATTTATTACCATGGCAGTATAGAATAATGGAAGAGAATGTGGGCTCCAAAGCAAACATACCTAGGTTTAAATTCTCATGTTGCCACTTAAGCTGTAGAAGTCTTGAGCAAGTAGCAGCCTCTTAGTGTTTACTCATCTCTAAAATGGGAATAGTAATTCCCCTGTGGAAGTGTTGTTTTGAAATAACATAATGTATGTAAGGCATTTAGTGCAATGTTTATACTTACTAGGTCCTCAGATTGTTGGTAGTAATGGATATGCTGTTTTCCTGATAACGACATAAAAATAATATTGGTATAAATAAAATCTTCCTTTGAAATCCTGTTAAAGTATAAATTATTGAAAACGTGAGCTCTTCACCTTTAGCAATCATTTCATTTGTAAAATTTAAAATTTCTCAAAAATTATTAATTTTTTTACCACTTCATTGTTAAATCTCAGAATTTCAGTAGCTTCTTTGCAGAAGGAATGGAACAGTAAAATGTATTACAGGTGTGCACACTTACATAAGAAAAAGGCAGGCTTCTTCTTTTTCATTCTCATGAAAGCTACTTCATGTCCTTGGATTTATCATGTTGTCATTCATTTACTTTAGTATCTAGTAGATACAGTATACAGAGATGATTAAGACCAAGAATCTCCTTCAAGTTCAGTTCAGCACCTAAGTAATGTCTGTATTTTTAAACTGTTGTCAGAATAGTTACCATAAAAGGGGGGCAGGGGGAGGGGTATGGGGAACAGACCTGTAGTTAGAGTTTACTGTCCTGGAGGTCATTGTCTTTTCTCAGATGTTCAGAAACTTGAGACTGTTCCATACTATGGTTGTTGGGAAACTCCTGCATAGCAGAGAGAGTCCTTGCACTTGTAACACCAAGGACACATTAAATAATAATGGGTGAAAACCTGTTATTCTGGCATTAATCTTGTTATATTTTTAGGAAACTGCTAAAGTTCCTGTGGACGCAAAGTAGAATTTCATAAGAACATAATGGGTAAGTTGTATAAAAGTAATTTTGTACTTCAATTAGGTGAAGCTGGTTTTTCTTCTCAAACATAGGCCTTTGAAGTCACTGAATGCGTGTAAGAAAATAGAGTAGACTGATGTTAGTTGTCTAAATCAAAAACTTATGTTTCACTACATATTTCTGAAAGGCAGATCAGTAACTTTATTTTGCCAAATTTAATTTGTGATTGCTAGTGAATAATTGTACCTTAAGAAATTAGAAACTTTCCCAACAGACATATAAAATGGTTTAGCTTGCAGAAAATACTAGAATTATAAATTTAAATAATTGATAATTATTTTTGTGTTCTCAGAGGTTGGCAAAAACTGCTAGAAATCTGTATGCTTGAATTGTATATAATTTAGAAGTTACTTGCATTTTTATGAGTCCCCTAGCTTTTTATTATGAAAAATTGCTAGAATAATACACTATACCCTTCACCAATTATTAACCTTTTGCCACATTTGCTTTTTCTGTATGTATATATGTATGTGTTTATAAACCTACATATACACACACGAACACATAAGCTTTTTCTATACGATTTATTTAGTTGTACATGTAACACTGCATACCTAAATACTTTAGCATGTGTCTCCTTAGTCCATATTCAAAATTTCAGTTTTTTCAATAGTGTTCTTTACAGAAGTTTATTATTTTAAATCTAGGATCCAGTCAAGGATTACTTACTGCATTAATTTGTCTCTTTGGTCTCCTTTAAACTGTTCTATTCTTGGGTGGGGTTAGGAGTGAGGTTTTTCATGACACTTAAATTTAGATTTGTCTGAGTATTTCCTACTGATTAGATTCAGATTAAATATTTTTGGCAGCAGTAGTACATAGGCGATTTTGTTATTAATCTCAGTTTTAGAGATTTCTAAATTACTAGCAAATCGGTAAGTGGATGCTTTGAGCAGTACTTCAGCTTCATCTTCTATTCTCTCTAAGGCTTCCTAAGTTTTTAGAATAAGCCTTAAGATATTTTCTTTCAAATATCAGTAACCATAAAAATTAAAATCCTGTCAGTACAAAATTGTAAAGTTATATACATGGGAAAAGATGTTAAATGGATATACAGAAATACGTACTCTCCCCCAAAAGTTATGTTGAGCCAGCTCCTGCAGCTGAAGCCAGCGTAGTGGCAGTGGGAGTAGCTGGTAGCAGAGTGACATCTACAAACTGTCTCCTCATCTCTACTTTGAATTTTTAAAGACTGATATTTGTCTATATTCATTACTTAAGTCATGCAGTAATTTAAACTGGGCAGTAAAATGTTTTGATCGTTGTTTTTATGGATCAAGAGCAAAATGCTGAATAAAGGAAGCTCTAGCTTAAAATTTGAGGCTTGTCAGAAGTTCATCTCACGTGGCACATAACAGTTGTCTTCAAAAACACACTATGCATCTTGTTTTTAAAATGAGTATTTCGCATGATAGAATTAAAGTCTTACTACTTGAATTTTTTTTTAGTCTTCATAATCGAATGTGCTGCTATGTTTACTAATTGTTAATACTTGATTGAAAAATACTGGTAAATTTTCATCTAAAGTAATATCCTTGAATGTAGAGTTTATTCTGACATTGGAAAATATTTAGAGAATAATACAAGGAGTCAAAAACTTTAAAATCTTAGTGGCTGTTACCCTCAGAAATGTTTCTGGTCTGAGTTACTGAAATATTAGCTATGGTAAGCCTGTTTATTTTTAATAAAGTTTGCAATTCAAAATCATTATCCTACTTTACTTTAGATGGAGAAGAGAAAACCTATGGTGGCTGTGAAGGCCCTGATGCCATGTATGTCAAATTGATATCTTCGGATGGTCATGAATTTATTGTAAAAAGAGAACATGCGCTAACATCAGGAACAATAAAAGCCATGTTGAGTGGCCCAGGTAGGTACATTTCTTTATTTTCTCTTAATATAGCTTCACTTTTAGTGTCTGATGAATATGTTCTTAAATTGAATTAAATGACTCATAACATTAGAAGAAAGAGAGACAGCAACTTTTCTAACATTAATTATTGCATGATTATGTTACATTGAAAAAAGTGGTTTCTGCTATTTCTTGTTTTCAGTTATTTACCCTAGTTTCAGTTAGACCAAATTGATTATTTTGTAATCGGAGGGATCATTTCCCTACATTAGTTTCCATGGTCGATTTCTTCGCCACAGGACTCTGATTGTTGATCTGTGCTCCTGGTTACATGCGAAGTTTATCTATAGATGTTACCGCCTCCCAAATGTCTATTCTTAACAGTTTACCTCAAAAATTTTTTTCTTGAAAATTGGAATTTCTGGAGCATACAGTCATTTTATGTTTAACTTCTGGAGGATGCTGAACTGTTTGCCCAGTGGCTGAACCATTTTACATTCCTACCAGCAATGTATGAGGATTCCAGTTTCTCCACATACTCATTCACATTTTCCATTTTTCTAATTCTAGCCATCTCAGTGGGTGTGAAGTGCTACATGTCTCCTTGTACGTTTGATTAGCAATTCCCTAGTGACTAATGATGTTGAAAATATCTTAAAGTGCTTGCTGGTCATTTGTACATCTTTTGAGAAATATCTATTCTGTTCTGTTGCCTATTTTTTAATTGACTTGTCTTTTTTATTGCTGTTAATGAGTTCTTTATAAATTCTGGACACTAGACATGAGTTGGAATTATTTTCTCCATTCTGTAGGTTGTCTTTTTTCTTGATAATGTCTTTTGATGCACAGAAGCTTTTTACTCTGATGAAATCCAGTTTATCTGTTTTCCCTTTGTTTGTGATTTTTGGAGTCCTATCTAAAAATCCATTGCCAAATTCGATGTCATGAAGATTTACCCCTATGTTTTCTTAATAGATTTGTGTCTTAAGTTCTTAACATTGATGTCTTTGATTTTAAGTTAATTTTTGTATATAGTGTGAATCAGCTTCATTCTTGTGCATGTGAACATCCTAATGCCATTGTTGAAAAGACCATACTTTCCTCCATTGAATAGTCTTGGCATCCTTGTTGATAATCAGTTGACCACATACGTGCAGGTTTATCTCTGTTCTCTTCCATTGATCTATATATCTGTCCTTAAGCCAGTATGGCACTATTTTGATTACTGTAGCTTTGTAGTAAGTTTTGAAATTGGGAAGTGTGAGGCCCCTGTGTTTGTTTCTCCTTTTCAAAATTGTTTTGCCTATTTGGGATCCTTTGCAATTCCTTTTCTATTTTTTTTTTAATATGGAGATTTTAGAACATACACAGAAGTGGCAAGAATAGCATGACACACCTCCATGTACCCATCGACCAACTTCAGTTGTTATCAACATTTTGCCAATCTTGTTTTGTCTATTACACTCACCTTTTTAAAGAAGTATTTCAAGCAAATTCCTGACATTAAGTCATTTCACTCGCAACATCTATGATAGTCCTCTGTGACTTCCCTTTTCTTCAGACCATCAGTTTTACTAGAAACAAAGTTATTTGTGTACTGTCCACATCCAGATTAGACTAAGTCATGTTTCATCTTTTACACTCATAATTAGAACCCTAGAGGCTTGATTAGAATCCAGTTCATTTTTCTAACAAGAATACTTTATAGGCGGTACTAGTATATTTCTATCGTATCACATATTTTAGCAATGTCAAGATTGATTGGTGGGTTTCAGGGTTAAGCTGATTTGTCCATGAGCAATTCCGTAGTCAGACTGTCACATAATAGTTTTAGCATTCACTGTAGTAATTGCTGAAATTTACTTCAGTTGGAATTACAAAACAGGGGTTTTCTAGTTCTGTAATTTCTTCTACATTTATTAGTTCGAATTCTCCTTTAAAGAACTTTTGGGTTACCCTGAAATACAGTCTGTCAAGGAAAAAAAAGGTAAATGCTTGATTGTTTTCCCTTCACATACAATTTTTCAGAGTTATGAATTGGTTCTCCAGCATCCTCCAGTCGTAAGGAGTGTTTTATTTGTGTTTTTGCATTTATACTTTTTAGATATGATTTTTCAGTCCAGTGCAGTCATTCTCACTGATGCTCAGATTTGCTCCATTTTGATGCCAGAGGGAGCACATCAGGTTGGCTCCTGTGTCCTTCTGACGTGGCTCTATGAGTCTTGGATAGCTGTACTTTCTGAATAACAAAATTTCTCAGGTTCATTTTATACATTATTCCTCAATACTGGAAACAACCATTTTTCTAAAGAGCCCTGTTTTTGTTTTTAGTGAAAAGTCTTACTGTAAGACCCCACTCTAGGTGCTAGCAAGTACTCATTGTCAACCAATGGACAATTACTGGAAAAGTTTTAAAATGCTACATTCTCAGAAAGTATATTTTCCTGCTTTTTATATTCAGTACACAGTGCCAAGAAAATACTTTCTCCCTATGGTAAGGGCTAAATTATGTAACCTTTACATAGCTAAAGAAATTTTGGGAGATCACTGAAAACAGTTTATGAACTTACTAAACAAAGGGAAGTAGCCGATGAGGAGATTTCTTTGTTTCTACTCTGAAATCAGAGCTAGATAGATCGTTTGATGCTAGTTGGATTTTTTTTCTTTTCACATTTTATTGGTTTGCTAGGGCTGCCATAAAAAGTACCACTGACTAGATGATTTAAACAACAGAAATTTATTTTCTTACAATTCTGGAAGGTGGAAATGTGAGATCAAGGTGTTGTCAGGGTTGGCTGCTTCTGAGGCCTCTCTGCTTGCCTTGGAGATGACTGTCTTCTCCCTACGTCTTCACATTGTCTTACCTCTGTGTGTCCGCAACCTAAATGCCTGTCCTTATAAGGATGCCAGTCATACTGGATTGAGGCCCACCATCATAACCCTGCTTTGCCTTAATTACCTATTTCCAAACATAGTCACATTCTGAAGTACTGGGGGTTAGGACTTAAACATGAATTTTGGAGGAACACAGTTCAGCCCATAGCAAACATATTCCTTTTCTTTTACAGGTCAGTTTGCTGAGAACGAAACTAATGAAGTCAATTTTAGAGAGATCCCTTCACATGTGCTATCAAAAGTATGCATGTATTTTACCTACAAGGTTCGGTATACTAACAGCTCCACGGAAATTCCTGAATTCCCAATTGCACCTGAAATTGCACTGGAACTGCTGATGGCTGCAAACTTCCTAGATTGTTAAATAAAATAAATTATAATAAACTGTTAACTTTTTCAGTATTTAATACCTGTAGTTCAGTTAGTAATTTTTTCATATATAGCATGTTGCCTGTGTGCAATTGAACTTTAAAGTTCATTGCAAAGCAGATTATCTTCTGTTCTTTTGCATAGCAATCAGAGTTGAAATTTGTTTGCTACATCAACAAATTAAGGACATTTTCACAAATTGAGAAATAAACAAATATGCCAATTCGTAGGTGGTTTCGCCTTATCCTTTGGATGTGAATTTTAATATTAGAGCAGTGGTGATATAGTAAATGCAGAAATTTAGGCATAATTTGAACACGTTCTACAGGTAAATAATGGGGCTACGTATTTTTATGTTTGTAGTGTTTTTTTAAAAACCTATTCTGATCTTAACAGCCATCGTTAGCATTACTAGAGTTATGCAAATAATTGCATTATAAACATGTTTATAACTTAGCCAAAATATTGATTTTTATAACTGTCAAAGACATAAGAGTTGAAATTTCTTATGTGTCTTTTGATAAACTGCAGTGTTGTTTAAGTGTATCTTGTCTTTTTGTTTATTGCTACAATTTAAGAACTTTATTTAAAAGCAATTTTGGAAAATTACTAGGTACAGCTTTTGGAACAGTGACTTTTTGAACTGTAGCCACATGGTCAACACGTAAACTACATGACTTTGGTTTCATGTGCATTGTGCATTTTAGCCAATCCAAAGTCCTGTACTTCATTGACTATGAAGTTTCCTTTGCAATATTCATTCTTCTTACATGGTCCCCTTGTTGTGATTACACTTCTGATTATTTAAATATGTTTTAAAAGAATCACTCTGAACTTTATCTAGATCCTAAGAGCAAGACTTTTCTGAACTATTCCAGTCTTCCTCCATCAAACTGAAATGTTATAAAATATGAAAATCGTGGAGAGATGCAGTGCAAATCTTATAATGCACTTTGATATAGTATATTAATTATCTTCTATTAATTAAAGTATGTTCCAATAAATATGATATCCATTATCTGGGTCTTCTACTGAAATCAAGCTTATAAAAAGTCATTCAGCTTTTATACTGAGTCAAAAAATTTTTGGAGAACTATGCCAGAGCATGTCTGCTTAGGCATGGGAAAAGCAGCACTAGAGTTGGGTGTATTGTTGTCTCTATCAGTAGTAAAACAAAGCGTAATTATAGGGCCTATAAATTCAAATCTTCAGCTTAGTTCAAGACTGGTTTAACATGGACCAGTTTTTCTGGAACTTGCGAAAACCATAAACAACCAAGATCTATAAAAGTAATTTTTCCTCTTAGAAGACCTTATATTGTGCTTTCCAGCTTATTGAAAGCAATTAAATATAAATGTTAATTGCATATATTTTAGTAACTTATTAAGACATACTGGTACATATTTTAGTATAGAAGATTACCAAGTACAAGAATTATCTTCTGCTACTTGGTGACAAATAATGCCAGTTATAAACCTAAATGTTGATCTTAAAGGTCAAGGTGATAGCTAGAATAAAATTTAACTTTGACCCATTTTAGTAGGTTACTTTATATGTTAGATCCAGAAGTAACCTTAAGTTAAAAATACTGAAATAGAGCTGAAAGATTAGGAAAACCTGTGTATCTTGTGGCACATGATACCTGCATGTTAATAAAGACTAATGACTGAAAGGTTTGATGAACACTTGGTGTTTGATCTTTTTAGCCTTGCTTTTTCTCTTTTTCTGAGGATATACGAAGCTTCAAGACATCTTGCCGTATGATTGAATAGCAGGAATTTTTTATTTGGTTAAATTTAAGAGATGATTCTATATAGTATTGAAAACCTTCCCAGTTTTCTGACACTTGGTGATTAGCTTTTTTTAATTATGTGCAAATCTCAAGTATTTTATTTAAGCACAGAAAATATTACCACAAAATCCTTTGTTTTATTTAGTTAATATTTCACTTTTGTCTAGATTATTTTAGGCTTTTTAGATTGCTTATCTTTCATGCAATTATTGACAGATAACAGTCTCCTTTTGAAGAGCCTTTGTTATAATGAGAAATACAATTTGAGCTGACGATCAAAGAGAAATACATTTAGAGACATCTTGCTTTGTATGGAGCTGTCATCTTAGCTGTGAGTTGTTTTGCTAAATTTATCTATTCTTTCAAAATAGTGCAAAAAAATACGCTGAGAAACAATATAAAATTGACATTAAAGGTTGAAGAGTGTTTAACCCTAGTAATTCCTATCTATATAGAAAAAATTTCATACAAATTAACAAAGCTTGGATGTATTTAGACTTAGCAATTTAAAGTTGAGCTTTCGTTTAGTTTTATCTAAGTTTGTTAAAACACTTAAGATCTGGAAATCAATAGATGCCGCTGATTTTACATACGATGTTTTATTTGTAATATATAAATTGGGTTTAATTCCAGGCTAGTCATATTTGCGCCAAGATTTTATATTCCTATTAGGCTAAACTCTTAAATATTGTACCTAATGGTTTGTTGGTTTAAGCAAATATTTATTAGCCTAGAAGTATTTTGGTGTACTAGAGCACCAAGCAGAGTTAAAATGTCTAAGCTCTTGTGCTAGTGAGCCATGTGATCTCTAGCAAGGGACTGGGTCTTAATCTCACTTCTGGAAAATTTAGGAGACTGCTCTTCTATGGGGTGATATTGACAGTTTTTAATGAATAAATAAGGTTGTGTTTGCTTATTTTAAAAAAAATGAGGTTGTGATGTTGCTTAAATCCAAGATTGTAACATTACAGATGATCAGATGAGAAAAATTATAAATGAGAGAAAACAGTTTTCTTGCTGCATCTTTTAAATAAGTCTACAAATTTCAGCTTTTGCTGCTTTTGATTAGGCATTAAATACTACACACCAGTACTAAATACATTAACTAGATTAATTTAGAATCCTAATTGTTTTCTGTTGCCTGCTATATAAGGGAAATTCAGTTTTAGCTCTGATCATCATTACTTTTATGATACAAAGGGAAATTTATGTGCTGTTTTCATACCAGTATATGCAATGCCAGGTCAACCCAAAACTCAGTTTTCATTTATGCTCTAATTTAGTCATTTATCCTGAATTAGATACATATGTAATTTCTTTATTTACTCCATGTATCTTTAGCTGAAAACAGAAGACTTTTTTTTAATGCCTTGTGGAATATTCCTTTTCTTTCCTTCACGTTCCTTTAGTTGATCTCCTAAATGCGCATGCGCGCACACACACTTTTTTTTAAATTGGGAAAACTTTAAAGTTGCTTTGCGATAGAACTTATAGTCTTATTCACCAAGTTGTTCTGTAAATTTTGTATTTATGTTATTACTCTCATTTAGGACACAGGTGCATCAGAAACAGATATTTCACCCTCTTTATAGTATTGGATGCTTACAGTCATTTTTAATGTAAAAATGTTTTACATTTATCTAGATAATACATTTATATGCTAAGACCTTTATTTGCAATAGGATCTGTTGCTTCATTATTTAGAGGCACATGTATACGGTGACAGCTTATGATAAGAAAAATTCATATTTCATTAATGACTTTTTATTCAAATAGAATTGTCTAAAATCTTTTAATCTGAGCCTTCTTTTACATTATGAAGTAAAGCCTGTGACTGATTCTGCCTATGCATACCAGCTCGCCCAGATCTACTGTTAGGGTTTTTTTTTTTAATACATGAGTAGGATTTTAACTATAGGCACATTAAATTTTGATGCAGACTTATCAAATATATTTTCCTTTGGAGTCAGTATAGTGTCATCTCTGCTCTAGAAAACATCCAAGAGTCTGCCAAGTATAATTTTGAAATGGAAAGTAATTTTTCTTCAGGCCATCAAAGATAATTTTTGTCTTCCCATAATTTCATTCAGCTGTCTTTGAAAATGCACGTTTCCTTAGTTTCTTATAGCCACTATTTGAATCAGCAAATGTGCTCCTTTTTGATATTTGTTTTTTCTTTTAATGAGGATCCAAGACAAAAGTTACGGTAGTCCAAGGTCACAAGCTAATTTTCAGTGAAATTCCAGATCCAGACTGTAGTTCAAATTAGAACAAACATGGTGCTTAGATTCTTGAAATAACCTATGAATGCTACATCCAGAAAAGGAAGTCACATTTGTTAGCATATTGAAATCAACAATATACAGATGATTGAAACGGTGGAACTGAGGTAGGGAGTTAATGCATGAGGTGTGTTTATAAAATAAAATAATAAATGCTTTAAAAATATATAACATTTCTATCCAAACGAACATCCTCACTTAGTAGGGCTGTTGTTGCTCAAAAATGTTTCTGGAACATTCTGACTTTAGACCTTATAATAAATGTTGTTTTGAATAGCCTCAGTGGTGAGAGATGCTTTTCTTTAAATGTTTTGCAGTAGTCAAATGTTTTTGATCCAAACCTACTGAATAAAGATGGATGGCCATGCCAGGTCAGGAGGAAGGTATATAAAGGAATTAGAGTAGCTTTCTCATGTAGCCAGTAATCATGCCATTAGCATGGCATGTCACAAAACCAAATTAAAGAAAGTAGCTGCATCAAAGCTGTAATTCAAATGGGTTTTTATAAAATCCGTAACTTACAGTGCAAAACATTGGTGTTACTTTGTCCAAAGTAGACAAGGTTTAAGCATTATGATTATGCTTCTAGCATTTTGGCTTCTTTGCAACGTAATATTGACAGTTTTCCTGTTTTGGGCGAATATATGATCTACATGATTAAGTACCATTCCATCCTTAAATACTGAGGGAACTCTACAATGAAAACCTATGTTCCCAAAGAGTTGAGTCCGTGAAGTTACACTGACGGGTGGAATGGCAATACTACAATCATAAAAAGCCAAGAGCTTGTGAAACTAATGAAACCACGGTATACGTTATGTGGTTTGTTCTTAAGTGCAACTCTGTTTTTGTTCTTTTCCTAGTAGCAATTTTTGCCTTATGCGAATGTTCTGAAAACTAGATTGTAAGAACAGGAATGAGGAAATTATTTCATATTTTAAGGGGATGTTGATCTCATTATCTCTCCCAGTTCCTAGCAGAGCGCTTTAAATATGATAGGTGTCCATGAATGTTTGTTGAGTTGAATCAGGCTCACTGATGTGTAGAGGTAGCACTTCAGTCATATTCCACTGGATCCTTTTATGTTTTAATTAATGTTGAAATAAAAGATTTGTCTAAGCCTAACTGGAAATGTCCGCACATTATCCAGTCTGACATCTGCAGGGAAGAATGCTGAATTGGAAGGCAGGAAGACAGGGTTCAAGGGAATTCTTACTGATCTAGGTTCTTGTTCTCCCATGAAAAATAATAGTCTGAAAAACATCCAAATATGTACAAATGAGCAACAATACATGAAAATCTGCTCAAGTCATGAGTCATTAAAGAAATGCTAATCAAACTCACAATAAGACTTCACATCCACTAGGATTAGCTACCATCAAAAAGGTGGACATTAACAAATACTGACCAGGAAGTGTAAAACTTGCAACTCGTATATTGGTAGAGTTTTACATCAAGGTGGAGATGTAAAATGGTGCAGATATTGTGGAAAATAGTTTGGTAGTTCTTCAAAAAGTTAAACCATCTGACCCACCGTTTACACTCCTAGGTATATGCTCAAAAGTACCACTTGAAGTTTTTAAACATCAAAATAAATAGCCAAAGGAAAAAAAGTTATGATTGCAGACTACTCTAAAGAAATGATAGAGTGATAATTTTGTGAGGTGCAACCTATCCATCTTAAGCAAATTCATAGACTTTATTATGAATGAATAAGAAAACAAACTAAGCATTAGATTCAAAATATTTCAAACAAATGTCAAGGAAATTAGGATGAGAGAATTAACAAAAATAGCAGAAACAATTAGAAAATAGGAATTAGTCAATTAGAAGGACATTTATAAATATAAGAGCTGGTTCAGAACAGTAGAAAAACTTATAGGACATATCAAGAGAAAAATGAGGAAGCAAAAATTCACAGATAAAATAGAAAACAATACCCAACATTTGTTATGAGAAAGGTTATACCCCAAAACAGAAAAGTTTTTAAATTACAAGTGATTGTTTACACCAAACAAAATTTTAAATTGTAATTGATTTTCTAGGAAAATGTAAATTATGAAAACTAAACCAAGACAAAATTTGAATAGACAAATAACCATAAAATGAAAGTGAAGTAGTTGTCATGATATTTCTCCCAAAGAGACACAAGACTAGATTATTTTTATGGTTAAGTTTTATTTTGGGTTTTTAAAAAAATCTTCAAAGGGCACAATTCACACAGTAAACTGTTCTAACATATAATAAAAGATAGCAAATTTCCAAGTCACCATTAAAAAGTTAGTAGAATCCTGATACCAAATTCTGAGATACCACACATCTCCACCTCAAAAAACAACCAACAACAAAAAACTCCTATAGGCCTATACCACAAGCATATAGATGCAACAATCCTAAATAAAACCCTAGCAAATCAAATTCAGACTAGTAAAATAATACTACATCATAATTAAGTAAGGTTTATTCTAAGGAAATCAAGGATGGTTTAAGGTAGGAAAATATTTTTAACCTAATTACCTCCCCTCTCAAAAAATTTTTTTAATAAATAAATTTCCCAAAGAAAAATGTAGCATCATTTCAATAGACATTTAAAAAGAATTTGTTAGAATAGCATTTCCACTCCTGATTTTAAACTAATAACACTAGGAATAGAATATTTCATTTATTATTTTAAAACCACATCAAGCTAACAGTTATGCTTAACAAAAAACATTTATCAGAGGCTTTCTCATTAAAAATGAGGCCAGGGTTTGGGGAGGGTATAGCTCAGTGGCAGAGCACATACATAGCATGTACAATGTCCTGGGTTCAATCCCCAGTACTGCCATTAAAATAAATAACCTAATTACTTCACCCAACCCAAGAAAAATGAGGACCAAGTAACAAGAGTGGGTGAGGATGTAGAGAAAGACAACCCTTATGCACTGTTAGTAGGAATGTAAATTGGTGCAGCCACTATGGAAAACAATATGGAGGTTCCTCAAAAAATTAAAAATAGAACTACAATATGATCCAGCAATTCCACTCCTGGGTATTTACCCAAAAACAAAAACACTGACTTGAAAAGATACACACACCCCCACCCCCATGTTCACTGCAGCATTATTTACCATAGCCAAGATATGGATGGAAACAACCTAAGTGTCCACTGAAGGATGGATGGATAAATAAATTGCAGTATGGGGGGGAAGGGTATAGTTCGAGTGGTAGAGTACGTGCTTAGCATACACAGGGTCCTGGATTCAATCCCCAATGCCTCCAACAACAACAACAAAAAAGATAAAACCTAATTACCTCCCCCCCAAAACAAACAAATAAATAAATTGTGGTATACAAATACAATGGAGTATTATTCATCCTTTAAAAGGAAGAAAATCTTGCCATTTGCAACAATATGCATGTACCTTGAGAGCATTATGCTAAGTGACATAAGCCAGAGAAAGACAAATATATGACATCAATGGACAAATCTTCCAGACAGAAAATCAGTTTTTTAAAATTCTGCTCTGATAATCCCAACATTCCTACCTTATCTGACTGTGGTTCCGATAGTTTTTCAGTCTCTTTAATACTGAGCTCTTAGGACAGGAATGTGTTCACCAATCCAGAAACTCTCAGAACCCTGTCCATTGATTCTTGTTTTTGTTTTTGTTTTTTTAATTTTTGAAAAATAGAGCTATCATCATGCAAGCATGATCAGTTATTAACTCAAGTCTCCAGCTCGTTCTCCTACCTGGAGGTTTGGAGGTGTTGGGCTGAAAGTTCCAGGCTTCTAACCAAGACTTGGTCCTTTTTGGCAATCAGCTTCCATCTTGAAGCTACATAGGGGCTTGCCAAGAGTTGCAATATCATAACAAATGTCACACCAGTCACCCAGGAAATTCCAAGGAACTTAGGAACTCTGTGTCAGAAGGCAGGTACAAAGACCAAATAGTCGAACACAAGATGCTCCATCACCCCATCACTCTGGAAATTACAAGGGTTTTGGGAGCTCTGTGTCAGGAACCAGCAATAAAGACCAAATACACATTTCTTATGCTGCATATCTTTTAGTATTTTTTGCTTCCATTTGTTGTTTTCCTCAGAAGCTATCAATTATGCCTACATATTTAATAATAACTCTATGTCTTCCATATTATTTCTTCTCTACTCTTTTTTAGTTTATTTTTAAAAACTAATGTCTAGTCTGTATTTCATTTTCTTCTATTATCTCAAAAATATTTTAAAATAGTTTTTCTGTTTGAATCAGGTTCTAAACAGATTAACATATTGCATTTGTTTAATATGCCTCTTTTAGTCTATGAGTTTATGCCTTTATGCCACATCTTGAAGAAACTGTGTCATTTGTCCTGCAGAATATCCTATAATCTGACTTTAGCTGTTTGCAGCCTCATGATGTGGCTGAACAATTTACTCTATTTTTGCACCTCTCTTACCCTTGTTTCCTATAAACTGATTGTGAGATAGAGTCTTGAGTAGATCGTTTTTGGCAAGAGCAATTCATGTTATCTCCTCCTGCACCATCTTCAAGAGGCACACAGTATCTGATTGCCCCACTTTTACTGGTATTATGTTGATCAGTTGATTCAGGTGTGTCATCATGATTCATCCATTATTAGGTTCCCTTTTAACTTTTTATATGATTGTTTTAGCACCCACTGATGATTGATGCCAGGCTCCATTATTTCACTAGGGTTTGCAAAGTTATTATTCTCTTATTCTTTTATAGCTTTTAGTGCAATAGCTGAAATTCTTCTATAAAGAATAACTCCCCTTTATCAATCACTTGGTTACCTTAAAATATAATTTATATAGGAAAGGTAGAAAAGGTTAATCTTTCCCCCTTTTCCCCAGTAACTCCAAAGGTGACCAATGAGGTTTTTTTTTTTTTTTGTACTATCATTATGTTTTTATGATTATATATGATTGTGTATATACATGAAAATACATATACATACACAAATGCATTATATTTCCATATATATAATTATGCACTTCAGTTTATTGCAATCCTTACTTGTCTTGTTGTTCAAACAATCTTGTCTTTGGCCAGAAAAGCCCCTTCAAAGTTGGCTTCTCTAATGATTTTAAACTCTGCTTCTCTCTTATTTCATTTTATAAAGCCAGTTAAGCAAAAGCCAGAAACAGGATGAAGTTTCATATTTACCTCAGCGACCCTCTAAGTTGCCATGGGTAATCCTAAGTGTGCACTTGAATCCCAAGGAGTCTGAAGAACATCCTGTTTTAAATAACTGACCAAGCAGTAAAGTGCATGCACTAGGAAGATACACCATGTTTATCCTGTGGTTGTATATAGCCTACGTCATATCCTAGGATTATATTTCCCCAGTCCTATGATACTATGATTGAAGACACTATTAGGAACCTCCCTCAATATCAAACCAAAGATATATGACCCCCACTGCCTTCCCTCTTCAAATGCCTAACATTTTCAAATATCTCCTTCTCTGTTGGTTCCCTTTAGCCTCTAAAAATGCTCAAACCACTTCCTGAAAACAAACAAGAAACAAAACTTCCCCCTGCTCTTGACTTTGCATTTGTCTCTAGTACAATCTTATCTCCCTTTTTCTCTTCTTAGCTAAGCCTCTTGATGTCTCTGTCTCTTTGCTTACTGGTTCACTCTACAATTCATTACAACACAAAGCAATCTGATGAAGATCACTGATGTAATGCACAGTGCTAATTCAGTTTTTTTGGGGTTTTTTGTTTTTTTGGTTTGTTTGTTTTCATATCTTCTTGAATGAATTTACATTATTGATTACTCTCTCCCTCCTCAAGACTCTTTTGGCCTTTAGGCCACACTTCTCTTAAATGTGTGTTCTTTGGCCACTGACCTCAGCATGATGTTCTTTACTCTCCTAAACTCTCTCTCAGGGCCATCTCTTTATTTTCACAGTTTCATATGTAATCATATCACCGAATCTGCTGGACTCCACACGGTGCTGTCTCCTGTTGTCCTTTCAAACCTGCTCCATGGGCTTTCCTTGCCCTGGATGAAATCTCAGGAAGGTGTCAGAACTTCTCCAGTCCCTGTGTCACAAGAACAGTTTCTTACAAGTCATTAAAATTTTCAGGCCATCTAATATTATATCCTCATCAAAACTTCACTTAAGTGAAATTCTCTCCCTCCTCTCCCAGCTTCAGCCTGTGATATAGAATTGTCTGCTGAATATATTCACTTTAGCTATAGTAGTGGACATCTGTACTTCTTGTCTCTCTGGAATCTCTCATCTCCCCTCATTCCAGTGTAAGAAGCTTCTTTTCTGTGGGAGATCTCCTTAGACCTCACTGACCCCACTCCCACCCATGCTACAAGAGTCAGCCCAGGCCTGACCAAACAGATCACTGATTGGTTGAGAGATGGAGCTGATTAGAGCTAAGCCAATTGTAGCCCTTCCCAAATCTTTGCTGCTAGAATAATCCTTGGGGATTACTAAACTGTTAGGATGGATGAATATGGAGACTAGAGGCCGTCTTGTTCACCACAGAGACTGAAAGAAAAAGAGCCCTCCATATCAATTGAGCCTGTGTTCCTAGGATTTCCTGGTGAATTCATTTGAGCTAGATTTTACAACTTCCATTTTTAAAAGGTGTGACTGATATCCTATGGGAAACTTTAAATCCTCAAGTATGTCCAAAGTGGAATTAGTTTTTCTTTCCCTTCTATTCTCATTCCTTCTGTCTCTGTCAACTCCTTTATTTTCTTTTTTCATGTTTTAGAATATTTTTATTTTTAATTTAAAAAATGTTTTTAATTGAAGTGTAGTTGATTTACCATGTTAGTTTCTGATGTAACTCCTTTATTTTCAAATCAGAAACCTGGCACTCAACTCCTTTCTTGTCCCACACTTATAACAAATAATCAGTCCTGTCTGTTCCTCTTCCTAAATATCTCTATAGTCCTTTCTCTACATGCCCTGGTCCAAGCCCTTATCCTCCATCTGTCAGAGCCTTACCTAGCCTCCTTTTCTGATTTTTTTTTTTCTGATCTTACCTGTTCAGCCACCAAAGCAATCATTTCAAAATACAAATCTGGGGGCAGGGGGAGGGTATATAGCATGTGCTCAAGTGGTAGAGCACATGCTTACCATGAAGGAGGTGCTGAGTTCAACCCCCAGTACATCCATTTAAAAAATAAATAAATCTACTTAAAAAAATACAAATCTGGCCTTACCACTTCCCATTTGAAAATCCTTACCAGCCAACAAAGCCTTCCATGATCAGAAATTGCCTGCCTCTTGTCCCCCACCTCCTTCCATCAATTTCTATTGGGCAATGCCAAAGTGTCTGTCATCCCCTGTAGACACAAATTACATGGTTCATGCTCCCTCTGCCCGCAGTGCCTCTCCTCTACTCCTTTTCACCTCTGCTCAGGCCATAGCTCTTAGATCTTCAGCTCCTAGGGAGGTCAAGTGCCCCTCACTTATGATCCCATAATAGTAAGAAGCTTTTCATCTGTTTTCCTGATTATAAGCAATATGAGTAAGATACAGTCCCTTATCTTACTCATATTGAGTAAGGGACTGTATCTTACTCATTTTTGTACCCCCAGTGCCTGACATTCAATATATGCTTTGGGGACAAAATTGCCATATATTTTAAAATTTTGCCAAACGTCTGAAAATTCACCACTTCAAATATATTTGGGGCATCAGATATTCTTGGCAAAATGTAAAGTCTACCTTGCCTATTAGGTTCAACGGTTTAAAGTGAATCAATTTCGGGGAGCGTATAGCTCAGTGGTAGGGCATATTCTTGGCATGCATGAGGTCCTGGGTTCAATCCCCAGTGCCTCGGTTAAGGGAAAAAAAATAAAAAACTTAAAAACAAACAAACAAACCTAATTACCTCCCTTCCACTAAATAAAATTGAAAAATAAAATTAAAACAGAGAAAGAGAAAAATTTTTTTAAAGAAATTACTTTAAAGAAAATAAAGTGAATCAATTTGTTTAGAGTTAGCTTTATTTTAAAACCTCATAGGTATGCGTCATTAAGATAATGGATTTAGAAGGACAAGATGGTATACTAGTTAAAGAATTCAATCTGTAGAGCTTTGGACTTAGAGTTTCCAAGATAAAATTCTGACTCTTCTATTCAGAACCTGGGTGATTTTGGCAAATTACCCAGCCTCTCTGAGCCTGTTTCCTTTCTGTAAAATGGGAATTGTTTTATGTACCTCACAGTGCTGTTTTCAAGATTCAGTAATACAGGAAATACAAGTGCCTCTGACATTGCCTGTGCGGCACATATAAATATTCAATCCAAGGTAGCTGTTACCATTCTTATCATTAATAAGGGTGGGTCTGGGAGGAAGCCACATGTGGAGAAATACACTGGGTGGGGTGGGGAGAGGCAACATCCTAACCTTGCAAGTTTGTCTATGGCAAGTTCAGTTCAGAGCAGAGTGTCTGTCCAGCCTCTTCCATGTTTACAAGTGGTATGAAATTTGGGGATCTTGGCATGGGTATTTATTTCTCAGTTACAGCCCTATACCCCACTTCCCATCTCTAGTCAACATCTCGTCTGTCCACTGCAGAGAGAACACAGAGTAATTCAAAGAAAAACAAGATACCACCTCTCATCCATGTGGTGCCTTGCAGGTCACCAAGCTCCTCACATCCCTGATCTCATCTGGACTCCACCACAAACCACATGTTGGCATTTTCATCCCTTTCCCCAGATGATGAAACTAAGGTTCAGAGAAGATTAAATGACTAACTCCAACTGAGTTAGGATTAAAATCTAGCTCTTTTGAGTCCAAGTACCTTTCCTAACATGTGTTAAGTAGAGATCAGCCCCAAAGGGGCAGAAAAAAGGGATGGAAAAGGTAGGCAGGAGGTAAACTCATAGGATAAGAAAGAACTGTCTAGCAGGGGCAAAATGACTAGGGCTGCCATCCCTCGTAAGCAGCAGAGGAAGGATAAACATGTATTTGGGAAAGGATGGTTTTATAAGCAGGTGAAAAGAGGACAGTATGAATTATGATGACACAGTTATGGATTTTTTTGATAAGGAAAAGAATTTATCTGGAAAGCTTTGAAGAAACTATTAGCTCTCCATTTTACAACTTAAAAATCCAGACCCTGACCAGCCTTTGGTCTCATACATTAAAGGGAGAGCCAGTCTGAAGGCCAGCCAGGACTTACTGTTATGGCTGTGTTAAAATATTGAAATGTCCTTCTCTGCTTTTAAACAGCTTTATTAGGGTATAATTCACATACTATAAAATTCACCCATAATACTTACTCAGTAATTTTCAGTAAATTTATACAGTTGGGTAACTATCACCATAATCGAGTTTTAGAACATTTCTATCATCCACCCCTCAAAAGTGGAATACTTCTCTAACATTTTGTAAACAGCCACTGCCCTCAGACCCCGAAAAGCATCTCCCTTCTATGGCCTCAAAATCCCTCCAGACCTCCCCACGATCTAATTACAGATACCTGTCCCACGGGGCTGGGAGCGTCCAAGCCTTTGCTCCAGCACCAAGCAGCTTCAGTTTTGCAGGTTTGTTAAGTAAGTTTAGTATCACCCCTGGGAAGGATCAAGGCAAGCGATCAACTCTTCTGGTTCCCAACTTAGAGCTTTTCACATAGCATTCTGCTTTTCAGGAAGATTGGAAAATAACAAGTGAACAAAAAGAAAACAAGTGCTATGAAACAATGCCTACATAAAAGGCAGGCTTTGAAAGGGCAAGAGCTTGAGCTGATATCCATCAACACCTCTTCAGTAAGGGTGTTCTTACCTTGAGGTTTACAAACCTCTGCTGATGGATGGACTTCTGAGGGTCAGGTAATCCCCTGAAATACAAAATTTCATGAGTATGAGCATTTTTCCGTCCAGTGGGTCCATGGTTTTCATTTGGTTTTTAAAGGGGTTCACCCCAAAAAGGATAACTTTCTAAGAGGTCTAGGAGAGAAGTGAGCAAGGAATGTCCTCAAGGACTACAGACCCTGGTAAATAAATTCTTGCTAGACAGGCGCAGGGAAAGGGGAGAAAGTGAAGACAAATTTCTCCCAATTCACAATCATGTTTACAAACCAGATACACATAAATCAGTTGTTTTTGTCATGTAAAATAAGTCACACAGAATAGGTCACACATATGTAAACCGTTCGTTAATTTTCTTTGTCCCTTATTAGAAGATCCACGTGAAATGACTAGTTTGGGTTCAAAATTATAAAAAATAATGCACTTTTGATGCTTTTCTTTAAAGTATCACTCTAAATTGTGAATCTAGAGTCTTTGATACTTTTTGAAATCTCATTTATAAGCTCAGTTGGATTTCAGTAGAATTTTAAAATTATTAAAGCACCCCAGTATTTCTACATAAATTACAATGAAGCTGAGCTTATTCTTTATTATATTTATAAGTGATTTTTTAAACTCAAAATAGTACATCATTTCCATTGTATTTTATCTTGACTTTTAAATATAGTATTCCAGATAAATCATTTAAAAGTTTGATTCCCTCTGGTAAGTGCATGGAATTTGACATCTGGGAGAAATCTTGAAGATTTCGTAGTGTGATTTGCACATTTTATTAATAAGGATATAAACCCAGAGAGGTTAAGAGCCTTGACCAAGCTTGCTATTGACAGAGCTAGGATAAGAATACAAGCCTTGGATTCCTGGCGAGGTGCTTTTTCCAACAGCCAATAAACAAGCTGTTGTTCTAAACTGCTTCCATTTCTCTGATGAGATCAGCCCGTGGGAACCTAAGAATAAACCACTCTGGGGAGACACAGACTCAAGCAAGGACTTGTCAACTTTGTCTCTTCATGCTCCAACAAGCATATTCCCATAGGACTGCTCCTAACTCACCAGGTTAGTGAATCACTAGACTTCAGGCATTCATAAATCACACGACAGTATCACTATTGCAGGATTTGCCCAGTGATTCCTTTGTGGGCCCTTCAAATAATTAGACTATTCGGTTTCCCATATTTCTCTCCCTTTTCTTCCAGAACATCCAGTGCTCTTAGTCTTCTGTGTCACAGGCTCTACTTTTTCTTGGCAAGGAAGACCTCAGGCACATACACCGCTTGTGTATGTCTGAGTTTTTTTTGTTTTTTTTTTTCAAAGAGGTGGAGGTGGGGGTAGTTTGTGAGATAAGGGAGAATCATCTTCTTGAACCTGATGGTCATTTCTAACTGCTATGTAAATTAAAAAATGAATATCATTATCAAATGTAACAAAAACAATAATTATTTCTTAATATCATCTGATATCTATTTTGTTTAAATTTCTCCAGTTGTCTCCAAAATCTGTTTTTTACAGTGGTTTGTTTGAATCAAAATCCAAACAAGGTTAACATATTGCAATTGTTTAATATGTCTCTTAAGTATCTTTTATTGTAAATGATGCTATTAAAAAAGATTCTTTAAGAGTAAGGGAAGCTTTACTGTTATGAATTGTTTTCCAGAGAGATTGTACTAATTTCACTTGTACAGAGTTTACGAAAGTTCTATTTTCTCTCCCACTTTTGGTATTGTCAGGCATTTTATCTTCTGCCTATCTGATACTGATCCCCACTCTGTAAAGAAATGAGATGTGAGCCTAGTCTTCACCGTACAATCAAGTGTTTTAGATAAAAAGTTTCGTATTTCCTGGAGATAGTTATATGCTCCCACCTCATCTGAAAGTCATGGTTTTAGCTCCTGAATACATCAGGATTTTTCTTTTGCATATTAATGAAAGAATGAAGAAAACAGTGAGGTAATAATGTACTATTTTACATTTTCTGGAAAGACAGGACTGGTAATGACTTTTCCCTCCTAGGAAGATCCTCTTTAATACATACAACACAAGGGATCAGATGTTGATTTACTGTGAGGAGCATTAAGATTCCTGTAACCCCTTTTCTTCCTTATTAGTATTTATCATGGCAGATTGTTGACTCTGATGATGTCATAATGCTTCGTTTGTGGGGTCATCTAAACTTAAACCTCGGGAAGAATCAGCTTTCAAACAAAGTGAACCGAGATGGTAAAATCTGATCTTCTGGAGCAGTTTTCTCAGATCATAGGAATAAAGATCTCCAGAAGAAAATATATCTGTAAGAGCTTACCTCTTTCATTGATACGTGGGTTTTACTCAGCTGAAGTGTAGGCAACATAACTGGGCTGACACCTGAGATGCTTCTGGATCATCTTTGGTTGCCAAGAGCCTTCAAATATTCCTCAAGGACAGTTATTTTGCACTACAAAGGGAAAACCAGCCCATTTATGGCAACCAGGTGGAGTCTGAGAGGGAAAAAAAGTACACCGGTATAACTTCCTCTCCAGTGATGTAGAACAGGGTGTTTAATATTATATCATAGAATAATTAGTGTATTTTAAGGATCTTTTGCCTTTTTTGAACACATTTTGCATTACGGAATTTCACAGAGAACATAATGATCCATCTCAAGAGTGGGAAGGATGATAGCTACACTGCTCTTATATTTAAACCTTATATAAAGTTCTAAAAAGAACTCCAAGTGAATCAAATGACAGATTTTAAGCTTTCATTGTGGTAAAGTAAAAGCCTTCTACTCAATGTATCAGCCACCTACATTTAAAAAAAATAGAACAGGAGGTGCAAACCTTTGGCTTCCATTTTCCTGCTATAAACCAATAACATCTACAGCTCTGGAACAGATTTCAGAAATGTGGCTTCTGATAAATGCTGGCAGAATCAGTGCATTCCCAGAATAAAGTCTGTGTACTTACCTCTTCCTACTCAAATAATCGACCACAAAACTGCCCACCAGGAAACAGGCTGAAGACCAGTCTGGATGTGACAGAAAGTGTATATTAAGTGTATATTATAATGTGACACTGAGGGTCAAATCTCCAGCCAAATGTCAATGTCATAACATAGTGATACACCTGAAGGTTGAAAGTGAGGGGCTGGGGTAAAGTGGCAGAAATTGCACACAAAAAAACCTTAAAACTTCAAGACGTTCTCTTCCCTTTCAGGCAAATTTCAGCTCTAGAAATCTACCCTTGCATTTGAAATACCGAAGTGCTACTCTGCTCTCAATTCTCATCCCATTATACAAGGAAATGTGTCTCTCTTCCCCAAACTGGGAATGTGAGAAGCCTTTCAGGTCCGTAAAGACCAGAAAGCAGCCCCCTGCGAAGTTTTATCTTGCCCCTAAAGCTGTGAAAGCAGGTATGGTGATGTGGAAAAGACATCCCAAAGGAAAAGCCTGTAAACCATACACCTGTGGCTGAAAAAACCAAAACATAAAAAAAAAAAACAAACCCAAAAACAAAACCCACGGGTCTGGACATCATGGGGATCTCCGGGTAAAAAAAAAAATACATAATATATACATTTTTTGTTTTATATATATAGTTACATATATATAGTTATATACATAACAACCGTGGCGGGGGCTCAGAACCAGAGCAGCGTTTCCTACGCGATGAAGGTAGCCAGTGGGCTTGTGGTGGACGCCGGGAAGCTGGACGTGACCGAAGATACCGACAGCGCCATTCACCTCGCCCCCTCCCGCCCCCTCCCGCCCCCCTCCCGCCCCCTCCCGCCCCCTCCCGCCCCTCCCGCCCCCTCTCGCCCCTCCCGCCCCCTCTCGCCCCTCCCGCCCCTCCCACTCCGGGCGCCTAGAGCGCCAGCCAATCCCCTCGCGCCATCCCCTTCCCATCAGAGGCCCCGCCCCCCGCGCCCAGGATGCTGGGCCCCCGCGGCGTGACGCGAGCACGGCAGCTCCGCCCCCTGCGTCTCTGGCCTCGCCGGCCTTGGGGGGATGGTTCCATCATGGCGTCAATGCAGGTAAGAGGAGTTTGCAGCATCTGGGCGGGCTCCGGAGCCGCGGAGAGGATGCGGGCGTTTCCTTGGGGGCGGTGTCTGGGACTCTGGGGCACCCGGGCGGGCTCTACAGTGGCCCCGGTGGCCCGTCCTTTCCCAGCCTCAGGGCGTTGGGGAGGGGTGAGAGGCGGGTGAGAGAAGGGGGGGTCTCGGTCGGTCGAAGCGGACACCAGCCGGCCGGGAAGTTGGGGGATAAAGAAGGCTAAGGGGAGGACAGGGCGAAGTTTGGTGTTGGCTCAGCGGCAGTGGTCTCGGAATCACCTCCAGCTCACCCGGACGGCTGCCGCTGGCCTGCCCCCGGCTCCAGGGATGCCTTTTTCTGCGCGGTCCCCGGCTGGGCGGAAACAGCTGCTCTCGCCGTTGTAGCTGGGGCAGGGGCAGCCGTG
Source organism: Camelus ferus (assembly GCF_009834535.1). Lineage (NCBI taxonomy): Eukaryota > Metazoa > Chordata > Mammalia > Artiodactyla > Camelidae > Camelus > Camelus ferus. The sequence goes on from NC_045724.1 coordinate 11,418,093, forward strand.
AGAGGGGCTGAATGTGGGGGAGCTGGAAAGGCGTTCCCGAAGAAGGCGGCTGGCTGCAGAGGCGCTTCGCGGCCTCTGCTCAGGCCTCCCACGCTCGGCCTCCCTGGCGGCTTGGCCCCTTGGCTCTCCTTTTGACTCTTAGTCCTTTGCCCCATGGGTACCTTCCTCTATCAGCCTCCGCGCTCTCAGCGAACATAACATCCCGCAGCCCATTTTCTCACTCCCCCTGAAACTGCCCTTCGCCCATCAACATCATTTGTCGCCTAATATGAAGTCTCCCCGAGAGACAAGTTACCAGCCCCCTATACCTCCCAGGATAGCTCGTCCTCAAAAAATCTTTTTTTTCCTACGGTGCCCCACCCTGCGGTCGCGGTAAGTCTACAGCCCTTTACCCTCCTTTCCCAGATCTTTAGGAGAACCTTAGGTTGGTCAAAGGCGTTTATTAATCCGTGTTATAGCTACCTAACTTGACAATGCGTGGTTTATCTGGTTTTCCAACTTAATATACTCCTTTTTTTCCGGAATCCAAGGAGTTTGGGTTTTTTCCGGGCAAAGATGGCATCCACAATTGCAGTTTTGTAGAGATTAATTCTGCATTATCTATAGCTTGCATTTAATTTACAGATGAAGACTAGCTCTGTCAAAACACATAGGAAGAGAAGGCAGAACTCCCTGAGCACTTTTTAGAGTTTTAACATCATCTTAAAGAAAGAGACCATGTTTTTCTTAGAAGGGTTTTGTGCTTTTGTTTCTAGAAAAATAAGCAAATTTCTCTATCCTTCTGTGTTTTCCTCTTTTTAGGGGATAACAGTGCTTTTTTTTCCCTCTCTTCTTTGTTCTGCATCTTCTTCCTCTTTTGTGTACATACTTGCTTCACACATACTTCTGTGCTTTTGTGTCATCTGTCTCCTTTCAACCTGTTCTTCATACAATTCTCTTTTTACCTTTGCTTCTCCCTCTGGGCTTTCCTGCAGAATAGGAAAAAAAAAGTTGTGTGTAACATTCCTCGGTGAAGAGATGTCATGAAACGGTCCAGAGAAAAAAGAAGATCAATTTCTGGAAACATTATACTGTACCCTCTTCTCCCCAGAGACGTTAGAAAAGTTTCGTCATTTGAGGCCAAAAAAGGAACTCTAGAACACCAGTTGAACAGTAGATCGGCTATATGACCAATTTAAGAATATTTGTATTAAGATTAAAACCATTCGTTTTAAGTGTAAAAAGATTAAAATCCACAATACTTGTGATTATATTTGACAGGAGAATTACAGGGATAACTAATCAGCTGGTTAAATGTAGACTTTTAAGTGCTTGGAAAAGACAGGTTTCAGTTTTTAAGAGAAAAAACTTAGTACAAAACTTAATTTTGACAGTTTTGAATTTTACATGGGGACTTAAGCAATGGAACCAACACTTGCCAGTGGAATACTGCATTTTTCTGTGTCCCAATTACTACCCCTGACTTTTCACCCTTTATTCTGTTATGCCTTTTGATTAGAGGAATGGAAAACTCATATTTCCTATTTTAATTATGTTTTAAGAAACTTCAGAGAGAATGGTGGGCTTGTGGTGATACTTAAAATTGACAGAAGTTAATAAAGAAATAGATCTACATTTAACTTTAATACTTCTAGAAATCTTAAAATATTAAATGGGAAGTTTTTCATAGCAAATTTTTAGTTTTAGCATTTTAGGGACTTAGATTATTTGGTACAAACTTTCTATCTCCAAACTACAAAGCATTATGAAAGTGAATTTTTATGTGATTCAAAACATTTTTTAAAAGTGTAGCAGTATTAGGGTATTCTGTTTTCAGCTAAACCATAAAATTGTGTTTTTTTGTGTTATGTTTCTTTTTTCATTTTGTACCTAATCTTTTTTTTGTTTCCCTATTAGTATCTTTAGTATTATGAAATAATTAACTAATATTCCCTGCTGGATGGATATATTTTCTGATTTTAGAATTTATCTGTTTCATTCAGATGTTTTTATGTTGGAAGTTTTTAAGTATGCCTAGATACTTTTCTAATTTGACCATCTAGATTTATTAATTTTAGATACATAACTACCTTTATGTTATGTCTTAAGATCTTAGAAATTCAGTGCATAACAGTTGATATTTATCAATTCTAGAAACAGTGATATAATTGAGAGAAATGGTCAGTTGAATTACTCTTGTGGATTTTCTGCATTTTCTTTCTCTCTCTTGCCTAATTGGGTCTTAAACTATTGACTCTTAATTTGGTTAGTTGAAAGGAGATTGAGATTTACTAATAGGCGGTGGATTATGAAGGTGTGCTTACTTTGAAATGGCTTAGAAATAAAAAATGATTTTGGATTATACACAATTCTGCATTGCTCTTTACTCAAATAATTGGGCTGTAGTGATTGAGAGAGGTAGACTATGAGCTCTTACTGACATTCTTATTGCAGTCATGTTGCCTTGACAATTAAATTCCATATGACTATTCGTTGACGTCATGAAGGGTTAACAGCATAATCAAAAGTTAGAAGATTGACTGTCATCTTGGATCCTGAGGCTCACTCAGCCCTGGGGACTTGGGGGGTATGGTTAGAATTATAAAGTAGGTTGGCTGGATACCGTGGCGAGGAATGGCGCTGTCAGGGAGCTGTTGGAGCAAGTGAGGAAGGAAAAGCGGAACACTGTAGAACAGAATTGAAGGTGTTCTGTGTGAATGACAGTCATAAGTAGATAGTAGACTACATTGTGAACAAAAGCATAAAGATGAGGTCATCATCTTCTCTTAATTCTCAAAGCAGTCATTGTGGTATTTTTCTTTTTGCTGTTAATCAATTACTTCTTTATAAGGTGCCTTCTATTTTTGTCCTAATGTGTTGGTTTGGGTCTTTTATTTAACTTTTCAGGTCTCTTCCACTCCCCTGGGCCATAGATTTCCATGAGAATAGAAAAAAAAAATTCTTTCTGTCTCTTAAATGCACATAGTGACTACAGTAGATGTTTGTCCATCACTTGACACTTCAAAAAGCATTCCTACATATCAAATTCTGCATTACTTTAATTCTATTTTGGAAAAATCTATTTAGGAGTTCTGTTACAGTAAGGTTGAGTACCTATAAAGGAATAATTTAAAATTCATATTTATATTACAAGTATATTCCCTCCAAAATTGTCTTATTTGCTTGAGTCATGTGTTTGCCATACTTTAATGTTTTTCAAAGTATTTTCATTTTCTTTCTTTCTGGATTCTTATTCCAACCTTGTAAAATGGGAAGTCAGATAATCCTATTTCATTCTGATAGAGACAGTGATTACTTGTTTGAAAAGTGACTTACCCAAAGCTACATAGCAACTAAGTAGTGAAGCTGCAGGTAGAAACCAAGCTCTGAAATCTACTGATGCTGTGAAGTTGTAGGAAAAGAACATATTAAAAGTTTCGCATTGTAGAGAAATCATTGGGGCAATTACTTAACTTTTCAGTCAAGAATTAAACATTTACTAAAATGTTTTATAGCTTCTATAGCTAAAAAAATGAGAGGAAAATTTTCCTTATATGTTATAAAGTTACTTTATCAAAATTTTCATAAAGGTTCTTTATGCATATACTCATGCACTGAGTAAAATTATAATGGCAAATACTTACTGTTCAAAGATAATCTTTATTATTAAGGAGAGTTTTAGAAGGTGTGATCTGGCATTTTTCTGAAAATATGCTTCTGGATAGGATTTATCTAAATTGAGGATTTGTTAGATGAATTTTATTGCATCTTTATATCCCTGTTGTCTGCTTCATTATTAATCTAAATACTACTTGTTGATGTTTGTCAGATATTTAAAAATTTCATTTGATAGCCCTTATTTGTGAATGTAGTTTTTGGATTACTAACAGATGGTGCATACCTTTGAGTTACTTTATTCTGAGAAAAACTGTAATCTTATTCAGTTGTTTTTATAAAACTTCATGTAAAAAAGTGCCCAGGATCTGGAATCAGAAGACCTGGATTCAGGTTTTGTTTCACTACTTAACAGCTGTGTTGCTCAAAAATCAGTGTGTAGTGTAGTGGTTAAGACAAAAGCAGATTAACAAAGGTAAACATTTATAAAACTGCTTTTTTGATCTCCCTTTCCCAAACCTGTTCTTTTTGTAGTATTCCCCATGTGGTACATGACAAATTCATTCTTCATTTGTTCAGCCAGAAACCTTGGTTTCATCCCACCCCAAAGTCAAACCATCAGCAAGTTCTTTCCGGCTCTGCCTTCAAAATAAATCCAGAATCCAGCTGTGCAGTCTTCTGCATCGTTGCCTGATGTAAATCATCATCGTCTGTCATCTGCGTTATATCAGCAGCTTCATAACTGGTTTTCCTGCTTCTGCCCTTATTTCTTGATGGTCTTTTCTCATTATTTAGATTTTTTCAAAACAAAAGTCACATGTCACTTCACTCGCATTCTTACTGTGGCTTCCCTGTTCTACTCAGAATGTAACTCAAAATCCGTGTTAATGGCCTGGAAGGCTTTACATAATCTATCTCATTCCACACCCTTTACCCCACCCTCCTCACTTCTCTACAGCCCTGAGGGCCTTCTTGATATTTCTGCCTCAGTCTTTGCCTGTGTTATTTCTTCTGCTTGCAGGGCTCTTCTCCATGTATCTGGTGGCTCACTTCCATTTTTCTCTCAGATCTTTTTTCAAATGTAGTTTTTTCTCAGGGAAGCCTTCCTTAATCACCCAGTGTAAAATAGCCCTCCCACCCCTGGCACTTGCAGTTCCCCTCACCCTGCTAAATGTCTCCTTCACAGCCCTGACATATTAGTAGTTAATCAGCATACTCTTTCTTCGACATACCCCAGTGCCCGATGTGTAGTAGGTCCTCTGTAAATGTCAAAGGAATAAGCACAGCTTTTGGATTCAGATAAACTTGGTTTGAATTCTAGCTTTGCCACTTAACAGCTATGTAACCTTTTTTTCCCCCCATCATACAGGATAAAATTATAAATTCATGTTTTAGGTCTTTGGAGTTGTTTGTGAGTTCCATCTTATAATGCTGTAGTCGTCTTATTTTAAACTACCCCTGTCAGATACTCACTTGAAAATTTTGATACCTGGCCCTATGTTGGCTATCAGTGGGAAAAAAGCAGATTTCCTTTATATGACGTCTCTTCTTGTATTTCCAAACCACAGGAAGGAGGGAGGAAGTATGATTTCTAATTAGCATACATTCTTTGCCAATCCTCTTCAAAATTTGAGAGTTAGCCAAGTAAAATGTTGAGCTTTCTACGTCAGTTTTAAATGGCACATTGAATTTTTTCTTTTTTTAATTGAAATATAATTCACACACATACCATAAAACTTAACCTTTTTTCTTTAAGTGTAAAATTCAGTGGTTTTTAAAGTATATTCACAACCATCATCACTAATTCCAGAACATTTTCATCACCTCAAAGAGAAGCTTTTTCCCCATTTGCAGTCATCCTCTGTTCCCTGGGTATCGTGTCTGGTCCCCCATCCTCTCCCCACTGAAAATCACTAATTAGTTTTCTATCTTAATAGATTTGCCTATTTGGAGTATTTCATATAAATGGAATCATACGATATGTGTCCTTTGGGACTGCCTTCTTTCTTTAAGCATGATGTTTTTTTGGTTTGTCCGTATTGTAGCTTGTATCAGTGCTTCATTCATTTTTATGGCTGAGTAGTAGTCCATTTTATGGTTATACCACACTTTGTTTATCCATCAGTTAATTGACATTTGACTTTTTCACCCTGTTTCTGTCAGTTAACTGACTATATTATTTCTCCTTTTTGAATCATGCAGCTATGAGTATGAACATGTTTTTTTGTGGACGTGTTTTATGTCTTAGGTATATACCTAGGGGTGGGATTGCTGAGTCATTTGGTAACTCTTATGTTTAATTTTCTAGGACTTTTTCATGGCAGCTGCACTATTTTATATTCTTATGAGCAATGTACAAGGGTTTCAGTTTCTACACATTCTGGCCAATATTTGTTGTCCATTTTTTAAATTATAGCTGTGCCAGTGGATATGAAGTGGTATGTCATTGCAGTTTTGATTTGCATTTCCTTAATGACTGTCGTTGGATATCTTTTCTTGTACTTATTGGTAACGTTTCTTGGAGAAATGTCTATTCAAACCCTTTGCCTTTTAAAAAATTAAGTTACCTTTTATAGTTGAGTTGTGAGAGTTCTTTATATGTTCTGAGCTTACCAGACATGTGATTTGTGAATATTCGCCTATTCTGTGAGCTCTGTTTGCACATTCTTGATGGTATCCTTTGAAACAGAAAATTTTTTGATTTAGATGAAGTCCAGTCTATCGTTTTTGTTCTTTTGTCATTTGTACATTTGTCACATCTAAGAAATCATTACTTAATTCAGGGTCATGAAGATTTACACTTTATTACACCTCTGTTCTGAGAGTGTTACGCTTTTAGCTCTTACATTTAAGTTTTGCTTCATTTTAAGTTAACTTATATATGGTCTGAAACATATTTAGCTTTGTAACATTAATGTGGCAGCTTGTTTTCTTTTTGAAGCTGTATAGGTCCTAGATGAGAGTATATCAGTTTTGTTAATATCCTGCTGGATTCAAGTTATGCATCTAGGTGGGTGGAGCAGTTAGCTGCTTTTAAGATGAAAATTTATATTGCAGCCCTACTACTAAGAAGTGTGATTGTAATCCTAATAAACTGTTACTGAGAATAATTATGTATTTATATGTTGGCTTTTATTATAATTAAAATAGACATACCAGCTTTGGTTTTTAGACTTACAAAAGCATTGAGCCATAGGGCATTTTAGAGGTCATCTAGAGGTTTGAATCATTGCTGCATTTTGTGATTAGACTTAGTTGATAAAATATGTCTGCTTTTATACTACATGAAAGGAAGATTTGTATTGAGCAAGTTGAGTATATAGATTTTTTTTTAGTGTATTGATTTGTTGTGAGAAAAATTATTACATTTTCTTAAATAGACAAGCCAATTTAAGGATTCTAGTGAAGAAAATTATGTAGCTGGGCATGTTGGTGCCACCTTTGCTCTTTATGTTGCTTAGTGGAAACCTCATAGAATTCATGTCTTTATAACAATTTGTTTGAGCTACCTTGGTTTGATATTTCCATTGTCTGTCCTGGTTATTCATGGGTTCTGTATTTGTGAATCCACCTACTTGGTAAAACTTATTGGAACCCTAAAATCGATACTCATGGTGCTTTTGTGGTGATTTGCACACATGGGTAGAGTGGCTGGAGGTTTGAGTTGCTGGATGTACATGTTTCCAGCTGAGGTAAAACAGGCCAACACTGTCTTGTTTCAGCTGTAGTACAGTAGACAGGTGTCCTTTTTTGGGGTCTATTTAATGCTTTTGGTGATTTCACTGTTTAAAATGGCTCCCAAATGTAGTACTGAAGCGCTGTTCAATGTTCCTAATTGCAAAAAGACTGATGTGCCTTATATAGAAAATGTGTGTTAGGTAACCTTCCTTCTGTCATGTACTGTTGCCCTAGGATTCAGTGTTGACGAGCCAACAATATATGTTAAAAACTCTGAACAGAAACAGAAAAACTAAGGTTATTGTTGGTTGGTTGAATGTGAACAGAAGATTGCAGGAACTTAATCCTGTATTTCCCAAGAATGGTGGTTCACTACTTGCTAAATAAATATTTGCTGCAACTTTATAGGACATAACTGCTGTGAATAATGAAAATTGACTATATTTTGATATAAATTTCAATCCACCTCTGACTTGAAATGTCTTGAAGCCAGGTTAAACCTGGTAAGGTGCAACATTACTACATCTGGGTTTCTTGTTTGCCTTTTCCATTTTCTACTGTAGATAAGTACTTTCCCCCAGTTTTTTTGTGAATTACCCACACAATCCAAGTTAGCGGTTTTCAATGTTGGCATTATATTGAAATCACCTGGGGAGCTCTAAACACAGCTAGAGATTGATTTACTTGGCCTGGTGTGCGTCTTGGGTACTAGAATTTTTCTCAGCTCCTTGGTGAGTCTAATGTGCAGCCTAAGTTGAGAACTCTTCACTACAATGGGAGAATTTAGGTGTGCAAATTAAATAAATTGGATAAGATGTAACCCATCTCCTTGAACTAGATGGTAGAAATTTCAGAGTTGTTACTTCTAGAGAGATCTTTTAAGAGGAACCAGATTTGAGACTATGAAGATGTTTATCTGTGTTCCTGGCTGTTTACATGATCACAATTCTATCAAAGAACATCCATTTCCTGTGCGTATCAGAGGGCATGTTAGCTGCCTTAACAATTTTAGTGTAGTCTGTTGTTTGATGGCTGTTTTATACAAAGACACGAAGTATCTGCCATGAGAGTTCTTTGTGTAGGAGGGTTAGTGAACAATGTACATTAAGGTGTGTCTGTTGGGTGGTTCTCTAGGCTCAGTTACGAGCTGAGTGATTCCTCTATGCCAGTTGTGTCCCTAGACAAGCTTACAGATTTTATATCATGAGTCTTTGGAGTTGAATATGAGTAATTACAGTCTTAAGGGTTTTTTGGTTGTTGTTTTAAATAATTTTAGGAGCCTTGTATTGAAATGTGAATATCTCTTGTTAGTCTTGTTTTTAGTCTTTTGGCCAGTATTGTTACCTCATGCAGCTCCCGTTTTAGGCCTATGCTGAGGACTTTTTGTCAGTCCGTTAAAATCACTGAGAATCAGGTTGTTTATGATTCTGGCTCCTGGGTCTGTCTTTCCTGTCTTTAGGTTGAACTGGACATTACTGCAAACGGAAAGATTGTGTCAGTAGCCTTTACTTGCTATGAATACTTAGCAGTTCTTTTTAGTCACTTTTTCATAGTGAACTTCCATTTTGAATTCTGGGTAGTTTCAACAGCTTCAATCTTGTCCTTTCATCATTTCTGGGAATTTTTTTTTTTTAACTTATCTAGCTAACTTACCTGGTTAGTCCTTCTACTTTTTCTACTATATTTCTGAATTTAGATTTTACTCAAAATCCACATTAGTTCTTTACATCTTTATACCTGGCATCCTGAATACACCAAATTTAGCCTCAGTTCTCACAGCCGTACACACTTTTTCTTACCTTGTGTGCCCTTATAGCATGTTTTACTCCTTTTTAAAATTGGGGGGCGGGTGTTGTTTGTTTGTTTATTTAATGGAAGTGCTGGGGATTGAACCCGAGACTTTGTACTTGCTAATTAAGCAGGTGCTCTACCACTGAGCTATATATCCCCCATCCCCATGTTTTACTTCTTTCATAGGACTTTTTGCCTCTGCCTTGTACTTACTATAAAGGTACTTTGTCTCTGTTAGATTTTTAACTCACTGAGGGCAGTGTGCTATTAGTAGTAATCACTTAAGTGTTTTCTGAGTAAAGATGTAGAACAGTGACTCAAGTAAATACTTTTTTCAAAATAGGTCAGAAGTGATATCAAAACATTACTTTTTTGCCCTATCTCTGATTCCTTTGATGTCTGTCTTTTGCTTCAGCTTCTGTCCTGGCCCAATTTAAAGAAACTAAAGAATTGAGTTGAATAAGGAAAACTATATAATATTTTTAAATTAGTGTTCATTTCCTGTTAATTACAAGCATCTCTTTCAACTAGATAATATTTGGTAATTCTTTCACTTTGGAGATAATGCTTCAGTGAAAGTCTGTTTTTTTTTTTTTTTACCCCTGATAGTAGGTTTTTTCTTAAGTTTCCAGTCCACAAACCCTTACCGTGACAGCAAATAAATATTAGGTCTTGCTTCATTGAAACTTGAATTATGTGATTGCTTTCTCCCTAAACCCAAATATGTTGTGTCTCAGGATCCTTCTTTTCTGAAATTGTAGTTGTTTTCTGTGTGTGCATGTGGGAGGAGGAGGTGTGAGGTTGCATGGGGTGGGGGTGTTTTGGTGTAGGGAGTTTGTGATTGGTTCTCCCAGATGTAGCAGAGGACAGAACATCTGTTAATATCAGTGAAGTGCAGACTGGACTTCTCATAAGCCTGATTACCCTTAAGCATAGTGTTGACTTAAAGACACACAACATAAGAGTTGTGAATTTAAATTTTATTCAGGGTCCTGCTGAGGACTATAGCAGGAAGATAACCATTCAGTTAGTTCTGAGGAAGCTGCTCCAAAGAAGCAGGGGAGAAGCCAGTTTATACATGATTTTTGGTTAGGTAAAATATGCAGTCAAGCATACATCTTGGTACAAGATTACTGCTCATCATGAAGAACAATCTCAAGTTATAGATTTTAGTGTTTTACTATGGATGGGAAGATGCAAGAATCTGGGGGTCTTTGAAATTCTTCCTGAGATAAGCATCTAACTATTTGAGAATGTAGTCATCTTTAAAAATGCTTTAGAAATAATTTAGAAATAGAAGAGCATTCTAACAATAGTGCTCAGTAAATTACAAATAACCAGATGTGTCTTCCTTTGAGACTAAATATACAAGAAGGATAGATCTATAATTAAGATCCACCTAGTTTACAGCTTAAAAAGAATGTTATAAGATCTTTTTAAGTCATAAAACTTACAAGCTTTGGAAGCTGCCTTTTGGTATAGAGAGTTGAGCATCAGCATTTGTTCTAATCATATAATCATGATTTAATTAGCCACATTCATGAGTTTCCACTTTTTTACCATTATAAGCTAAGCGTGTGCTACTTCCTCTCCCCCTCATTCCCAGTTTTGTTATAATTTAGGGTAAGTATTCAAGAATGGTGTATTTTCTAGCTCTCAAAATATTTGATAGTAGTGAATTTAAAGTTGTAGAGAAGGAGCTCACCAAAAGTGCTAGAAAACTTTGCTCTGGGGGTGTCTGCAAAAAGAGGGACCTGTCCACCTCCCCACCCCCAACCCCCCCAAAACAGAGGGCCCAGCAAGTAAAATGTTAGAAGTATGGCGGAAATAGGAAGAGAGCTAAGTTTGGTATAACAGAATCAAAGGGGGAAATCTCACATGAAAGGCTGTAAGTGGTGTCTGGAATAAGACCTCCAGTACATTTAATAAGCAAGTGGCATTGAACTTTAAGAAATTTTCAGGAATTGAAGCTTAAACGAATGTGTTAGAGGGGAGGTAGAGGGAGTGGTGTTAACTGAGTTCATGCATTTGGACAGTGAAAGGAAAGGAAGGAATGGACAGGAATAGAAGCTGAATGATGGCTGTTGTTTTAAAGCTAGGAGACCCAGTTGAGGACTGAAGGGAAGAAGTTGTTAACTGGTAAAGGGTGAAGTTATTAGAAACCAAATTATTAACTCTGAAAACAACATTCTGGATGAGTTGGTAAGGCATGAGGTCCAGAGAGAGGTGGAAGAATTTTGAGAAGGGGAGAGAATCTTCTTGCTCTGGGAGTTAAGGACCAGAGACTGACTGTAGGGACAGTGTGATTTATTGATTTATTTATTTTTCGTTACTTGCTAAAAATGGGGAAACAAGTTGTCAGTTTCTATTTACATATTTAGCATTTGTGCTTAGAAGGAAGCTTTTCATTAATGAGTTTTGAAGAATATTTGGGACGAATTTTATAGATTTTAGCTGAGAGAAAAACTGGTTTGTTGTTTGAACCCTCCCTGCAACAAGTGAAGTTGATACATATTTTCATTTGCTTTCTAATAATGTTCATTAGGGTAAATTCATAATTTTAAGATATGATCTTTTATTTTTATTTCACCTCTTATTTTTTAGGTTTATTTATTCATGGAGGTACAGGGAATCTAGCCCAGGACCTCTTGCGTGTTAAGCACGCACTCTACTGCTGAGCTATACCCTCCCCCAACTTCCATCTGTGAATTTTAATACTACTTTAGTGTGGGTATTTGGAACCTTAAACTTTTCAAAGTATTTTTAAAATTTTCGAAGTGTTATTACAGCTGCTGGCCTATCTCATTCTCAATCTGAGGTAGCTATTTAATTATGTAGAAATTAAGATACAGATTATTATTTGTCCAAAGTTGCACATATATACACTCCTAGAAAGCAGATGTTGAATTTTTAAATTAAATATATCTCTTAAAGTACTTAACTTATCTCTTAAGGCTTGCATTTTGCTTACATTTTTAACAAATGACAAATTCTTTTACCCTAAATCCCAATTTTTGTCTCTTGTGGTAGAGCTGCATTTTGATTTGTAGGTCAAACCCAACTTTTTACTCTTAGCATATGTATGCCAAACCCTGGCTATAATCTACGTTTTCTACTACATAGCATGTTTTATGCTTTATGACATTTTATTTGCCTGAATAACTTTATTAATACTTATCAGAGTCTCTGGATGTAGCCCAGTGTAGCCAAATCTGGAAGGTAAAAAATTTTGAATTGTACCTTTATAAGGGAAAAAAGGCACATTTAAGTTTTTTTTTTTAACATTTTTATTGATTTATAATCATTTTACAATGTTGTGTCTTTTTTTTAAACATTTTTTATTGATTTATAATCATTTTACAATGTTGTGTCACATTTAAGTATTTTTCCAAAAATCAAAGGAAGCTTAGCTAAAATGAAACCTCAACTCTGTCAGGCCTAATGCTAAATTACTGCCTTTCACCTACAGCATGAAATGTAGTGATCACAAGGGGAGAACAGTAGACTCAGAACTGTATTTTATTTCATTCAGAGTCCAGGTTTCTGGGTAACTTACATAGTTTTATTTGGAGTGTTAATTTCCAGAACACCAGACATAACTTCTGAACTTGCTTGAGAAGTTCAGGTTTGATTTTAGAGTTGTAAACTCCTTGCCTCCTGGAGCCAAGCTGATTTAAAGTACATAGGATGCTTATATTGGGGTCATGGCAGAGAGCATACCCAGCCTCAAGAGTTTCGTGTAAAGAGAGCAGCCATGCTTCAGCTCTGGTAGAGTCAGTTATTTCTGTTTATCACTGAATGCTCACAAGAAGCTGGAACTCCACAGGTCCAAAATTGACTTTAATCTCAGCTGCCCCTAACCCCACAAAGACAGAGACCGACTGCCTCTACCTGTTCCTCCTCCTGTATTTGTTTCAGATTTTAGTACCACCATCACACAAACTAACATGCTGGAATCATCCTCATTTTTCTCTTTCTCCCTCCTCCCATCTATTTACCACTAAATCCAGTCTATTCTGTATCTCCAGTTGATCACTAGTAATGTCTCAACTCTTTATTTTTCTAGTAGTTTTCATTCTGGCTTCCTGGCCTTCATTCTGTCTTAACTTCTCCAGTACACCTGCCACACTGTTCAGTTTTCGTTCTTTTTCATTAAAAAAAAGAAACTTTATATATGTTCATTGTTGAAACACGAGAAAATGACAGATTAGTAAAAATAAAAATTACTACCCTAAAAAGATCACTGGATGGTGAGATTAAGGTTTTTTTTTTAAATTTTGAAATACTTTGGTTTCTATTTTTTTCCCTGCATATACATAGCATTTACCATTGAAAAGACAATTCGATTGTAAAGTCAGTCCCTAGTCTTAAACATCTCTTCACAGATATTTTGCATATCGGTGATCAGTCACTTCCTTTTTTGGTTCTTCTCATAAATATTTACTTGTGCTAATGTTTCTTCTTAAAAAACAGATACTTCCCTCTACTACTTCTCTTGCTAACTACCATCCTGTTGCAGGCCCTCGTTTCATAACCGGACTTTTTGAGAGTGACTTAAAAAAAAAAAGATTATGAAATGTATCAAGCATAAAAAAAAATTTAAAAATCGTAAGTGGATGTTTTAAAGAATATGAATAAAATAATAAAGAATATTAATAAAATATGCACCTAGCTTGAGAAATAGAAGTTACCGTTACTTTTGAAGCCTCCTGTACATGCCTCTTCTGATGGTACCTCATTTCTTCTGTCCCAGACTAAATTGCTCTCCTGGATTTTATCATTCCCTGTTTTTCTTTATAGATTTACTTTAAATGGTATATTAAGTTTCACTCTTTTGAACATTAAATAAATGGAATCATACTGTATTTCTGACTTCTTTTTTTTAACATTTTAAGATTAATCCATCTCAATGGATGTAACAGTACATTTTTTAGACTAAAATAGTATTCCATGTTACAAAGTCTTTCATAGTTGTGTATTTTACTCCTAACTTATTGTGAACAGTGCTGCTTTAAATATTCTAACACATCTTTTCCTGGTACACATAGGCATGGTTTTCTCTAATGGGTATGTGTGTGGGAATATATCTAGGTGTGGACTTGCTAGGTTGTACTGTGTCTTTGTTCGGCTTTACCAGATAACCAAAGTGGTTAAATCAGTTTATGTTCTTCCTGGTAGTTCCAGGGGTACCACGTGCTCCCTAATACCTGATATTGTCCGACTTAATTTTTGTGAAGCATATCTCATTGCAGTTGTTTTACAGTTCTTTGCTTTAATAAAGAGGTCAAATATCATTTTTACTTGTTTATGGACTATTTGTGTTTCCTCTTCTATGGAATGCCTGTTGACTTTTTATTTATTTATTTTTAATCAATTCAGTTGGCCTTTATTGATTTATAGAAGAAGTTCTTTTGTATGGCCAAGTTCTTTTCCCAGTTTAAGATTTGATTTTTCAGTTTCAGTGTCTTGATGAACCCCAAAGGAAATTTATCAGTCTTTTCCTTTTTGGCTGGTACTTTTTGTGTTTTTAGAAAAAGTTTTCTACTCTGAACTCATGAACGTTTTCTAAAATTTTCTCCTAAAATGTTGTCTTCTAAAGTCTTGCAATTTAGCCTTTCACGTTTAAGTCTTTAATTCTTAAGGGTTGAGGTAGGGATCTATTTTTTTTTTTTTTTTAATGAATATCCAATTTGTCTCAGCCCCATTTACTACGAGGCTTTCCTATTTGGTCAACAGTCAAGTTTCTAAATATGTGTGGGTCTGCATCTGGGCTCTCTTTTCTGTCCCATTTGGTCTGCATGTGTCCATACTTGAGTTGGTGGTGAAATCTTGCTACCTACCAGAGCTAGTCCTGACATCTTTCAAATCTAGATATCCTTTTTTTAAGCCAGACATTGAAAGAAATTAGCAAAAATGTAAAATAATGCACTTTAAAAAAATGAATAATTGAAGTAGAGTTTTATATTTCACTTATCTTTGCCTTCCTTATCAGATATGTTTACCTTCATTTTTATTTTAAGAGGTTGTATGTCTCATTTTTTTAAAAAATTGAAGTATAATTGACCTGTAACACTATGTTAATTCCAGGGGCACAACATTTAGTATTTTTATACATTACTAAATGATCACTGTAAGTCTAGCTACCATCTGTCATCATACAGAGATTTTACAATATTTTTGACTGTATTCCCCATGTTGTGCATTTCATCCCTGTGACTCATGTATTTTGTAACTGAAAGTTTTTTCCTTCTAACCTCCTTCACCTATTTCACTCTTCCTTCCCACCCCCTCCCCTCTGGCAACCACTTATTTGTTCTGTTTCTGTTTCTGTTATTTGTTCATTTGTTGTATTTTTTAGATTCCACATATAAATGAAATCATACAGTATTTGTTTTCTCTGTTTGACTTATTTCACTTAGCATAGTACCGTCCAAGTCTATCCACATTGTCACAAATGGCAAGATTTTATTCTTTTTTTTAGTTGCTGAGTACCCGTCTGGTTGTGTGTGTGTACCACATCCTCTTTATCAGTTCCTCTCTTGTTGGACGCTTAGGTTGTTTCCAAGTATGGAATGCTTCAGTGAACATAGGGATGCATATACCTTTTCATAGTTAATTTTTTTTTTCAGTTTTATTAGGTAGAATTGTTACAGTTCGACTGCACATACACATTGTATTGCATGTAAATACATATATACAGTATAAATTTTTATTGCATCAAGTATTGCATGCTATTGTCCTCTGAATAATTTCGCATTTGGCCTTTATTAATTTTTAAATTATCTTTCTAGATTTTTCAAAGAGAATTTGTTGCCTCAGTGGATAGAACTTGTATTCTTCCAAGATTTTTTTGCTTCTGACAGTTGCCTGGGGCATTACTTCCTTGACCACTTGATTAAATTCTTGCCTAAGGTTCTTAGCAGGAATTCAGATTCAGACCCTTG
This sequence comes from Camelus ferus, assembly GCF_009834535.1. Lineage (NCBI taxonomy): Eukaryota > Metazoa > Chordata > Mammalia > Artiodactyla > Camelidae > Camelus > Camelus ferus. The sequence continues at coordinate 11,434,100 of NC_045724.1, forward strand.
TGGGTGTCTGCTTGAGACTGTGACTGCTTCATAGGAGACTGTTTCCCTCTACCCATTCTTTTTTTATTTATTTTAATGGAGGTACTGGTGGTTGAACCCAGGACCTCATGCATGCTAGGCACACACTCTACCACTGAGCTATACTGCCCTCCCCCATAATCTAAACAGACACATTTCATTGTTGTCTCTTTCTTCATAGGATCTGTATTAGGTTTAAGAGTTTTACCACATTTATTTCAAAATTTTTGAGATTTAAAACTGTTACTCTTTGTATTTGTCCATTATATCTCATTTTCTGATCATGCCAAGGAAACGTGGCATATTTGGACTCGGTTTAACATTATGGGTCTGTGCTTGGGCAGGTGTTGATGGGTTGAGTTGGGAGAAATGGAGCAGGGCTGATTAGTATATAGTGATTATAGTTTTTAAAGTGATTGTTCTTTAAATTGCTTTTACTCTTGTATGTAAACTGTGGTTTGAACTTTCCAAGGCTTTAAATCTCATAAGGCTAAGAGTAATAATATATGTGTCTGTTTTATGATGGTAATCTTTTTGTCTCTGTCCTCACACTTGACCTTTGATGTGAAGCAGCTATTATAGTGATTCTTGGGGAGGTGACGTGGTGAAGAGGATATGTTAAGCTGCTGGGCAGCCTCTTCATATTACAGAAATACTGTCCTCCCACTCCTGTGGTAAGCCCAGGTCACAGGGGAGAGTACATCTCAGGAATGACCCCTCACATGTGTTGAAGTGGGAGAAGGTTTTAGGAACTGAACTAGTGTCACTGTTAAGTGCAGGTCACACATCATACATTGTATTGTGACATACTAGGGTGCCATTCAGTTTTTGGGTGTTTCTCAGTGTTAACATTGATAGTAGTTAATTGCACAATTTGTCAGTGGTTTTCTTAGCCAAGAAAAATAATAAATTACAGTGGATTCATATCATTTTGATTCATTTACATTCATGAGGAAGGAGAGACAGGGAGATACTGGCTGGACTATATAGAGCCATGGAGAGCCAGACCAGTTCTGAAAGTGTTTAATCATTTCTCTCATGGTATTAGAGATATCATAATCTTTCTTACTGATCCAGCCCACTTAGATCTCTTCAAAGAGCTTAGATTTCTGAGTTTTCCAGACTTGAGCCGACACATGATGAGGTCTAGATAGAGTTTTCAGGTTTACCCTAGACTTGTGATGCTTCAGAACATTTAGATTCTGGGCCTGGCCTTTTTGCCTCAGAGGACAGATGTCTGTATACTGCTATGCAAATTCTGGGAATAAAGTGCATATTTAAATAATACAGATTGAGATCATATATTATGGGATAGGTGTTAAATATTAAAAGAAGGATCATCTTAAGCATATTACATTTACTCAGAAACTTAATTTTTATTTATCAAGTAGTTCTAGCACTTAAGCATTAGGAAAATCAAACTTTTATTAATAGCATATCATAGGTTTTTAAATGTGCATTTTTTCATATTTAAGCATATCTGAAATCAAGATATGTGTTGTCAGTGGTGTGTCATTGTTTAATTGGCAACAGTTTTAGTTCCTAGTGTTACATAAAATCATAAGACTATGATTGATAGTGTGTCTTAGATTCAGAGAACCATGGTGGATAACATATGTAATTAGTTCTCCCCTACCTCTCTAATTTAGGGGCAGACATGGGTGGTATTTAGCTAGGGACCATTTGAACTCTTAATTGTCAGCCCCCTCAGCTCCCAAAGGTTTTGGGGTAGTTTTGCTTCTTTAGTTACAGTAGTTACCTTCTGTAGTTGTTTTCACCTCCAGTTATCTCAGTCTGAGGCTGCCATTTTCACCGCTGTCTGGGACAGCTGGTGTTGCTGTGATGGTCTAAAAAGCTGTGGTATCTCTGCTTTTGCGAGTGTTCTGCCCTAGTAGTGTCTCTCACCTGCTTTTGTAACACTTTGTCTTCAAAGTTAGGAGGCGAATGCCTCCTCATGTGATAGTAGCATTCTGTTGATAGATGCTACATGGTATGATCTCTAAACAGTTAACACTAGTTCTTCACATTCTTAGGTGAGTATGAGTTTTCATTTATTTTCACATCGAACTTCTTAAGTCTTTCTTTTCTTAGCTTCTGTGTTTATACTCAGGAAAGTTAGAACCAGTTTCTTAGAAGAGCCAGAGGACCCTTGAAGAACCTGATTGCTTACTTAAAGACACTTCCTGCCCTCTCTACTGAATTACTGTTCCAGGAAGGATATATCTAAGAGTGAATTTCTTGTTTTTAGGAGCCAGCCATATACACTGACCTTCTACTCTTATCTTATTTAGTGAGTTTTATAAGTATATGGGTGAATTATCACTTTTATTAGTGGGTTTATTAAGTACTCATAACCCCCAAAATGTTAGTCCTGCTCTATCTGTTTATTGCAGGAGATGTGGATATGCAAGGTATTTTATTGCCTGGTAGCTGAAACAGTAAGAGACTGGCATGAATTGTCTAATGTAGTGACTCCACCTCCTCAGTTAAAAAACATGCTCTAGTGAATGTCTTGGATTCTGATCTGATACTGAAACTGAAATGAAGAAGTGGATGGTAGCCCCTCCTAATGGGCAGAGGTTGGAGCAGAGGTCCTGTATTAACCATCTATTGCTGTATGACAGATTACCCCCAAATTTAGTAATTTAAAAGAATAAACATTTATAATCCCATGTAATTCCACAGTCTGGAATCAGAAAGCTGGATGGTTCTGGCTTGAGTTTGCAGTCAAAATATTGGCCAGGGCTATAGTCATCTGAAAGCTTGGCCAGAATTGGAGATTCCAGATGGGAGATTCATCCAAATCATACATGATTATTGGCGGGAGGCCCTCACCTTACTGCATGGGCCTCTGAGTTGGGCTGTTCACAATATGGCAAGTGATTCTAGAGAGAATGGCCAAGAAGTAAATCATTATCTTTTATTACCTAATCTTGGGAGTGACATGCCATCATTTCTGCTGCATTCTGTTGGTCACACAGACCAGCTCTGGTACAGTGTGGGAGGAACTACACAAGGATGTGAATATCAGGAAGCAGTTACTTGGAGATTCTCTTGGGGTTTGGCTACCACAGACCTCTTCCTTTGTGGACATGTAGTGTCAGGGTGGGGAAAACATTTCTTTTTCTACACCACCCTTCACAAGTTATGTTCAGGAGTCCTTGGGATAATTACACCAATATAGTTCTTCTTAGCTTGCCTTTATATCATTCTTCAATTGGTAACTATGCAAATTGACTTTCTTTTATACCTGGATTCAGTAACAAGGGCTGTCTTCCCTGTCTTAGTAAAGTTCTTAAGATCTGGAGGATTTCCACAGCAGTGTTTCCCAACATGTGATCACTGAAACAAGATTTTTCCAATATACCCTACACTGGGAAGAGTCTGTTACTTTTGGAAACCTGTATATTATCTTCCTCCCCTCAGAGAATCCTTGTGCAAGTTAGTATATCAGAAATCTCTGAGAATTCCAGCTTTTAAAGAAGTCTTTGTTGTTGAACCCGTGTTTTTGAAAATTAACAGAATGCAAGTTTGTTAACATGTGTAAAACCCTCTTCTAATATAGACACTTATCACAAATGTATTTCTTAATTCAAACAAACTGTTTATGCAGCTTTATTTCTAGATTTTGAATAATTAAAATTTTTCTTAACTAATTTTTAATTTGTAATTTTGCATTTTAGGAGGCAGCTGCAGTCAGAAATTACAAATAGTTGATATTTTATTTTCATTGTTACTGGCAATTAAGATATTGCAAGATCTGAGGAAAATTTTTCATTTTTGACAATTTAGAGGGCCATTTATTAAAGTTGTTACATTGATTGTCAACAAAGAAGGGAGGCGTTTTCTAATCTGTAGTAGTGTTGGATGATGGTAGGCTTATTTAAAGGTGTTACGAATTGAAAAAAAATCTGGAAACATTGCTATACTGATAGTAATATTTCATTGTCTATAAAAAGCAGAAACTAGCTATTAAGCAGAGAGTTGTTTGGAGTTCTGAACAGAAATTCATGCCTGTATGCTTTAATCTAAGAAAAGATGTTCATTAAGAATCTTAATTCATTAAGAATTTTAATAACATTCTGTTGGGTTTTAAACCCATACATTATGGGCTGCTGTGGTTTTTGTTTTGCTTTGTTGTATGCTGAAAAGGAATATCCACTGTTGATAAGGGAAGAATTGAACAATAAAAGCTATACAAACAAGAAAGCAAATACATAGCCACTTGGGGGTATATAGTATGTGAAAAATAACTTTACATATCTTAGGCCCAAATATGTTATATTCTGGTATTGAAAGATTAGATTATCTGTGGATGATCCTATTTTAAGAAAATTAATAGGGGCTTTAAGTTGTAAACTAAAATTATTTGAACTTTTTCAAAAGGCTTTTTGCATGAAAGGTAATTTATATAGTTCTTCTGGAAAGCTTGTCTGCCTAGGATGATACATTATTTAAGGATTATGGAGACTTACGGTTTTTATAATTGAAAAGCATAAAGCAAGCATTACTAGAACTATTAGGAATTTATAATCAACATTGAGACCTTAATAACTTTAATGGAGTAGTTATGAAGTTTCATAGGTAGCTGTCTGTTCTTCATAAACACTTTACAGCATCAATGTTTACAAATATATTTAGAAATATTTTGACAGTGGATTGTGAGTTATAGAACAGGCAATTAAAAATTTGAGAATTAGGCATATAAAATATATAGAAAATGTTAAGAAGCTTATAAAAGAAAAGGTGTGAGCATTTGGAGGAAATCTAATCAACGATTTCAGATGGTGTAACTAGAAGGATATTATGTTGTAAAAAGAAAGTATAAATTATTGATATTCTTTTCTAGAAACGACTACAGAAAGAACTGTTGGCTTTGCAAAATGACCCACCTCCCGGAATGACTTTAAATGAAAAAAGTGTTCAAAATTCAATTACACAGTAAGTGTTTAAATTTTAAACTATTTGTTTTTCTTTTATTATCAGTATAATGTATGAATACTCTTTTTTTTAAAACAGAATTATTTTTACATTTTATCCCATTCTCTTCCACCAAGAGGTAGATACAGTAAACAGATCTTTTTCTATGCATACATATATACACAGTTTTGTTTTATGAAAGTTTCCTGCTAATGAGGCAGCATTTAAAAATTTTAGTCTGACTCTGTTATGAAATGGTCTTCATCTGTAATAGGGCAGTTTGGTATGAGGTTATTTATCAGATTTTTCAAAAACATATTTGAGGCTCTGAAGAGAATAATAGTCAAGAGCTATCCCCATTCCTGCCCCCTGAACATACTAGTTGCTTTCTTTACAGGAGAGTAGCTAAATGAATGTCAGTCTCTCAGAATTTTCATTTAATAGATAAGAAACTTTTCCATGAGGATTAAGAAGTGAGGGGTAGAAGGACACTGATTATTCTCTAATTCAGCTCCTTCCTCAGGAGTGGAGCAGGAGTCTCTTCTCAAACATGTGCCAAGGATAGAGAGATACAGGTACCCTCTTTTAAAAATGAGCATTTGAATTAGTTTGAAATTTTTTCAAGAGTTAACATCCTAAGATTTCACAACCCACTCCTTTGATTTAACAATTCTGTTAGACAAGACAATGTTCTAAAATAGGAAATTTTAAAATAATTGACTCACTCCTTTAAAAAAAAAAAATCTCCAAAAATGTAGAAGGGATAGAAGCCAACAAGATACAAGTTACTATAGACTAACTTGTAGGACAAATAGAACAGGTCAAATGGTAATATTCTAGGTCCAGAGAGTGAAAGTAACCAAAATTCACACAACAGGGACATACTCATTTTCAGAAGAAACAATTTTGGCTAACCTTTGACTTTGACATTTGGATCAGTACTTAAGACAGGAGACAAGCTTTGAGAACAGGAATATGAAGAAAGGATATGTTGGTATTTGAACAGATATACTGATGTTTGAAAATGTAATATGGATCCCTAGCTCTGTTACTATCTCTTTAAAACATTTCTGGGTTCTTGATTGAGCAGTTATAGATTCACTGCAAAACTGAGCAGAAGGTACAGAGATTTCCCATACACCCTCTGCTCCCACACATTCCATAGCCTCTGTCTTTATCAACATCCCCCACCAGAGTGGTACATTTGTTACGACTGGTGACCCTGCACTGACATGTCATAATCACCCAAAGTCTATAACTTACATTACAGTTCACTCTTGGTGTTGTACATTCTATGAATTTGAACAAATGTGTAGTGACATGTATCATCATTATGGTGTCATACAGTATTTTGACTGCCCTAAAAATTCTCTGTGCTTCTCCATTCATCTTTCCCTTCACTCCCCACAAACCTCTGGCAACCACTCATCTTTTTACTATCTCCATAATTTTCCCTTTTCTAGAGTTTTATATAGTTGGGATGACACAGTATGTAGCCTTTTCAGATTGGCTTCTTTCACTTACTAATAAGCATTTAAGGTTCTTCCATGTCTTTTTATGGCTCTCAATTGACTTTTCATTTATTTAAAACAGATTTTGAAAATGGAGCACACATTTAGAGTGTCAAGAATTTGTTCTATATAATTAAACAAGTGACTGTTTTTGCTCTATATCATTAAACAAATGGATTATACTCCACTTTCATCTTTTCCCTTTCTCCTTTTGTTAACCTGCCATAGAATATTCTATGGCAGCAGCCCTATAGTTTTCAAGGAAATTGGTAACAATCGCTTCCACTTTCAGCCTTTTCTTTTTTGGGAGTGGGAAGAAACTACAGAACACAATGATTTATAAAAACTTAAAAGACTTTTATGTTTTTAAAAATAGAAACTTTTTATAGATAGTTCTACCACAAATTATAACTACCAAAATAATATCTTTGCTACAGAATAAACCTGTCATTTAGAGATTTTGTCAGGCAGGGATTTTTCTTTTAAAATAATTTATTGTAAGTGAACCACAAAGATTTTTATTATTTTTGGACCATCTTCCAAGATACAAAAATAATCTTACAAAAATCAGATCTTAAAAGAGTTGTTTGAATGGGATTATATGGGATGGAGATATGGGTAAGGAAGATGATGAAAGCACATTAAACTTTGTGGAAGACAGTTTGGTAGCATGTATTAACACCTTAAAAAATATGAGTATCATATTCTTTGACCTAATAAATCTCTATGCCATCCTAAGGTAGAAAGAGACACAGAAAGATTAATTTCTTTCTAAGGTAGGAGCAGAAACATAGAAAGATTAAAAGCTAATTAAACAGAGAAGTGGTTTCTCAATGTAGTACAGTGAGATGGCACACCTGGGTTATAGTCCATAGTTACCATGTAAGGCAAAAATTACTTGTAGACATTTTGATGATGGCCATTCTGACGGGTGTGAAGTGATACTTCATTGTAATTTTGATTTGCATTTCTCTATTAATTAGTGATGTGGAGAATCTTTTCATGTGCCTGTTGGCCATCTGTGTGTCGTCTTTGGAGAAATATCTCTTTAGGCCTTCTGCCCCTTTTTTTTTACCCCCTACTATTGAGCTGTGTGATCTGTTTGTATATTTTGGAAATTAAGCCCTGTTGGTCGTATCATTTGCAGATATTTTGTCCCAGTCCTTAGGTTGCTTTTTGTTTTGTTTACGGTTTCCTTTGCTATGCAAAAGCTTGTAAGTTTGATTAGGAGGAAGGACCTAATTTTAAAGAGAATAGGTTTTCAGTTTTGTGTTTTTAAATGCAATTTTTGCATTGTATTAAATTCACTGTGTACTGTCTCTGATGTCAAGAATGTGCTAGTTTTTTTTTTAATACGTAATGTCGTTTATCTTTTCCAACAACATTTTGAGGTGACTACCTTTTTTTTTTAAACTTTAACAGATAATTTTTTAAAATATCTATTTTACAATAAAATACTTAAAACAGGAGAAGTTAAACAGCTTTCTCATGGCCATACAGCCAGTTGAGGGTCAGACCTGTTTAATTTTACTGTAAAATATTGCCTCTTGAATCTGTGGCCTTACCGTTTATTACCACATAAGTATTTAGCATGCATTCTGAAAATGAATAGCCATGCTCTTAAGGGTCTGTATGTGTTAATTGATAACTGTCAGAAAGTAGGGACATTTATTATTTTACATTACTCCTAAGTCCATAGTATGTGGGGTGCTGAATAGAACCCTAATACTGTAATCTTGTTCTTTTATTTCCCTTTATTTAAAATAATAAATTTTTATACTTGAAAAGTATGAGATGAAAGGAATTGTCCAAGTATACAATAATTTTAAGTGGCATAGCTATAATTAGGAACTCATTTTGTTTCTAAATTCTGCCGTCATCTTTGCCATAATAATCTCTATTTCTCTACCCCCACTTTTGTTTTAAAGGAACAAGAGATAGTATATAGAATATAATTATAAACAGATTTATACTTACGATTTGTTATATATGAAAACAGAGTAATGCCATAGAAATCTGTTTTGGGTTTTATTAAACAGTCAAAACATAATGAGAGACAAAGAAAAGGCCTTATAGAGCCTTGAGTAGCCATCAGAGTAAGTGGACTGATGTCAGTTTAGTTTCCTTTTTCCTGTTTAGCCTTCCCTAGCATACTGATGAGAAAATTGGTCTGACAGCTACAGTTTTCTGTAGTCATTGCTGATATCATCTTCTCTCATAGCTTCTAAAATAATTGATGTCAGAAAGGCAGTTGATTTGTTTGATATTATCTATAAAATCTTTTCCATCATTGTAGAGATAGTCTGAAAAAATAAGATAGTATAAATTAAAGGAAGAGTGCAGGCTTTGGTGTCAGCACACCAGAGTTGGGTTTTGCTTTTTTCAATTCTGGCCTAAAATTTGCCTCTTTCCTTTGCTAGCTGACTTTGATCTAGTTATTTAACCCTAGAATGTCAGAGCGGGGAATAGGGCCTACTATTGTAACTATTGGGAGGGTGAACGTGAATGACTCCTGTCCCACTGCCTGCTGTAGTGGAATTCTCGACTGTCTTTTTTCTCCTGCTCACCCCAATCCTTTTTAACTGAAGTTTATTTATTTATTTTTTCTATTCTAGGTGGATTGTAGACATGGAAGGTGCACCAGGTACCTTATATGAAGGGGAAAAATTTCAACTTCTATTTAAGTTTAGTAGTCGATATCCTTTTGACTCTCCTCAGGTAACTGCCTTGCTTTTAAGAAATTTTTAGATTTATAGAAAAATGCTAAATTAGTGATTTTTGACTAAGTAAAAACTTATAAAAGAAATTCATTATAATTATGTGAATAGATTTATTCCTTTATCTTACATGTAGTATAATCAAGATCATATGAACATTCTGCTTTATTGAGATTATGGCTTTGCTTTTGTACTTCCAGGAACTTAAAGTCTGTTTCTTATCCATATGTGTTAAGCAGAAAAAAGATATGGAAAGCTAACCCAGGCCCATGGGTTGTGGGAGGACTTAGCATTTTGGAATAACTGGAGGCACATTTTCTAGATAAGATGATGATAGAATGACATCGTGAAGAGGCAGGTGCTTTGTTAGATGTAGCACTTCTTTGATTTCCATTGGCATGCTATCTTTTGCAGCCTTTTGCAACTACAAGGGCAGTATATATTACAAGACATTAACTATCTAGACATCAGCCCCGAATCTGATCATTATAATTTGAGGGACAGTCAGTTTCGTTAATGGCTTAAAACTTGGATGAGGGATAACAGTGGTAAAGGAACATTTTTGAGAACTGTTTAACTGTGGTGAATGATTAATCTTTGGAGGTTAGAGAACAGGAGACTCTAGGATGAATTCCAGATTTCTGGCTTGGTAAGATGGGTAAATGAGTTACTAGTAGCAAAATGATAAGACTTAATGCCCAACTCTTTGTAGCATTTCTGGGTAATGTGGTATTCTGGATAATCAAATTTCTCAAATAACCTAAAATTCAACTTGTTAGGTGCTAAAATATGCCACTTTTGAGGAAAATCATATTTCATTATTGTTTTAAGTAGAGTATACCAAAAAGCTTAATCTTCTCTTGGCTTTGTAGAAGTACAGATGGAAGTCAGTTATTGTATTGTGCTACAGATAAAGAGAATTGTTTTAAAGCATAGAATTAAATGGAAACTGACTCCCCGAGTTCTAAAGTTTTCATGTGAGCAGAAAATTAAGATATTGGGGGCTCATTTTTATCATAAAATAAGGTGAAGAGGTATATATTACTGTGACCTCTAGGCCTCCATGATCTGTAGACTCTAATCATAAACCAAAGCAAATGTCTTCCTTCTCTCCAGGAAGTGATCTTCACTTTCTTTTGTTGCCTTCTGGTTTATCAGCATCATTTCTGACTGTTACTGCTGGAAGTCAGTAGGGTTTCAGGACCCGCTTGTCACCTTCCACCTGCTCTTCCACGTCACTTCAGCTGAGCTTGTTGAAGGCCTGTGAAGGAAGAACACGACTCACCAACTCAGAAACTCTGTGTTAGGGAATGTTGAAGGCTTGCTCTGGGAACTCACATTTTTCCATCAGAGGAAAATAATATTTCAGTAAACATGAAACCAAGTCAAAAGTGTTCTCTAAGCTCTTCTGAGTTTTTAATTCTAAATCAAATGTCAAATTTAAGCATCATTTGAATTTCATCTTTAATATTTCTATAAGTTAGAAACTGACTTTGTAAGCTAATTCTATCATCTTATCTCATATTCTTTTTTATTCTCCTTCCCTGGTTTTACTCCTGCTTGCTTGCCTGATTTTGGTGTCCTCCAGTTTCTTTATTCAGTGCTCCCTTATTCTTCTCACTCTTTAAAGTCTTTGACCATCTTAAATTGCTGACTCTACGATCTACAGCTCCATGCACAATCTCTTCTTTCTGAGGTTTAATTTCACAGCCTTGCTGAAAGTCTCTACTGGCATACCTCCAGATGCCCCAAATTTAACACATCTACACTCAATCTTTTCTAATAACAAAGTAAAACAAAGAAAAAAGAATTTTTTTTCTTGGGTTACTGTCGACCCATCTGCTCATGTTAAATTTCTTTCCTTCCCCTCACTCTCGGATACTTTCACAGACTGAAGTCAGTCCACCTGTTTTTTTATTTTACTGTCAGTGCTGTGGTCCCAAGTTTTTAGCTTTCATTTTGACTATTACAAAATAACCTCTAGTTCTTTACACTCCTGGCCATCCTTTCACAAGTGAATTTCACAAATCTATTAGATTTCGCTGAAGGCACATTACTTCATTGATTTTCACATATACACCAGCCACCACCACCCAGCCTGCCTCGGTAAATCCTCTGATGGTTCTTATTTCCTGTGGAGTCAAATCTAAAAACTCTTTAGCTTATTTAGCATTCAAGTCCCTTTAAGGTCAAGTCTGAACTTAACCCTTTCAGCCACACATTGCCTCCATGCCTTCTATTATATAGTTTAATATTTGCATCATACTTTTTAATGTAACTTTCATTCTGATTTTGTCTTGTAACAGTTCTTAATGAAGTGGTTCGCGGAGGTGAATTCATCCTCATGTTATGTGAGGAAATTGAAGCTTATAGAAAGTGAAGTGTCTTGTTTCTGGTTTAAAATCTAGCCACTAGAGCAGTCAAGACTCAAACCCAAATCACTTCTTCCCCATACTGCCAATTAGGTGTAAGTTCCAGCATGGGGAAAATGCCTGTTTATCCATTAAGTAATGTTATCTCTGAAAGTGAAAGATCACATGTTGAATGATGTGGAAACTCTAGGGCAGTTGTTCCCATTTGGAATGTGAGGATTCCTTTTTAGTATCAGTTAATTTGTGGTCCCTCCCGTGTCAGAGAAGTTGTATATTCTAACATCTACGATTGAGGAAATGACAGAGCACTGTGAGTCCAGTAGTACTTCTAAATTATTTTTAAATTATATTAATCACATTATCTGTATGGTTATAAAATAATTAAAATGGGTCCAGTAATCAAAGCTTGATGTACATATAGATTTCAAGATTTTTCTGAGAAGTAAAACTTTCTGGAGGTCCGTTGCTCTAGATAAGTGGCTGGAACCACTCTAGGACAGTAAAACTCCCCATTCACCAGAGATTTTATTTGATGAGAGATGGAAACATCGGCACTTGTTAGGTAATTAGTCTTTTATTTTCCTATGCAATAAGCAGTACTAAGTTTAGCACTACTTAAAAGAGTAGAATTTGGGGATATATCCCTAGAATAAATGAGCCTCACTGTGAAATTATTACTTTTGTATCTGTAAGTGAGATCTGTAAGACTATACATAAATTTATAGTTTGCTGTGTTTTTTTTTTCCCCCTGCTAGTTATAATTAATTTCTTATGTATCTCACTTTACAGTGAAAAAACTGGCTATGTAAAACCTGGTGTTTGGCCCAGTTATTTACTTAAAAAAGAACAAAAACAACAACAACAAAAAACTTTTTCAGTTATTATGAGAACAGAGAGGAGGCACCTTTCATCACTCTTTTCTACTGATGTGCACTCACCATCGGCCTTACAGAAAATGAAATTCTAAACAGTATATTCTATTTTCCTATGCTAGGGTACAGGCAAATGGTTAATTAAACGTGTATTGAGCATGAATTGTGTCCTTTAGAAATGGGAGAGAGCACAGAAATTAGAAAGGAATTGGGGCTGCCTTTAAAAAGCTGATAATCTGTTTAGTTTTGGGGTAGACATTTATTCATTCATTCTGTTGTAAATATTTACTAAGCATATGTCATAGGACAGATGCTTTACTAGGTGTTGGCAATTCTGTGGTGAACAAAATGCCCCTCCCCAAACTTCCTTATGTGGAGTTTGTATTCTTGTAGAAAGAGACAAAACAAAAAGTAAAATTTACACAGTATGGAGGATGGTGGAAAAAAGTAGAAAAGAGGAATGAGGGTGTTGCATTTGAACTGGGCTGATAAGAAGATGTGTGGAAATTTAGAGACATCTAAGGACTGCTTCTAATGCAGACTCAGAACTGGTGGTGTGGTTCATATGCACTAGATCTAAGATCCTGTTCTAAAATTGTGACTTTTTCCTTTAAATAGCTTATTCCTAAAAATATGTAATTCCTTTTTACTCAGTTGGGTTTATGCAATGGAGAACATGTGCAGTCTCTGGTTGCTAACTGTTTAATCTATATGACTAGTTTGAATCTGAATAAATTGTTTAAAAAATAAATTAACAGAGTTCTTTTGGTTTCAGATTCATTGTGTTCAGTTGTCACATCTGTTTTAGATAGTTTATCAGCTACTTGGGACTCAAAAAAGAAAAGTTATTTGAACTCTGGAAACAACTTAAAGCCTCTTTAATTTTTCAGAACCAACTTGGCTGCTTTAAAAATACTGAAATGTCCATTTCCTCCTTTGGCTTGTACTGCATATTAAATGAGGATAGTTAAAGGGTGTGACATTGAAGAAATTCAGCCTTGGTGACTCTTCCATCACATGCAGAGAGAATCAGAATAGCAAAGTTTACATCAAAATTATCTACGCAAACACTTACCAGCCCTTTACATGAGTAAACTGTTGAAAAAAAGTTTTTTGTTGTATTTCAGGAATTCATCTCTGGCATGTAAACTCAGCCTTTCCATATTTAGATGAATTTCTAAAAATCTGTATTTGGCGGTTCGGCCCTATGGGTTACTCTATACTGTGTGCAACAAATTAATTCCCCTGTTTTTGGTCGCTAGAAGTTTTAAGCTGCTGCATTTCCCCTGCATGCAGCAGGTTTAAAAGCCCCTGCCCCCCCACCTTAAAGTGTTATTGAGATCTGATTTATTTTTATTTCAATCCCCTCAAATTTCAAAACTGTTTTTGTCTTCTTGACTTCTGGCTCTCTTCTCTGCTCAGAGAACACCTGTTGCTTCTTCTGCAGGTGTCTGCCATGCCACCCAGTCTCTTCCTTTCTCTTCTCTCCTTTCCTTTTGGCTCATGGCCAAGAGATTTCATTTATAATCATTTCTCTCCAAGAATACTGCTTTTCTTCTGCTCTGTGAATTGGCTAGTCAAAGCATGTCATGATAACCTTTTGTTTGGCTGTCTGTGTATTTTCCTTGATGGTTGCCGATACATTGATTCGTTTTTGCCAAAGAAGATAGTTTGGAAGTTCGTACTTCTTGGCACTTTCAGAGCACTGTTCTACATGACTTGTTTAAAAAGAGACCTTACTGGAAAAGAAATAGCCTTTAAAAATACTTGTGGCCAGGGAATAAGCTCTCTTGGGCACTGCTTGTGTTCTTAAGGAAGATATCCTGCTAGTCAGGTGGCATTTTGGGCAAAATGAATACTCCACAGCAGATGCATATTCTGTGAGATTTGTAAATTCCCACTCTAGACATCCATGACGCATTGTGGGAATATCAAATGCGTATGATCTAATATATAGTTCATATTTATTAAAAATTAATTTAAAAATAATTGTGGATAGAGTCATGCAGCTGCTAGACCAATTAGGCAGTCATTTTCTTTTGCAGGGCAGCAGGTTTTTTTTTTTTTTTTTTTTTAGCAAAAAGTGATAAAAAAGACACCAGCACTGATATAACTGAGATAAATTATGCTTTGAATGCAGTTGTGCCCAACTCTTTCAGGGGGTCTCCTGCAATTGGTCAGGATAAGCAACTTGATATCTCTTGTGTTAAGACTTTACTTTGAATTTTCAGCTTTACTTTAGCTCTATGTTCATAGGAATGGAGAGTGGATGGCCAGAATTATAAAGGGAAAAAAAATGCAGTGTGTAAAGTCATTCCTTTGAGAAAAACTTTCTCTTGGTATCTTACATTAGCTTCAGCCAAGGAAATGAGTCCCATATGTTAGTAGTATATTTGAAATTTTAGAGACTGCTGCTACTATGAAAGAATGCTTTGTTGAATGTAAATATTTGTAAATTGTAATAAAGTTATATCTGTAGCTAGATATTTAAAAATAAAAGGAAAACCTAGCTTATGGTGATTTCTCATAACATATTCCGTGTTAAAATATGGTGTACCTTATTCTGGCCACACTTATTTCACTTGCTCTATTTTCTGCTCTATAAAGGGCAGAAAAAGGGGTATGACTGGAGTAGTGTATTTTATTAATTTCTTGTTATCACTTCAGGTAGGGCTTCTCCTTACTGAGATTATGCAATATTCGAGCGTGAGGCAGTTTGCAGGGCTGAGATACACTGTAAGTCTGGTTTGGGAACTACTAGTTTATGTTGGATGAGTTTTATAAAAATGCCATCATACCTACTGAATCAGAATCTGTGAAGATGGGGCCCTTGAATTTGTATTTTTAGCCGTATCTTCAGGTGATTTTTTTTTTTTTTTTAAGGCCAGGTCAGGAAATAGGAATTACCACTAAGCAATGTAATAAAAATGGTACATCTTACTGCAGTGTAAAGTTCACTTAAAGGGTTAATTTTTATATCAAATTTATATCAAATGATTTATTATGAACTGCCTTCAGGGTCAGACTTCTCTCTCTGACCTACTTTGGGCTATGCTTACGTTTTCCTCAGGATATATGACTTTACTCTCCCACCTATTCGGATGCTTAGGTAGATGTGTTTAAGAAACTGTACTATTGGGGTATTGAATATTAGGACAAAGGAAGGAAATAATAGATATATTACCTTTCAAAACAGTGCTGAGGCAAGGTGGAGAAAGGGAAAAACTATTAGAAGAATTGAGTAAAAGAAAAAGCAGAGAAAAACAGCAAGTAATTGGGAGACTCACTAAACTTTTTTCTTTTTTTTTTTTAATCTGGGCACATAGATACTTGCTGATAAATAAGTAGTAATTTGTACCCACCATAATGCAATATGAGTTTAGGTGAGGTGGAACATACAGCAGCCATTTCCTTTTGCAGATAGCACCTTAGGTGATAATGTTGTTGTAGGTGGAAGGGGGTGCTCCTACCGCACGTAATTCGTATTGTCTTAAAATTGAATATTTGCATTTGAAATTTTAGTGTATTTGATTTCTGTATTCAGAGAACAATGAGTAAAATTTGAAAAAACATTTTTGTTTTTCACTAGTCTAAAAATAAATGATAATTTAGAAATTTTCTAAAGAAAATTTATGAAAAATAGCTGAATATAAAATAGATAATCTGGGGCTTTCCTCTACTACATGGTATTCGTACAGTGAAACTGGTACTTACTGAGTTGATGAGAATAAACTACAAGCAGTTATCTTGTTCCTGGCATTGATTTTGTTTGTTTTCAATTTGGTTTTTAAAATATTAACTTACATGGAGAATGTTTTTGGATAAACGGAACATTTGAGTGTTAATGGAATTTTGTTCTTTCTTAGGTCATGTTTACTGGTGAAAATATTCCCGTTCATCCTCATGTTTATAGCAATGGTCATATCTGTTTATCCATTCTAACAGAAGACTGGTCCCCAGCGCTCTCAGTCCAGTCAGTTTGTCTTAGCATTATTAGCATGCTTTCCAGCTGCAAAGAAAAGGTAGGACTTTACAGAATTATTCCAGGTAATATCTCTTCTTTTAGTTTAGGTACAGAAACTGTATTAATATTTAATTTATTTGAAGGAAGGACTTAATGCTTTTTATTATGAAGTTATAAGGAATGTCATGTTTAGTAACAGATTGGAAAATAATTTGATAATAGAAATCAGACATTGTTTTATATTTCTTAAACAGGAAGTTTCTGCAGATGTTCTTAAAGAGTCTGAATTTTATTTCCGTAAGCATGCACAGGACAAAAGTGTGCAAGAAATTACTGTTTCTAGATTTCACGTGGGAAAGCGCCGGGAACAAGCACTGTAGCTGCCTTCTCCCCTCTGCTGGCTCCCACCCTATCAGCCTCTTTTAGGGAATGTCCCAGGAACCAGAGCTTTCCTATCACAGAGACTAGTTTGAAGGAGGAGGACTAGATTAAGTAGAATTTTCAGGACTTTTCCTCTTGCTCTCTTTTACTGATCTTCAGATTCTGTGTCTGATGATGGAGAAAGGGGAGAAAGACCAGAAAGAAAAATCATGAGTTAAATTTAGAATACCCTTTTAAACTATTTAAACTCTGTCTGCATTTCTGGCCCTCTTCTCATTCTTGTTTGAGGGTTAGTGTAGCTCAGTATTCATGTATTTCTATGTTTTAAATCCTCTCTTCTCCAGGAGGGTGTCCTTTTTTATTACTTTTAAAGGAGAAACAAATTTACCTTAGAGAATAGGGAGCTGTGGGGTTATTTATTTTAGTGTTTTTTTTTCCCCCTGTATTCTCCAAATTGAACTTTTTTTTTTTTATTAAATTAATATTTAGAGAACATCTAAGTTAGTACTTCATTTTTAAATGGTAGGTTATGTAGTTTTTGAAATACTCTAAGCCAGTGTTTGCAAGGTGAGTTTCTTGGAATGTTAGTTCTATAAGAGGTTTCTTGGTGTTAGGTTAAAAAAAATATTTTTTGTTCAAATAAGAATGGGAAACAATGGGTTAAAATTGTATATATTTTAAAAATTGTGACATAAGAGTCCTTAATGTACGATTTTATGTGCCACAAGAAGAAAAAAGAAACTTCTGGCAATTGAACTATGATATACCATTAGTTGAAAGACACGTATCCTCATTCAGAAATAGTTAAAAAATAAAAAAAGATATGTTTTAGATGAAACGGTACGTATTATCTAATGTTAGTATCACCTTTTAACTTGATTTTCCTCTTTGCTGTTAGCTTTTCTAAGCTGGATTTTAGGCTACACTTGAGCTTTTGTTAACCCCAAGGGCTTGGAGACAAGTCTTACTCATTTATTGCTTCCATACTTTACTGTTTCTCCATCTCCACTCCCAACTCACATACAGGTTTTAAACTTTTAGGTGTGGAACAGAGTAGTTTACAGTTACGAGGGCTTCTGTGTCCTTCTTAATATCTTAATATCTTTAGAAAGATGAGGCTGTAACTATAGGATTTAATAAGAGAAGTTAAGGTGAACATCAGTGGTGCCTGCACATGGCCCTTGCATGTGCTTTATGATCATTAGCTATGTTTACATTTAAATGCAATGGTTTACTATTAAAAACTAGAAAATGATTGTGTTCTCTCTTTCAACCTTTTCTAACCCTCATCATTCCCCTCACCTTCTAGTTGTCTGCTGCTAGCGTTAGTTGCATAGTTAATGTAAGACTAATCATTCTATTTAAATTATTGATAAACTATATTATATGGTAATCTGTAAATTGTAATTCAACCAAAATGATAATCTGGAAGTCAGAATTCTGGCAGCATTAGTTTAGTGAAATAAGGTAAAATTCAGATATTATTATGTACCTACTATGTGCTGTTGTTACTGTGCTAAGTACTAGGTTACTAAAATGAAGGGAAAACTTCCTTTGGCGTGGAGGGGAATCTAGCTCCATATAAGTTTTAAAAAGTCTTTCAAATATTTGCCAAAATCTCTTGTATTAAAACAAGTGAATTTTATTCTGTGGTAGACATAGTTCTGTGAGTTTCACTTTAATATTCAACTCTCTGAATACAAATTTTAATTTTACTATCGGCGTTATTTAGTCATAATTCTTTCATTCCAGTTTCCTTTTTCACAATCAAGAATGGTTCCCTAAGCTGGAGGCATTTAATTCCATCATGTTAGTATGTCAGGTTAAAGGTAATTTCTAATATTGAGACCAGGGGCCTTTCAGTAACCTACCCTTTATTCTCAGTGCCCTTGTAATAGAGATAGTCCAAACTTTCCAGCTTGTATTCCATTCCTAAAACAATTTGGGTGGTCCATCTTTTTGTATAGTTACTTTATTTTTTAACAACCGTATCTCCTTATCACTTAACAGTTTGCTTATATTCTTGACATAAGCAAATAGAATGAGTGTTATTTTTTTCTTTCTTACATTCTTTTTGAAATGTTGGATTCTAATAAATAGATAAATTGAGTTTATGACATCATTTGTTACAGTAGTAATAGTTTATCCTGCATGAACACAGGTTATGACTTTGCAGGACAAACAGCAGCAGATCATCTGTTCTTTGAAGTAGGCATGTAATTTCATGATTTCTTTATTATGTAAAGGTTAGATCATAGTTACGCATATGAGTTTTAGAAGTGCCAGGTGGGCTGCCAGTTCTCCTTCCTGCTGCCTAGGTCGTCATGTTCACCGCTGTGTTTTGGTTGGGCCTATCGTATTATCTACTAACCTGCCCTCAGTGGCTTTAATACAGATTTGGCATGTTTGTAGATGTACATATTTCCTGTGTCCGATCATCATCCAACAGTTTTCAAGAAGATTCTCTTCCATAACGTATCTTCAGTGTTGCTGGCATCACTGTTACTGAAGTAACTCCCTTGTAGAGCTGCCATGTGCTTCTAATACTGTGCTAGTCGGGACATATGTGTAGCAGAAATGCCAGTGTAGCTTTTCCCCCTTTTTGCTCTTACATACTGTTAGGAAACTGAATCCTTTGGTCTGTCCTTGATTCTGTTTTATAGGAAAACAGTGATCTTCTGTGGAAGTTTGTAAGCTAGAGTTTCTCAGACAAACCTAGTTAGGTAGACTTACCTGTTTTGATCAGCTCACAAAAGTAATTATTTAATTATTTCTAGGGAGATAAGATAAATGAAGCCAAATTTCTTTATAACATAATGTTGCCGCTTTTGGTTAATAGTCATTCTTAGTGAGCTTGTTGGAACCTAACCCAAACCACACATGCGCACTCCTGTTTTTTTTAAAACAATTTTAGTGTCAAGAGTCTACATTTCCTGGCATATATTATTCTTTCAATTATGACAACTTTTTTTTTAAGTATTCTGTAGTAATTTTACTAAAGCTTTTATTAAAATATTTCCCCCCTATGTTTTTCTGTTTTACAATTTCTTATGTATTTAAACTCTTTTTGGTTTCAGAGACGACCACCAGATAATTCTTTTTATGTTCGAACATGTAACAAGAATCCAAAGAAAACAAAATGGTGGTATCATGGTAAGCAGTTTTATTTTAGAATGATAACTTTCTAGTATTTTGATTTGAAAGATTATGTATCTGCTTGCTTGGGAAAAAGAGGAAATATATAATTGATGTTGTATTTTTATAATATGGAGACAAATCTTTTAAGGTATTTTAAGATAAGTTGGACTAGATTTTTAATGGGGCACATAAAATCATGACCATCATGCAAGTAAAATCTAAGATTGCTTTAAAATTTTGTTCTACCATTTTATTACAAAATAAAAGTCCTTAATATTTTTAGATCAAACTAGAACCAGCTATTGGGAAACCTGTTATTTGAAGTAGAAGTTATGACGCCTTATATATTCATTTAGCTGTGGTACTGTTCTTAGGGTAGGGCATCACATTGTTAGCGATGACCCATTAACTATTCTAATAGTTATTCCTCAAAAAAAATTGAGGTTCTGCTGATTGTAGCTTTATGAATACGTTATTCTCAATATTTTAAGTTCTCTTATTTTTGTTGGGAGGGTGATTGTACCTTTATAATTGAAAGATGCTAGCATCTTTTCTAAACTGACCTTACTGCTTCCCCAAAGGGGTATTTGAAATTAAAAACAAAAAGTGTACATTCCTCAGTATGTAAGGTCAGTGAAGGTCAGTGAAGAAAAACTGCTCCCTGCAATTTTTATATACATAAGAGTATTTCTTTTGTTTTCCTTTTCATAAATGTTATTCTAAAGAGAAATTAGAACTGACAGAACTACTTAGTAGAAATATAGCCTTTCCTCCTTACCTTTCTATCCAGTGTGAAACCTTCTGTTACCTCAGTTAATTTGAGTTAATTAAAAACTTGAATTCTAAGAGTTCTCTAAGTGTTGAGATAAAAGATGACTAGAATCAGTCCACTGCCTCTATACCAGCATTTGTAAGTTGGAAAACACAGTGAGAAAAGAATGCCTTTCCTGAAAGCCACAGAAATATGAGTATTTAGGGTAATGTTAATGAGAAATATAGATGACCCAGAAGAAGAAATGATGAAACTTTTAAGAGCTTTGAAAAAATAGAGATACTTTTATGTGAAACCAGTATTATTTAAAAAAAAAGTATACTCTTTACAAATTACAGGTTTAATGTAATACAGTAAAAATTCAGTGGAATGATGATGAATGGGTGTTTGAAAAGTTTAGAAAAAAAATGGGAGGAGTAGTTTGAATTAAAGGATAATGGAGAATAAGTCTACCAAACACCAAAAGGTAATAATGCAAGAATAGATACTGAAATAGAATTACACTTTTCTAGGTCTTTTTGTATATGAGATTTGAATATGTGATAAATCTGTGTCACAAATCAGTGAGAAGGGGAGAAATTATTTAATAAGTAATCCTGTTAGAAAATTGGCAACCATTTTGGGAAAGAAAAATTTACCTTTTTACTTCATATAGAAAATATTTCATGTGGATTGAATTAAGTTTTTTTTTTTTTTTTTTAAGAGTAATAGTAGAACTCTCTTGGGAACTCTTTCACCAAAGCCTTTCTGATTGCTCTTTCCTGTAAGGACTCTAATAAACTTTATTATTGTGCCTAGAACGCGGGTTTTGTTTTACTTTTTAAGTTATCCCCAGATAATTCTGATAAGCTAGTCCCTTGATAACTGCTGTTTCAGGGATTCTTAGATATAAAAGGGCAGGTTTCAAAGGGAATTCTTTGTGAACACTGAAGGTCCACTAAAACTAAACAAGGCGCTACTTTTATTAAATGGCCCTTCAGTTTATATTCCTGGCTTCTCATTCTTTTGCATCCTCTTGCCTTTTAGGACTACGCACTATGCTGTCTCTTCCCTCTCTACCTTTAAAAAGGACCTTATCAAAAACAAAAAAACATTCCTTGAGTGTCACAGCCCCTTTACCTCAGCATAGTAAGTTCTCAATTTCATCAGAAATTAAGATTAGTCAATGAAAAATGTTGGCAAACACAACTAAATCAAACATTTTTTTTTAATGTCAAAGTACCCAAGATCATAATCATTCTATTTCAGACGCAACCTCACTAATAGTAGAAAAATTCCTCCATTGTCTTTTCCGCAGTGTTTTTAAACCACTTATTTTGGTTAACTTTCAGAAGAAATTATCTTAGTGACAAAAAATTTTTTAAATGCGTTTATTTTGAAAGTGTACAATCCTCTCTGCCACTCCACCCCACCCCATTGTTAGACAGTAGATTCCCATTTTCCCCTTCCTTAGTCTCTGGTAGGGGAATTTCAAAAAGATAAGGCACCTTATATAGTTGAAAGGAATTACGAAAAGTCCTTTACTTAAGAATACTTTTAGAATTTATTACCTGCTTTTGAATAAAAATTGAGGAAATGTTACATAGTAAAACTAGGAATATAAAAATTCTTTAAAATATTTTTCATAGAGGTAATAGTTTTATCTGTTACTGAGAAATCCATACTTTTATAACTGAAATAGAAAAGTCCTTTTTATAGTTTGAAGATGGATCATCTCCAAGTTAGCCAAGAAGTACTAAGAAAAGAGGCTTGGGGGGCAAGGAGGGAGGATATAGCTCAGTGGTAGAGCACATGCTTAGTGTGCAAGAGATCCTGGGTTCAATCCTCAGCACCTCCATTAAAAAAAATCACTAAAACAAAATTAAAAAAAAAAAAAAAAGAAAAGAGGCTTTTCAGACTAAATTAACCTCTTACTTAGTGTTAAATAGTACAGGGTTTGTGTAGGAATTCATTTTCCCAATGAACAGATTAAAAGTATCCTCCCCCCAATACAAATTAGCCAGTTTTAAAAAGCCCCTAATTCTAATTCAGCTAAATCATGGCTATCCTTGTTTAGTTTCCTTTGTCAGGTGTAGATACTTTTTTTTTCCACTTGCAGATAATTCCGTCTAAAACATCCTCAGTTCGTTCACTTACAGTGACATTCTTATGCCGGTATGTTTTCTGCTCCTCCTTGAACCCTGAATGCTTGAATCATTCTTCTCCTGCATTCTCCCTTAAATGGATGGTTTTGCTCTGTGAGTGAGCCTCATTTGAAATCAGGGAAGGTTGATATTAGTTATACTTTGAGATGATAAAGCATCTGCTCTGTCAGACAGGTAGTTGAGTACAAGGACTCTTCCTTGAACTTTTCCTTTAAAAAACTAAAGCATTTCAGCTGTGTTGCATATTTTGCCTTCTCCTTTATACATTTCACAATAACAGTTATAAGGAATATAACTGCAATAAAAATGGCCCACCTTGGCATTATAGTTGAAATTGAAAAAGCTTATCGAAAAGGTAACCATACTCATAAAGCAGAATCATGTCAGCTTTGTTTTGGAGCTTTTGAAATTTTAGCTTAAGTTTTTTCTGCTAATCTGCTTTAGTTCCAAAAGATACTCGTTGATTATGTTCTCCTTGTAATATCAGTTACCAAGAAATATGGACTCTTGTGTTTTCTTAACATCATCTAATTCTGAAAGGATTACAAGGTCAGATCAGGGTCCTGATGTGACCTGTAAAGCTAAACAAAAAGGTCAGAGGCTGAACAAAGACTTGCTTGCAGCTGGAAGAACTCACTGAAACACGTGACACTTCTGTTTCTAGAAACCAAGCAAAATTGTAGGCCTCAGGTATCAAGCTCCACAGCCCTTCTGTGTGGTGCTACCCAACATAACTTAGGTCAGCGTGGGTCAGAATGTTTGCCAGGTATAATCAATGGGGCAAGAGAGGTTTTGGTGTAGATTAGTGATATCTGTGTACTTCAGAGGGGGCTTCCAGGATGCAGGGATGGAGGCACTACTAATGACAAATCTGAAATTGGGTTGATCTCCTGGTTTTAGAAGAGGAGAACTTAGCTGACACATCAAAATTGAGCTACCAAATACCAGTGTTGGGTCCTTGGGGGGAAAAAAAGGCCTCTCTTTTTGAGTTTAAATTTGTCTTCCACATTATTAGTATACCTTGAGAATTAGGCCAGTCACTGCTACCCTATTACTGTTTTTGTATACATCACATCTCATACTGCATTTCTTTTGAGGTTCCTCTCTAGCACGCAATAACTTATTAAAGTGTAAAAAGTCATTGGTATGTGAATACATGTTCCTTGTTGTTAATTACTTGAAGTTGGCTATCAACCTGTTGTCCAGAACTCTTTTATCATTTCTATTCACTAAGGAATTATGAGCATATCTGCAACGGAATGCAAATATTCTGTGTTGTCAATTAAGGGTGGGGGCCCATATGGTTTGAAAAATTAATTGAACTGAGAATAGGGTTAAAAAATAAAGAGACCTAACCAAAATAGGTATTTGAATAAGACAACTCATCTCAGCATATGAAAGGGCCAAGGAATGTACCTATGATTCAGGGCTAGAATCTTCCTTAGAAAGTAGATCTGTATCCAGTTCAGTGCACAAATTAATGAATGATTGAGGCTCAGAGTTATGGATCATGAAGTAGACATAATTTTTCTTGAAAAATATAATAAGTATCTTTATGAGATTGTAAAAATATTTCAAAGAGATAGCCAACTAGAATCCATTAATAATATCCATCTGTTTCCTGGGATCAATATACAACTTAGTTTCATAAACTATTGCTTTTCACAGGTGAGAGTACAGATCTGTGGTTCCTGAAGCATTTTCCTTAAGGTGGTAGAGAATTGAACAATATAGTTTAAGATAGCTATTAAGTATTGGCTCCAGAAAACTAGGCTTACAGGAACTAAATTGGCATAATGTTTAGATATCATGTCCAATAAACTGAGGAGATTGTAATTTTGGGAGAAGTAGATGAATATCTTTTTTTTACAAAACTATAGACCACATTCTGGTTCCATTCAGTGAACATAGCTTGTAGAATTACAAGGATTATAAATGGATAGGAACACCAAATTATTTCAGACTCCTATTAACAAACTCCTTTTCTCCCTGCCTAATAACTGTCCATAGGTTTACCTACATTGTGAGCCTTTTTCTTTGTACTACCTTTTAGGATTACAAAACCGTCTTCTAAATTCCTGAGTCCAAACTTGTACTTTTACAGTCCTTGCCCTTTATTTCCTGCAGGATAACAGTTCTGTTGTCTACTATGTAATCTTTCATGAATTGGTTCATCAAAGGAAAATTTTAATTCCCTAAACCGTTGAGACACAAACCTAACTGTAAAAATTTATTTGTATCTTTCTTGAAGGTAGCATCCTACTTCATATCTCCTGACCTCTTGCTGTGTTCCTTTTCTTCTAGTCCTCTGTCCCTGGGAATATCCAGGGAGATGCTTTCCAATATAATTTGATGGTTCTTATACTTTGGGGAAAATTAAATGACCTTCTTCTAATATAGTTCTCTCTCATTCACATTTCCCAGAAGCCCCATGAAGTTAGCCATGGTAGGTGTCACCTCTTTGGAACTGCTAATTTGTATATTATATTTGAGGGTATAATTTTAGTAGAGTCTTCTGCAGTTCCAGAAAAAATTTAAGTGATTAATCTGAGATTTTTTTTTTAGGTCATCATCTTGCCACAAATACTTTAGCCAAGAAGTTAAATATATTGCGTTCTTTCACCACCTTTTATAGACCTATGTTTTTCTTGATCCAAGATAGGTTTACTCTAACGACTTTTTTTGTGGAAGCCAGTCCTAGTATCCAGTAATTTTTTTTATAACTAGGAAACTGTGTTACTTCTGCTAACAAGTGTGTTTTTTGCTTCTTAGTGATGCCCTTCTTATTTGGGGAAAAGATGGTTATGGGATTGGCTCATACCTGTCTCCATACTGAACTATGACCCATAGATTCTTTATTACATATAGCCATCATGGATATGTAATGTTTCATTCCCTGTGGGTCCAGCTATCAGAGATAATTGAAATTCATCTTTAGAACTTACTTGTTTTTCAAAAGATAGAGGATTCAGAGCAGGTAGTATATTAGACCTAAATTTCTTTTAACATCTGACCCAAGGTGGGGATTGGGATGGGGAGAATAGCTTCTCATGAATCCCCTAATCGTTTTGGTGGTTGGTAGCACATTCATACCTGTATTGAAAACCTTCCAGAATAAACAACCTGATAAAGATACATTTATGGTACCACTTATCAAAGATTATATGTCTTTGGAGATAAAAGCTTATTGATAGTTAACTAGATAACATTATGTTCAAGTTGGATATTATCTGTCACTTCTCTTATTGTATACATTTCATGTGATACGATACTAAAGTTTATCCCCAGTAGTTTGACATAATAAGTGGAGTTCAGTGCCATCTCTTAACTTAGAGATTTAAATGTGATTAGATTTAGTATTAATTTCGAAGACTATAGTGTTATAAAATAGTCTCTTGGAGAAGTGATGTTTTAAGGGAACTTTTCATATCCTTAAGTTTATTCTGATCCATGACAAATGTATCCTCTTTATTCCAAGAGCCACAATTATTTAAGAAACAGATACTTCAATGGGACACTTAGAGCCTGTAAACTGTTTACTTGTTCTCTTCTTAAAGATGTTCTTATTTATTTAAAGGATTTTAATGATTTATATAGGATTTATTTTTTAAATTTAGTCTGTTTCACTCTTTAGATTACCTTTAAAGTATAGTATTGTGGAATGTTCCACTAACTTGCCCAGCATGGAAGTCAGATTTACTGCTTTTTTAGCTTTCATTGAGTCATTATGAATGAGAATTTTATTAGCAATATATCGATCCTAACATGGGATGGTTTGTGTAAAATATTTTGGCCAATTTTTCAGAATTTTCTCCTTGAAAGCTTTCACAACTTTTGGGTAGTTGCCACTAATCTTGCTTCTTTCAAAAGACTCTTTCTGAAGAATAACCCATCCTCAAAATCCTTCAGATATGTTTTGTGAAATAAATTCTGTTAAAAAAAAAAAGTTCATGAACCCCCAAAATTGTTACATAAATGTGTTGAGGCTATGAAAAGGTGTTACTACATTTCTGTGGAATTTTTTAATGACCTCCTTTGCATATGTATGTAGTATACTTGCTGAAAATTTTATTTTCTGAAGAGAGATTAATATTTACTGTTGATTGATTTAGAGATTGTACCTCATTTATGGTGTTACTTCCTTCAAAGACTTAAAGACATGACTTGTATTCTGCATTAATTAGCATGGCAGTGTTAGTCATGAGTTTACTTTCTGTCTCATTATATTTTTAAATTGTTGCCCATAAATAATTCTCTTATGACTGATAAATTCTGAATATATGCTAACATATATAAATTTATTATTTTAAGCAGAACTAACATACTACTACTAATATTACTTCAAAATTTGTATCAACTACCATTTCCCTGAAAGAATAGAACTTGATTTGTTTGTTACTATATACTTGAACACAAATTAGATTTTTTATTTGTAGGGATCTGGGGAGACAAGTCAGAAATGTAAACCATGTTCTTCTTGCTACTTAAAATTATTTCTGTATTAGACTAACTTGTAGATTTTCCTTATGCATGCTTGACTTTTTTAATTATCTTTTTTCTCCTTTTCTTAAAGATGATACTTGTTGATGCCACTGTTATCATCCTCCTAGCAGAAGATAGTCCTACTGAGAAAATGAGCACTTTGATCATTCAGTCTTTGAACTTTAACCTTTGACTGGAAGTGACCTATAGGCAATGAAGACTACTTCCTTTTACTGCATTTTTACTCGTGTGCATTCTGGGCGCATGTTGATCGCTGGTTCAGTCCAGGCAACTGACATGCTTTTATTAGTCATACAGTATTAATGCAGGTGTCAGGAAATGTCAAATATAATTCCATTTTTTATTTTTATTTTTTTAAGCTTTTGGAAAAGTTCCAGGTCCTCATGTATTGTGCAATAACAATGACTTCCTTGGCGGTTTTGGGACGTTCATTGCCGGCAATGGACGTTGTAAAAGGAAAAATTTTCATTAACTCCTGCCACCCAATGATTAATGCATGATAGGGCCTATGAAATGAACTTATCAGTTTGAGTGGGATTATAAATAAAGTGAGGGATTTCAACATTACTTTGAAAGTCACCCCAACTGTTTATATTTGGATTCTATGCACTGTGAACCTAAGGTTAACAGCATGAATTAACATGCGTCTTTAAAGGACTGTAATGAAAGATCATTGCGTATTTATTGAATTGTTTATATCTGCTGTCAAGTTGTTTTGACATGGACAGTTTTCAAGTAATACTGGCAGAGAGGTACAATATGTTATCCCTATGGTGAAAATAAATTCATTTGTTGTATATAGTTCCTTAATCTCTGAAGTAAAGATATGAGTAATATAGGGTTTGAATGGTTTAATCAAGGCTTTATTTTGGAAGTAAGAAGAATGGCAGTGATGATTAAACTGCTGCAGTCCCTCATTTGGGCTTGTTATTTGTACATTAATGATTTTTTCCAAGTAGATTATACTCTGTTACTTCCTGCTAGCCATCAGCATGAGCCCTACTGCCTAAACACTATTTCGTTTATTTATGTTTGGAAAATCCATAAACATTTTTGTTTGCAATTTTATTTCTTTTGTTATGTTTTAAGTCAAGTTTGAATGTTATAATACTTTAATTGAAAAACTTTTGTCAAGTTTTTTCTTGTAAATTTTCTTTATTTGTAAGTATCATCTTGTCCTTCAATCCTGTACCCTAAAATAAGAAATACATTTTTGACAGAGGCTTAATGTTTTAACAAAAGAGTGTGGACATTTTTATTTTAAAATTTAGGCAGAAGTACACTATAGAATGGTATGTTTGCTTATTTGTCTCACACAACCATACTTTTTTTTCTGGAGGGATTTGTTTTGTTTTGCTTTGTTTTATTTAAGAGTTTGCTTACAGCTAGATAAAAATTTTCTATAAAAAAAAAATGCTGAAAGGTCCAATTCTCAGTACCATGTAAGTTAATACTGCAACTCGGTTCTCTTTTTAAAAGGCGATTAATGTATTTTATAAATTACCTTTTCACATATGCAAAGTCTGTTTCTACTACAATGTTATTTTTTACTAATGCCTGTTGTTGCACTCTTTTTGACATATCCTACAGTGAATATATGAAGCAATTTGGGCTTAAAAGTAAAAGCCAGTTGGCTAAAAGGTTTGAAATATGTACCCCAGTAAAACCATCCAATCAGTAATTGGCAGAGAATATTTTAAAAATTGTTTTTAATCTCTGTATAGATGACATTTTGTAGCTTTGTACATGTTGTTAATTAAGGACATATAATTTTACACTCAAAGTATAACTGCTGAACTCAGGGGTGGGTAGACTTCAAAAATATGTCTGCTGTAGAAATAACTTGAAAAAAATGTTAAACTGTGGCCAGCCACCAAATTGTGGACACTGTTTATACTGCTAGTTAGCAGCTACCACTGTTTAAAATCAAAAGCATTTTGTTCTATCTTGACTAGACATACATGGGTTCTCGTCTCTCTCAGTCTTATTAGTTGGCCAATTTAACCAAGACAGAAAATGTTTTTTGGAGTGCTTTAAACTACTTATAGTTTTTAACTGCTTTTTAATATGAAAACTGCAGCTATAAATTATGTATTTTTCATATTTTACATAACTGCTCTAAACTACTGATTGACTTGATCATTTTCTGGGATGGGAGTGGGGCATCTCTCCCCATACTGCTGGTCCTGTTACTAAAATCCTTTTATAAAGAAATGACCTGTGCCATTTATTCACCAAAGGAAATAATATACCAGGTCAAAGATTAACAATGCTATAGTATAGATTAATAGATCATATATAGCCTCAATGAGTTTTTTAATGCGAATAATAGTATTTTAACATACCTCTCTCTACATAGAGATACCATACAATAAATTAAGATGACGCAGAGGAAAGTAAAGGAAAACCAAATAATTTTGGTACATTTTATGGTTAAAGGAGAAGAAAATGGGATGAAATATCCTAAAATATAGAAGCACCAACCATTCAGAATTTGCAATCAGATAACACCTTATGTGTTACTTCCTTGAACTTAGGAGTCATTGAAAATGCCTGTGCACTTAGATTTAATTAAGTTAATTTTAAATGTAAGTTACATTATTAAAAGACATAAGATGTTTACCTGAGTCATTGCTCTAGTGAGGGCAGTTAATGGCTTTGTAATAATAAAAATTAGACTATTTCTCTGTAGCATGTTGTTGAATGACAACCAGAGTAACAAGAAAGTGTACATAGGAACATGCTACTTCCCTCTTCCCTGCAGTCCCTCCATGGGTCCCTGTCTGCCGCATAGGCCTACAGAATTATACCTTCGTATTTAGACAATATGTATTCTTTTCTTTTTTATTTATTTATTTATTTATTTTAAGGCCATTCTTCTGGTTTGCCAAATTCTGTACAAGCAGTGATACATTCAGTTCCTTATTTTGCATGCTTATTAGATCATGAACTTGCTGCCCTTTCAAAAAAAAAAATTATGTCAAGTAGTAATTAATGCCATAGATTTTAAAGAGAGAAATGGTTTTCAGTTTTTTAAGGTAAATTTTTAAAAATAAATTTTATGGCTGTTAAGATCTTAAGGAATTTAATATTCATCTCTGAAGGGACTTACTTGTAGTGTACAAATTCCTCCTTTTTAGGTAGCAGGGAAATGAGGCTTTTTTAAATCCCCACAAGAAAATGGTAAAAATAGCTTTTATATACAGTTCATCTGGAGAAAGATCTTAATTCTTATTGTTTTGACTAGGTATATAAATTAAATTTTTGGTATAACGTAACTAGGATAGTTAATTATTTTTCCCTTCTGAAATTTTAACTATTTGCAAAAATATATGTCATTAGATTCCCATGGTGGATAATAACTTCTTCAGATTCTAAAACAGATATCTAGTGACTGCTTGATTGTTCCCAGATTGCATCAAGTGAATTGACAAATAATGTAAATGAGTAATGATACGAAAATGGTATGTAACCACATATTACTTGTTTTTGGTAATCAAGTCTTATTTTTTTAAAAGCCTATTGTTTTTGAGAATTGAGATATTTAAAACTTGTTAAAGCTTCTTCCTAAAAATAGAAGAGAAGAGGAGGTACTGTGTGTTTAAAAAAATTTTTTTTTAAATAAAGAATTCAGTGTCACTAGTTCTAAGCCTTTATGGTTACTTTGCTGCTTATATTTCTTGATCTCACTTTTATTTAGTTTTTTTGTACGTATTTTAGCTAAATAGTTAAGATTTCTAATTGTGTATATAAGTTGATTTTCAAAAAGATCTGAGGAGTCATTGCTGTCAGAATCAGCTACAGCACTGTTCTGTTACACTAATGCCTTTGCTGGATTAAGATCTGTGAGGAAGGTGTCTTTTAATCTGTGCCAACTGGCCCTAATCTTCTTTGCAGTCTTTTGTTTGTTTTTGTTTTTTTCTCTCCTTTATTTTTCTTCCTTCCTGTCTCCTCACAGATACCCAGTGTATCAATCTTCTGACTTACGAGTTTTTCTCCCATATTCCCTTTCTTCCCCTTTCCCATCCATTTCTCTTTCTTGAGTTTAGGGAATCCAGAGAAGGATTATTAAAATTATGTCAGAAAAAATTTTTAAAAAAAAGACTCCATCCTACAAATAAAGAATTTCTGATACCTAATTTAGTCCATCAGTAAATGGCTAAATTTGTTGAATAATTGACTACTTGATAAATAAGCTGTTGTTAGCTGTAATTTAGTTCTTAAAATACTGATATTGAGAGAATTTTGTTTACTTTTAGGCCTTTTGTTACTTCTGTGACTCTCCCATGCCTAATTATTGCCCAAATGAATTCAATTACTTGTTTTGGTGAAAGTGGAGGGTTTTTTTTTTTTTTCCATTTAAGTTTCTAAGCTAGTTTGAGATTTGGAACTATTTTTTTTAAATAAAATTTGTGAGAGACTTTTGCTTTCTCAGCATAAATTGTGCATTAATTTAAAGTCAGGCTGATATGCATCATTATCAGTAGAGGCCCATGAAATCTAGACATGTACTTCAGACTTAGATCTCTGTCTTCAAGTTGAAGTTCTGCTTTTGACTGTGGTCCTGCTAATTGAGGTGTTTATTGTGATTTTAATTTTCAGGTGTTAGTATTAGGACTTATAATTGGGGATGAATCTCCAACATTATTACATGAGAATCTTTTTTTATGAAAAATTTTCCGTTACTACAACAGTGTAATATCTGAAAGCCATTTTGAATATGTGGAAGAAAAGTCTGAATAGAAGCCAATGTATCTTTCATATACTTAGAGAACTAGAATTTTGCAAGTGGAGTGCAGTCGACTGGGGAAAGGAGACACTGTTCTTGTTCTATTTCTTGGCACATACACTGTCAGGGTTTTGAAAAAAGTTTGCCCCTCAAAGGCAAAAAGGCATGGTTTCAAAGCTCACCGGCTTTGGCTTGTTAGGTGTGACTTCACCTGTCCGATTTCCTGGTACAGCAGATAATTGAGAAATTCTGCCTCTCTAATTTAAAAACCTGATGACAAATAAGGAATTTGATAGATTGTGTCAGAATGCAAGCCTCTTCATAGTTAACTACAGGTTGTTTACATAATACATAATACAATTTAGTTGTCAGTCTCAAGGTAAAATAATTATTTGAATAGATAATTAGGTCAGTTATCTAGTAGCCAAGAATTAGATGCATGTTGAAGTCGCAATGGATTTGTTATTTTTAGTTGGTACCATTTTTCTCTCAATATTCAGAAATACAGATTGTGCATTTTATTAATAGGAATGGAAGCTCATGCTTGAAGATTTGCTTGAAGATTTGCATAGGGTGGATGTATATATTTTATAAAATCAAGTTGTAAAATGTGTAAAGCTACTGCTTTTTAAATAGTATATAAATGTTGACAGATAAATCTATATTATATATTTTTAAATACATGTATCAAACTTTTGTTAGTTGAATATGAATTACATTGTGTGCTCTATGGAATTCAGCAACTTTTAATAATAAAGCAGTTGTCATTGATTTTTTTTCCTGTAGACTTGAATACTAAGTTGGATAGATATTAAACCTTTTTGTAGTTTATATTGTAAAAATTTATATATCTTTACAGAAGGCTGTGATCTTTAAAGGATTATGGAAATAGTAACATGTCCATTTCCAAAATGAGTGCAACAGAATGAAGATAGTCACTAAAGCCATTCGTTTATTTGAAGATCATCTTTGCTTAGCAGTGCAGCCTAGTGCATTTTAGTAGTTTTTCATACTTTAATTAATTAAGTCCTGTTTAAAAGACTGGGTGTTTTCAGAAAAGATGGAAACTGAGACCTGGGTGCTTGCTTAGAGTTACTGTGAGTCTGGTGTTGCTGAACTTCAAGTTGCACGATGAATAAGGACATCCTGTAAAGAATTTCCAGGCGCTTTCCTGAGTATGCAAACAGATCAACTAACTTACTTGAATGAGTATGACTCCTCAAGTGATGAGAAGAGAAGGAAATAAGCAGAAGAGGGGCCTTTCCCACATCCCAGCTGTTCCCAGCAGGAAGGGGTTCAGCGTGCTCTGCTGGCGTTCTAGGCTCTCTCCCAGGGAGTCTCCCTCCCCGGGAGCGCCTGACCGCTCCACTAGCCGCTTCTGCAGCCCCAAACTACTAGGTTGGTAGCTGGTTAGGTAAATGCAAGATCCACCTTTCTTTGTACTTTGATGGCACTCCCTCCCTTTATTATAATCCTTAAAATAATTTCTGCCTCTCACGGAAGGTATGACTTTTCTCCACTAGCTCAAGCTACTAGGGAGAAGTGTTTTGTTGAAATCCTCTCTATATTCCTTAGTACTTTTCACACTAACGTGGCACATAGCAAAATCAAACATGAACTGATTTGAAGGGTCAAATAAGGAAAGTTGAAATAAGAAAGTAAGGTGGAAAATACTTTCTCATACATGTACGTGATCTTCAGGGAACTAATGCGGGTGGGTGTATATTATCAGGTAAGACCCTAGTGTGAATGGCTATATCCTGCAGAAAAGGTGTCCAACTTAGCATTAAAAATTTCTTATCTCCACTCTCACCCCCCCCAAAAGCCTATTTCTCTCTTTCATACTTTCTGTTATAATTAACAGCATATTCCTATCTAACCTCATTACCCAAGTGAAGACTCTTAACTCTGCTCACGAGTCCTCACTGACATTTTTCATCAAGTTCTGTAGAGCCCATCTTTGAAACATCTCTGACGTTTCTTCCTCTTCTCCAGCCCTCTTGCCGTTGGCCTTTTCACTGCCTGGTCCTGATGGACCCCTGCTGCTCTTCAGCCCTCTGCACACCTCGTCCCATACGTAGCAGCCAGACAAGACTCCCTGTGCTTTGCTAATGTTCTTCTCTGTTCCTCGAATGTTTGTTACCTGCTTTTCTCCCCAAAAGGTGCAGTTCAGATGTAGTTACAAGTTTATCATCTTTGCCCTTCCCTCTTTACCCCGTCCCAGTCTTCTATCCTGAGCTCTTCACTCTGGGACAGTCTCAGTTGTGTTTGTGTACACAGCAGTGGCACACAGCACCTATCACAGAAGCTCTTAGTAAGTGTTAGTTGAATTAACCTGATTGTACTTGTATCTTTATCCTAGCTTTTTCAAAGAACCTTACTCAGGCACTAGCAAACCCAACCACCATCTGTGTGAAACGTTATAGCAGAACACCCTATCCTTCCCATCCCAGAGAGTTTGACAGAATTACTTTTAAGTAAATCATTAGTCATTCTTAATTGGTTTTGCTTTCTTTTATATAAAAGGGTGTTTCTCATATCCTTGCCTTTTCTTTGAGGTAAATTGTCTTGAATATATTCACAAATTAAAAATGTAATTGTTTAAAACTAAATACATCTGAGGAGCCCTGAGATCATAAAGATAAACCTAACGCTCATTAAGGTTAAAACCGGGCATTTAAGCAGATACTTAGTGATGACCTCTGCTGTACCAACAAGGATGGCAGATAAGCGACAGCATGTATCTTCAAAGGGCCTATGTAATAAGGGAGCTATGAAGTAGAGAAATGATACAGCATACAAAGTGATGAACCTGAAAGGGTTCCGATAAGTGGCAGTTTCTGATAATCGGGGGAACAAGTTGTTTGCAAATAGTATTGCTATGCCTTGAGAAATACAAACTTTGTGGATGGGTTCTAGGCAAGTACAAAGGTCGCGAGTCCAAAAGCCCGAGGACAGGATGACGTGGCTGGTTCAGAGTGAGCCGGTGGGGAAGCAGGAGCCAAAGGCCAAATGATGTAGGGCTTTGTGAGTCAGGGCAGGATTGAAATTGATCTTTCATAGTTTCCACTGAATGGAGAGATGAGCCTAGCACTGAGCTCCTGTTGTCCTCAGGGCATCTATCAGTTGGGAGGGAATTATGAAACTGAGCCACTGTGTGGGCAGTATCGCAGGGAAGGTTGCCCAGAAATCAAAGCCCAGGATATGTCCCAAATGAGTCTGAGCCACTGCGCCAACATCCCACCCATCAAAAGTAACTTAAAACCAGGACCCAGTGGAGCTCCATTCCCAGAGTAAAGGTCACCTGAGGAAACAGCCCTGATTCAGACTTGCACCCTGGAGTGCTTTGGGGAATGCCAAGCTGTGGACCTAGATTAACATGAGATCCCTGACTGGCCATGTTTTCAGGAGATGATCAGAAGCAACTGCAAGTCCTCTCTGAAGAAAGCTTTTCTCTTTTTAGGCCTCAGATGATTCCTCCAAGAGGTTTATTTAAATACAGTGATCAGTACACAAAAGTTATCTGGGAAACATCATGATAATAAACCAGCAGAAACAACAGACCTGGAAAGCATTGGAGGTGTGGGGTGGGGAGTGACACAGTGCTCTGTATGACACACCATATTGGGAGCTTCTGAAGAACAAGAACCTGTCTTGTTCAACTGTATACTCATTCAAATATTGACCGCCTGCTGGATCCCAAGGAACTTATCATCTGGCAGGGAAGACAAACGGGTGATTGTGTACGGT
Organism: Camelus ferus; assembly: GCF_009834535.1. Lineage (NCBI taxonomy): Eukaryota > Metazoa > Chordata > Mammalia > Artiodactyla > Camelidae > Camelus > Camelus ferus. Next base: position 11,469,891 of record NC_045724.1, read on the forward strand.
GGTGTCCTGGGGTAATGGCAGAGTGCCAGGCAAGCATCAAGGCAGGAACCACCAAAGGTGTCTAAGGGAGTCTGGGAAGAATTCCAGGGGAAGAATGAATATTCGCCAGGCAAAGGTGGGAGAGAAAAGGTGAGGGCATCTGAGATAAAGCATGCAGCGAGTGCAAACACCCAGGGTGAGAGAGAACAGTGTTGTAGCATTAAATTTGGATGAAGGAGAGGTGAAAATAGGAAATAGAACTAGAACATGGAAGACGAGGTTTTAGAGTTTTGATTTTATCTTGTGACAGAATCAGATTTGCCCTTCAGAAAAATTACCTTGTCTCTGATGTGGAAAGTGTTTGGAATGGTGACTAAACTGAAGGGAAAAACAAGAGGCTTAATTGTAATCAGACAACGAATGATGATGACTTGAATTTATTATAAAGTATTGGCATAAATATAGACATACATCAGTGGAACAGAAGGGAGAGTCCAAAGGTAGTATCAACTGATTTTCAAAAGAGATGCCAAGGCACTTTCAGGGAAAAAGAGTAATCTATTCATCATGTGGTACTAGGGCACTCGAAGAGCCATTTGCAAAAGAAAAAAAAATCTTGCGTCATATAAAAAAATTACCCAAAATGAATCATAGACCTAAATCAAGAGTAAAAACTGTAAAATTTGTGTAAGAAAATAAAATCTGAGATCTTGAATGTGGCAAAGATTTCTTAACTACCGTACAAATTATTGAAAGCATTTGATAAATTGTTCTTACCAGAATTTAAACCTTGGGCTTTTCAGGACACTTAAACTAAAAAGGTAACACAATATATTTGTGAAATATATGTCTGATAAAGAATTTTTTTAACTCTTAAAATTCAATCACTTTCCAATCAATTTTAAAATGAGAACAGTTTTTGAATTTTTGTTTTTACTTCAGCTGATTCTTAACCAAAGAAAACACAGGGATAGCAAATAAATACATAAAAAGCTGCTCAACGTCATTAGTTATTAGAAGAATACAAATTAAAACCAGGAGACACCACTACACCCACTACACTGACCATACCAAGTTTTGACAAGAATGTGGAGCAATGGGAACTCTCCCACTACTGAACATAGAATTGTGTAAGCATTTTGGAAGACAGTTTGACAGCTTCTTAAAAAGTTGTTAAGCATGCACGTACTACATTAATCGGCATTTTGCTTGGAGTTATTTACCCACGGGAAAAGAGCATATGTTCACACAAAGACGTTTTACACAAATATTTGTAAACTGTCCCAACTGGAAACATCCCAGATGTCCATCAATAAGTGAGTAAGTAGCCAAACTTTGGCATATCTATACAATGGAATACAACAGCAATAAAAAAAGAATAATCTATTGATACATTGATAAAAAACAACACTGATAAATTGCTATTACGCTGAGTGAAACTACCCAGGCAAAAAAAAGTACATACTTACGGCTTTATTTATATAACATTTTGGAAAATGCAAACTTAGTTATAGTGAGAAGGTCAGATAAGTGTCAGTTCAGAGCTCTTTTGGGAGGAACCATGCTTTCCTCGGCTGTCTTGGATATAGAGCATTTAAAATATAACGGAGGAGATCAGCCAAGGTGACAGAGTAGAAAAAGACCGGCACCTACCAGAAAAGATCTTTTACAACTGAAGATATAAAGAAGGAACCATAGCAAGATGGGGAGGAGGGGAGGAATCATGGTGTAGCCATACTCATACCTCCGGGTGGGCGACCAGTAAAAGGGAGAATAATTACAATTGCAGAGCTTCTCCCCAAGGAGTGAGGGGTGTGAGCCCCACACCGGGATCCCCAGCCCCGGGGGTCCTGCAGCAGGAAGACAAGCCCCCAGACATTTGGCTTTGAAGGTCAGCGGGTCTTACTTTCGAGAGTGGAAAGTCTGCAGGAAATAGACTCCGCTCTTAAAGGGGGCAAACAAAACCTTACACACGCGGGGACCCAGGACAGAAGCAGTATTTTGAAAAGAGGCTGGATCAGACCTATCTGCTGATCTTGGAGAATCTCAGGAGGTGACTAGAACTCACCTTGGGGACACAGACACTGACAGCAGCCATTTTTGGGAGCTCATTCTCCCCCATGGACGCCACTGCTGGCAAGCATCATTTTGGAATCCTCCCTCTAGCATATTAGCCTCAGGACCCAGGCCCACCCACTGCCCATCATCAGGTTGGCTTGGGAGTACTGGGATGCTTCAGGCCAAGCAACTAACTGGACAGGGACACAGCCCCTCCCACCAGCAGACAGACTGCCTTAAGACCCCCAGAGCCCACATCCACTCTTGGACGCGTACCTGTCCATCAGAGCGCCCAGGACCTGGCCCCACACGCCAGGGTATAGAAATGTAATAGGTATGTTGGAAACCTTAAAACTCCTAGAGGAAAACATAGGCAGAACACTCTTTGACATAAAAGCAATATTTTTGGATCTGTCTCCTGAGGCAAAGGAAACAAAGCAAAAATAAACAAATGGGACCTAATTAAACTTAGAAGCTATTGCACAGCAAAGGAAACCATTTACAAAGTGAAAAGACAATCTACTGAATGGGAGAAAATATTTACAAATTGTATCACCAATAAGGGGTTAATATCCAAAATGTATAAACAGCTCATGCAAACTCAATATCAAAAAAAAAAACCCTGATTAAAAATGGATGTCTAAAATAAACAAATAAACCTAATTACCTGCCCCCAAAATGGACAGAAGATCTGAGTGGACATTTTTCCAAAGAGGACACACAGATAGCTAAGAGGCACATGAAAAGATGTTCAGCGTTGCTAATCATCAGAGAAAGGCAAATCAAAATCAATGAGATATCACCTCACACCTGTCACAATGGCTATCATCAGAAAGAATACAAATAGCGAATGTTGGCAAGGATGAGGAGGAACGGGAACCCTTGTACGCTGCTGGTGAGGATGTCAATTGGTGCAGCCACTGTGAAAAACGGTATGGAGGGTCTTCAAACAACTAACAGAACTACCATATGGTCCTGCAATTCTGCACCTGGATATATATCCAAAGAAAACAAGAACACTAATTCGAAAAGATACACGCACATCAATGTTCATAGCAGCATTATTTACAATAACCAAGGTATAGAAGCAACAGCTGTGGTCCATCCACAGCATTACTGACTGTTAAATCAATTCAACTCAATCTCTTTCCAGTAAGGTGTGGAATGGAGCCAGAATTCATATTTTAGGCAAATAAATCTCTCCCAGATGATTCTGACGCAGAGCCAGGTTTGAGGATGACTGGTTTAACTCACTTCCAAGTTTCTTAGGTTACAAGCAGTGTTATTTCTCTTTCTATTCCAGGAGGACAGGAGACAAAGTAATTCTCAGCTGTAACTCAGCATCAGGAGTGTAAATGCTTGTCCTGGAGAATAACACAGCAAGGGAACAACAGCAGATTGTACAAACTTTAATTCTCTTGCAGAAAGAGAGGAAACTAAACTGCTAACTAAAAAGAGGAAATATGATTCCTATTAAGAATAAATATGCAATTTTAGTTGAGAGAATTTTTTGAAATCAGTGGCAAATCTCCTCAGTCATGAAAAAGAAGTTTCAGATGAGAGGTTTTTTTTCTTCTTTTTAATTGAGGCACCGGAGATTGAACCTAGGACCTCATGCGTGCCAAGCATGCACTCTACCACTGAGCTATAACCCCATCCCCTCTAGAGTATTTTTAATGTTCATAAACATCCTTTTCATTTCTTCACATTTCAAGCTGGACCTGGGCTTTGTATTAGGATTATTTTGTTTGCAAGTATAACTAGCTTAAGGAAAAATGAACTTGTTGGTTTATAAAGCCAGGGAGTCATAGGTGGTAGTGGCTTCAGAAAAGCTGGAGGCAGGGCTCAAAGTTAGGGCTCTGTCTCCCTCTCCCAGCTCTGATTGGCTTTATTCTACAAATTCTCTCCAAATGTGAGCAAGAGGGTCACTGACAGCTGTACCTTCCCAGCCCAGCAGCTCCAAGAAAACTAGCGTCTTCCCCTACTAGTGTTTGTAAATCCATCTCAGAGCAGAATCTGCTTGGTCTTTTCGGATCTCATGTCTGCAGCACCCCCTCAGTCATCACTGAGGCTGGAGGATGGGGAACTTCAGCAGGCGTGGGTCTCATGGCCCCTGTGGCCATGAATTTACAGCCCCATCAGAACCACCTGAAATTGGGGATGGTTTTCCCAACACAATAAAAATGAGATTGGGGAGTTTTAATGGGCAGAGAACTTAACAATGTTCACTACAGGATTATTTATATTGACCAAATGGCAGATAATAGACCAGAATTTGTGTGTACACTTATCTAAAATACTCCAACCTGTGAGGTTAGCTTAGGGAAAGGGAAAAAAAAAAAAAAAGAAATATCTTACCATATGGTCCAGCAATCACTCTCCTTGGTATTTAAGCAAATAAGTTGAAAACTCACATCCACACAAAAACCTACACTTGAATGCTTAGAGAAGATTTATTCATAATTGCCAACACTTGGAAGCAACCAAGATGTCCTTCAATAGGTAAATGGACAAAGTGTGGTACACCCATACAGTGGAAATATTATTCTGTGTTAAAAAGAAATGAGATACCAAACTATGAAAAGACATCAAGAACACTAAATGCATATTGCTAAGTAAAAGACACCAATCTGAAAAGGCTGCATACTGTACGAGTCCGACTATATGACATTCTAGAAAAGAAAAAACTATGGAGACTGTAAAAGGATCAGTAGTTGCCTGGGGTTAGGGTGGGGAGGGATGGAAAGATGGAGCACAGAGGATTTTTAGGGCAGTGATGTACTGTGTATGATACCATAATGATGGGTCCATGTCATTAAACATTTGTCCAAATTCATAAAATTTACACCTAGAGTGAACCTTAAACTTTGGACTTTATGATTTTTTTTTCCATTTTATTGAGATAAAATTGACATACAGCCCTTATAAGTTTAAGGTGTCCAGCTCAATGACTTGACTTACATATATTGTGAAATGATTGCCCCAGTAAGTTTAGTTAACAGGTACCATTTCATATGCTGCAAAAGAAAAAATAATTTTTTTCCCTTGTGATCAGAACTTTTAGCTTCTACTCTCTTAGCAACTTTGAAATATACCACAGGGCACTATTTCCCATAGCCGTCATGTTGTATATTACATCCCCAGTACTTAGTTTTCTTATAACTGGAAGTTTGTAGCTTTTGACCACCTTCATCCAATTCCCCTCACCCTGAAACTGTGGACTTTAAATAATGATAATGTATCAATACTGGCTCATTGTATATCAAATGTACCACACTAATGCAGGATGCTAACAATAGGGAAAATGGTGAGAGGGGAGAAAGGAGCGGATGGGAACCCTGTGTACTTTCTCCTGAACTCTTCTGTCCACTTAAAACTGCTCTAAAAAAAAGAAAGGCTGCCAAAAATAACAAAATAACAAAAAACAGTGCTATTAACTCTAAAATCCTTCAAAGTGTCCTAAAGTAAAAACTTCCCAGGCAATAGCTGAGTGGTGGGCTCTGGAGTCAGGCTGCCTGGGTTCAGAACTTGGCACTTTACGGCTGTATGTGACTTCAGCCAAGTTACTTAACCTCTGCACCTGGGTTTTTTGTTTCCAAATACTTAGAAGGGGTAGTAACTACTCCATGGCATTGTTCTAAGACAAAGCACATTAAAGTGCTTATAGTAAATTGTCTATAAATATCTCATTATTAATTAAACTTGCTCCTTCCTCAATTAAAATGCATTAAAGATTTCTCTCATATGACATCACTTATATGTGGAATCTAAAAAAATGATACAAATGAACTTATTTGCAAAAAAAAAAAAGAACTTATTTGCAAAACAGAAATAGACTCACAGACATAAACAAATTTATGATTACCAAAGGGAAAGAGAGGAGAGGGGAAGAGGGGGAGGGATAAATCAGGAGTTTGGGATTAGCAGATAAAAATTACTATATATAAAATAGATAAACAAGGTCCTCCTGTATAGCACAGGAAACTACATTCAATATCTTGTAATAACCTATATTGAAAAAGAATATATATGTATAATTGAATCAGTATGCTGTTACAACAGAAGCTAACACAACATTGTAAATCAACTGTACTTCAATTTAAGAAAGATTTCTCATTCAATTTTATAATTTTCTGTTTCAAATGTTAGTGTTTTAGTGTGTTCATTTCCTATGGCTGCTGTAACAAATTATCACAAATTTGGTGGCTTAAAACAACAGAAATTGATTATCTCCCAGTTCTGAAGTCGGAAGTCCAAAATCAAGGTGTCGGCAGGAACATTCTCCCTCTGGAGTCCCCGTGGAGGGCCGCTTCCTTGCCTCTTTCACCTTGTGCTGGCCCCACGTGTTCCTTTGCTTCTGTTTACAGTCTTCTGTGTGTCTGTCCCCAATCTGCCCCCACATTCATACTCAGAATCACGCTTCAGGGCCCACCCTGATTATCCAGGGTAAGTTCCTCCTTTCAAGACCCTTAACTCAGTCACATCTTTCTCTGTACAAGATCATGTTCACCCTTTAGGGATTAGGATGAGGACACGTTTTTCAGCAGCCACCGTCAGTCCATTACGTGTAGTAAACCCGGATGCAACGGCTTTCACCACCTCGTGTAAGAACCCAGCATCCACTTAGGATCGTTTCCCTGAGGAAATGAGATTGATGTTCCATAGGCCAAAACATTTCTACAACCATTTTCTTAGTTTTTTTTTTTTTTTAAGCATTTGAAATGTTTTATTGGTTTTTAAAATTTTTTTAAGAGTGGTAGGCCCTTGCTGAAGATATCAAAGAGGTAATGATGTTTTCATGCACAAACCACACCTGAGGATCGATGCTGTTGTCTGAATCAGCACTGCTGCCCCGTCCCAGTCTCATTTCCAGTCACCAGTTTAGTCCTTTCATTGCCTTTGTTCCTAACCCTCTGAAGCTCACCTTCTTCCTTCCCTCCCCCCGCTTCCCGCTCCCCACCTTCTCAGTGTAAATATCTACATACTGCCTGAACTCACCCTCTGACATACAGGACAAAACACGACCTTACCTACTGTGCTGGAACTTGCTTCCCCTCCCTTCCTCCCTTCCCTTTCCTCTCTGTCTCTTCCTTTCTCGCTCTCTATATTCCTTCCTTTCTTTTCAAGTTCTTTGTCTAGTTGCTTATTGCCCGTCATTGTTTCCCTTTTCCTCCCACTTAGAACATAGTTGGTACTCAGTACAAACTTTTTGAATGAATGAATGAACTAAGGTAAAACTTTCTCCCTTGCTGTCCCTTTCCCCCAGCCCTTTAGCAGAATGAATATGTCCCTATCTTTTCAAATACTTTTCTACCCTTTTGCTATGTAAATATATACAAACAACCTGGGCCCACTTTCTAATGTATAGGACTACATTCTACATACACTGCTGTGGAATTTGCTTCTTTTTTAAAAAAATAAAAAATGGAACATGGACATCCTTCCATGCGATACACACACATATATCTCGTGTTAACCAGCTACATCTCATTCTCTAGCGTGGATTACTATAATTTTTAACCACCCCCCTTTGATGTCCACTTAGTTTGCCTCCTGTTTTTTGCCACTGTAAAATAATTGTAGCCCTGTCTATAAATGAATGTTTCTGCAATGCTCTAATAGAGGACTAGGGGATAATTTTATCGTCCTAGTATGATTGCTATTTTGAAATTTCTGTTCCAGTAGCCTCTTGCCTCTGAAACTATTTTAAGATTTAATAAACAATTTCAAGAATCTGGTTCCACGCAGTCTGCAGAGGTGTGCTTCTCAGCACCGGTCTATGGCCCTGTCAATATGTGAACTATTTATTAACAGCCTCTGAAGAAATGAGTAAAGAAACTGAGAATACACATTTAGACACTTTAATAGCTGTTTGACAGAGTAATGTTTTATATATATATATATATATCTAATAATGAAATCCAATCTAATAATGAAAATTTGGCTTTGTAGTGTGTGTTTGTTTTTTTAATTTCATTTTTCTGGTAATTCATTTTTACTGTATTTTACACAAGCCATTCGTTTCAGACACACTGTTCTAAAGTGCCTGGTAAGTACTCTGTTTCTGGTTGTTTTATTCCTGTCTTCATTTGGGAAGTGAGGATATTTTACAGCTTAATGGCTCCCCTTTTTTAACCTCATTTTCAAGCACAAGCATTTAAATCAATTTTATAAATAAGGAGCTCTTGGCTCATTTAAGTTTTCCCTTGACTTTAGATTTTCTTGATTTCAAGTTAAGCAAGGCCACCTCTGTTTCTGTGCTTCCTTTTCCCAAAACTTTCCTACATCTTAATTCAAGAAAATAGAGTGCAGGCAAAAAAATAGATTCCACTCCATTTCTATCCAAAAGCAGTCATTTTTTTTTTTTTTTTTTGAAGAGATAGCATAATTCACCAACATTGTATTTTCATTCCATTCTTGGACTCGACTGAGGCCTTGAATGGGCTTGAGATATAGTGATTTTTAAAATCTGTTTTTTTAAAGAAATCAAAGTTATATGTATATATATATAGTATCAAATGCCAAATATATTAAAAGACATAAGAAAGAGCAGTTGTTATCAGCTCCATTTTATATGTGCCACTGCAGCTTCCCCGGGGCTACTATTCTCATCTCTCTTAGCTGTGTCTACTGATACTTATCTCATGTTTTAAAAAATTGAGATATAATTCACACACCATAAAATTCACCTTTCTAAAATGTACAGTTCAGTGGTTTTCAGTATGCGGTGTAACCATCACCACCATCTAATTGCAGAACTTTTTCATCACCACAGAAAGAAACCCCACATGTATTAGCAGTCCCTCCATTTCCCCATATTTTAATTGGATTGTTTCTCATTTTGTTGTTGAGTTCAGAGAGCTCTTTATATATTCTGGATAGTAGACCTCTGTCAGATATATGATTTGTAAATATTTTCTCTCATTTTGTATGTTGTCTTTTCATTTCAATTCCTTAGTAGTGTCCTTTGATGCACAAAAATTTTTAATTTTGATGAAGTCCTGTTTAGTTTTTTCTTTTGTTTTTTCTATTTTTGGTGTCTGTCATATTTAAAAAATAGGTGCCTGATCCAAGGACACAGGATTTACACCTATGTTTTTGTCTAAGGGTTTTATAGTTTTAGCTCCTACATTCAGGCCTTTGATCTATGTTGTATTAGTTTTTGTATGTTGTATTAATTTTTGTATGTGGGAGGCAGACTTTCAAATTCTTTTGCATGTGGACATTCAAATGATTCCAATATCATTTGTTGAAGAGATTATTCTTTCCCCACTGAGTGGTCTCGACAGCCTTGTAGAAAATCAATAGGCCATACCTGCATGGATTTATTTCTGACCTCTCAATTTGATTCCATTGAATTACAGATACATATACATCATTATGCCTGTAACGCTATTTGGATACTGTAGCTTTGTAGTGAATTTTCAAATCAGGAAATATGTGTCTTCCTGCTTTGTTTTTTCTCAAGATTGTTTGGCTGTTTAGGGTCTCTTGAATTTCCATATGAATTTTAAGATCAGTTTGTCAATTCCTGTAAAGAAGCCAGCTTGGGTCTTGATAGGGATTATGCTGAATCTGTAGGTTAATTTGGGGAGTATTGCATCTTAACAATATTAAATATTCTAATTCTGAACATGGGATATCTTTATTTCCTTAGTCAAATTTATTCCTAAATAGTTTATTCTTTTTGATGCTGTTTCATGTAAAATGGCTCTCTTACTTTCAATTTCGGACTGCTTAGTGCTGGTATATATAAATGCAACTGATTTTTATGTATTGATCTTGTATTCTGCAACCTTGCTGAACTTGTTTATTAGCTTTAATAGTTTGTGTATTCCATACATTTTCTCATAATACATTTATACCTTATTTTTTGATTTATCAATTTTAGATATTATCCTAATATGGTATATAAGGATTTAAGCAGCTTAACCACTTCCGTGCCCCACTGCTTATCCTCCCTTTATTTTCACCATTGTTTATATAACTATGTGAATATTATTCCCTGACGAGCTAAGTGGTATGTTATGATTTTTTCCCCTTTTTTTTTTGAGACTTGAATTTTTTCCTTTAATTTAAAAAAAATTATTTTTTAGGGAGAGGTAATTAGGTTTATTTATTTATTTTTTAATGGTGGTACTGGGGATTGAACCTAGGACCTCATGCATGCTAAGCATGTACTCTACCACTGAGTTATACCTGCCCCTGATATTTTTCCCTTTCTTAAAGCATTTTTTTATGTTAATAATAATTGCCTCTTTAACATTTTTACTTTTTATGGTCTCAGTGCCTTGGGAAAAAAATTCCTGACATATAATAGGAATTAATAAATATTTGTTAAATTAATGAATGTCATTGCTTAATTTTCAGGGTACCTATCACTAAGTCTTCCCACAATCTTACAGTACAGTTTTCTCCACAGTCAAAAGTATCAGATAATGTATCAGTCAGAACATACTAGGTCCAGCTGTGGTAACAAATTACCCCCAAATTCCAGTGACTTACAAGAGCAAAGCTGTTCTGTTTTTTTCATGATATAAATCTGCCATGCTGTCTCCACTCTGCACTCCATGAAGAGCAGCCTCTTTTTGGAACACAGCTGGTCGGTGGCAGACAGGAGAGGGCGTGTGGCAGTGCTTCAAAGCTTCTACTCAGAGGTCGCTCATCACACTTACTCACAATGTATTGGGACAAGTGGGTCCTTTGGCCAAGCTTGATATCAGTGGGGCAGGGATCTAAAATCTCAGGAAGAAACACTGAAAGGAGGGGCATTATGGGAAAAAGCAAAATATTTGACAGAGGGTAATAGTCTTCCACAGATAATTGATCAGATCTGTTTTCTCTAGGAGTCATGCCACCTAAGCCCTGCGCTCTCCTGTTTTGCTCTGGCTTGCCTGCTCTCAGGGCTCAGGGACTCCCTTTACCAGCATCTTGGGAAATCCACCTTATGCATCACAAATGTTGGATCCCTGTTTACCGGGTCTGGTGTCTTTCTCTTCCTTTCTTTTCTTCTCACGTGCCTTCATTCTCCCAGGAGAAAGAGAAAGCAGGCACAGGAGGTAAATTTTGAGAGCCTTCAGGTTTAAAAATATCTTTACCTTCATACATGACTAAAAGTGTCACTGAGTATGGAATTCTAAATTGGAGATCATTTTTCCTTACAATTTTTTGAAGGTATTTCTTCACCAACATCTGTAGGCTGTTGGGTGGGGGTAGGGCTTGGTGCTAATGACCCAAACAAGGTGTCAGCCTCCAGGAAAGCTCATGCAGATGAACCCTCCTAGAATGTCCACCACCAGCTTTTATGTCCCCCACATGAGCTGCAGCTGACCCCAACCTCCCCGGGAGACCTTCCAAAACCAGCAGGCCGGTCTGGCCCAGGTTCATATGAAGTTTCTGCCTCTGCCCTGGACCTGGCGTGCGTGAGGTTCTGTGTGCGCTTCCCCAGACAGTGAAGTCTCTGTTTCCCCCAGTCCCGTGGGGCTCCTGGAGTTAAGCCCTGCTGGCCTTCAAAACCAGATGTCCTGGAGACTCCTCCTCCCCCCAGTGCCAGAAGCCTGGGCTTGGGAGCCTGACGTGGGCTTGGAGCTCTCCGTCCTGTGGGAGGGCCTCTGTGACTTAATTTTCCTTCAGTTTGTGGTTCGCCCCTCCCCACCAGGGGTATGGGCCCTATTATATCATGAACCCACCCCTCCTACCATCTGCTGTGGTTCCCTCTATGTTTCCAGTTGAAGAAGATCTTTTTTGTTAGGTTCCAGTCTTTTTTTCAATGGTTGTTTAGCAGTCAGTTGTGGTTTTGTTGTAGTCCTGAGGAGAGGCGAGTTCGTGGTCCTCCCACTCTGCCATCTTGACTGGAAATCCCCTTTACTAACGTCTACATTTTAATTTTTTTTTTTTTTGAGGAACCAATGCCATTTTTTTCCTCATTCTTTTCTCTGTGATATATTTCCTCTCTGGAAACAAAAGTTCTGTAAGCTTTTGGATTTTTTTTTTAATCACTGAAGGATTAAATTTCATGACACATGCCTTTAAATATTATTATTATTTTTTTTTCCTGGTCATAAGTTGGTACTTGAAGTCCTCTTTTAATCTGGAAATTCCTGTCCTTCAGCTTGGGGAAATTTTCTTTTACTATTTCTTTGTTAACTTCCACCCCCCTCATCTTCTGTTTCTGGAACTTTCAGTAGTGAGATGTTACATCTCCTTGACTGATTCTCCAAAATTCTCCTCTTTTCCTTTTTAAAAAGCTATTGTCTGCCTCTTTGCTATGTTTTTCATCTGATTCTTTTGTTTTAATGTTTACTTCAGTTATAATTTTTAATTTCTAAGAACCAATTTTTTTCAGATTGTAATTTTTTATAGTAGCCAGTTCTGTTTAAAGGATATAATGTCACCTCTAAACTCCGATTAATGATAATTTTTTTTTAAGTTAGCTTCTGTTGCTTGCATTGTCTCTCTTGCATCTTAGCTCCATTTCTTTTCCTTTTCCTTTTTGGTCATTGTCTCTCAGGTTGTACACTTTCTTCCTCCATCCGGGAGGCACAAACACCTGACTAGGTCCCCGTGCATGGGCAAGGCTCATTGATGTGTAGGATTCCCTGCACACGACGAGGCAGTAAGCCTGATTGTTGTTGCTGTTGTTTGTTGCTGGGTGACTCTAGCAGTATCCATAAACTGTTTCTCTGCAGTCAGCCAGCTTTTCCAGGGAAATCTGTAGTCTCTTGCCTGGGTGTCAGCTTGCCTGTCACATTTCCAGGACCTGGACAAGGCTGTTAATTAGGACAGAACGCTACTGCTGAGGAGATGCAAAGCTCAGTGGCTTAAAGAACAAAGTTCTCTTTTGCGTAACCGTCAAGGTTGGGGAAATGGGCTGCTCATCCCACTTGGTCTTTCAGGGGCCCACTTCCCTTAACTTAGGTACGTCCCTAGGGCACTGGTTCTCGAAAAACTGTTCCTGGACCAACAGCATCAGCATCTCCTAGAATGTTGTTAGAAATGCACATTTTCAGGCCTAACTTACACCAACCAAATCAGAGCCTTCAAGGGTGGGGCTTAGTGCTTTCATAAACTCTCAGGTGATTTCGGTCCTTGTCAAAGTTTAAGAGCCACTGGCCTGGGTCATTGTCCTTCTCTTTGCAGTTGAAACGAGGTCTCAGACTAATTCCTGTTCCAACCCCAAGGAAAGGGGAAAAGCCAGAGCAGTGCCGGTGCAGGAAGTGTTTACATTCCTCGGGTGAGAGTTGCGTCATCCTAGAGAGAGGAAAGGGTGTGGTACCTGCTTCCAGCACAGTTCTCTTTCACCAAAGCCCCTGCCACCAACCTGCTACCTTTTTGCCTGCGCTGGGTCTGGTATTCCCTGGATCAGCTTCCCAGACAGTAAGCCTCCCATCTCCTTGGAGGGCTGAACAAAAGAGTTGCTGTGCTGTTTGCTGGAGGGGCAGAAACTCATTTAATGGCTCTTTATACAGAGTTTTCAGTCAGTTCTTATGTTGTAAGCCCAACGCCTTATCCCCTCTAAGCACTATCTGGTTCTTCGTTTCTGGGCTGTGCTTGGATTCTTCTCGTTAAATCAGCTCATTTTTTCACACGTAGGTTCTGCTTCCTCTACTCATTACACTAGCCATCACTTCTCCATCCACTGTACACATTCTCAATTTTTAAAAATATTTTTTGTTTTCTACTATTTCTTCTATTTATCTTCATGAGCTTATGCCTTTTAAAGTCTTTGAATTCATTATAATAGGATGTTGGAGGGACACGAGATAAATGTGTTTAATCTGCCATTTTTAACCAGAAGTACCAATCTGCAAAAATGGTTTCCATGCACCATTCATATAGGGGGGTGGGGGGAGGAGGTTTATTATGGAAGTGTAGAAAGAGAATGTTGCCTGCCATTTCAGTAAACAAGGAATGTTGCCCGCCTTCAAGCCATTAGCCACTGCAGCCGCCACCCCCCCCCCCCAATAGTGTATCCTGAGGGGAATTCAGGATGAAGAACGGATATTGGCCCTAGTTAGTTAAGATGCGGATCTAAGGAATAATTTCAATGAGCCCAGACTCTTGTATCTTCCCATACACAGAAAAGCACTGAAATCATTAACTTGAAATGTCTGGGGTTTTTTTGATTAGCAGTAAGTGTTTGAGGTTCAATTACATGGGGTTTTTTGTTTGTTTGTTTTCAGCAAAAACTCCTATATATCCTGGCTCCTCCCTTAGCTGAGCAGTTCCTCAGAGCTTTCTGAGAGGCTGCCTCCAGGGCTATAGTTCTGAGCGAGGTCCTCAAATAAAACTTAACTCACAACTTTTAGGTTTTTCTTCAGTTGACAGAAAAGTAGAGTTTCTCTGAGAAAAGGGAAAGGGAAACTTTCCGAGTACACAGAGATGGTTAAGGGCACAATGGAGAATTAATTGCATCATTTCAAGTTCAGAGTAGCAAAATTCATTGAAATATGACTTTGAAAAAGACTGAATACTGAACTTATGCTACCTTTTATTTTCCTTCCTTAAGTAAGGCTGGCAAAGTTTTCTATAAAGAGCCAGATAGTAAATATGTTCAATTTTGGGGGTTCTTAGAGTATCAATTGCAACTATTCAACTCTGCAGTTGCATAAAAGCAGCCATAGACAATTTGTGAAGAAAGGGCGTGGCTGTATTTTTAAAAAACTTTTTTCACAAAAACAGACAACAAACCGTTTTAGACCCACAGGCTGTAGTTTGTCAATCTGCTTTTTTTTTTTTTTTTTTGTCAACCTGCTTTAAAACATTGAAACCTATCTTTTTAGCCATTGTGCCATCCAGTAGTCCTTTCAAGATGACATTTTAGATCTTAGAATTAAGAAAACAGAGTACTAGAGAATGGAGGAAAAGGCCTGTAAAAATATGATCAGTTGGTGGATGTTTGTCATCATACCTTTGGCCAAACCCATAGAAAGTACGACATTAAAAAAAAGAAAAAGACTAAAGTAGGACAATAAACAGTGAAACCTAAGGTAAACTACAGACTCTGGGTGATAAAGATGTGGCCGTGTAGGTTCGTTGGTTGTCACACAAGTAACCATTTGTGCAGGATGTTGATCACGGGGAAGGCAGTGCATGTCTGGGGCAGGGCATATATGGGAAATCTCTGTACCTTCCACTCAGTTTTGCTGTGGACCTAAAACTGCTCTAAAAAATAAAGTTTATTTAAAGGAATGATCAGCTGATGATTAAAGATACAGGGGGATATTAGTATAGTGACCTTTCTGATTTTACCAGAAGCCTTCGATTCCTAGCCGGGAAATGGTGCCTTCAGCTCCATCTACAGGCAGTCCCTCTACTTGCTCTTCACCTGTGCCTTACTGTTTCCCCAAATGTGCTCCATGGATGTGCTCCCTGACAGAAAGTTCCTGTGGTCAAATGAGTTTGGGAAACAGAGCCTAACTTATCCCTCATCGGACACTCCATCTGTATTGGCAGAGGGCAGGCTCTGAGAAGTCCTGCCGTAAAGAAACTTCTTTACCTTTGTTGAACTCACAGCTTCTTAGACATAGTTAATTAAAGAATCCATTCCTCATATAACGTCTATTAATGTCTGTTGAAATGACTCCATGGAATTACAGTACACGGTATTCTAGACCAGTCCTATTTATGGTCTGGAATTTGGTCAAAAGATTCCAAACTTGATATTGTTAATCCTGTTTTCGACGGGTTCTGGCTTTGTAGTCTGAATTTAGGGGATCCAAGGATAATTCTGACAGCATCCACTGAGCCTGCTGCTAAAAGAAGGGCTGGAAAAACTGACCTGATAGGATCTAGTGATGAGGGTTTTAATTCCTTTTGTGGTATAAGGAGGAGGCAGACACTTACTGGCTGGATGGAAGTGGAAAAATGGCACTAGCTTGGGCGTGGGATGGGAGGGGTCAGGTCACTTTTGACCTAAGGGTATTAAATAAGCTGCCAGCTGGCTTAAGGCAGTTGACTGAACCCGCAGCCTGGAGACAAGAGTGCTTACTGCTTCGCTGCCCGTTCACAAAGCCCTAGCTGAGGGGCTGGCAGGGATGGAAATCCAGTGCATCTTCTGCTCACTTCTGTCTTCCTGGCTCAAAGGTAACATCTACTCAGTAACACCTGTGCGTATGGGTCTGCATCTACCCAGGAGGGTACCTTTTAAAAATTCCCATAAAGGTACTTATAACATGATAAATATATATTTGGTCTTTGACCCTAGTTTCTGACACAGAACTCCTAAAATCCTTGTGATTTCCTGAATCATAGGGAGATAGGAAGATCTTTTGTTGTAATATTTAGTCTTGACACGAGAGCCTCCAAGATCCTTAGACTCTCCTAAGTGATGAATGTGTCCTTTTTTGTAACTTAATGAGATTTCTAGTAGCTGGGGACCCTAGATGACTTCAGGATGGGGGCGTGGTCACTAGAAAAACCAAGTCTTGGCTACAGGATTAGAGCTTTCAGCCTCTAACGCCCACTGCTCTCACCCCTTCTCCCGCCACCTCCCTGTGGGGGAGGGTACAATCAGGAAGCTACTGCAAGCAGAGGGGACAGTGCGACAAAAATCTCATCTTGTGGATCATTATCAGCAGCTTCTTGAAAAACCTTTACTAAAATGTGTTGTGAGAGTCATTTAGGGGGGGAGTCTTTGGTTTTTGAACTCTGCAGATGGAAGAGCCTGTTTGGGTTCACGTAGGGCCCACGGCTCACTGCGGAACCATCACAGATGACTCTATTTGGTCCAGACACAAAGCAGGTTGTTCCTGAGGGAACAGCCAGCCTCATGGACTGCATACTGGCCACTGTAAAATCTGTTTGACCCGAGAAGGAAGGCTGCCCCGCTCCATCTGTAAATGCAGGTGGAACACTCCAGGGGGAGCAGCTGATGTGCTTCATAAGCAAACCTGCGGGGCAGGCTTTGAGATAACCCGGGTATTCACCTGCTGACTGCACCCATTACCTGAGTCTTGGTAAATGTCGGGGTTAAGCGGGCCCCTTTCACATGGGCGCACCCTATAACCTTATGTTGCACAAGTGAACACCAGTCTGGAATTTGCTGTCTTAGCTTCCCCTCATGGGTCTTTACAGATGCTTATAAAAACATTAGGTTAATTAACATGAGAATGGGGAGAAGTAGAGGGAAGAGTCAAGGGACCGGTCTTAGGAGGATGAAAAATTTTAAATTGTTATTAAGGAATAAGGTGGAGGCGGGGACAGCCCTTAGGGGAAGATATCCTGAGAGGTGAGGATGCAGATGGGTGCAGCCCTGGGCAAAGAGGCCAGCAGTACTGGACAGAAATTGTCTCTCCGGTCTTAAGAAATGGGGGATGTGTGCGTGTATGTGTGTGTGTGTGTTGGAGGACAGCTGGTAGGATGGAGAGAACATACCAGGAACTTGGACTGACGGGGCAGACAAGTCCACTGGCCCCACACAGCAGCCGGGGTACGGGGTGGCACCAATTTCTTAACACACTGACAAGCCTCACTGTCACTGGCAGGTGTAAAAGAGGAAATCAGTCTTTTTCCTCTACCTTCCTAAGTTCTCGACTGGGACCCCTGGGACAAAAGACAGATTGACAAGGGAAAAGCATGCACTTTTATTTGATGCAGTCTTGACGTGCCTTGGAAGCCTTCATAAGGAAATGAAGACCTGAAGAAACGATGAAACCCGCGTGCATTTATGCCAGGTTTGATGGAGAGAGGGGAAAAGGCGGGTTGGGACAGAGGTTATGAGGTGAGTCGAGAAAACCGGCTGAAACTTAGCAAGGCCTGTTCATGCGGATTCCTCTCCGTGTCCTTTCATCTTGGGAGATAAGGATGCTCCTCTCCTCTGGGTACAGGGAGGGCATGTCACACATGAGGGTTTTATGACCTGTTTCAGGGGAAGGTCAGAAAGTCCTTCCTGTACAAGCTGTTTCTCAAATTCCTTCAGCTTAAAATCTTCACTATGCCAAGGTGCCACATTTTGGGGTAGCCAACATGCTCATACACAGGCGAGTATGTTGAATGAGCAAATGAACAGATGGCTTGCACCTGCCCCGGGGGGATGAGCGCTCCCGATACTGCCAGTCGGCCTGACCTTGTCTGGCTGCCCTCTGCTGGCCCCTCCCCAGATCACGGCTCACCTCCTCGCTGGCAGCGTGGCCCAACTGCACGTGTCCCAGAAACACAGCGTGACTAAATGTTACACCTGCATGTCACTCCTGGGCCTCTCCTTCAGCCTCCAACCTACCCCTTCCTCTCTTCTGCTGCTGCAACTGCTAACTGCCTGACTGGCCAAAGCCTCCCCCTTGGCCTGGGGAGGAGACTGGACTAGAATAGTGTATTAATCCCTCTTGAACCTGGTTTTTGTGATCTCCATCACTCAGGTGTACAGCTGTCTTGGGTAGGTAAGAGAGGTGTTTTATTCCTGCAGACCTGGGTGTCTGTGGAAGGAAATCTTCAATGTCACTTTTTTTGGTTTGGTTCTGTTTTAAACACAACAGTGATAGGATGAAAAGACAATGTGATATGTTTCAGTGAATAGGTGGAGTTTTAATTTATTTTTATTTATTTTTTTTTAATGGAGGTACTGGGGATTGAACCCAGGACCTTCTGCATGCTAAACATGGGCTCTCCCACTGAGCTATTTCCTTCCCCCACAGACGTGTGCTATTTTAAATGTGACCCTAAAATTCTCTGACTTGCCTCCCATGGAGAGATGGAGTCAGGTCTCATCCCTCGAGTCTGGGCGCTGTGACTGCTTGACCAATAGGATATGGTAGAATTCACAGCACATCTGTGCCAGCTTCTGCGCCCAGGCCTTACAAAACTGGAGTCTTTGACTCCCTGTGTTTGGAACCCAGCCACCATGCTTTGAGGAAGCCAAGCAGCTCCTCAGGCCACAGGTGTTCTGGCTGATAGCCCCAGATGAGGTCCCAGCTGACAGCCAGCACCAACCACAGGTGTCAGTGTGCCCTTCTGTGATTCGGGCTCCCAGCCCGTGAGCTGCCCTCGCTGATACTGCGTGGAGCAGGGACAGGCTA
This sequence comes from Camelus ferus, assembly GCF_009834535.1. NCBI lineage: Eukaryota > Metazoa > Chordata > Mammalia > Artiodactyla > Camelidae > Camelus > Camelus ferus. The sequence goes on from NC_045724.1 coordinate 11,488,940, forward strand.
CTGAGCTTTGCCCAAACTGCATGAACTAAATAAATGGCTGTTGTTTTGAGCCACTGCCTTTGGGGGTGGCTTATTACACTGCGATATATTACTAATTCTGAGTACCATCAACAATTACCAAGGAGGTGACAGAATGAGAAGGTGTAAATAGCTGGGATGTTCAGTTTTTTTTTTTTTTTCTTCCTTTATCAATGGGAAGGGAGAAAGAATAATGAAATCTTTTGAAAAGAGTGGGGGACAATAAGGAAAGATGAAAAAGCTGATTGCTAAATGATGCCTTTCAAAATAGTCACAATTAAACAGTGTTTGAACAAGTCACTGAATCTATTTAAGAAGCAACATGTGCCACCTCCAAGCCCCCTGTGTTCAGAGATGTTACATATTTATTTCCATTTCAAGGAAATTTAAATAATTATAAACAAGACATAAAGAAAATTATCAGAAATTTAGGGTAACAATGGTAGAATAAAGTCAAATTATAAATTCTCTCTCTGGAATTTTCCCCCTACACTACCAAACAGTGTTCTGGTTCTCTGGACACCAACTAAATGAGAAAAAAAAATAGTCCTTCACCACTCATACCAACGTGTCTAATATCAGGTGTATGAACTGTCCTGTGTCTGGTATTTTTGCCGTGAGCATCTCTGTTGCAAACATTTTTATGGCATAACTATTTGGCCATAAGGCAGTTTTGCCATAAAAGATAAAATCATGAAAAATAAAAAGGGACATCAAAAAGCACATAAACATGAAACATGAGAAATGAATAGCAAAATTAAAAAGACTTTATTGCAAAATACAAATAGTTGAATACATTTAAGATGTGTGTAGATTTATGGCAATATTGCACAAATAATTGATTTTATTTTGTAGATTGTATCTGAGTACTTGTCTTCCAAGTGTTTTGTTCATAGTATGTTATAGTTATTTTTGTTTTGCTTCTTAATTTGTCTCCTTGTTTAGCATCACACTTTTTATTGTTGCCAAAATTCTTCCTTCATTAAGACAGGTATCGGGGGAGGATATAGCTCAGTGGTACAGTACGTGCTTAGCGAGCACAAGGTCCTGGGTTCTATCCCCAGCACCTCCATTAAAAAAAAAAAAACAACAGTAAATAAATAAACCTAATCACCTCCCCCACCCCCCAAAAAACAGCCAAATAAAGAAGAAAAAAAGAAATTTATTTCTCTTAAAAAAAAAAAAGTGGTATCAGTTTCCAAATCCTAGGATGCATATTTGTTACTGAGCTTTGTATTGTATTGTGAAAATCTTCTGTTGTGTGTTCTTGGCATATTGCCACATGCCCATTGATAGATGTTCCAAAGTTCTGTGAGAACTGTGGGTTCAGCTTTGCCCCTTTGAGGCCCTTGGCCTCTTTCTTCTCCAACGCAGTAAGTTTCAAAATAAGAAATTAACTCTTGGGGCAAATCAATGTCATCTGTCAGCTTAATAAAGCCATCAATAACATCACTAACTGGAAGAAATGATAACACTTAATGCGTTTAATTTTCGTGTTAAATTTGGCATCTGTTACATAGCACAACTTTTCTCCGATATCAATGATTTTGCAGTAAATGTTTCTTGCCATGTAAGATGAACAGCCAGCTATACTTGTATTCAGGTATACGTTAGAGAAAGCGATGAGACTCGCTTTCTTAAAGTCGATCACTGAGGATTCAGGCTCTAATGTGGGACATAAATTCTATAGGCTATAAAAAAAAAATCTGCTCTAAGTCTTTTCAGATTTCCCTGGAAGTAAAGCGAACAGACGCGGGATGTTGCTATTTGTTATCAATAAATGTCAGGCATGTAACTGGTAGAATATATCAAGACTACGTTTAAATGTTCCAGCACATGCTCAGTCCTTACATTTCACAAATCATCTAAGCCAGATTTTGTACTTCCAGTAAGTTTTCTTATCACCATAGTTTCTATCAAGTTGATATATGATTGTTATCATCAACTACTCATCACTGTGTAGACCATTATGAGGCCTAAGATTTATGTAATATAAAAATAGGAACGCTGCATCAGTGGAGAAATGACACCAAACCAGTTGAAACCAAACTGTCAACCAGTTATTTTATCTCTCATAGCAGAATTGCCTGACAGCCAATTAGTTATGCAGCCAAAATGTTTGCGGAGAAAATGCTGGCAGCAAAGATGTTTATGGTGAAAGTACCTAGAACCAGATTTCCCATACCAAGTGATCTGACACTAACAGCTTGGGGTTAATGCAGACACCACAGATTAAGAGCTCAGTCTCATAAGACAGCCCCACTCCCTCTCACTTCGGATGTCATTGCAAGTCCAGCTTGTCACCTCTGCATCTGACTGGCTGGCTATAAATCTAGGGTTCCCATGACCCTTTACTCAGGTTTAATAATTTGCTAGAAAGGCCCACAAAACTCAGGAAAAATTTACTTATTAGATTACAGGTTTATTATAAAAGGATCAACTCAGGTATAGGCAAATTAAGAAGATTTCTAGGACAAGTTATGGAGAAGGGATATGGAACTTCCAGTTTCCATGCCCTGTTCAGGCATGCCACCCTCCCAGCACCTCGATATATTCAGCAACCTGGAAGCTCTCTCCTTCAGCCAAGATTTGTTTGTTTGCTTGTTTATGTATTTATTTATTCAATGGAGTTTGCCAAGCTATGAAAAATATAAAAGAGGCAGCTAGTAATTCACAACAGTCTTCAAAAGCATTAATTATTAGTTTTTTAAGCTAATTTAGATACAATGGCTCTTTCTCTAATGCTGTCTTTACCAAATTTATCATGCAATATTACATAGGCATGACTGATTAAATCTTTGGCCATTGGTGACCTCTAGCCCCTCTCCCCTCCCTGGAGGTTAAGGGGTAGAGCTAAAAATTCCAACCCTCTAATCACTAGGTTGGTTCCCCTGGCAACCAGAACCCCCCTCCTTAGGGGCTTTCTAAAAATCATCTTATTTACATAAACTCAGGTGTGGTTGAAAGGGGCTTATTATGAATAACAAAAGACACTCCTTTCACCTTAATACTCTGAAGCTCTCTAACGAGCTGGAAACAAAAAACAAATACAACAAATGATGCTCTTTTCACTCTTATCCTTCAGAAAATTACAAAGGTTTTTAGGAGCTCTGTAACAGGAACCCTGGATAAATATAAAAATAAATATTTCTTATTATATCACAATATCACACTCTTCCATTCCTAAAAACTAATAAAATTAGTGAAACAAAACTTAGTGAAAAAAATAATTTAAATTTTCCCAGAAGCTCTAATGGGCAAAGCTAAGCTAACAGAAGATCTGGAGAGAGCTTCCCAGATTAGACATGAGCAAAATGAAAATAAATTAATTTAAAATTAATCATTACAGTAACTAATAATAATAATAGTAATAATAATAATAATAGAATTGCATTAAAAAGACAGAGGAAGAACCCAAACTAGAAGAAAAAACACCCATGGGACAGAAGAATACTTTATATGAATGCTTTGTACTATAGACAAATACAGTATACATTCAATGAAAGAACCCAATTTGCAGATGATAAAACATAGATTAAGATGAAAAAGCAGAATTGTAAAGCTATCTCATCTTGCATTTTAGCTAAGTAAGATTGAAAATGAGACTTAATGCCATTACAAATATGACAAATAAATTAGAATAAAAATATTAGAATATAGGTGAATCAGATTTTTGGCACAGTGGAAAGTGTAGATATACTTAAGAAAAACAACTGAGATTTTTAGAGAGAAGATGATATATATGAAGGAAAAAGCAAAGTCAGTACAAGTATAATTGGTTCCATATTATTTTTATTTAAAAATATTTGTTGAACAATATATTTGATAAGACTTAACAGAACCTCTGTATATTTTATTAAATAAAATTGTTTCCTTACTCTTAACGATTATATTTGTAATGTAATTTTTATATTGCTTTTTAGTACAGTGTTTAGGCAGCTGATACTCTAATAACTATTTTGACATCATTGTTATGGGAGAAAAATTGAGTTCCAAGTAACTGATTAATTAGTGAACAGGCAAATGCATTGGAAATTTCCAGAACCATATTCTAACGGAGGTAAAGGATTGGAAAGGGTTTTTTTCACGCATGTATCTATTCATTCATTTCTCTGTAAGTTCCATGAGGACAAAGATTTTGCAAATTTTTTTCATTGCTATATTTCCCTGGGCCATGAATAGTACTTGGTATATTGTAGGTACTCAGTAAATGTCACATTCACAAATCCATTCATTCAGCCAGCATTTATTGATCACCACAGGCACTGTGCTAGGTGCTGGAGAAGCAGAGATGGGGGAAGTCATTGTTCTTGTCTTCGAGGAGCTGAAGGTATATTGGAAGAAAAAAATACTGCATAATGATAAAAATATGTTCAGAAAAAATATATAAAAGAGACTAACTTATATGGTGGGATGCTGGGGGACTTAATGAATTTTACAGGAAAAGAGGTGTCAAGAAAAGGACGTTAAATATAAGAAAAGAGAAGACATAACTGGAAAAGAAATTGTTTTGTGATTCTAGAATCTGTCCTGTTCAAATCACTCAAACCTGACCATGATGAATTTGAAAGCATTATCCTTTTCCGATGGTTGAATATTCAACTGCAATGGTGCCTGGTAAAGACGCATTCATGAATCAGTTGCTTTGTTTTAATCAGCTGCCAACAGGACCATCCCTCTTTAAATATCTCTTCTTTTCAACTCCTATACAAGCATTTCGTTTTCAAGTGAAATTCCAAGAAGATCATAGATTTATGTGTGGATTTCCATGTCACTCAGGTGACTCCAGGTACTGATGCAATCTACATGCCTTGAGCAATGGAAAGTGCTGACCCAAGCTTAAAAACAATTTTCTCTCTGATAATTATGGCTTCCAAACATTCATTCCGTTTGGGGTTCCCATGTAACATGCCCATGCCCTCCTAGTTAGTAAGTGGATAACCAAAGATTTAAAATCAGTTACAAGAAAAAGTTAGAGCGAAGATAAAGTTTTCAATTAGCTTTAACCACCTGAATCAGAGGGAATGAATGAATTTCTGACCACTTCAGACTCCTTTCTAAAAGCATAAACTCATCCATTTATTCCAAAAGCATTTACTTCCACCCACTGGCTTTTGGACGCTGCGACTACACAGATGAATGAGATACAGAGCCTGGCCTTAAACAATGTACTGTTGGGCATTTGGAGTCAGGCTCATAAACAACCTAAGATACCTGCTATGCTATACCTGCCCAGAAGAAGGGCGCTGGCCTGCTCAGAGGAGTTAGAGAATGCTCTCAAGGAGGTGATTTTGGAATGATCTGAAGAATGATTTGCTCATCAGGTGAGAGGAGGGATGGACCACAGGGAGAGGGAGTAGCCTATGGGAAGGCACAAAGGTGGGATGCTTGTTCCTTGGTACTGACGGTGTGAAGGGCAGGCACTCCTTCAAAGCGTTCGACCAGTATTTGAATGCTGGGCCTGAGCAGCTAGAAGTCATTATCCAAGGACAAGTGCAGATTTAGGGAGGATGCACCATGTTAAATTTGAGGGAATTGGCAGAGGTGAAACGGAGGGAAGGAGCACAGGAAAGAGCTCTAGGAGGAAAATGTAGCAATAGCTAATATCTTACCACGGGGCTGAAATACTATCACGTTTAAATACATATTATCACATGTTATCTCCTGTCGAACAAAAGAATAAACTGACTCATTGGCTAAGTAACATGCCCATGGTCTTCTAGTTAGTAAGGGGATAACCAGGCTTGGCTATCTAATTTGAATGCCCTTACTTTAAGAACCACGACGCTATACTGTCTTCCCAGCTGTTTTAGGTGACGCCTGAAATCCCAGGTCTGGTAGACATTTCTCAGGCACAGAACTGATACTGGGAAGGAACCCTGGGAATAATAATGCAAATGGTAAGTTTGTGAAAACAGTAATAAGTCTATTTCTAGACTTACTTATTGCCAAATTATTTATGGTGCCATTTACTAAATGGAGTGTTGTATTTCACTGGGCTTAACTGGGTTGAAGTTACCCGGACATCAGTAACCCACATCAAAACCAGGACGATCAAGAAGTAATTCGAGTTTCTGGCACTCTTGCCTCAACAATCTAGGATCTAGGGCACTGTTGTAAGATGGTCTTCCTTTTTGGTTCGAAGGATTTCTTTCTTACGTGACCAAAGACGATTTTTTTGGTCGAAGAGGATGTTTGGCCACGCTGCGGATATTGGAGAGCAGGTGATTACTGATCACTAGTGTTTTCTGGGCGAGACAGTTGCGCTAACCCCCTCCCCTTCTCCCCCGCCCCCCTCCTCCTCCCAGTCTGGAAAGGTGCAGGATCCGCTAAACCGTGCATCACACAGCGGCGGCCGGAGCAGACGCGGGATGGTCGCACGTCCCCAGCAGAGCAGAGGGGGGCAACGAGAGAGCCTGGGGAAGGTACGGGCGGGGAATCCAGGCGCTACCCGCCGCCAGGAAAAAGCAGAGGGTCATTTGGGCGGGGAAGGCAGTTGCCGAGTGCAGGTTTGGAAGAGGCTGCCCCAGGCCCACCTTCTGCAGCCGAGAGGGCGGGGAGCCGGGCCGGGGACTAGAGGACTGCGGACCCGGCGCAGTTCCTGGGCACTCGCTCGTCCTCCTTCCAAGGCCCCGGGGATCGGCTGTCGCCCGGGGGCCCGGCCTGCCGGCGCCAGCACCGCAGCGCCCGCGGCGCCCGCTGCTGCGGCGGCCTGCCGGCCGCCAGGGGGCGGGAGCGACGCTGCGAACAATGGCCGCGCTCGGCCGCAGGCGGGCGAGAGGAGGAAAGGAGGTAGGGCCGGCGCCGGGCGCGCCGCGCGAGTCCGCGGGGGGCCGGGAGTGCGCGCGCGCGCCGGGAGGGCTGGGGCGCGGGAGCGGCTGCGTCGGCGGGGGCGCGCCGCGCGGGCCCGGGAGGGCGCGGCGGGAGCGCAGGGGAGGCGGGCGGAGGCGGGGGGCGGGGAGCCCGAGGGGTGGAAGCCGGCGGCGGCGGCGGCCGAGCGGGGTCAGTTCTCTGTAGTGTTTGCCAATGTTGGAGCCGTCTGCAAAGTGTCCCTGGCGAGAAGGTAAATACCCTTGTGGGGGGCGTCTGGGAGGCCCCGACTTCCGCTCTGCTGGCGGAGGAGACAGAGGGCGCTGGGGAGCCTTGCAGGTCCGCGGCGCGCGGCGAACCCCGAGAAGAGCGGCCCCTCCGCGGCCTCCCCTCCCCCGCGCCTTCCCTCCCTCCTTGGGCTCTCTCGGGGCGGGAGGGGGAAGGGAGGAGGATGGAGGTGGGCAAGGGAGCCGGGGAGGAGGCAAATGAATTGGGGAGGGGGGGCGTCTGTGGAGGGGGTGGGACGGCACAGGTGTCCGGAGGGGAAGAGCCCCGAGGAGGGCAAGGAGGCCAGCACTAAAGGACTGCGGGGTGGGGGTGGGGGGAGCAGGGACCCAGGAAGGTGGGGTCTTCGGGGCCGGGGTGGAAACGCCGGAAGAGGGGACGGCGGGTGATGCGGCGGTGCGGGAGAGGGAGGCCAAGGGCCGGGGGAGGGTCCCTGCAGAGGGGAGGGGAGAGAAGAGGGGAAGGGAGGGGACATGGAGGGAGGCCTGTCCTTGGAGGGTCTGCGGGAAATGGGCCTGGGGGCGCTGGAGAAGCGGCGGGGCGGGGGCGCGCCGGGGGGTGGTGGTGGCTATTTCTGTATAATGGGCAAGTGATAAAGACGTAACATGCCGAAATGGGGAAGGTAGGTGGGGCCGAGGGGACAAAATATATCCTATGACAGGCAAGTTCTCTCGTGGCTCCTACGAACTACTACCGTGAGGGCTCGGCTTAAAGGGGTAGTTGGCAGTGACCTTGCCGAGGTGAAGGGAGTTGGACGAAGAGACAAAGATCAGTTACGGAATCCACTGGGTGAGGGCAGAGCCTCCAGTCCCTCCGGGAGCGAGCCGGGGACTGTGTGGATTGTGTTCAGGGGGGTGTTCTACAGAGGCTGTAATAGAGGAGACGCTAAGCTGGGATTCTTCTGGAGGGGGGCGGGGATAATGGCCTCGGGGTTCTGGAAGTCCCTGGAAATATGTGCAGAATTTTGCATTTGTGGATAATTTTCTTTGGAAAGGGGCTATACTTGGCAGGAGGCACCATCTCCCTTTCCCAAAAGGTTTAGAACTATTTGGGTAGAGAAAGACCATTCATTCAATTAGGGGAATGTACTAAGGGATTTTAAAGCTTGTGTTTCTTGCAGAAAGGATAGAGGTGATCTTTTAAAGCTATTTCACTGTTAGCTGAAAACCTAATGTTTGACTTCACAATTTTGGTGAACTTTTTCTGAGCATTACTTCTCTTCTGATGCATTTTTATGCTTTAAGAAAGAATAATGAACATTTGAAATCAAAGTTGTAACGGGCAGGCGGGATAATAGTACCCTTGCAGAAAAGATTGTAGCATTGTTCCTGGAGGATGTTTCCTCTTCGTCCTTGCTTGCTTAAGATGATTCACATATACTGTTGTGAATTGAACTGCAGTAGAAAAAAAATCTTGTTTAATAAAACCATCAAAACCAAGACATTCTGCATTTTGATTGTTTTCTCATATGGCAGATTTTTCATTTTTCAGTTTGTCTATATTTTACTGCAAACCAGAGGTAATACATACCACTTGAATTGTAGATTTATTGCATTTTGCAGCAGGCTTGTATTAAATTTGTGAAGGGCTTACGTCAAACAATGTGGTGTCTGTGGATTTTTATTCCTTTAACTCAAGCGACTATTGCCACATTCCATTACATGGCAGTGTAGTTTGAAATTTATTCCTAAGTGATCATTAGTTGGTAGGATATGGTGCAGATTTCCTCACACATCACTAAATTTTTCCTTGAAAACCTGTGTTTTGTATTTCTAAAAGTGTTGCTGTATAATCCAAGTATGTACTGTTAGCGTCAGAGAGACGGCCATGTAATTTTTAAGTTTTAGTTTTTTATTTGGAAATAATTTCAAGTTTACAGAAAAGTGTCAAGAATAAGACTAATACAAAGAATACTCTCGTAACTTTAACTTAGAGTCACCTGTTGCCATTTTACCGGTTTATCATTTGATCTCTCAGTTACACACACATAATTTCTCCTGGTCCATTTGACGGTAAGTTACATATATCATGGCTCTTTACTCCTAAATACTTCAGCATGGAAAACCATATAAATTTCAAATTTTAGCTTACTTGGCTTGCCTGGAATGAAATTCTAGGAAAGAGTAGCTTGGTCTGGTTTTCAGCAAAGAATAAGAATATTAAAAAAAAAAAAATCTGAGGCGGTCATCATAGTTATTAGTATATAAACAATGCAGAAATGAGGCTCAGTGGTTATCCTGAGATTGGGTCAGTTTCTGGGAGACACAGTGGCCAGTATTTTGTTTTGTTTTGTTTTTTAGTTAACCTCCTGTTCTTTTATTCTTCTATTATTCTGTCTCCTTTTTTTTTGTACACTTCGAGCACTGGCTATCTGATCATTTATGTGTACAAATCATAATAAAGAAAAGGGAAAAGTCTGGATGTTGCAAAATTGAATTGTCTTAATATTAGACTAAATAGTAGGAGACATGCAGTGTAATCAAATCATATATAGATATACTTGTGCCTGTTTTAGATACTCAAGGAAATATTAAATGAGTGTCTAGAATCCATAATAATTATAATTTGTATTTGTGTATCATTGATTTTGAATAAATCCTTGAAGTTCTATGTGGGATCCTTGTCATTATGTTGTTCTAAATGTCAAGAGCCCTTTGTTAGAGGAAAAATTTTAAGGCATTGAGTCTTTATTTATGATTTAACATGTAACAGAAAGAAAGGGGCTTTGAACCAGACAAAACTGGGTTTTAATCTTAGCATTGTGACTAGGGGGAAAGTAACCGAACTTATAGATAAATGAGAATAACACCTACATCTCAAAAGTGATGAGGATTAAATCAGCTAATATAAAAATGGCAAAATATGACACCTGGTGTAGAAAACTGGTTATCTGATAAATGTTACTTTCCCTTTTTTTCTGGACTGGTAGTATGTGGGGTTTTTCAGTGGAATGGTTCATGGAGTGAGACTTCTATATTCTTAGAATCTTTCATGGCTCTTAGGAGCTATTTTTTTTATACTAAATTACTTTGTTTTTCTTATATAAAAATAGTTTTTTGGGGGTACCTACTTTTAAAAAGAAATGAAAAACTTTTTTAAAAGACTTTTTAAGGACCCCATGAATTTTTTGCAGTAAAAAGCTTTGAGTTGATATTTAGTTTTGTAGTAGTTTGGAGTCTAAGAATGGAGATAGTAAATGTTTTTGCTTTTCATATTATCAGACAAGACATTTAAGTGAGGATTGCCTGTCAGTGGTGGAATGGGAGCTGACATAAAATTTATAGGTATTTTAATTTAATAATGCCATTTTAGAAAGCAGGATTTAACTGATGAGGATTTTATAGATTTAATTTTGCACAGCTTTCAGTTAATCAGATGAGCAAAATGTAATTCATAATAAAAGCAGCAAATTAATATCAGCCATACATTTCAGATCCATGTGGGACCTTCATGAATGTCAAGTCTTGTCCAGTGCCTTCTCTCCATAAACCGCCCCGCCTGTTTTTATTTAGTAGCTTGGAATCTGGAACTGCATGTCCTAATGTGCCTGACTGGATATCACTGTAGGGCATTTTTGGGACATGTGAATAGGTTTCTCTAAAAGTACTTGGCTGTAATTGGAATGAATTGTAGCTGGACACTTTTTGACAGAAGAGGGAGAGGTGGATTTTCTGAAACCATAGGCAGTATACAATGCTCTGCATTTTATTGCTATGACTTTAATCAGGTTGTTTTAAATATAAGACATTAGGCCTGGTGTGTCTTCAAGAAGAAATGATGTGTTAAAGAGATGTGCCACTGTGGGCGTTCCAAGTTTCCCTTGGTATAGTTGTGAGTTATAATTTTCATATTGATATAAATCTAATATAACTTGTTTGTGAGTAAGAACAAGTTCAGAATGTCATCCAGTTACCTCATAGAGTGTTGTTACAGACATAGTAGTTTCATGTGTTAATTTATACAGATCTTTATTTTATAATTGTGAAGGAAAGGCTTACGGAATATTTAAAATTGTATGGTCAATTTTAGGGGAATAGGAGCTTTCATTTTAGTTTCTTCATAAAACTACCTTTTGTATTTCAGAAGATTAGAACTTAAAAAAATGTACCCCTGTATCTGTGTCTTCTTCTCAGAATCAGCCACCAGTGTTGCCAAACTCTAATACTGAAGAAACACATACAGATCTATAGATAAGATTTGTAACTTTTAGAGGCTTACCTGAAATAAAAACAAAGTGGGATTTCTCAAAATGCTGAACATTTACTGGATTGTGCTAAATTCTAGAAAGTAAGGAATACTAAATCACGGAGATGCTTTTAGTGGTTTATTTACATTTTCACATCCAAATGAATTGATTTCAATTAAAAAATTGTTTGGGTTTGTATCTTTAGTTCTAGGCAGTGTATTTAGTGTATTTTAATACCATTTGACTAATGCTACATGTTTTAATAATTTCATCTTTTGAATAAAATGTTAGTGTTTAAATTTCATAATTTACCACTTTCAAAGTCTAGTATTACTCATTTGCTCATGTTGAACAGGAGGTTGATTTTTTTTTTTTTTTTGGCTTATGTGAATGTATTAAATTAATACCTAAAGCACCATAGGATTATAGAATTTTAGAGTTGAGTGGAACTATCTTATTTGTTGTCACATAACAAATTACCCCAGAAATGAAGAGCTTAAAACAACAAAACGTTTATTTTCTCAGCTTCTGTGGGTTCGAAGTCTGGGTGCAGCTTATCTGGGTGCTGTGGCTCAGGGTCTTCTAGGAGGTTAAGGGTAAGCTGTCTTTGGGGCTGTAGTCTCATCTGAAAGTTCACCTGGGGGAAGAGCTGCTTCTGAGCTCAGTCACGTGACTCGGCAGGATTCAGTTCCTTGGGGATCATTGGACCGAAGGCCTCAGTTCTTTGCCATGTAGGTCTGTCCACCGGGCAGCTCACAGCGTGGCAGCCAGCTTCCCTCAGAGCAAACAAGTGAGAGAACAAGTGCAGGTGACACCCAGGAGGAAATGATGATTTCTTATTTTAACTTTTTTTTTAATGGAGGTACTCGGATTGAACCCAGGTCCTCGTGCATGCTAAACATGTGCTCTACCACTGAGCTATATCCTCTCGCACAATGATGATCCTTTTTATAACCCAGTCTTGGAAATGCTAGCTCATTATTTCTGCTGTATCCTATTTGTTAGAGGCTGTCTGCCACAAGGACTCACATTCTTTTTAAAGATCTGGAAAAAAAAAAAAGGAAAAAAGCAAAAAAAACCCCCCAAACCCCAAAGATATTCAAAGTAATTTACCAATGCTCAAAAGGTAATCTGAATAGCTTGGACTAAAACTCGAATTCACTGGTGTTCATGCCTTGTGCTATTTCTACAGCATGTGATTCTTTTGGGGAATACAAAAAATCGATACAGATGCTGAGGGCAGTATTGTAAGGAATGTATTGAAAACTTTCAGAGTCATTTCAGATTGACCATAGTTTGTCATCTTGAAAAAATGGTAGCCAAATGTGTATATATATATGTATACATATGTGTGTGTATATATATATATATATATATATATATATATATATGTGTGTGTGTGTGTGTGTGTGTATACACACACACACACACACTCACACATATGGTATCTGTGTGTAGAAATGTATCAGGGATCGTTGCTTCCAAGGGGAAGTTCAATATTAACATTTTATAGCATAAACATTTCTACACAACTGACTGGATTTAGTTCTTTTGCTGTTTATCAATACTGTGTTGTTGCTTTTTGGATAATTTTTGAGGGGGGGACTGTACATAATTTATTTTTTATGTAAATTCTTCCCATTACAAAATCTCATGCTTGCTTGATCGATTGATAAATTTGGGTTTTCCTACCCTCCTTTGATACCTAGTTTTAAACTAAGTGTGGAAAAGTTTTGCTACATGAAAAGAAATACACCAATGGTGAGGAGGTCAGACCCAGAAGGAAACAAATCCAGATATAACAATGGAATATGTCAGAATGGCAATTTTCTTTTTGAAAATTTTCTGTAGAATTATAATATGTATACTGTTTTTATAATGATGATAATAAAACCACAAATGGGAAAAATACAGCTAGGTGATCTATGTACTCTTTTCCATTCTCCCTAGGAGAATATGTGTGTGTTATATCTTTAGGCTTAATTTATCTTATAGAGGACGAGAGCAGAGCTGTTTAAAGCCTTACTGAAATAACAGAAGTATATGTTAAATATTAATATACATTATAATTAATATTAATTAAATATTAGTGTATATATTAATGCAATATATTAAATATGTGAAACTTTTAGATTGTTTAACCAGCTTCACTTTTGCTGAAGGTATCTTAGAACTCTAGAACCAGAGGGGACTTCGTTCAGCCTGGATCTGCACTGTCTAGTATGGTGGTCATCAACCACATGTGGTTATTTGAGTTTAAATAACATTAAAGAAAATTTAAAATCTACTTTCTCAGTTGTTTTAAGCACACATTTCAAGTGCTCAGTAGCCACAGGTGGCTAGTGGCTGTCAGATTGGACAGCAAAGATAGAGAGCATGTTTATCATCTTAGGAAGCTCTGTGCTGGTGTAGATGTCCATTTTCTATTTGATTTTGGTCATGGGCATGTGTTTAAAGTGCTGATCACTGAGATCACCAACTAAGTTGAACTTTATTTCTTCATTTTCATTTTCTAGTTTTTGGAGCCGTGAGGGATACAGCAGTTTGGTCACTATTGTTTTAACATGCTTCAGATAAATCAGGTGAGTTTGTGTTAAGGCATGCCACACTTACATGGTGCTTGGGCCATCCGTCATGGATTTTAACTCAGCTTTTCTATAACCATAACCTGACTACCACTTGACAGAGCAATTACATACTATATATTCATCATAGAAAGACCGCAGGGCAGGTTGAGTAAGCGTTATAGTGATAGTCCTGAAAGTTGATAACTTTTGAGCGTACAGAGCAGGAGGTCTGTTCTTTTTGATGTCACATCCCTCCAGGACTTGTTGATGTGCTCAGAATGCTTACAGTCATGATCTGACTTCGGCAGGTGGCAGTTCTGCAGACTGAAAGTGTTTCTAGTGACAAATCTTTTGAAGTAGCTGTATCAGTGTGTTAAAAAAAGATTCTTTTTTCTAGGGCACTGGAAAAGGCTAGAAGGAGGTGCTCTGCTAAATAAACTGTAGCATTTAATGCCCTAGACTCACTGAAAGAAATACTTTCTCTTAGGTCTTGGCATTTCTCCAATGACTTCATACCTTTAATCTTATCCTTTCTGAACAAGAAGGGCATTGTATCATAACTGTAATGTTAGAAAATACTTTGTTTCATTTCACATGTGCAAATCAAGAGAGAAGTAATGAGATTGCAAGAAGTAATTAATTTTTTGTGATTTGAAGAAATAATGACCACCACACCCACCCCTCGCCCATCCATCTCACCTTGCCTAAGAGATCTCCAGTTCCTCTGTGTCACATACCATCTCGAAGCCACTGACTTCTAAGTTTATACCTAGTCTGGGCTTCTTTTCTGAGCTCCAGACTCAAGTAGCAGTTACCAACTTGATCTCTTAACGTCACAGGATCTCAAACTTAATGTGTGCCCAGGAAACAATTTAAATGCTTCAGTCAAACTAGACTCTTTCAGGTCTTAGAATGAGCAGGTTCGTTCCAGCTGCAGGGTCTTTGCACAGACTACCTCTCCCTGGACCTCTCCTCCCTTCCTCTGTGCTTGGCTCCCTGGACTCCCAGGTGTAGGAGTTGCTCTCATAGCACCCTGCCCTTTTATTTAGTGACATCCTGGCATTTGAAGTTCTGTTCAACTGTGTAAATATTTTACATCTGTCTTCCTTGTTAGATGTGCTTCGCGAAGGCAGTCACTTTGCTTGTTTACTCCTGTATCCCCAGGTCCTAGAATAGTTCTTGTTATATATGGTTTTCATGTGTTTGCTGAACAAGTAGATGAATGATGCCAGGGTTGTCACTAAAGCAAGGAGATCTCTGTTTTTGTTGACAATAACCATGTGATTGCATTGTTAGTTTTGGTATCATATGATGTTGCTTTACACAAATGCCACTAGTGTAAAATCTCTCCCTTATACAAAGTTGTTCTTCAGTTTTCTCCTTGGACTAGACAGTTTTCTTGTGCAGCAGATATTGCTTCCATCAAAGATGTTACTAACACAGGATAAAAGGAATCATACTGTGCTTGGTGCTTCCTGTGCCTTCACGGCTGCTGTCAGGTCCCACTGGCTGCGTTGATGCAGCTTGATGAGTCATGACGTTCAAACTGTGCTGTAGTTCCCCCTAAGTGACTGTGCAGACACCTGCCCTTAATTATACGGGTGCAATTAGAATAATTTGTTTCCTATTCTACCATAGACAGATGGAAGTGATCATTCATTTTATGCCAGTCAACATCATTGAAAATTACGGTTTATAAGTCAGTCCTAATGAGGATTTGCTGACTGTGCTACTGGTCACGTTGAACCAGGCATTGAAAACAACTCCTGGGTGACGTTCTGCATGGCCATAGGCAGTTCCCTGGGCTTTGGCTGGCATTGTCCACAGTCTCTGGAGATACGCATGCTTTGCTCATACAGATATGTATTCCTTGACTCACTTCAGGACCCTCACTTGTTATTGACTAAGTTTTATCCCCCAAAATGTTCAAGTCTGAGGGGGAAAGTTAAGCTAATTTGGAATAGTGGAAGTTGTGGAGATGACCTTCTCTTCATCCAGACCTTAAGTCACATTGAATTCTTAAACTTATGAGTGGCTTTTATGTTTTATTATTTTCATGGTGGCTGCTCTCCCATTAGAGAGAGGGCTCTCAGGATAAATGTGGAAAGGCATGAAAAGGCGATTGAAGCTGACACTGATCTTGACATATTTGAGATTTTTACTGTGTGATTTTTAACACCGCCTGTAGGATTAGTGCTAAATTTTTATTTGGGAGGTCTTTTGTTTTCTTAAAATGTCTGCATAGTACTAGCAGATTCTCCCAGATATGTTCCTAGAACTAATTAAAGACTAGGCTATTGAACACTAAGTTACTTATATTTTATTTGATATTAATTCTGCTGACATTATTATTATTAGGGAACATGGGGATGTTCCATGTTCTGTTATGATAATGGCACTTCCACCTTTAAATTGTGCACCTCATTTTTACTTTTGCCTTTTAAGAATGTGTGTTGTTATCCGTGTGCAACTCATGTAGAAAAATTAGGTGGTATAGATAAGTAAAAGGGAAAAAATCGCAAGTAATTCCACTATTCTTTTACAGAAATAATCACTGCTAACATTTTGGGGTGTATACTTCTAGATTTTTTTCTATACAGGTATGTTTTTATGTGAATATATGTTATTTAAAAAAACTGGGATTATGTAATACAGAATATTCTGAAGTGACTTAATAATAATCCATAGTTTGGAAGCACTAAAATTTATTTAATCAAATACTTATTGTTGGACAGATTTCCTATCATAGTGCCACAGTGAGTATTTTTTTTTTTTTTGCATATATCTGTGTTCCTTTGTCCATTATTTTCTTGCAATTAATTATTAGAAATGGAAATACTAGTCAAAGGGGTATGCAGATTTTAAAGATATTTGATGCATAAATACCAAAAATACAGAATTTTATCTGTTGAAAGTTTGTTAGAATGTTTTTCCCCGTATTTCCTTGGCAAATTTTCAGTCTTTTTCAATCTGTCTGACAAAAAGTGATGTTTTAATTTTCATTTCTGTGGTTTGCTTATATTTGTTCTTTTGTGTTTTGTCTTTTGTGAATTGCTTGTATGTGTCCCCTAGCATCTTTACCTTTTTATTTGTAAATAAAATTCTTTGGATTTTGAGAAAATTCCTTTGAGAATTTTCTGAGCTACTGTTTATAATCATTACTTTATATTTTTTTCATTCATTATTCAAAAAATAAATGATGATGTCCTGTGTTTCCAGGGCACCATACTAAGTAAGATTTTTGTGTATTTTGGACCTTTCTCCCTGATGATTAATTTATAAGCCCTTGGGGAAAGGAAACCCGTTTTAACATGAAGCTGTAGCAAATATAAATTAAGAAGGCACATGTGCTATGAAATAATATTTTACAATTAGTGACTGAAATAGGGCGAATTTGGGGGGGTTAGTTAGTGATGCAGACTTGACAGGGCAGTGTGTCCTATGGGGTTGGGGAATCTATGTCAGGCCGCATTGGGAGAGCCCAGCAGCAGGGGATTAACAGAGGCCTAAGTAGTCTGGTGGTTCCTTTTAAAGACGTTTGGTAGTAGCTGTCAGGAACATGGAAGCTAAGGGGAAGCTTTAAGGCCTGACTCAAGGGGAATGGGAGAATGAGGAGGACAAACTGAATTTCAGTGCCAGGAGAGTGGAGAACCCTGTAGGGCAAGAGGGAGCCAGGTGTTATAGAGAAAGAATAAAGTTGTATCAAGGTGTACGGTGAAGTGTAAAGCCAGGGTTGATCATCAAGAAACAAAAGGCCTAGCATTTAAGGGATAACGGTACCTGTCTCACAGGTTTGTTGCGAGGAGTCATTGAGATGACAGAGGCCACGTGCTTGGCATTGGCCCTGGTATTCTTGCTACTCTGTTAGTGTTACTGGGACTGGAGGTGTTGCTGTTGCTACTTTGGAGATTGATGAGACAGGAGGGCAGACATTTAGGTTGGTCACTGAAGTAGTTGTTAGTGGAAGTGAAGCACTTGGACATTTTTCAAACCCAGGTGAGCTGCAGGTGCTCTCCTTTTCTTCTGTAGGCACCAGAACTCTAGCCTTTTTTCTTAAAAGCTGCTACTACTTACGTTTACTTGTTTTTTCTCCAAGTCTGGCTTTGGGGTAGGATCTACAATTTGCCTTTCTCACTTGAAGTCATAGGATGCAGGCTACAGTGATAGGATTAAAAATGCAGGAAACATAAGAGAGTTAAAATGTATACAGACACTTTGGCTTTCTGCCATGCTGGCATAACAAGATTTATCCTGTGGGTAGCCAGCTTCCAAGGTGGCTCCCAGTGATCCATGCCCCCTGGTATTTACACCGTTGTGTAATCCTCCCACACATTTGTGTGTGTGGCCAGTAGAGTATGGTAGAGGTGATGGATCATTTCCAAGGATCAGTTTTAAAAGACATTGTGGCTTCTGCATCCTCCTCTCTCTCCCTCTGTGCCACCCCACACTGCTCACTCTGAGAGTAGCTGGCTGCCGTGTTGTGAACAGCCCTATGGAGAGGCCCACATGGTGAGAAATGGAGGCTCCTGCCAACAGCTAACAAGGAACCGAGGCCTTTAGCCAACAGTGTGTGACTGAGCCTTCGTGGAAGCAGATCTCTCAGCCCTTGTCTGGCTTCCAGCCTCAGACTACTGGCCCACTGACATCCTGACTGCGCCCCCGTGAGAAATTCTGAGCTAGAACCACCCAGCCAAGCTGCTCCTTGATTGCTGAACCTCAGAAACTATGAAAAAAATAAATCCTTGTTTTTTCAAAGTCACTAAGTTGGGGGTAATTTGTTATGCAGCACTAATAAACCCTTTCTCCTTAAATAACTTGCGAACATCTAGACATGTGACCAATGGCTTTTAGACATTGGGTGACAGGTGGCACCAGACTGTGGTCCCTGAGACAATGGAAACAAATGAGGTAAGCCGCCCTTCTGTTGCACCAGTTTATAGTAGAGACTAGACTGTTCACAGGCCACAGTGAGAGGAGGAGGAATCAAAACAGATCCCAGTTTTGATGGGACTAGGAAACAAAGATCAGCATTTGGGAAGGCCAAGGTGGTTAGAACTGTAGTGCAGAGCACCAGAGAGAAGGGAACTGTGGGGGAGAGTGGCCACAGAGGATTATCTTCTTGAATATTTTGCTGAGTCTGATCTGTAGATGCATAACAGGACCTATGCAAAGCCAGGGAAAGAACTACTGGAAAGCAGTAAGAAAATTTCTCGGGCTCACAAAGGCTGGGAATAGTTTGTGTCTCTGCTATCTGCAGTGTAGGGACCTGGCAATACATGGGGCATTGCAGTCTCCAGAAGGCCCCAAGTGATCCCAAGTACTTTAACGTGCACCAGAACAAAGTCCAAAAGTATATTGAGGAACAGTTCAGAGTGCAACAATGTAAAATTCATGATGTTTGTAATCCAGTCCAAAATTAAAATGCTTACCTCATCTTGAATAAGGAATCGAGCATCTAGACAGAAGATCAGTAAGGAAACAGAGGACTTGAACACCACTATAAACTAATTAGACCTAACAGATATATACAGAACACCCAGCAACAGCAGAATACACATTTTTTTTCAAGTGTACATGAAACATTCTCCAGGAATAGACCATATATTGGGCCACAAAACAAGTCTCAATACATTTTAAAAGATTGAAATCATACAATGTAGCTTCTTTGGTCACAGTGGAATGAAGCTAGAAATCAATGACAGAAAGAATACTGAAAAACTCACAAATAAGTGGAAATTAAAAACACATTCTTAAATAACCAACAACTCAAAGAAGAAATCACAGGGGAAATTAGAAAATAATTAGAGACAAATGAAAATGAAAACACAATATACTGTAACTATGGGATGTAGTGAAAGCAGTGCTCAGAGGGAAATTTATAGCAGTAAACCTACAATTAGAAAAGAGGGAAGATCTCAAACAAATAGCCTGACTTTTACCTTAAGGAAACTAGAAAAAGAGGAGCAAATTAAACCCAAAGTTAGCCAAAGAAAGAAAATCAGAAAGATTAAAGTGGAAGTAAGCAAAATAGAGAATGGGAAACAATATAGGGAATCAGTAAAACCAAAAGTTGATTCTTTGAAAAGATCAACAAAATTGATAAACCTTTAGCTAGACTGACAAAGAAAAAGAGCAAAGACGCATATAACTAAAATCAGAAATGTAAGTGGGGACATTACCATTAACCTTAAAGAAATGAAAAGGATTATAAGAGGGTACTGTGAGCAATTGTATGCCAACAGATTGGATAACCTACACGAAATGGACAAATTTCTAGAAACACAGATTACCAAAACTGACTCAAAAAAACAGAAAATAGGAACAGACCTATAAGAAGTAAAAATGGATTGAATCAGTAATTAAAAAAAAAAAATCCCTCCCAAAGAAAAATCCAGGACTGGATGGCTTCACTGATGAATTTTTACAAAACATTTAAAGAGGAGTTAACACCATTCCTTCTCAAACTCTTCCAAAACATAAGAGAGGAGGGAATACTTCCTAACTTATTCTGTGAGGCCAGTATTACCCTGATAATAAAGCTAAACAAAGACACCAGAAGAAAAAGCAAAAAAAAAAAAAACAAAAAAAAAACCAAAAACAAAAAACTACACATCAATATTTCTTGTGAATATAGATGCAAAAAACTTCAACAGAATACTGACAAGGTGAATCCAACAATATGTTTAAAGGATTGTACACCTTGACCAAGTGCAGTTTATTCCAGGAATGCAAGAGTGGTTCAACATAGGAAAGTCAATCAGTGTAATCCACCACATTAATAGAACGAAGGAAAAAAATCCACCTGATCACCTCAGTTTTTACAGAAAGCATTTGACAAAATCCAACACCTGTTCATAATAGAAACACTCAAAAACGAGGAATAGAAAGGAACTTCAACATGATAAAAGGCATTTATGGAGAACTCACAGCTAACATCCAACTCAATGGCGAAAGACTAAAAGCTTTCTCTTTATGTTCATGGACAAGAAAAGGATGCCTATTCTCAATACTGCTATTCCACATTGTACTGGAAGTTATAGCCAGAGCAGTCAGGCAAGAAAAAGAAATAAGATATATCCAGATTGGGAAGGAAGAAGTAAAAATATTTCTCTTTGCAGATGACATGCTACCTTATATTTGGAAAATCCCAAAGAATCTACAGAAAAACCCAAATAGAGCTAATAAACATATTCAGAAGTGTTGTAAGTACAAGATCAACACACAAAATACAATAGTGTTTTTGTAAACCAGCAGTGTACAATCCAAAAAGGAAATTAAGAAAACAGTTCCATTTATAATAGCATCCAGAAGCATACAGGAATTAAAATACTTGTACTCTGAAAACTATACAACATTGTTGAAAGAAATTAAAGACAACCTGAAAAAATGGAAAAATGTTTTGTATTTATGGATTGGAAGACTTAGTATTGTTAATTTGGGAATACTATGCAAAGCAACATATGGATTCAGGTGATGTCTGTTAAAATTCCAGTGACCTTTTTTGCAGAACTGGCAAAACTGATCTTTAGCTTCTTAGGGAATTGCAGTGGACCCAAATAGCCAGAACAATCCTAAAAGAGAACAGAGTTGGAGGGCTCATGTGTAAAACTACAGTAATTGAAACAGTGTGGCACTGGCATAAGGATAAAGGTACAGATCAGTAGAAAAGAATTGAGAGGCTAGAAATAAACTATAGACAACTGACTTTGGAAAGATTGCCAAGATCATTCAATGCAGGAAAGAATAATCTTTTCAACAAATAGTTCTGGGACAATTGGATATCCAATTGCAAAAGAATAAACTTGGATCCCTACTTCACACCACATATAAAAATTAGGTCAAAGTGGATCAATAACCTAAATATAAGAACTAAAACTCTTATAACTCAACAAGAAGAAGATAACCCAACTAAAAACAAGAAAAGGACTTGAATAGACAGTTTTCCAAAGATGTACAAATGGCCAACATGCACATGAACAAATGCTCAACCTCATCAGTGATTGTGGAAATGCAAAGGAAAACCAGAATGAGTGCCACTTCATGCTCACTAGGGTGGCTAGAATGAAACAGTAGCAAGTGTTGGTGAGGATGTGAAGAAACCGGAACACTTGGTGGGAATGCAAAGCGTTTCAGCTTCTGTGGAAAACTGTGGCAGTTCTTTAAAAAGTTAAACAGAATTACCATACAATTCCACTGCTAGATGTATACCAAATAGAATTGAAAATGTACTCAAATGTATGTACACACATGTTCAGAGTAACACCTTTATAATAGCCAAATGGTGGAAGCAGCCCAGATGTCTGTAGAAGGATGAATGGGTAAACAAACTGGCATATGCATGCCATCGGATATTATTCAGCTGTAAAAAAAAAATGATGTACTGGTACATGATACAGTATGGTGAACCTCAAAAACATTTTGCTAAGTGAAAGAAGTCAGACGTGGGATCATGTATTGTATGATTCCATCTGTGTGAAATATCCAGAATAAATAAATTTATAGAGACAGAACATAGCTTGGTGGTTGCCAGGTCCTGGGAGAAAGGAGAAAAGAGGAGTGATGGCCTAGTGAGTACAGAGTTAATTTGGTGTGATAACAATGTTTCGGAACTAGGTAGAGGTGGTAGGTGCACAGCACTGCGAATATACTAAATGCCACCGGTATCTTCACTTTGAAATGGTT
Organism: Camelus ferus; assembly: GCF_009834535.1. Taxonomy (NCBI): domain Eukaryota; kingdom Metazoa; phylum Chordata; class Mammalia; order Artiodactyla; family Camelidae; genus Camelus; species Camelus ferus. The sequence continues at coordinate 11,511,488 of NC_045724.1, forward strand.
CATTTGGTGTTATGTCAATTACACTTCAATAAAAAAATAAAATATTTACAAAGAAACGTGAGAATATGATCCATAACAAGGATAAACAAATCAATCAATAGAGACCCAGAAGTGACTAAGATGATTGATTTAGCAGACAAAGCTATGAAAAGAGTTGCTATTAATATGCCGTCAATGTTCAGGAAGGTAAAGGAAAACAGGAAAATGTTGAGGACAGAAATAAAAGATAAAAATATATGTTTAAATGCAAGTTCTAGAGATGAGTGCAATATCTGCAATTAAAAAGTACTGGATGATTATAAATCAATAAAAAATGTTAAAAAAAAAAGAAAAAAAAAGTACTGGATGGAATTAATAGATAAGACTGTAGAAGAAAAGACAAGTGATTTTAAATATGTAGGAAGAGCAACTATCCAAAATGAAGCACAGAGTGAAAAGTATAAAAAAAATGAGCAGAACATCTGTGGCCTGTTGGATAATATTCATGTAGTCTAAGATAAATTAATTAGATTCTCAGGAGAAGAGAGGAAAGTGGAAAATATTAGAACAAATAATGACCAAAATTTTTCTATGTTAATTGAAAACTGTAAACCCCATGGACCTGTAAAGCCCAATGAATCTAATTTGAGGGAAACATTAAAAAATCACACCAAGGCACATCATAATCAAATGGCTGAAAATCAGTGATAGCGAAAGGAAATCTTAAAAGCAATCAGAGGAAAAAAGAAATTACGAACACAGACCTAGAGATAAGAATGACAGTTTTTGTTGGAAACTGCAAGCCAGAAAAGAGTGGAGTGACGTCTTTAAGACACGGAATGAAAAATACTTGTCAACTTTAAATTCTATTCTCACTGAAAGTGCTTTTCAAAAAGAAGTGACTTGTTGTTTCCTTTAATTTTTAAATTTTTAAATTGTGGTAAAATATATGTAACATAAAATCGACCATTTTAACCATTTTTAAGTATATGGTTGCATTTGGTACATGAAGTGTGTTCTGCAACCATCGCCATCATCCATCTGCAGAATTTTTTGATATTCTCAAACTGAAACTCTGTGCCCATTAAAACACTAGCTTCCCATTCGCCAATCCACCAGCCCCTGCCCACCACCACTCTACTTTCTGTCTCTATGAATTTGACTATTCTAGATTTCTCATATAAGTGGAATTGTACAATTTGTGTCCTTTTGTGACTGGCTTACTTTACTTAGCATAATGTCTTCAGAGTTCATCCATGCTATTGCATGTGTCAGAATTTCCCTTTTAAGGCTGAATAATATTCCATTTTATGTATATACCACATTTTGTTTATCCATTCATCCATGGATAGACACTTGGGTTGCTTCCACCTTATGACTGTTGTGAATAATGCTGCAGTGAACATGGGTGTATACATACCTGGTTAGGTCCCTGCTTTCAGTTATGCTGGGTGTATATCCAGAAGTGAAATTGCTGGGTCCTGTGGTAATTCTGTGTTTCATTAGGTTTTCCATAGTGGCTGTACCGCTTCACATTCCCACTATTAATGAACGAGGGCTCTACGTTCCCACATCCTCACCGATACTTTGTCCCTCTCCTTTTCTTTCTTTCCTTCTTTTTTTTGCTAATGGCCATCCTTATAGGTCAGAAGTGGTATCTCATTGTAGTTTTCATTTGCATGTCTCTGATATTAGTGATGTTTAGTATCTTTTCATAAGCTTGTTGGGTATTTTTTTTTGTTGTTGGGATCATAATTAGGTTTATTTATTTTTTTAATGGAGGTACGAGGGATTGAAGCCGAGATCTTGTGCAAGCTAAGCACACACTCTATACCCTCTCCCCTGCCCCCTCGTTGGTTATTTGTATACCATTATTGGAGAAATGTCTATTCAAATTCCTTGCTCAGCATTCCTCCCCTACAAGAAAAATTTTAAAGTATGTCCTTCAAGCAGCAGGAAAATGAAAAAGATGAAGAAAGGGAAAAGCAGAAATGGTAATTACTTGGGTAAATGTGTAAGATTCTTTTTATTAGTTTAATCTTTTTACAAGGTAATTGACCATTTAAAACAAAAATGTTAAGAGATTGTATGGTTTATAACATATATAAAAGTACAGTGCATAATAGCTTGAAGGTTCAAGGAAAAATGGAAGGATATTAAAGATTTTAATGCTCTATGTTAGGTGGTATAATATAAAGGTAGACTGTAATAAGATAAAGATATATATTATAAACTTTAAAGCAATGAGTAAAATAGCAAACAGTTATAACTAATAAGCTAAAAAGATTAGATAGAATTGAATATACAAAATAATTAATTCAACAGAAGCCATGAAAAGATGAAGAAGGGAACAAAGACCAGATGGGAAAAACATAAAACAAATTGCAAGATGATAGACTCAAACCTAAAGATATGTATAATCACATTAAATGTAAATAGTCTGGTGTTTGCTTCAGTAGCACATATACTAAAATTGGATAATACAGAGAAGATGTATGAAGGTACATGTAAATTTGAGATACGTTTTATGTTTTTTAAAAAGTAAATAGTCTGAACACCCCAACTTAAAGGCTCGGATTGGATAAAAAAGCAAGATCCAACCATATACTTGCCTGTAAGAAACACTAACTAGAAACATAAATAGGTTAAGAGTGAAAGAATGGAAGAACACATACTGACTTAGCAGAAAGAAACTTGGAGTGATTTTATTAACATCAAGGTAGATTTCAGAGCAAGGAGCATTACGGGAGATAAAGAAGATCATTTCATAACAATAAAGGGATCAGTTAATTAAGAGGACATACCGATGCTAAATGTTTATGCACATAATAATAAAGCTTCAAAACAAATGAAGCAAAAACTAATAGAAATACAAGGAAACATTCACAATTTTAGTCACATTTCAGTAACCCCTCTTTATAATTGATATAACAAAAGGGCAGAAAATTACAAAGATATAGTTGACTTGAATAACATGGTCAACCAACTTGACCTGGCTGCATTTACGGAATGCTCTGCTCAAGAAGATCAGACTTACTTATCTTGGATCCCTAGTATGTGTACAGTGCTTGGCATATAGTAGGCATACTAAATTGGAGTAAATACACTAATAAAGCAACAGAAACACCATTTAAAAAATCAGAATACACATTTGTTCATAAGTCCACACATAGTATTTACTAAGATAGACTATATTCTGGCCATAAAACAAGTCTCAGTAAATTCAAAAGGATTCAGCTCATAAAAAGAATCTTCTCAGATCACAGTGGAATTAGAAATGATTAATAGAAAGACTGTTGGAAAAATCCCCAAATATTTGGAGACTAGATAGCATGCTTATAAGTAATCCATGACTGAAAGAAGAAATCAAAAGGGAAGTTATAAAGTATTTTAAACTGAGTAAGAACAGAAACAGTGTAATAGAAGATGCCGCTAAAACAATACTTAGTGGGAGTTCTATAGTTCTAATTGTATTAAAAAAGAAGAAAGATCTCAGATTATTTTGGCTTCTACTTTAATAATGTAGAAAAAAAAGAGCAAATTAATCCCTAAGGAAGCAGAAGAAAATAAGAGATAATCTGAATAGCCCTATGTGTATTAAAGAAATTGAAACTATAGTTAAAAAAATCTTTTCCCAAAGAAAACTCTGGGTCCAGGCAGTTTCACTGTGAATTGTACTAAATACTATAGCAAGAAATAATATCAATTCTGCATAAACTTTTCAAAAATATTTGAAGTGGAGGGAATGTTTTCCAAAGACTTTGGTGCCAGCCTTACTGGGATACCAGAACCAGACAAAGACATTGCAAGGAAACTGCAGAACAATACTGCTCACAAACATAGGTGTAAAAAATCTAAACAAAATTTTAGCAAGTCAAATTCAACAATATATTAAAAGAATAATATGTCCTGACCGTATGGAGCTTATTCCAGGAATGCAAGTTTGGTTTAACATTCAAAAAGTCAGTTAATATAATTTACCACATTAACAAACTAAACAGGAAAAAGCACACAGTCATCTCAATAGATGCGGGATCATTTGTCCAGTAACCATTCCTGGTTTAAAAAAAAAGGCTTCAGTAAACAACGACTAGAAGTGAACTTCCCCAATATGAAAATGGGTGTCCATGACGTACTTTATTTGCTGATGTTGTTCTTGTTTGGTGGAAGGATTGAACACTTATCCCCTAAAATCACAAACAAGTTAGAGATGTCTGCTTTCACCAGTCCTGCTTTCATTGTCCTGGAGGTTGTAGCCAGTGCGGTCAAGCAAGAAAAGGAAATAAAATGGTATTCACATTGCAAAAGAAGAAATAAAATTGTCCTAATTCACAGATGACCTGGTTTTCTATGTAGAAAACCTGATAGACTCGTACTAGACCTAATGAATAAGTGTAGTATAGTAGAAGGATACAGGGTCAGTATTTCTATACACTAGCAAGGAACAATCTGAACAGAAATACCATTTACAGTAGTCTCAAAAATATGAAATGCTTATAGATAAATCTAACAAATGTGTTAAAGAATACCGAGAACTATAAAATACTATTGAAATTAAAGGATACCTAAATAAGTTGAGAGATCCATTTGATCATCATTATTCCTGGATTCTGTATTTGTGAATTGGCCTACTATTTGCTAAAATTTATTTGTAACCCCAAATATAACTTGCAGCGCTGTTGTGGTCATTCACTGACACATGCAGAGTGCTGAAAAATTTGAGTTGCCCTGTGCACACAGTGTAAACTGAGGCTGAACGAGATGTCACTCTGCTTTCTTGTTTTAGCTCTCCTGCTATAAGCAAGTGTCCTTTTCCCTGTCTGTTTACTGCTGCATTTTTTGTGCTTTTTGTTGGTGATTTAACTATTTTAAATGGCCCCCAAGCATAGTACTGAAGTGCTTTGTAGTGTCCCTAAGCACAGGAGGGCTGTGATATGCCTTATGGAGAAGATATGTGTGTTTAGGTAAACTTCATTTAGACAGGAGTTACTGTTGGCTGTGAGTTTGGTATTTGTGATTGAACAGTGTGTATTAAGTAAGGGATCTTTAGCCAGAAACACACATAAAACGAGGTTATTTATTGTTTGACTGATAAACATATTATGACTAGAGGCTTGCAAGATTTCCCTTGTATTTCCCAGAAGCAATGATTAGTGTTTGATAATTCACTGATTGTGGCAGCATCGTAGGGCATGGCTAACATCAAGATAACATCATCTCAATAATGAGGAATGACTTCATGTCCGTATATGGGTTGGAAGCCTCAACTTTGTTAAAATGTTGGTTTTCATCAAATTATAGATCCAGGGGAATTCTACTCTAATCCTTGAAGGCATTTTTGCCTAAAATAAATTCATATGGAATTGCAGGAGCTTAAAATAGCCAAAACAACTTTGGAAAAGAACAATGTTGGGGAGCCAGCACTACCTAATTTCAAGAATTATTATAAAGCTACAGTAAAAACAGCATTAACATTAAAAAAGACAAATAGATCAATGAAGCAGAACAGGTAGTTCAAAGGGGAAGGTATAGCTCAGTGGTAGAGTGAGTACTTAGCATGCATGAGGTCTTGGGTTCAATCCCCAGTAACTCCATTAAAAAAATAAATAAACCAAATTACCTCCCCCCGCAAAACCCACAAAAAACTAACAGAATAGGTAGTCCAGAAATAAACCTACTTATATACAGATAACTGATTTTTGACAAAGCCTTAAAAGTAGTACAGGTGGAAAAAATACAGCCTTTTTCACTGACAGTACTTGAACATTGGATATCGATATACAGCAATGAAATTGAGTCCATACCTTGCACCATATACAAAAATTAATTGAAAGTGGTTCAGAGACCACTTTGGTACTTAAAGCTTCTAGAATAAAACATAGGAGAAAATCTTTAAGACCTCAGCTAGGTAATGATTTCTTAGATACAACACCGAAAACACAATCTGTAAATGAAAAAATGGATAAATTAGACATTATTAAAATTAAAACCTGCTCTTCAAAAGACACTGGTAAGAGAATGAAAAGAGACGCCAGATACTGGGAGAAAATTTTTGCCAAGCATATACCTGATTAATGACTTGTACTTAGAATATGCAAAGAACTCTTCAAATAAAACAGTAAGAAAAAGAAATGACCTAATTAAAAATATCCAGATAGACAGTCTACTTCATATATGTACATGGCATGTAAACAAATGACAAGATGTTCAACACTTGTCATTAGGGAGATGCTTATTGAAACCACAGTGAGACGCATTACATATGCATTAGAATGGTCAAAGTTAAGACGAGTGACCATACGAAATGTTGGTAAAAAGACCGCATTGTTTTAACAAGGTTTAAATTTTCATTTGGAAAAGTCAGAGATTGTAGTCATGATACTCATGGCCTGCTCTGAATCAGGTCTTTGGGCATCTTCTTTCGGCCAGAACCTTGGTTGCACCCGCAAATATTTTAGAAAGAATAATAGCAATTAGTCTAAGACTTATACTGTAAACCATTTCCAACTTTTGGTGTGGCTTTGTAAAATAATTTTTTAGATATAAAAGTTATGCATATCCGTAAGTAAAACAATACAGTATTTCAAAGCAGAAAGTGAGCTCCCCTGCTTCCCGTCTCACTTCTTTAATACATGAATGTTTGGTTTAAAGAAAAAAATAAGATTAGACATTGAGCTGTTAGAGCTTTTTTTTTCATTCAGTGTTTTATAATGTTTTCCCATGTCGTACATCATTCTTGTTCCAAAGCTGATAGTCCATTGTATTTAATGTGGCCAGTCAGTTGCTGATGGATAGCTATTTAGCTCGTGTATAGTTCTTGCTGTTACAGTCTTGCTCTGTAGGTTGTCATTGTGGGTATCTTATGTGAGTCTTCCTGCTGCATGGATACGTAGAAGTACACTTGCTGTTTTAAAGATAGATGCAATTGAAAACCTTTAATCAATATTGCCAGATTGCCCACCAGAAAGTTTGTACTAATTTATGTTTGTACCAATAGAATTTGCACTTATTTCCACACATCCTTGTCAATACTTACATGATCATTTTTTCATTTTATCAGCCTAATGGGGTAAATTATATCTCATTGGAATTCAAAATTTTATTTTATAAACACAAAGTTGTTGAACACATGTGTTTACTCAATAAATTATGTGAATTGATTTGTGCATATATTCACCCTTTTTTCTGATGGATTTTTAAAAAAAATTTGATTTATGTCATCTTCATATTTTATGGATTTTATTTTATCATCTTCACTTTTTCTTCACAAGTAGCAAGTGTTTCCCAGTTTATAGACTGTTTTTTAGTGTCATTTATGATGTGTTTTGCTCCACAGAAGTTTACATTTTTGTGTTGTTAAATCTATCAGTTTATCCCATTTTGGCTTTTAGGTTTCTTATCAAGGAAAGCCTTCCATGTTATAGGATTATAACAAACATTTAGCCGAGTTTTCTTGTGCTTTTGTCATATTTTTATATTTTGCATTTTAATACTTTTGGAATTTATTGTTGTGTCTATATGAGATAGGAAATTTAATTTTTCCTAATTAATAGGTAATTATAATAGAGCAGTTTGGTCGATGGGTGGTGATTTTGCTTTGACATCCTTAAGTTATGTTATAATTTGAAGTTATAAGATTTATTTTAGTTACAGCTATGGACAGATAGTCACATTTCTCCTAGAAGGCAAGAACCTGCGGAAGGTAAATTCCTTGCTTTTTTGACTCTGTTTTCTTTCTTTTTATTTCACTTGGGAATTAGGATGAGTCCCTTCCAATAGCAGGGAATAGGGAAAGGGGAACCAGCAAAGAGACATAGAAACTGTGTGCAAGTCATTTTCTGGGACCAGGGATGGAAATGGATTCTTCTGTGGAGAGACTTGCCTTGACAGGTGAGGTAGACTGATTTACTAGCAACAGCTCTGACTGTCATTTAACTACCTTCAAAATGATGCTCCTCTAAGTTTTGGCTTAGGAAATTTTTGGTGTTTTGGTGGATTCTGGTCACATAATTTTTTCCTGCTATTTCCTACTGTGCATTTAATATTCTGCTAATGATTTACTTGCATTTGCCAGAATGTGATGTGTTTTATGCGCTTTCTCTTGCATGTGTGCTCTGGAAAAGCTTGGACTATCTTTCTCTCTTCCTTCCTTGCTAACTTGGTGAATTCCTACTTTCCTTAACTCATCTAATCACCACCTCTTGAAGCCTGCCTTTCAACAACAGCCCCTTCACCTGAGGAGTCCCTTCTGACAGCCTTATTATATCACTTAACACATTGTAGTTTAGTGTATTTGTTTCTTATATGTGTGTGTGTTTTCTACCAGACAGTGAGCTCCTTTGGAACAGGGATTTTTTTGCCTGTCGATTGAAAACTATGAGCTATATTATTTTCGTATACTTTGAAGATTCAAGTCCCAGAGAGTCCTAGGACATTTTATAAAGATATTAAAAACAGAATATATCTCAAAAAATAGAGTATGTCTATGTTTTAATGAGTGTGCAGATACTGTTATTAGAAATAGTTATTTTTACTATTGTTACTTATTAAAGTTACAGAGACAAACATGTAAACAAATTTTATATCAACAAAGGTAGAATATTCCCTTACACAAATATGAGAAATCTTAAATGTAGTTTATGTCACACTTGGGAATTTTTCAGTGGAAACAAACTTAATATGTTATGATAAGTCAGTGGAAAAAATAATAACAAATACATGCTTTTTATAGAATATTAAAGAAATGTATGAATAAAATCAGCTTATTCTAACAGCATTTTAACTCAGAATATTTTAGCTTAGGAAACCATGGAAAAGTTTATAAAATCATATCACTCTACTCATATTCGATGAGAGTGTGCTTTGACAAATTGTTTATAAACAGAATAATGCATTCTTACCATTGTTAACAGTGTCTTACATCATTTTATTCAACCAGTGCCATAATTTGGTAATAAAATAGCAACTATCATTTTTGTTTTACTGTCAAGGAAAGTCAAATTTCAATGCTTTCTCAAGGTTACGTGGATATCAGTCAGTGGCAGAGATATCAAAATAGGCTCTTAACCGTGTGGCGTGCGTTCTCTCAAAAGCCAAGTCGGGGGGGTGGTTAGAGCTCAGTGGTAGAGTGTATGCCTAACATGCACGAGGTCCTGGGTTCAATCCCCAGTACTCCCATTAAAAAAATAAATACATTGATAAAAACCTAATTACCTCCTCCCTCCAAAAAATAGCCAAGTCCAGAATTGTGAAATCCATTATCATTTTTATTTACTCTAAGTAGATATCTACTATTCCAGCCACCAAATTACCTTGAAGCCTATTTCAAAATAGCTTCATTGAGGATATTCTTCAGTCTCTTGAAAATGTATACATATGCAGCATTGTATGTATTTCTTACTTTTTGCCCTATTGACTTTTCTAAAAAAGTAATATATAAATTAAGTTTATAAGTCTCAATTTTTGTAGACCAATTTGTTATATAATTTTGTAGATACTCTATCAAAATTTTGGTTTAATTTTTAAATCATTGCTCTATCATTGAGCTCTGTCAAGTAATGAATGTTAATGAGATTTAAATAGAGGAACAGCTATGGAAAATAAAATTTTAATAATTTTGTAAAATAAAAAATCTGAATTAGGACTAATTATTTTTAAATTTACCAACTTTAAATGTTTCAGTTTTAGGTATAATATAAAGTTTTATCGGAGTGAGATCTTTCATGTATTTTGCACACCTTTCACACAAAAACTTAAATCACATGTTAAATAAGTTATTGGATTCCATCAACGGATTCCATGAATCCCATTATAGGATTCATGTTATTTTTATAAAGCAGAACATTAAAATTAATGCAATAAGTTTAACACCATGTTATTAATTAGCATTTTTCCTTTAAAGGATGTAAATCAGATTTTCTTGCCAAGCAAGTTTATTGAGCTATAAACTTACTGTTTTTATCACATTTTAACATATTTAAAACCTATGCTATTAAATTTTTTGTACTGTAAAATTGTCACATTATTCTTTCTGTGCTCCTAATACGTTTTGCATTGTAACATTGCTGAAGAATGAAAATTGTGTTATAATAGCAGTATAAATGCTATTTTAGTGTTATGCAAAATTGACTTGATTTTTAGTAGATTCCGTATTTTCTCATTTTTAACAAATTTTCATTCTTATTTTGCTTTTTGATATTTACATAGCTGTTAACTATTGTACTTGAGTGCTTAATGCCATGATATGCAAGGAACAAAATTTGTTATAGCCCCAAGTCCCCTTGCATTTTATATAGTGACTGACTTTCTGGTAGTTTTTTTAAAAGTATTTTTATTTTTATTATTTTTTTATTTTTTGGGGGGAGGAAATTAGGTATGTATGTGTGTATGTATGTATTTGTTTATTTAAAAGGAGGTGCTGAGTATTGAACCCAGGACCTTGTGCATGCTAAGCATGCACTCTACCACTGAGCTATACCCTCCCTCTGCCCAGTACAGTTTATAAAATGTTTATTTGAACGATACACAGTGGAATAACTAAAATGCAGATTTCCTCAACCTTCTCTTGACTAATACTATTATCTTTTTTGTGCTGTTCCAAAAAGTAACAATTACTAGTTTTTTGTTTGTTTGTTTGTTTTTGTTTCTTTTTGGTTCGCAAGCCACTTAGAATGGTCTAATTGTAGAATCAGCTGACAGCTGTATTGGTCCTACAGTTGGTTGCTTAAGTTCTTTTCCTTTTACTTGTGCCTTACTTGGTATTGGTGTAGTATTCTTATAATTTCTTAATCGTAATGATTGTGATCAAGTTATTATACCAAATTATTAGTCCTGTAAAGAGTACTAAAAAGTTAATTGAAAGTATTAAAAAGAATACTATTTTCTACATTAAACTTTGCCATAGGTAGTTTATAGATGAAGTTCCTAAAACCAGCTATTTCCATTTATTTAATATATTCTCTATACACTGACTGCATTTTAATTGAGCAGGAAGTAATCCATTTGAATGGTTTATGCTAGGTTTTAAAATATTTTTTTTTGACACTGATTAATAGGAAATGAGAGAAAAACTACAAAGCAGTTAAATATGTGTGTAAATGAGATGAAGGAAAAATATAGGATAAAATACTGTAGTATTAGGAAAATATTCTGAAGCTGTAATAATAACCGCAGTAGATTCAAAGTAGATACATTTAAGAATCATAACTGTATAACCTGTGAGTTAGTTAAGTAGAATAGATTTATTACCCATATTTTATAGAGAGAGAACAGTAGGCTTAGTAAATTTAAGTGAAAAATTTTAAGACCTTGCAGGCTAGGGAAGGATTCCTTAAACAAAGCAGAAAAGGCATGGACCATAAAAGAAAGGCTGATAAATGTAATACATAAGCTAATCAATAGAGCAAAGGACAAAAGTGGTTCCCAGAAGAGGAAACTCAAATGACAAAAAACAATATATTTTGTCAAACATCAGATTGTCAGAGATTAAAATACTTTGGCCATATGACCATACTGCATGTTTTCAAGGCTGCGAGGAGGAAGTCGTCTTTCTCATACTGCCAGGGGAAAGTAATTTGATGCAGTCGTTCTGAGTGCTGTTTGGTAGCATGTTTTACCTTGTAAGAGTGAAGAGCTGGAAACAACCCAAATGTCTACTTAATCAGTAGGGGAGAGGATTAAAAAACTGATAAGATATTATGATGTAAATTATATAGCAGTTAAAAGTAATGCACTGAATCTATAAAGTTAAATCTCAAAAACATTGTGAACAGTGAAGAAAGTTGTGAAAATAGGTTTATTATATTACTATTTATGTAAACTATAAAACCACATATTTCTTTATAGATATGCGTGTATGCATATAAATGTAGTTTAGAATATCCTGGAGGGATATATTTTAAATTCACATAGTGGTAGTTTCTGGAAAAGATAAAGGGAACTTAACTGGAATGTAATACTGGTTTTTTTTTTCTTATTAAGACTTAAACAGAACATGTTAATTTCAGTTCTTGATGATAAAAACTTGGTCATTTGTTACATTATTTTTTTCTACTTTTCAAAATTTCATTAAAAAACCAAAATATACTAAAAAATAGTTGGAAGAGTTAGTAATTAAAATTAGGACTTGATTTCCAAGTCTATAGAGTTTTTTTCAATTAATATGCTGCCTCAGAATGAAAAGGAAAAAAAGGAAGCTCAAATGATAAGAAAGGTAGATAAAATTTAGTTTTATAGTAATAAGAAGCAAGGAGATTTATGTGTTTATACTAAAATTTCTTGAGAGGAAGGGAAAGTTATAGGATAAATTAAAAATTATTATAATCTTACATTGTTTTAAAATCTTTAAGCATGCTGTTATCATATATGTGTATAGAGAGCAATTTAGGTACTTAGGAAAAAGCTACCTTAATTTATTGTTTAAAATGTGATACATATTTCTGTTGCATGTATTGAAAGACTTTAGATGATTTGGAATTTTTATATAAAATTTATGGAAATAATTTAATCCAAATATACAATCTGACTTCAATCTAAAAAAGTCAAAACTAGCTTTTCTTCCATTTTGTAAAGTCATTCTTCACAAAAACTTTACAGCCTTTTTATTTACAGCTTCTCTCCAAGATAAAATGGCAAACCCCAAAGAGAAAACTCCAATGTGTCTGGTAAATGAGTTAGCCCGTTTCAATAGAGTCCAACCCCAGTATAAACTTCTGAAAGAAAGAGGGCCTGCTCATTCGAAGGTAAGGTTTCAAAGGGAGGTGGTGAGACATGCTTATCAAAGTCTATCAGATTTATCATCTCAGGTTTTAATTGTGCTTTATTTTGGGGGGAGGGGGTCGCAGAAAGCCTCAAGGCTCTTAATGTTGTATTAAAAATATTTTGAAGTCTGTACCTAAAACATTTTATGTCTCATTATGGTTTTCAGAGCTCTTTCAGATACAGTATTTCACAAAACCCTAATGAAACTACATGAGATACGAAATTTTTGGGGGGGCGGAATTAGGTTGGTTGGTTTGTTTATTTATTTTAATGGAGGCACTGGGGATTGAACCCAGGACCTCATGCATGCTAAACACGCGCTCTACCACTTGAGCTATACCCTCCCCTGAGATGTGAATTTTTTATTTCTATTTTGTAAATTAAACTCAGGTACAGAAAAGTTAAGTGACTTGCTTAATAATTTATGACTGCCAGTGCCAGCACTTGAACGTGTAATCTTTGGCTCCCAAGTATGGAGCTTTTTCAATTAAATTATAACTGCTAACATAAAAATGGAGACAGTAAAATATAACAAGTTACTTAGTGAGACATCTTTCCCAATATGATGTTTAATTCTAAGATTCATCATTTATAAAAGTTGTATATATCATATACATATATAGTTATCTGTGTATTCACTTATAAAATTATTCTTTTAAATGGAAAATTGATTTCTTTTTTTTGTATATATGTTTATTGACGTATAGTCAGTTTACAATGTTGTGTGATTTCTATTTTTATATAGCAGCACATGTATGTTTATATGTATACATGTTACAAAAATATGACTAATGCATTTATGAGCTCTGTTCATCTGTTTTAAAAAGATCTCAATTGTGCACAAATTTCCTTGGCACATTTTTTAGTCTTGATTGGAGATTATGATAATGATCATTAATTTTTGTATACAATGTGGAAACGTTTCTATTAAAGTTGGTTAGTCTTTGTAAAGCAACTGGTTATTGGATTATTTGTTTTCTAGCATCTCCTTCAAAGTAAGGAAAATAAGATGAAACTGAAATGTTAATTTTGTTCCCTATTTCAAGCTTTTATGAGGGATTTCTGGGCAGCACTTTAATTTTTTCACAATATCTTTTGTTCAGAGAAAAGGCAGTGGCCTTGGTCTGTCTGTCTGGTCCTATATCCTGCCTCTCTTTCATACCCATTAATTTATACCTGTTTCGTACTCATTGTTTCAGCCCTTAATCATGTTGAACTGTTTGCATGTCTTATGTTGTTTCATGTTTTTTCACATCTGTCTGCCTTTTCCTATGTTGTAATGTCTCTCTGCTTTGAAGGTCCCTTTGCCTGTAATCATTTTTGAACACTGGGCTCACATTTTTGAAGCCTCTGAAAGTTCTCTGATCCCTCTGCTGGGCTGTGCTGTGGTGCAGTGGTGTATGTCGGTCATTATTGTTGTACTAGACTGAGCTTATTTAGGATAATAAATACTTCATTCTTCTATAGTGTATGGCTCCTCTGGTATGTGTCCTCTTTGCTTCTCATTGCCAGTGCTAGGTATTCATCCTTGAGGTAGACCTCCAGCTTTGAATTTCATGTTAATAGACTGTGTGACACCCATGTGACACCACAGTAGTCATTTGCTGGCCTCTGGGTGATTCCATCGCATTTCTCATGGCTCACTTTCACTCTGATACCCATCCTAACCTTTAAATTTTGGTGATACTGTCTAAATGGAAGGTTCCAGCATGCCGACATGTCAGCTTCTTACACTTCTCCAAGTATCTTGTCTTCCCCTCCCCTTCAGCCACTCATCCCTGTGATCACATTCTTCATTTTATCTTGACCAGTAACTGCAAGACGCTCCATAATTACAATCCTAAACATCCAATTCTCTGTGACACCCAGTCCATTCCCTCTGGTAGTCTGACTTTAATAGTCTTTCCACACCACCAGTCCACTGACTCTACTCCTTTTTTTACTGTTTCTCACTCCCCTCAGTCCTCGCGTGTTTCCTTATCCAGCTTAACTTCCATATGTCTTGTATGTACCCTCAGCTCTCTTCCCCTTCTTGGTTAGAACATCAGCAAAATCCCAACCGAAATGCCAACTCTGCCTTCCCTTTTCGAGTTACGGATGAGCTACCTGTTAAGGCCAACCCTTCTATTTCTGTACTAGATCCCAACTCTTCTCACCTATTCAAGGCTATTCCCCCAGCTTTCTCTCCCTTAACTTTCTTCTGTGTCGTTAAATTACTCTTCTAATGGACCAGGTTTGTTGTGGTCCACATTCTTTTTTCTAGGCAGTGCCGTATTCCCTTGAGTTTCAGGGAGATCGAGAGATCCCTTTGCCAACCTGTGCCTACTGCTCTGGGTGCTTTGGCCATAGACCACACCATTTAGCCTGTAGCTCATTTTTTGAAAAGAGTGAGTACTAGAGTAGCATATTCTTGAATGAAAGAGAATCAGTCTAATATTATTAATGTTAATATTAATTAGCTAGGTCTGGATCCTTATTGTGGAAAGCAAAGTCATTTTTTTGGGGGGGGTGGGGGGAGGAAATTAGGTTTATTTTTTTAATGGAAGTACTGGGGATTGAACCCAGGACCTCCTGCATGCTAAGCATGTACTCTACCACTTGGGCTATACCCTTCCCCAGCAAAGTCATTTTCATTCATGCATGTCTACCAGTGGTTTTAAGTGAGACATCAAATATATTTTAGTGAAATAAATGATTATCTCTGGCATGAAAAAATTAAAACTAGCCCCACCTCATTAATTTCCTTGGGACATTAGCCAATTATATGGCAGTTTACGTATATATGCATATACATGTTTATACATATGCATACACACAACACACTCACTTCTAGTACTGGTTCTCAATCTTGGCTATTCATTGGAATCACAAAGGGAGCTTTAAAAATACGTATGCCTGAATCTCACTCCCAGAAATTCCTAATTAATTGGTCTTGGATGAGACCCAGACATTAGGATTTTTTTAAGGCTCTCAAATGACTCAAATGTGCACCCAGAGTAGAGAAACACAGGGTAGAGATTAATGTCTTCAGGGTGGTGTAGAATTGTCTTCTTATACAGACTTCTTGATGGGAGGTAATGATCCGTCTATGTTTATATGCTTTACTCTTTCTTTCATTGAGTCTTAGAGAATATGAACAACTTGTGGAACTTTTAATATGTGACTATTAAATTAAAAATATTTTAATGTTTGCCTTGTCCCCTTTTGCTTTAATGCTCACTTTTAAATTGACCTCTGAAGTAATTTGTTGCACCTTATATTAATGTGAGTTATAATTATGACAGGGCATTGTCTCTTAGTTACCTAAATACAGTTCTTTATTTTTCCTATGAATTGTTTTGATTTTCTCAAATCTCAAAAGAAGGCTATTATAATGTAGAATATAAGGAAGAGAGCCATGAATAATATAAAGTGGTATTTTCTTCTTTTTCTTTATTTTCCTATTTTGATGAGTTGTCTTTATGAACAACTAAGTTTCAAGCTGCTCTCGTACTGTGTCTCTTTGAGAAGGTTTACTCTGGAATAGGTATCACTGAGGGAGCCAGTATTACCCAATGGCCTTGAAGCCAAGTAGTTTTTTTTTGTTTGTTTGTTTGTTTTTTCTAGATTTACCAGGGTTGATTTTTGGCCTACGTTATCTGGCCTGTGTGGCCTTGAATACCTAATTTAGAATCTCAGTTTTCTCATCTGTAATTTGAGAAATATAATACCTGTTTCAGTGTGGTATAATGGAAAGATGATTCATAAATTCTTAGCAATTATGTTGATGATGGAAGTACCCAGATAATTGTTATCGCTACATGTTAGTAGTATGTAAGATTAAAAAAATCCTTTGTAAAATGTCTGTTTTATTTATAAAGTAACAGGCACTGTTCTTTACTGGGGCTTCCTATTCCCATTTTCTGTGAGGCCGCTATTGAATATTCTAATCAAGTCCTTGATTAGATATGTTCTTGGCAGATAGTTTCCCCTCTTTGTGACTTTTTTTTTTCTTTTTTTAACCAGTGTCTTTTGAAGAGCAGTAATTTTTAATTTTGATGAACTCCAGTTTATCCATTTGTTCTGTAAGATTTTGCTTTACGTATCATATCTAAGAAATTTTTGCCCCATCAAGTCATAAGATTTTCTCCTATGTTTTCTTCTAAATGTTTTATAGTTTAAGTTTTACATTTAGGTCTTATATTTAAGCCTAATTGCCACTTTGAATTAATTTTTGTATATGATGCAAGATATGGAACAAGTTTATTTTTTTTGCATGTAGATGTCCAGTTATTGAAGAGATTATCTTTTCCCCACTACGTTGTCTTTGCACCTTTGTCAAAAATCAGCTGTCCGTATATGTGTGTTTATTTATGGACTCTGTTCTGTTCTATTGGTCTATTTTTCTGTCTTTATGCAAATACTATATTGTTTTGATGACTATATCTTTATAATTCTTGATATCTGATAGTACCAGCTCTCTTTAACATGTATAGGTCTACTCAGGTTACCTGTTTCTTCTTGAATGAGCTTTAATAACTGTGGCTTTTAAGAACTTAAGTTGTTGAGTTTATTGGCATAAAGTTGTTAAAAAATATTTCCTTGTTTTTTTAAAATACTTCAAGAATCTATAGTGATGTCACCGCTCTCATTCTTGAAAGTGAAATTTGTGTATTCTCTTTTTTTCATGATTAGTCTGCATAGAGGTTTACAAATTTTATTAACCTTTACAAAGAACCAGCTTTTGGTTTTATTGATTTCTTTCTCTATTGTTTTTCTATTTTTTATTTTGTTATGTTTGCTTTTGTCTTTATTATTTTTTATCCTGTTTACTTCGGATTTGCTTTGCTTATTTTCTAGTTTCTTAAAATTAAACCTGAAGTTAACTTATTTGAAACCTTACTTCTTTTTTACTATAGGCATTTAGTGCTGGAAATTTCTCTTTAGTACTATTTTAATGTCATTTTCTGAGGTGTAGTGTTTTCATTTTCATTCAGTTTAAAATAGTTTCTATTTTCCCCTTTGACTTCTTCTTTTACTCTTGGGTTATTTAGAAATGTGCTTTTTAGTTTCCAAATATTTGGAGATTTTCCAGAGATCTTTCTGTTACTAGTTTCTATTTTAATTCCATTATAGTCAGAGAACATACTTTGCATCACTTGAATCCTTTGAATTTGTTGTGACTTGTTTTATGGTCCAGAAAGTTGTTTATCTTGATAAATATGTAAGAAACTGAGAACAAATATATTTCTGCTCTTTTCGGGTAGAGTGTTTTAAAAACATTCCAATCAGATTATGCTGGTTGATCGTATTGTTCAAGTCTGGTATTCTTCCTCATTGTCTGCTTGGTAATTGTTATATCAATTATTGAGAGAGGAGCTATTGAATCTCTGACTTTGATTGTGGATTCTCTTTTTCTCTTTGCAGTTCTATTAGTTTTTGCTTCATATATTTTGAAGCTCTGTTACTAGTTGCCTAAGTGTTTAGAATTGTTAATATCTTCTTGATTTATTGCCCCTTTTATTGTTATGAAATGACCTTTGTTATCACTTGTAGTAGTCTTTGCTCTGAAATCTACTTTGTCTGATACTAATATAACCATTCTGACTTATCATTGATATATTTTATCATGATATATTTTTTCTATCCCATTGCTTTTAAACCATGTGTCTTTATAGTTGAAGTACATTACTTGCAGGCTAGCATATAGTTGGATTTTGCTTTTTTATCCAGTTTGACAATCTCTGCATTTCAAATGGGGGCATTTACACCATTTTATTTTAATTTTCACAACCATTCTGTGTGCTCTTATTACTCAAATTTCGCTAAAGAAAACAGAGGGAAAGAATAAGAAACTTCCCTAACATTGCGCATAGTAAGTGGTGGATCTGCGACTTAAGCTCATGAACAGTCTGTTCTAGGATTCCTACGTGGAATTATTATTGTAGCAGGACTCCTTTTCTCTCGAGTTTTATTAAAATATAATTGATATAGAATATTGCATTAGTTTTAGGGGTTCAATGTAGTGAGATTCTTAAGAGGCTGCAGAACAGCAGAAGATTGACTTGGATGCATTTATATTTTACAGAATGTTCATGCTGATGGTGGTAGGAAGGATGGTTTGAATGGGAAAGTTTTATGTTAAAGGAATGATGTTAGGATGGTCTTGTGGTAATTTAGGGGAGAGACACTGATATTCTTCACTAAGACATTGGCAAAGGATATAAAGAAAGGAGGCCAGATCTGAAAAATATTTTTGAAGTTGAATCAATAGTTTGATAATTGAATGCAGGGGAGAATGGAGAGGGAAATGGAGCAGACGAAGAAGGCCACTCTGAGGTGCCTGGCTTATGAGACTTGGGACGGTGACATCTGGAAGATCAGGAGGCAGCACTTCTGAGTTCATAGGGCTCTTAGCCTAAGGTGGTGACCGAATTACGAGGAACAGTTTTGAGGTGTTGCTGAATGAGTCTTAGAAAGGTGAGGATAAACAAAGAAGGTTGAGGTTTTGAACCTGAATTAATGGAAGAATAATGGATGGAGCATTCTGGAGTGTGAACTGATTTGGAGGAGAGTAGAAGAGGTGATGTGTTTTAGGGCAGAGTTCTTTGTTAAATACTGTAATTTGAAAACCAGAAGAGCTAGTCATTGAAAAATCATTTTAAAATCAGGTAAATGTATTGAAAGATATGTTTCAGGTATATATTTTATACTAAATCAGAATAAAAGAAAGATTATTCACTTTTAACAGGTCTATATTCTGAATTTCAAATGGTTATAAATATTTTCAAGTCTGTATTTTGAAAAATTGGAAACCTACAGGAAAAATGGAAAGAGAAGTATAATGGATATGCTTGTCTTTCACATTTACTAATCATTAATTTGTTTGCTACATTTACTTCTTTTCTTGCTCCTTCTGTGTAGATATATACTTTCTCCTTGAACAATTTGAAAGTTAATTTCAACTATCATGACATTTCATCCTTAAATATTTGTATATCTATCTTTTAAGACCAAAGACATTCTTCTACATAACCATAATACTATCATCACTCAAGAAATTTAACCTTGACTGAATATATTATTTAGTATATAATCTATAGTCATTTTCCCTGATTGTTCCCTAAATGCCCTTGTATACATTTTTTTCTTCCCAGTACAAATCCAGTCAAGGATCATACATTATACTTTGTCATGTCTTTTCATGTCTCTTTAGCATCCTTTAATCTAGGACAGCCCGTATGCATTCTTTTGTTGGCATTTTTGAAGAGTTTAGGCCTGTTGTCTTACAGAATACACGATAGTCTAGATATTTCTGAGTCCCTGTGATTAGATTCAGGGCAAACATTTTTGGCCAAGAATACTACATACTTCTTACTGGATCGTATCAGGAGGCACATGATGTCTGTTTGTATGGTTATTGATGACGTGAACTTTAATCACTTGGTATTTTCTATCTGATCGCCTTCCTGAAAATACACGTTTATTGCCTCATAATTAATTAGTATTTTGAGGTTCATACTTTGTGTTCCTACAAAATAGGAAGCTGTCTGTGGAGTCAAACAGCAGATTGTGTGTGTATATCCTGTAACTTGATCCTAAATGTTAAAGGTGAACAATAGGTTTTGGACCTCATAAGGAAATATGATGTGAATGGAATGTTAGGATAAGGGTAAGGGTGGGTGACATGAAGATGGACAGGTCCATCCTTTGCACCATGCTACAAGGGGAACAATAGAAGGTTTTTAACCTAGTGTTGGTGGGAGTGATGCAATTGGGTTTGAGTTTTAGAAAGATAGCTTTAGCAGCAGTCAGTTGGGAGATTATTACATCTCAGCTGAGATGATGAAAGACTGTGTCCAGTGCAGCAGTGTCACTGGCAGAGAGAAGAGAGATTGGAGAAGTATTTATGAGGTTAAAATTGACCGAATTTGGTGACTGGTTAAAGGTTGGTTGTGGAGGATTGAGAGTTTCTTGGTGACAGAATATTCAGTAGGATTGTCTGACTCATTGACTATATTGTGCTAAGTATGAAGTTTAAGGAATGAGATTTTATAAAAGTTACAGGGACAGGACCTGTTGGATTCTCTTAACAGTTTCTCTTACTCTGTTATTACTCTACTTTTTTGAAGACTATTTGAATGACATTAACAATGTGATTCCATTTGGGGAAGTCATTTCTTCTTGATATATTCCACCCAAAATGTACACTTTAAAGCTGCCATTAAGCCTTTTGATAGGATAGAACAGAATTTGGCAAAATCTCTTAAAATTCTTTCACTCTGGCTCAAAGATTTTGATTCTGTGGTGTGTCTGTTTTTCGCTGACTGCACGCTTTATGTCTGAAAAATTTCAATGTTTTCTTTATTTCTTTATGTTTTTCCAAGATGTTCTCAGTGCAGCTGAGTCTTGGTGAGCAGACATGGGAATCCGAAGGGAGCAGTATAAAGAAGGCCCAGCAAGCCGTCGCTAATAAAGCTTTGACTGAATCTATGCTTCCCAAACCAGTTCAGAAACCACCCAAAAGTAATGTGAATAATAACCCAGGTATGGCCCTGACTCGTTTCCTTCTGTTGTGTTGTTACGTCCTATATGTGCTGTCCTTACCCAGTGGCATAGTCAACAGGCATTAACAGGACAGACCACCAGGACAGCTGAATAATAACTGAAGGTATTGAAAATGAAGAGGCTAATTGTAATTATTTAAGAAATTTGCTTTAGGAGAAACTCTAAAGGTGCATTATTTACTTTTTAGATGTTGGCAAAAAGTCATTTGGGTGCAAAGAACAGAAAGTTGGACTGAAGTTTTTTTCTAAAGTAAAGATAGAAATGGGATCAAAATCATCAATTTCTCTTTCTAAATATATAATTTAATAATTAAAAATAATTAATACATAATTTTTGGGGGGTAAACAAAGTTTATTCTAGGAAGAACAACTCATTGAGAGATGAAACCATTTTAAAATTTAACTATATGTACAGTTCATTGTTTCTAAGAGCAATTCAAAGGAATAAAGCCAACTACAAGATAAGAATCAACAGAATGTAGTAATCCAATCAAAAATAGGTAATATATAATTTAATAATTAAAAATAGTTAAGACTAGTATGGTATCAACAGCATTATGTATCCAGTTATCTATTGGGAAGAGCAGACCTGCATCGGACACAGTGCATGAGTTGATAGCATGAAGTTAATAAAGTTCTGTAAGTTTAGTACCAGCCCTCTGTCCATTTACTTGTCTGTTAACTTACAAAGGCACGCGGTTCCTTTCTGACCAATGATGCTTTAGATATTTTTGTGACGGAGTGAAAAAAGACATTTTGCCTGCCAGCAGTGACTCTGTAGTCTGTTTAATGATGGTCCACATGCTTATGCCCGTAATAAGGTCAGACACTTCTTTCTTTCCCATGTGGGCAGGTGCTCCTAAGTTGTCAGTCTCCTCTTTCAAGGACTGCTCTTTCCAGAACTCCATGACTTTCCTAGTTTTTGCATCTGTTCAGCTGATTCCAGTATTTATTAAGTAAGTGTAAATAAGCCAAAATATTATTATAATAAAGAAAAAAAACCTATTCAGGTTGAAACTGGTGAGAGGCTATCTACATTTTTAACTTTTAAAAACCTCTTCAGATTATTGGTTGATCATTAGCACCTCACCACTACCTCTACTTATTAAGCATTTGCTTTAATATATCTTCGGAGGTATAAACCAGTGTCCTTTTTGGTGAGGATTTTGCAGTCATTTACATAAAATGCATAACTCAGTGGTAAAGATTAAGTACCAAGTGAATAATAATGGCTGTCCGTATGATTAAGTAATGATGATGAACACAGATGGCAGTAGATGATGTAAGATACAGGTCTTGAATAGAGAATAGGCAAGTATAGAGGAGAGGAAAGAATTTTCCAGGCTGAGGGAATACTATGAGAAGGGGCATTGGAATAGGAATCTGGACAGCAGGTTTGGCAAAAAAAATTTTTTGTAGGTGGTTTTAAATTAGATCAGGTAAGTGGCTAGTAAGAGATAAGACTAGAGATGTAGTTGGGGAGCAGATTGTGATGGATTTGAACTCCAGACTTGGTTGATAAGTTTTATCTACAATTTGGGGGATTAATTTTTACAGCAGGTGGATGCTGTGTTTAAAAGAGCAATTTAGCAAGTTCAGTTTGACATGTGAACGGAAGGTGGAAAATATTAAAAGCAATGTCAGGAAACCACTGCCATAGTTTATGGGTGAAGAAAGAAAAGAAACTCACATGCCTTGGGTAACATAGCCCTCTACTCTTCCGGATACTGGAGGGGCACTTGGAATGGACGGAGGGACCAGGGTTCCTATCCACTGGTGGAAGCCATGCCGGTGGACTAGCCTTCCAGAGCAGGTACTGTGAACCAGGAGCAGTTGTGTGGTGAGCTCTGGGTCAGGTCCACTTCAGAGGATTATTAGTAGGAGGTCAACCAGCAAAGGAGTCAGAGGAAGGAAACAGGAGAGAGTCTGAAAGACCAGTGGAGATAAGAGTGTCCATTATTGAACGTTGCAGTGAGCTGGAAGAAGGTGTAGATTTTTGGGAGTAAAGTTTAAAAAATGTAACATTGTGTACTGGCAAGTGCACAACTGATGGTTGTAGGGCCTTGGTGGAATTTTGCACTGTAAATGCTTTACCAATATCACAGGCTTTCCCGGTGCCTCAGAAGCCTCCCTTAGGCCCCTTCTGGTGGTTAACAACTCCAAAGGAAACCACTGCTCTGCTTTCTGTCATCTTAGATTCTTTGTGCCTGTTTGTTGGAATCATGCAGCTTACTCTTTTGTGATAGCTCGTCTTTTCTCAGTGTTATATCTGTGAGATTCACCCATGTTGTGTTCAACAGTATAGTATTTCTGTGTTACGTTATATCCTCTTGCATTGGTACACCAAAATTTATGTATTCATTATACTGTTGGCAGACGTTTGGGTTGTTTCCAGTTTTGGGCTACCAGAAGTAATACTGCTATGAACATTGTTGTATGTATACGTTTCTGTTGGGGATGTATCTAGGATTGGAATTGTCGGGTCATAGATTATACATGTGTTCAGTATTAATACATAATGTCAAACAGTTATCAAGGGTCCCTCCTACTAGCAGTGTATGAGAGCTTTCCACATCTTTATCAACAAAGGGTATCTTCAGCTTTCAAAATGGTAGTATTTCATTGTGGTTTTAATTTGTGTCTCCCTTCACTATTGTTGAAATATTTTTGCTGTTAAAAAAAAACTGCATTGTTCAGATGAGTGGATAAAGAAGATGTGGTATGTATATACCAAATATATATACACAAACACACATACACAATGGAATATTACTCACCCATAAAAAGAATGAAATAATGTCATTTGCAACAACATGGATGGACCTAAAGATTATCATACTAAGTGAAGTACGTCAGATAGAGAAAGACAAGTATCATATGATATCACTTACATGCAGACTCTTAAAAAAAAATACAGATTTTATTTACAAACCAGAAATAGACTCACAGACAAAGAAAACAACTATGTTACCAAAGATGAAAGGAGGGACGGATAAATTAGGAGTTTGGGATTAACAGATACACACTTCTATATATAAAATAGATAAAACAACAAGGATATTCAATCTTTTGTAATAAGCTATAATGGAAAAGAATCTGAAAATAATATGTGTGTGTGTGTATATATATATATATATACACACACACACGTATGTAAATGTATAACTGAATGACTTTGCTGTAGACCTGAAACTAACATTGTAAATCAACTATACTTCCGTAAAAACCAACTTCTATATCCATTCGTCCATCAGTGGACACTGAGCTTGCTTCTGTGTGCATGAAGGTGCATATATCCTTTCACAGTAGTGTTTTTGTTTTTTTTGAGATAAATACTTAGAAGTGAAATTGTTGGAATGGTTAGTACTTTTTTGTGTGCTAATATTTTAGACATCTTTATCTCCCACTGAATTGTGAAGATAACCTCATGTTATTTTTAGAAGCTTTATTATTTTATCTTTTAAATTTAGATCTATAGTCAGGAATTGAGGTATATGTACGATGCGAGGTAGAGTTCCAGGTTTTTTTCCTTCCTTTTTATCTGTAGATATTCAGTTAACTTAGCACTATGTATTGAAAAGACAGTACGTTCCTCTCTGCACTGCAGAGGAGGGGAGATCCAATCCTGACTTCACAGTAAGTAGATGGGCCTTAAATAGTAATTACATCCCAGAGAGGAGTTAGATATAGTACAGCACGGATAGTTCTCCGGTTAATTAGGAGTATGTCGTAGAACTACTTTCCTTTCTCCCACCTCTTACTTTCTTTAACTTTTCTGGGGGAAATGATTTCAGATTTATATAAATTTTATAGAAAGAATACGTAGAACTCCCAGGTGCCCATTACCCAGAAATGGTTAGCGTTTCTGAACCACTTGAGCATAAGCTGTGGCCGTGACATCCCGTTGCCCCTGAGCACATCGGTGCGTACTTCCTAAGTTACTTCCTGCGTACTTCCTGCGTACTTCCTAAGTTACTTCCTAAGTTACTTCCTAAGTTACTTCCTGCGTACTTCCTAAGTTACTTCCTGTGTAACTTCCTAAGTACACAGACACTGTCTGTCAGGGAGTTACTGCTGGTCCCGTATCCCCGTGTAATCCACAGACTCCATTCACATTTCACTGATGGTCCCAGGAACACCCTTTGTAGGTCCAGCATCTAATCAGGATCACGGATTTACTGTTTCTCTTCATTCCACTTCAGTCTGGAACAGTTCCTCAGGCCTTCTCGTTCTTTATGACCTTGACATCATTTGTAGAATGCCCCTCAGTTGAGTTTACCTGGTGTTTCCTCATGATTTATGCACTTTTAGCACATATCACAGAAGTGACCTGGGCTCAGTGTCATAACAGGAGACACAGGATATTGGTTTGTCCCGTTAGTGATGATTTTTGTCATTTGGTTAAGACTGTGTCTGCCAGGCCTCTCTATTGTAAAGTTAATTAAGATGTATATTTTATTATTACGTAGTACAATTAACAAGTGTTTTCTGAGGAGATACTTTGAGACTACATAAGCATTCTGTTCTTATCAAATTTTCACTCACCAGATTTGACATCCATTGATGATTCTTGTCTGAATCAATGACTACTCTGAAGGTTGCCAAAAGGGTGATTTTTAATTCCATATTCATTTTCGATTTATTCATCAGCATTGTGCCTGAGAGCTTTCTCATTCCCTTCATTTTGTGTTTATTTACTTATATCACTGTAGACTCTTGGATTCCTATTTTACCTACAGGCTTATGATCTATTACTATCGTTATTTATTCTGATGATCAAATTGTCTCAGCTTTGGCCAGTGGAATGGCCCCTTCAGGTTGAGTCCTGTGAACTTCAGATGCTTCCTCATCATTTGTTGGGCATTTCTGACTTCCTGGCACAATAAGATGTTCCTAGGTCATCGTGTGTTTTCCTTACCCTGGCTCCTGTCATTCCTCCCAGGGCCCTGATTGGTTAGTTAATCAATTCATCCTTTCAGCAAACATTTCTTGAGTGACTGCTGTGTTCCAGGGGCTTTTCTAACTTCCTGCAAAGTTGTTTCTTTAAGTGTTAGTAATATGTTGCTCCTTGAAAAGTAGTTGTGGATTTTTTTTTTTTTTTGCCTGTCATATGATGGGAATCCACAGTTGTTAAGTATGTTTATATATCTAATTTATTAGTCTTTTTATTTTTATCATTGGTAAATGTAGAAATTTCCTTTAATGTATTCTGATTATGTGTTCACAGTGTCAACTTTATAGCCGTAAAATACATGAGGATTCCTATGTAATGATTATCTTTATGCAGCCTGGGTCCAACTCTCACTCACTGGAAGCGGTGGTACTCAGCGTTTCCTGGAGGCAGCTCATAGTTTGAAGTTATTCTTTAAATGTCTTCTGTGAGAGCCTCACTGTGTAAGTCAAGAGAGGTGTGCACACATGGAGATGTCAGTCTTGTTCTATAGGAAACAGGTGTAGTGCTTTGCTCTAAAGAAATTAAAACCTTATCAGCGTGGTTTGTGCTTTTCTGCTTCTCTCTCTCTTTTTTGTGTATGTATTTTTATTGAAGTAGAGTCAGTTTAAACGTTGTGTCACTTTCTGTTGTACAACATAATGCTTCAGTCATACATGATCATACATATATTCGTTTTCATATTTTTTCACCATAAGTTATTACAAGATATTGAAATTAGTTCCCTGTGCTATGCAGTATGAACTCGTTGTTTATCTGTTTTATATATATTAGTATCTGCAAATCTTGAACTCCCGATTTATCCCTTTCCCAGCCCCCTTCCCTCTGCTTCTTTTCTAACTCTTCTTCACAAACACTAGTTTCTAGCATTTCTGTGAAGAAAATATAGTCTTACTTTCAAATGAATTTATATGAGATTATTTCTTTCTTTAAATGATATGAATTCAGTACTTTTACCTAGTTTAAAATGCAATTTTGGTGTGGGTGACAGACCTCACTGGTGATTTTCAGACATGTTAGTTTCCTGTTTATTGCCATACTTAAAGGATGAGGTCCTTCAAGCTTTTTTTTTTCTTTTCTTCTTTTCCCATTTGATTGTTACGATATTTGTGCCTGTATGATTGCTGCAGAGTAGCATTCATGATGACATAAATCGTACAACTGGTGAACATGTTAATTATTAAACTGAAATCTTTATAAAATAAGAACAGTTCAAACTTTTAAAGGCATCAGTGGCTCTTTGGTGTTAAAAAAAATCTTTGGAAAACTGTTAGGTAGTTACTAATAAAGTTAAACATAAACCTCCTCTGTGACCTGCCAGTTCCACTGCTGGGTATATGCCCAACTGAAAAGAGTGTGTATGTCCACTAAGAGACATTTAAAAAATGTTCACGGTGGCTTTATACTTAATAGCCTCAAACTGGAAACAATCCAAATGTCCCATTAACAGCAGATCAGATAAACTGAGTAGAATACTATTTGGTGATAAACTCTGAAGTACTGATATATCCAATGAAATCATTATGTTGAGTGGAAGAAGCTAGACAAACGAATACATAATCAGACTTGAAGAACTGGCAGAACTAATCTGTACTGACAAGTCATAGTGGGTAACTTGGGGAGGAGGGTATTGACTGGGTATTCCTGGGTAATGGAAGTGCTTGTATCTTGATCTGAAAGGTGGTTATATGAGTGTTTATGCGTGTAGTAATTCATGGAGCTGTGTGCTTAAGGTTTGTGCATTTTACTTATCCCTCTGTCAAATACTGTTAGAAACAAAGAAAGAAAATGCTTGACTTACTCTTCCTCTGCCCTGAGTGTATGTATTAAAATGGGGGTTTGGACTAATTGGACTTACTATATTTGTTAACTTTTCTTTGCTGTTTTTCTTATCCTTATCTCTCCCTTTTCTGCCTAATCCTTTCCTCCCACGCCCTTTATTTTTTGCTTTCTCTTCACCTTGGTTTAGTTCTTGTTCTTAATAGTAATCTTCAGTGGTTTCACATGATTTCTTTTGAAATGAGACACAAAATGAGCAGCTTGTGACTCGTGATGGATTACTTGTCACCATGCTGCCCGTTGTGTGTTTGCGTCAGGCTCCCCTGCTCCAGCCTGTACTTTGTGCCCCAGTTTCTCTGCTGCAATAAGTGGACCCGTTTTTGTTCATGATGTATGGTGCAAAAGGCATAATTCAAATGAAATAGTACAGAATTTACACTTGACATAAGTTTTACTTTCTGTAAAAGCTTAAGATTCATTTTTGTGATTTGTTATATAGAACATATATATGTTTTACTAAATAACCTTTTTTGGTACTTAAAATAACTTGACGTAATAAGTTTATGTTGTGTGTGTTATGTATTATGGGATTTTTCGAACTTTTGCAGAAGAAAGACTAAGGTATTGAGCATCCCTGAACTTACCATCAGTTGCTTCTGTTATCCACACATGGTGGCCAGTCTTGTTTCTCATCCCTGTGGTCTCTGAATTACTTTAAAACAAATTTCAGGTATATCACTTCATCCACAAATGCTTCAGTGTTTATCTTTAAAGATTATCTACAAAAAGCTTTGCTTATCTTTACTACTTTGTCGTGTGGTTGGTTATAGAAAAATCTCAAAATTTATTTTCATTAGTTAAGTCTAAGAATTACTGATGACCCTGTATTCGTTGCTAATTTTAGTCACTTGATTACCAAACTATAAATAAAAATATTCACAGACTGTGATGTTCTTACTGATTAAATAATTACAAACTTTCTGCGGTAAGTAACTTTGAAGTTCAACACCTGCTTTATAATATTCAAACTAAGCAATCTATGATCCTTCTGTTTTCCTTGTTTTGAAATGGTGTGACTATAAAAGTTGAATTTTTGGTCATTAATATACAAAAAATTTTGCAAAAACCCCAAAGAGATTTCATTAGGAATGATTTTCCTGTTTAATTTGTTTATGCACCCCCTTAGAAAATCGTACAGAAGGGGCCACCCACTTCCACCTTCTTCCACGGTAATTATATGTAAAATATAGATTGCATGGTTTATTATGGAAATATTTCACTTGTGTGCCTTTAATATTTCTTTTAAACAGGTAGTATAACTCCAACTGTGGAACTGAATGGGCTGGCTATGAAAAGGGGAGAGCCTGCCATCTACAGGCCCTTAGATCCAAAGCCTTTCCCAAATTATAGAGCTAATTACAACTTTCGGGGCATGTACAATCAGAGGTTTGTATATCTTCTTTGGTTTTGTTCTTATTTATTATTTTATGCATATATACAAGTTTCTGAAACTCAAAGGGTATTTTCGTTGTAAAGAAAATTCACTTGAGGCATTTTTGCATGGAGTTTAGAGGTATCAGCCATGTAAGAAATGTTTAAATTAAAAAAGAATAACTGGTTTTCAGGAACTGGTTTTTGTTGCGTCCTGAGAGCCCTGTGTTTATTGCAGGCAGGACCACGTTGTAAAGTCGTTCCACAGGGTGGTGCGGGCTTTGCAGTTGTCTTGCTTGCTTATTCACTAAGCAGGTGCTTAGCTTAATTAGTGCTTTTCTTAATTTGTCTGAAGACATTGCAAACATGAGTGCTTATAATTTATAGGGAAATTCTTGGAAGGATTTACTAAGTCTTTCTGCACATTGAATAATTTTGTGTTAGTTATAAGTGTAGCAGAATTTTCTTTTGCAAGCATGGTAGAATTTAAAAAAAATTTATGGTCTTTTTTCTTGATTGTTTATGAATCATATAACTCATTGTAGAGAATGTGGAAGATGCAGAAAATTAAAAATATAAATAACCTGCAATCTCAACTAAACACCTTTATTTTTTTTAATATTTTTATTTTTAATTATTTATTTTTAATTGATGTAGCACCTTTAATATTTTAATGTACTTGACATTCTTTTTAGTCTTTGCATATAAATATATTTAACCAAATTGAAATTACCCTTTATATGCAATTTCTGTATTACTTTGTGGAGGTATACTATATGAATGGTAAAATGCACAAATCTTAAATGTACATCTCCTGCCTTTATTTTATTATTTTATTTATCTGTGTGTATATTAATTGTTTGATGACTTTCTACTTATTTATATCCTCATGTGATCACCACCCCATTGAGATCCAGAACATTTCCATCAATGTGAGAGCTTCCTCACACTTACTTGCACTTCACACACCTCTTCTCGGAAGAAACCACTGTTCTGTCACCATAGATTAGTTTTGCTTGTCCTTGAACTTCTACAGAGTCAACCAGTATTTACTCTTTTGTGTCTGACTTTTTTCACGTATTATAATTGTTTTCTTATTTTGTTTTTTATTTATTTATTTTTAATTGAAGTATAGATTTACAATGTTATGTTAATTTCTGATATATAGCATAGTGATTCATTTATACATATATATTCCTGTTCATATTCTTTTTCATTATAGGCTATTACAAGGTATTGAATATGGTTTCCTGTGCTATACAGCAGGACCTCGCTGTTTATCTATTTTATATATAGTAGTTAGTTTTTTTTTTTTTTTTTTTGATTTTGAGATTTATCCATGTTGTTTGAGCCTGGGGTTTGCAGTTTTTAATTGCTGAATAATACTTCTTTGTGTGAATGTATCATAATTTGTTTATTCCCAATATGTAATATTTTGCCCTTTTCTCTTAATATAGCAATCATTTTTCATAAAATTTAACCTCTGAAAAATAATTTTGGTGGCTATATAATACTTCATATAGCTGGGGTATACTTTGCAAGTATTTAAACAGGTGTAAACAAGGAATACTTGATAAGTATATAAACAAAATACACCTGTTTTTGATTATCTAGATTGTTTTTCTTCCCTTTTTGGCAATTATAAATAATATTGCAGTAAACACTCTTTATATACAAGTTTTTGTTCACATTACTGATTATTTCCTTAAGGTAGATTACTATAAGGGGACTACTGGGTTAAAAACAATAATGTATTACCCAATTGCATTGAAGTTTATACTGATTTCGTATAGTATATTTTGTATTATTGTGACAATGCTGACTTTAAAACACATTGTCTTAAGTTAGTTAAGTGGTTAAAAGTGATATGTTTTAAACTTTCAGTTTTATTGATTACTTTGTGAGGTTGAACAGCTTTTCAGATATTTATTAGTTACTTGTCCTTTTCGTCTCTCTTAATTTGCTAATTTTTATTGCATTGCTCGATCAGTCTTCAAATGTTTATGTGTTGAGGGTATTACCACTAAGTCTATTCTATTTGTTTGATTTTCCTGATTTTAAAAAATTAGCTTTTAGTTTTGTGTTTGTCTTTAATGTACTGCAGTTTTAAATGTTAATTATGGTCTAATCTATTTTTTGTGTGCATTGCTCTCACTGCTTTTATGCTTAAGAAATTCTCATGTGTGATCAGATATTTGCTGATACTTAGTTTTTTTTTGAGGCATAATTGACATATAACATTGTGTAAGTTTAACGTATACAATATAATGGTTTGATACATTTACATTACAATATGATTGCCATTATAGTGTTAGCTGATACCTCTGTCCAGTCACACAGTTATCATTTCTTCTAGTGTTGGGATGCTGATGCTTTTAAAAACATTTTGTATATTTACTGACAGATTATTACAGTTCAGATATGAGGAGAAGATACTTGTTTAATCGATAGATAATCTGATGCTTTTTGATGTCTTGCTTGGTAGTGGAAAAATTATCACCTAAGGTTTAGTCGTGTTCAAATTGTAAATGGTTCATTTAAATATTATTGTTCAGGTTCTTTAAGAAAAGCTTCTGCCTCTCCCCCCTTTCCTTCCCCATGTGTCTGGGGGGGATTTACTGTATTGTCCTGGTGGGGAGGGAGGGGGTGCCCCCTCTGGCTCCTCTGGTCTTTGTGGTGATGTCTCTTGTCCACCAGGTAGCTGACACCTCTCTTGCTTGCCCCAGCTGAAACCTGCAGTTGGTGACTTGTGGTCCATCTTTCCCCCTCAGGTAATGCTTCCAGAGAGTATTCACCATCTTCCCCTTGCTGTCTTGGCCTAAACCCTTAGCTCTCCTCTGCTCCGCGGGATGTTGTTCCATTCCCATTCTCTTCGCTAGCGTCCTTGCTTCTCACTGTGGAGCATCTGTTGGCAGCAGACTTCCCGACTCTTAACTTGGTATCCACACCGCATGGGAGGCAGGAGGGACACACCATTTATCTCACAGTTGCTTTTCTTTGTCTTTTTCTCTGTAACACACCCATTGCATTTCTCATCAGTCTGAGATTACTTCATGTGAATAAAACTCTTTGCCTACTTAAGCACGATAGATAGATTTGGTCCCCTGAAATAGGAACACCTTGTCTACTTTATACTTGCAAGGTGTTTTACTTTTAATGTGCTATAATGAGTAGAGCCATGAGGATGTTATATGTAAACATTTATTGTATTTCAGTATCTGTAGTTCTTTATTTGAAGGACTAGAGCCTTTTTGACTAATGAACCTATTACTTTTAAATGAAAGAAATCTAGTGCTAAAGCAATGAAAAATCAGACAATAATCTCTGTCCTCATGGAGCTCAGTCAGTCAGGAAGGTGACAGATTTGATAAAGACCTAAAGGAGCAGAGGGAAGAGGCAGTGTGAGTGTCGTGAGCGAAGGGGAGAACATTCAGACAGAAGCAGCAGAGTGCAGAGCCCTGAAGTAGGCGTGCACCCCGTGCTGTGTGCCTCCACCTGGAGGCCAGGGTGGCTGGAACAGGCTGGGCCGTGGGTGGGGGAGGAGTTGGTATTGAGGATGTGACAGGAGTCATGTGGTTTGGTTTGATTTTTTCCCCCTGTTTTAGATTTCCGTTAAGAATGTTGACATTATTCCTTTGTTGGCAATGTCTAGTTTCAAGATCTGATTCTGTGGTTGTCATGAGAGCTTCAAGAATTTTTTTGTGACTTCTCTAAAGGGTTTTTGCCTTAGGCTGTTCCCACCGCATGGATAAAGTGGACTTTCCCTTCAGATTTTTGGAGCGTCTTCAGAATTTTCTGCAGATCACAAAAAGGGTAAAAAGAAAACAGGAAAGTACTGGTAAGCTGCCAAGCCATGTTTCAACTTAAAAGCTCTCTGCTCACAGAAGGACAAACCTAACCATTACTCATTAGGCTGTTAAACTTACGATTTCACATATGACCTTAATTTGCAGATGACAGCACCTGAATGTGTTACAGGGGATTTGGAGCCAAAGATCAGAGGAGACGCTTTTCTCCTTGTCAGACTCCAAATGAATCAGTAGCTTCTTAATAACGCAAGGAATGAAAGGTTAAGAAGTTCAAGAAACAGATATCTTTTAGAGGGATTTTTGAAAAGGTCCTTTCATTTTCTACTTAAAATAATATTAATTAATAATTAGATATTACCGATGCTATTTTTAAAATCTCTTCTTTCCTCATGAGGCTTCTTCACTTGAACTCATTCAAAGGCCTGAGGAGGAACTCATAAAAAAGGTCTTTTCCACCGCTGCCCCGTTTTGTGATAACTGGAGGAAAAAGAGGTTTACCCGTGAGCAAACTTTGTGGGTACAGCCTGGATTCTAAAATACCTGTTGGAGGGAGGATATAGCTCAAGTGGTAGAGTGCATGCTTAACATGCACGAGGTCCTGGGTTCAGTTCCCCAGTGCCTCCATTGAAAGTAATTAAATAAATAAACGTAATTACTCCTCCCCCCAAAATTAAAAATAAAATAAATGATTATGCAACATTAAAAAAAAACACCTGTAACTTAAAAAAAAAAAAAACCTATGTCTCCTTTTATTGCACCCAAGTTATTTTAAACTGAACATGTCCAAACATCTTTTTCTTTCTCATTTAGGGCATTGTTTACTAACAGATATATTATAAAGTTGAATACATACAAAAATTTATTTGATGGAGTATAAGATGTAAAAGTTGGAGAACATTTTATGCTTTTGTTCTCTTACCTTTGTTATAAAAACATCCACTATCTGAAGGAATTGAATGGCTGAAATTAGGCCTCCTACAGTTTTATGTATTTTTTTTTTTGTATTCATGGATTAAAGAAGCATTATTGCTTGGCTAATGGCCAGAAAGCCCCCCAGTATACTGACGCAGGTTTTCAGAGGGCCATGACTCAAGCTATATTATAGGCGATGTCTTGGGGAGACCTTCAGGCATGGTTGGATATAGGGCTTCAGTGTTGTTTTTCCTCATTTTCCATTTCTCTCTTTCTAGCTCTTGTCTAATTTTTCCTCTGCTTGACTTTATTTTCGAACATGCTCACTTCTGTTTGCTATATCTCATATGCTATATAGTCCTTAGACTTAGGGCACTCAAGGAGGAACACATTTTTTGTTTGTTTGTTTTTAAATAGTTCTTAGAAAAGTCCCAAGAAAGACTCTGAGTAGCCTGTTCATTCCAGAATTTGTCATTCAGGCCAGATTTGGGGTGAGGGGATACTTTAATTGGCCAGCTTTGAGTTTGTGCCCAGCCTGGGGAAACAGGATTTAGTCCTATCCAAAATGCTATTCAGAGCACAATTATTTTATAGAGTGGTTCCCTAAAGGCAAAGATTCTGAGGGAAAGTCATTTCCATTATGGTCAGAACATTGGGTTCAAATCCTACTTCTGATGCTTTTGGCTGTGTGGTCTTGGGCAAGGCCCTGGACCTCCCTTAGCTTCATTTTCCAGCTAGAGATAATACCACCAAATGAAAGGACTTATCAAATGCCTACTCTTTGCCACATGTTGTGTTGGAATAGATACTTTGATGAAAGACAGTCGGGTTAGACTCTGAGTCTCCTAGAAGAGGAAGGCAATGAAAAGAAACCATTGGAACGGTAAGTTGTGTCCCTCGTGGGCTGTGGAAACGTGGAGAACAAGCCCCTCACTTGGACCGGGGAATTAAAGAAGCCCCCTAGAAGGGGTTGACATTTGAACTGAATCTCAAGGTCAGTGAGGTGTTCCGCAGCTGAGGAAGGTAGGAAAAAGCAATCTAGGTTTTGGGAACGATGGCAGGGAGTCCTGAGAGGTTTTAGTTCATTTGTGGACTTGCAAGCAATTTGATTTGAGTGGAATGAAAAGGCTGAGGTTCAGGCAGGTCTCTGACCCGGATGTCCTCAAGCGGCATGCCATGGGGTTTAAGTTTTATCCTGAAGGTGATTGGGAGCCTTGGAAGGATTTTTTAGCTGACAGATAAAATAATTGAATATCTGTTTTAGGAATATTCCTTTGGCAGTATGTGGAAAACAGTTTGGATAGGCTTAAAATTCCAGAGAGAAAGATGCATTACAAGGAATATGGAAGAGTGAAGATGGAGAAGAGGGGACGTTTAGAAGGTAGATTTGATAGCCCTTGGGGATTGATAAGAGGGTGTGAAGGATAACATATCTGGATCGCTAGTCATATTGTTCACAATGAGAACAGCTGGATAGGTCTTTGGAAAGATGAGGAATTCAATTTTGACTGTGTTGAGTTTAAATTGACTGGAAGATATTTAGAAGGAGTTCATTTTATCACTCTTTAAAGCCAAAACAAAGGGTATTTGAAAATTATCTTTGACTTTGAGGGTTTGTTGGAAGTACATATAGGAAGAGGGCTTTTGCGTCTAGAGTTTCCAGAATAGGGATGTGTAATATATCTTGCAGAATACGGTGTTTAGGATACAGCCTAACTTTGAGTGATATATCTGTTCTTCATTATCTGGCATTTATACTTCCTTCCCAAAAGGATTTGGTTATATTGCTTTGTCATCATTCATTTGAAACAGTTTCATGGCGTGCACCCATGCCAAGCACCCCTGTCCTCAGGTTTGGTTACTGTGTTTTGTGTTAAGACAATATTTGGTTGCCTTTGGTTCATGTATTCAATTTCTGGCCCAACCACTTGTAGTAGCTAGGTTAGTAAGGTTTTCTCGTGGCATGTCTGGGAGGAGTCATAGCAAGTTAAACAAGGAAAGAGTTTGAACTACTTTGCCAAAAAGCTACTTGTTCCTATAGGCAGATCCAGGTACTTACTCCAGGCTTCATGGTCTCCACCTTTCTCCTGGGAAATAAACCTTTGAGAGTTAGAAAGAACTTTATGGACAACTATGGCTATTAGTAGAAATTTTGATACAGAGAAGCATGTTTTTTTGAAGTATCTGAACTGATTTTATTTCATTATGTTAATTATCAGTAAAACTAGAAATAACCAAGATTTTAGTTTATGAAATAGCTTATTATATTTCAAAGTTTGCATTATATAGACTAATGACTAGCTGCAAATTATTGCGATGTTCATTTGCTATTTATTTTGCTCAAGCTATCAGTGTGAATGTTCCTCACCAGTCTGTAACACCCTTTAAAAAAATCATGTTGGAAAGTAGCACAGTTGAGAAACTTTGAATATATTTGTAGCAGTAGTGGTATCAACAGGTATAAAACTAAAACTACAATTTTGCTTTCTGCCGCCAGATGGTGCTTGTGTACTGATAAAGCAACATACAGACTGGGTGCATTAACTTTGGTTAGTCCTCCAAGGTCTGTGCCTAATTGATTAGCGAGAGGTTAAACACTATGAAATCGCCAGTTTTAGACCTTTCTTTGACCTATAAAAATGCCAGTTTTATATGGTTTGATCTAATAGGAAAAAGTCGGCCAAGTACACAACTCTAAAGCCTCTTGGATGAGTGAAATTAGAAGTGGTGAAAAGCAGGAATTCATTCTATATGTAATTTTCCCTTCTGTATATTATACCCCTTGGTTTGGGGACTATATTCTTTCTCTTTTATCATGTGCTTTATGCAAAAATGTATGTCAGAACTTTTCAAGATGATACTTCTTTTAAAAATGATATTTCTTCATGAGGATATCACATTATAGATGGAGAACTGAAAGACTACAAGACAAAACTTCTACTGTTTTCCTCTTGTTTTTATGTAAGATTGCGTTAATTAAATTAGCAGCGTTTTTCATTTGGGGAAAAATAAGTCTAAACCCATAATAAAGAAACATTTAAATACATTGTCTTTCAAAGCTCTCATAATCCAGAGAAGAGAATTTCAATAGGTTACCAAAGCAAAGATGAGGGAGAATGAACTGGAATTCAATGAAGCCAGGAATCAGAGAGCCAGGGAGATAATTTTAAGGTAAAAGGAGGATTATTCTGGGTCATAAGCTCTTGTCTTAGGCAGGCTATGTTTAACATTAAGAATAGGAATTAGCGGTCATTGTAATCCTTTAAAACAAAACTCATTGCTTGATTAGACCAGATGTGACACTCTTCATTATATGAAATAGAAATAGAGCTTTTTTTCTTTGAAGTGAAATATGAAGCAGGTCCCCCAATATTTGTTTCCCCCAAGTATTAGATAAAAATCAAATTATTTAAAAAATCATTTTAGTGGCTTATGTTTCTGGCCATGGTGGAATAACTGGGAGTAGATTTACCCTCCCGCTGTAAACAGGTAGAAAATCTAGGTAAGGTTCTTACATTATACATGAACTGATAAAATACAGTGTGAAGAGAAGTTGTGGTAAGTTAACGAAGCATACTGATGCAGAGTGAAGAAAAGAAAATAGCTAAGAAATAATAGTGGAAATAAAGTGGAATCATAAAAAAATTGTAATCTAAAGGTAGAAAAGAGGCAGAAAAAGGGAGTGATGAACACATGGGATAAATAGAAAACAAAGAACAGTGTGATAGATTTAAACTCATATTGATAATTATGTTAAATATAAATGGTCTAAACACTATGGTTAAAAGGTAGAGAATGTCAGACTGAATAAAAGAGCAGAAACTACAACTATATGATACGTAAAGAAATGCACTTTAAATATGAAGACACAGATTGGTAAAAGGATGGAAAATGATAGTTTATGCAAACACTAATCATAATAAAGCTGGAGTGGCTATATTTATATCAGACAAAGTAGAGTTAAGAACAAGAAATATTATCAAGGATAAAATTACCAATTATAAAAGGATAAAATCATCAAGAAGACCAACAATTCTAAATATACATGTATCTACTAACAGGCCTTAAAATAAGTTGACAGAAAAACAGTAGGGGTGCTGCTCTGGGTTGAATTGTGTATGCCCCAAATTCGTATGTTGAAGCTCTACCCCCCAATGTGATGGTGCTTGGAGATAGGGTCTTTGGGAGGTAGTTAGGCTTAGATGGATCATGAAGGTAGAGCCCTCAATGTGGAATTGGTGCCCTTATAAGAACAGACACCAGACAGCTGGCTCTCTACTCCTCACCTCCCCTCTCCCCGCAGGGGAGGACATAAGAAATTGGCTGTCTACAAGCCAGGAAGGGAGCTCTTTCATCAGGAACTGACCATTCTAGCATCTTGACCTTAGCATCCAGCCTCCACAACTGTGAGAAAATAAATGTCTGTTGTTTAAGCTTCCCAGTCTATGGTGTTTTGTTACGGCAGCTTGAGCTAAGACATCTATAGAATTCAATAATGCTGTCGACCAGTGTTATGAAACTCTCCATCCTGTAATGACAGAATATACATTCTTTTCAAGTACACATGGAGTATTCCGCAAGACAGATGATATGCTGTGCTATGAGACAATTTTCAATAAGTTTAAGAGAATTGAAATAATACAAACTGTGTCATCTGTCCACAAAGGGATTAAGTTAGAGATAAATACCATAAAAGTATCTGGTAAATTCCACAAATATTTGGAAATTTAAAAACATTTCTAAATAATACATGTGTCAGAGGAGAAATCACAAAAATATTAGAAAAATATTTTGGACTAAATGAAGATGAAAATGAAACATTGAAATATGTGGGTGCAGCTAAAGTGCTTGGACGGGGAATGTATATCTTTAAATGCTTATGTGAGGAAAAAAAATCCAAAATTAATGCTTTAGGCTTCTACCCTAAGAAGCTAGAAAGAGAAGAGCACGTTGAATCCACAATACAGAGAAGGAAATAATAAAGATAGGAGTGGAAACCAATGACACTGAAAATGGACAAACATTTGAAAAAAATTGATGAAATCAAAAGCTGCTTCTGGGAAAAGATTTATGAAATTGGTAAATTTCTAGCTAGACTGAAAAAGAGAGAAGGCAAAGATCTATTATTACCAATATCAAGAATAAAACAGGGAAATCTGTTAACATTAAAAGAATTATAAGGGAGCTTTATGAATGACTTTATAAATTTGATAATTTAGATTATTGGTTGGCAAACTGTGACCTGCAGGCTCATTGCCTGCAGTTTTATTGGAACATAGCCATGTCCGTTTGTTTATGTGTCATCTTTGGCTGCTTTTGAACTATAATGGCAGAGGTGAATAGTTGTGACAAACTACGGCCAGCAAGCTTAAAATGTTTACTGTCTGGCCCTTTAAGGAAAAGTTTGCTGACTTAAATGAATTGGGCAAATTTATAAGAAGGCACAAATAACCAAAACTAACTTAAAGGCAAATAGAAAAACTCAAGAACTCTATTAAAGAGGTTGAATTTGTATTTAGAAACTTTCCACAAAGAAAATTGAAATCTTGAATTATTTCACTTATAAATGCTACCAACATTTGAGGAAGAAATAATATCAGTATCTCAGAAAACAGAAGAATGGAACACTTCCCAACTCATTTTATGAGGCTAGCATTATCTTGATACTAAGACCAGACAAAAAACTTAAAAGAGAAAACTTGAGATCACTATCCTTTCATTATCATAGATATAAAATCCTCAACAAAATATTAGCAAATTAAATTAAGGAAAATTTAAATAATATAATACACCATGATTAAATGAAGTTTATCTTAGGAAAGCATTAACCATAATAGAATAAAGAAAAAAAAGTATGAGCATCTTATTAGACACAGAAAAAGCATTTGATGAAAATCATCACTCATTCATGATCCAGACTCGTCAAACTAGGAGTGTAAGAGAATTTACTTAATCTGATAAAAGGATTTCCCTGAACAACGTCTAGCTGACATTATGTTTTATAGTGAAAGACTAAATACTTGTAAGATGAAGAACAAATCAGTGATATACACCATTATCATTTCTATTCAACACTGTACTGGAGTTCTAGCAAGTGTAATATGAAGAAGAAATTAATGGGGGAAAATATTGGAAAAGAAATAAAACTGTATTTGCAAATGACATGATGCTGTATGTAGAAAATGATAAGAAATCACAAATGAAAAGCTGTTGAAATAAATGAGTTGAGCAAGGTCACAGGTTACAAGGTCAATGTACAAAAAACAGTATTTTTATTTAATAGTGTTGAACAACTGGAAACTTAAAAAAGCATAAAAACATATACTCAGGGTTAAATGTGACAAAATATGTGCATGACTTTTATACTGAAAGGGAAAAAATATTGCTCAAAGAACACTTGATATCAAGATGTCAGTTTTCCTAAAGTTAACATGAAGGTACATGCAATCCCAGCCAAAATCTTAGGAGGTTTTTTTTTTGTAAAATTGATAAAATAATATTAACATTTGTGTGGAGATGTAAAGGATTTGCAGTAGCCAAAACAATTTTGAAAAGGATAAATTTGGAGAGGTCACACTACATGACTTCAACATTTGCTAAAAAGCTGCAGTAATCAAGACAGTGGAATGCTGGCATAGGGAGTAATATACAGTTGTCCCTTGGTATCTGTGGACGATTAGTTCCAGAACCCCACCCCTAGTCCCCACGGATACCATAATCCAGTGATGCTCAAGTCCCTTATATAAAATGGTGTCGTGTTTGCATGTAATCTATGCACATTCTCCAGTATTCTTTAAGTCATCTCTGGATTACTTACAATACCTAATACAGTGTAAATGCTATCTAAATAGTTGCCAGGGCACGTGGCAAACTCAAGTTTTGCTTTTTGGAATTTTCTGGATTTTTTCTTTTTCCCGAATATTATCTACCTGTGGTTGATTGAATCTGGGAATGTGTAAGCCACAGATACCGAGGGCCAACTGCATAGATCAGTGGAGCAGAACGGGGCAGAGGTTGGCTAACTATGGCCAAATGGACCAAGTCTGGCCTGCCTGTTTTTGTATGGCCTGCAAACTAAGAATATTTTTTAACACTTTAAAATGGTTGAGGAAAAAAAATGAAAAGAATGACACATAAAATTTAGATAAAAATTGAAATTTTTAGTGTCTGTCAATAAAGTTTTATTGGGACACAGCCATGATCATTTGTTTATGTTTTGTCTGTAGCTGCTGTCATGCTACAGCAGTAGATTTGAGTAGGTATGACAGATTTCATGGCTTGCAAATCCCAAAATATTTACCATCGGGCCCTTTACAGAAAAAGTTTGCTGATCCCTGGAATAAAGAGTCAAGAAATAAACGCACCCATATATGGTCAATTTGGTTTTTTCAAAATTAATTTCAACAAAGGTGTTAACAGGCAAAGGCCACTCTTTCCAAAAACAGTGGTAGAACAGTTGGATGTCCGGATGGGAAAAAATGATCCTCAATACCTCACACCGTAGAGGAAAGTGAACTAGAAATGGACCATAGACCTACATGTATAAAGCTGTAAAACTTCTAAAAGAAAATTTACTGTTCCTTTAGAGATAGGCAAAGATATCTTAGAACACAAAGAACACAAATTATAAAAGAAAAAAAAATTGAGAAATTAAACTTCATCAAAATTTAAAACTTCTGGTACCTGGAAGTCACTGTCTTAAAAGTGAAAAAGCAGGACCATATACTGGATGAAAACATTTGCAATACATATGTTGATGGAGGAGTTGTATCCAGAATGGTATAAATGAACACTTACAACTCAATAAAGATATAATTAAAATATGAGCACAATATTTGACTAGATTCTTCACTGAAGAAGAGAGAAGAATGGCCAATAAACACTTGAAAAGATGCTTAAAACCATTAGTTATCAGGGAAATGTGGCTTAAAACCATAGCTAAAATGTAAAAAGGTTGATAGTAGCAAATGCATAGTGGGGCCACTGGAGCTCTCATACGTTGCTGCTGGGAATATACAGTGGTACCATCATGTTGTCATGGTTTGCCACTTTCTCATGAAGTTAAACATGCAGTGTTACCCAGCAATTCCACTTTTGGTATTTACCTAAGAATGAAGATCCATGGCTACTCAGAGACTTATACATGAATGTTTGTGGCATTTTTCTTTATAATAACCCTGAACTGGTCATATGCACCATGACGTAGTGGTGAAACAAATTGTATTATAACCATGCCATGGAATACAACTCAG
This sequence comes from Camelus ferus, assembly GCF_009834535.1. Classification (NCBI taxonomy): domain Eukaryota; kingdom Metazoa; phylum Chordata; class Mammalia; order Artiodactyla; family Camelidae; genus Camelus; species Camelus ferus. The sequence continues at coordinate 11,553,906 of NC_045724.1, forward strand.
TAGAAAAACTTCTGATCCAAGCCACAAAGTGAATGAATCCCCAAAACACTATGCTGAACAAAAAGCCAGACGCGTAGTATATAAACTATAAGTTTCTGTTTTTGCGACATTTTAGAGCAGGTGAAACTAATCCATTGTGACAAAAAGCAGTTCATTGGTTGCCTAGATCTTAGGTGGACATTTCTCCTAGAAGATACCAACACTGTCTTCTGGTGATAGAAATGTTCTATATCTTGATTTTGGTGATTGTTGTATGTCAAACTCATTAGTTATGAGCTTAAAATAGGCCCATTTCATTACGTGTAAATTATACCTCAGTAAAATTGACTTAAAAATATATTTTATAATTCTCAATTTTCTTTGAAGCTAAAAATATTTCTAAAAAAGCATCTAATTTCTGCCTCTCAAGCATTTGGCCAAAGCCATGGTAGATATCTTACTAGGGGCTAAAATATTTACCTCATAAAGTATTTGAGGATAAAATGATACGTCTATAAATTGCTTAGCTTCTGCCTGTCCTTAGTAAATGTTACTTAATTGCTAGTCTTTATTGTACTGTAGGCAATACAGTCTGGTCTTGCAAGTGCAGACTCTGGAGTTGAAGTGGTAGCCGTGTGGATTTGAGCAGGCTGCTCAACCTTTGGCTTCTCAGTTAACTCACCTGTAAATTGGGGAGAATAAATTGCACTTCCTCACAGTGTTGTTTTCAGGATTAGGTATAACAATTCTGTGACCACAGGAGACCCATTACCTTATTTTACCATAGTGTTTTTAGTTCCTTAAAAATAATTTAAATATCAGTGTGTTTTTACCAGGACAATGTTATTTTGAGAGATTTAAAAAATTTCATTTATACACAATTAAAAAGACTTAGGCTATGATTCTATTATTATTTCTTACAGAAGGGGGTGACCAAGTCTGTAATACAAGTGTGCATACTCGTGGCATTTCGTTGGAATTTAGTTGACCTTGGAACAATACTGCCATTGCAGCCTGGAGAGTCATTTCTCTGGAAGACTACTGTGTACTTCAGCAGTTATTAACTTTGGATTTAAACACATGCCTCAGAAAATCTGTGCCTTTTATGTAATTGTTTGCAGCATGCCTCTTCACACATACCTCTTCTGCTTTATAGCCACCTGTTTTACCTTTGATCTTTCTACTTTCTCGCTTTCATCCCCATAGAATGGCTAGTTTGTGTTTACTTGCCACAGAGTTAGTATTCAAGTACTAATAACTTGGTGATAAATTGCCCATGATACAAATTCAGGACTTCACACTCCTTGGAAGCAGTCACACAGGCCTAAGGCTCACCACTTAATTTTGGATTAGAGACTGTTAAAAATATCTGGTATGTTTATTAAATGAAAACTGTTTTCATGCCACACAAGTTTAACATTTTTCATATTCCCTCCCCCTGAAACCCCCGCAAACAAAAGCAGAAGTACACAAAACCAATTCTTAAATTTAAAAGATGACTTTTTATAATTCTGGCTTGACCTTAATGTGATTTTCATTTAGTCACTTTCTAAAAAATATGTTCTTGAGATCCTTTCTGAATTATTTTTACTAAGTTTATGCATTATTTTCCATAAAGGTGAATTTTACTCATATTATTATATAAGATCTTTTTACAAGAATTATCTCTCTTTCTAGTCCAAAATTTGGTTTAAAAGTTTAAACAACTTTTATACTAGATTAGGGGAAATAAATAGCATCCTCTTTGTTCTTTTATTTGAGACTAATTTTATTAATCTGTTGTTCAGGCTCTGAAAACCAAGTACAGTGCTTAATTCCCTTTGTGTTTGAAGCAGTGCTGTCTCACACATGTTACTGTCTTTTTGTTCACCTTAGCAAAATCTTGCTTTAGCAATGCTTATTTACTTGTGTTTTAAGAAGATATTTGGCAAAATGACAGTTCAGTTTATGAAGCTTGTTTTAAGGTGGCATGTCACATGTAGATGAGTGTGCATTCAGTTCTAGAATTGTGCAAAGAAAATTTATATAGGTTGGTAGCTAGTGTTAGCTCTGAGAAATTTGAAAAATTCTGTATCTTTTTTTCCTTTGTTTTGGAGAGTTCCTTTATGAATTGAGAAACAGTATTATCTACCAGATGTTTCTCCTTAGTATTTAATCACTTCTTATGTATTTCCCTCAACTGTTGATTCTTAGTGAGGAGTTTGTGGAGTTTTTAATGTTAACTGCATTTAGAAAGAAATTTAAGTATAGTTTTTAATGCAAGCACTATGACTTTTAATAATGAGAGTTTATGTTACATGTTTATAGAAGTTTCTGTAATAATAGGATTTCTTGGAAATGGAATATTATGTCTAATAAATTCTGGGCAAGATTTTGGGTGATCATCAGAATAGGCCGTTTTCCAAAGTTTGTTTTTATATTGGTTACTGGAAACTTAGAATGTATTTTCTCATAGAAAGATTGTGATAAATGGTGGCAAAGTTTCCAAGGAAGCCTGTAAAAACTCATTTGAACAGTGTACCTTGTAAACAGTTCTAACTTTGGCTTCCAAGGAACATTTTTCCCTTGATGCCACCTGATCAATAGCAGTGAGCCTCTAGCAACTCTAATAACAGCAGGAGTAGAAAAGAAAGGGCTAATGGAGAGAGGGAGTTTTCCCCTCCACAGATTTAATTTCAAATTATCTATTAATGGAAGCAAGTTTAGTCAGTCCTAGGAAGTGCCTTGGACTGGTTGGGCATGCTTCAGAAGGCTTAAAGCCAGGAGTGGGATCCATGACCAGGCGTGGAAGTAGCAGAAAGGCAGCTGAGTTTGAAAAGTGATAAAGGCATTGATTTGACCAGCGCGTTGTGGGGAAGATGTGCCTTATAGCAGTAGTACAGAATTTACAATTTAGTGCAACGTGAAGTTGTTAAGGAGTGCGGGAACAGAACAATTCCCATATTTTGTAGGCAAACTTCTGCTTTACAAAATAAAGTCCACAGCATTCAAATTTAGTTTTATACAAGGATTCTCATTCCTCCACATTCTCCACACTTGTTTTGTTTTTTTTTTTTTTTTTGGTAATAGTCATCCTAATGGGTGTGAAGTGATCCCACAAATTTTGACATCACTTCTCAGTTTCTGATTCTTGTCTGGGAACATGTTTTGTCTGATCCATTGACACTAGGAATGCATTTATTCATAGATTGATTCATTCATTACATCAGTATCAGTCAGTAGGTAGTTCTTGAGAAGCAAGATGCTGGTGAACATGAAGATGAGTGAGATACCACCCTTGATCTTGGGTGTAGAGTGTGGGAGAAGGCAGGTGATTATAGTTCAGGATGGTAAATGCTGTAACAGCGATTACCACACACACCTTGGAAGTACATCAGAGGGTTTTTAACTTATTTATCACCAAGATCAGGAACAAGGCACACCATCTCCAGTATTCAGTGTTGTCCTAGGCACATTAGTCAGTGCAGTTAGAGGAGAAAAAGAAAGCAGTTTAGAGGCATAAGGTTTAGAAAGTAATTGAAACAGCAAAAGAATTCAATTTGGTAGCATGATGTAAAATTAACATCTAGAATCAGTAGCCTTCAAATATACAAGGAAGTATAGGTAGACTATATAATGATGGAGAAAACTCCATTTATAATAACAACAAAGAAGATGAAATACCGAGGAATGAACTTAAAAAGAAATGTGCAAAAATATATGAGGAAAGCTTTAGAGTACTCTTGAAAGACATAAAGTTAAACTTCAACAAATGGAAAGACATTTTTGGTCTGGGATAGGATGGCTCAGCATCGTAAAAGCTAGTTTAAAAGAGTAAATGACAGTGCAGAGGAAGAAATAATGAAGATTAAAACAGAATGAGTGAAGTAAAGAAAAAAGTAGATGTAACTGATAAATCAAAACCATGAGTTTTAAAATTAACAAAATAGACTGCTAGCTAGCTCTAAAGGAGGAAAAACGGAGAAGGCACAAAAAAAAAAAAAAAACAGAAACAAAAAACCCAAAAAACCAAGAAATGGCAAGGAGGAAATGACCACTGAAACCAGGAAAAATTTCAACAAGGTGCAAGAGCCTATTTTGTAGATCTCTGTGCAAATGTATTTGAAAGCCTAGGCAATATCGATCATTTCCTAGGAAGTACTGTTCACCAGAGTTGGCCCATTAGAGATAGAAAGCTTAAATGCATCAGTATCCATTGGGGGAAAATATAGAATGTTAATAAACACATTAAAAAGCATCAGGCTCACATGGTTTCACAGGGGAATTCTATCTACCGGATTGTAGAAGTCCACAGCTTTAATGGTATATTGACTACATAAAGATCAAAAGTGGAATTCCCAAGTTTTCTTTATAAAACAAGTATAATATTGTTACCTAAACTGGGCAAGAGAGTACAGAAAAGGAAACTGCAATCTAAAACCAAATATAAATATATAAGAAAAAAAATAAAACATGAGCAGATTCTGACGCCCGAATTAGTAAAAATATATATCACTTTTAGAAAAGCTTCTTGAGTTGAATTTAATTCGTTTATTCTAAGGCTTTCTCATTTTTACTGGTGTAACTGCGGAAGGCCATGAAGTTTCCTCAGTCACTGCTTTCCGCGTGTCCTGTAGGTTCTCATCTGCAGTATTTTCATGATCATTTTTGTCAGTCATTCCATACATAGTTCTAGTTTGTATTTTCCCTTTCTTGTTAAAATTCTTTAATAAAGGTTCAATTTCAGAATAGAAGGGTCTTTTTCTTTTTAAAATGTTGTTAACTTTTGGCTTATTATATTGTGATCCAAGGCTGGTTTTTGTAATACTTCTTTTTGTGGCGCTTACTCATGCATTCTTTGAGATACAGTGTAAGATCAGTGTGAATATGCAAATGCCCCGAGAGGAAGTATAAAGCATGTGAAGTTTGATATGTATGTACACTTACATATGTGTGTGTGTATGTGTGTATATGGATAGATAGGTAGGTAGGTAGATAGATCGATCTTCTATGAGGTTTTGTTGCTTTGATGTTCTGTATCCTTACATACGGTTTCCTCATTTGATCTGTGTTATACTAAGAGTGGTATGTTAAAGTATCTTGGGATTTGTGTTCCTCTCTCCATGTCTCCTCAAATCTCCTATAGTCTTTGCTTCATAATGGTTGTTGCTGCATTAATTGGCACATTGATATTCATGTATTATTGAAAATTGCAAATGTTAGCATTAAAAAAGTGTCCTTTAGGTGGGAAGCCCCATAAAAAAGACCAGCAGGACCCCCAGGCAGGGCCACTGCTTTCCTGCCAGCACCACCCGGTTCCCTGGCCCAGTGGCTTTATCTCACTTTTTGCCTCTGAAACTGGCTTACTTCTAGGAAAGTGGAACTTACCCCTAAAATTCTATTGGTTCCTTGAGCTAACTCCTGATTGGTCCATTTGTAGTACTTTATTTGCATGGAGCTCACTTCTGATTGGTTATTTCTCTCCCTCCTGATTGGTCCATTTCCCTCACTCCTGATTGGTCCATTTCTACAAAGCTTGTTCCTAATTAGTCAACTTTTGTTATACCTTATTTGCATATGATGTTGCAAAGTGTAAACTGGCAGCCTATAAAGGCCTGTGTAAACCTACAGATGGTATCTAAAGCTTGGAGTGTTAACTCTTCTGGGCCTGCTGACATAATAAACCTGAGTTCTACAACAACAACAACAACAACAACAAAAAGTGTCCTTTGACGTCAGTGCATTTTTAGCCAGAATTCTACTTTGATATCAGGAGAATAATTGCTATTTTCTTTTTATTTCCAATAACCTCGTATACTTTTGTGTATCCTTTTCTTTTTTAGCCTTTCTCTGTTTTTGGCATGTCTCTTGTATATGGCATGTAGTTGGGTCTTGCTTTGTGAGACAACTTAAAGTCTTTTTCTTTTAAGCCCAAAACGTATTTGACTTGAGAAACAAAGACTTTTTTTTTGGATAGCCTGATTTGGGATTGGTTGACAGTTAAAATAATTAAAAATAATTTCTGGTGGCAGATCATAGTGTAAGTTGTGACATAGAAAAAAAATTATAACAGAACTTAGGGGTGATTTACTTTTTTTGTTTTTTAGGTGTGATTTACTTTTTCATGTGAATAATGTTTTTCAGGGACGATTATACCTAGAAAACTGAAATAGAAATAAAACTGAGAACCTATCTTATTTAGCAGCAAGAAATAGTCTTTCTTTAGATACAATATACATTATTTTTTAAAGCCCTATGTCCCTGAGAAGCATGTCCACAAAGATTTTACTTTTTGTTTAAGAATTATTTATCAATAGTTTGTGATATTTATGTTCCATTAGTTATCTGCTAATAATAACTGCAATAATAGCTCATTCCACAGAATTTTTTTAACATTCATGCATATAGTCACAGTAAATATAGACTGCTAAAAATTTAAATTAATGTCCATATTTTTGATGCATAGAGGTATGATAGAGTGAGCAATAAAAGACTTTAAGGTATAAAATGTAACATTAGGATAAAAATCTATGGAGACAGTAGAATAAAAAACAAGTTTAAGAAGGAAAAAAAGATGTAAAATTTCTGATATTTAACAGAATTCATGTATTTTTGAAGTAGATGAATAAATATATCAACCTGCTATATTACTTAGATTCCTTTGGGTACATTTAGATGAGTGACATAGTGCTATTATTTTTAAATGTCAAATATTTACAGTAAGCCAGAAACTACATCCTTTGCAAGTATCTAACATTCTAATGAAAAATTTTAGATACTAATTAAAATTTTAGATGTAATACAAAATAAGCAAGAGTATATGTAGTTTTCAAAATTCTTTTATGAGGTATGAGCATTAGGTTTGAAGACCACTGCTGTGACTTATTTGAAGAGAAGCTGAGTTAGAGATGGCCACTGCAGAATGCACAGAGGTGGTGCACATTTTCATCTTGATTTCCACATGCATAGGTAAACATGGCAGCTTGATGAAAATGGATTGATCGTTTTAAAAGTCTTGAGCATGAATAAAGCAGTCATAATTAATCTTTTGAGCTCATTCACACCCAAAAGTGAAGTCTTACTTTCTTTCTATGGTATTTAATATAGTCTTCCTATTTATGAAATGATAACATTGTTCCATCATTAGTATTTCTGGTATAGTCCAGGTAAAAAATTTTATCTTGACCCATTAGAGGGCAGCATGAATTTATCTTTCAAATTAGCTTTCACAATATATGAATTCTTTTGAGTCACAGATTTAATGAAAACATCATTTAAATAAGCTATTAAGTTTTTTAGTTAAAACCCTTCACTTGGAGTTTTTGTAATATAATAAAAAATGTGACAGCCGTGTAAAAGTGAGCCTTTTCCTTCTCTCACTTCTCCTGGCCCTGAGGAGCACAGCAGAGCTTTTAAAAAATTTGGAAATTTGATTCTAAACTTAATATTTACCTTGATTTTTAGCTGAAGAATTACCGAAGTGAGTACCATTAGGTGCCCCACGAAAAATGGACTTGAAGACAAATTTGGGAAATGCTGCTTACTGTATTCCTCTAAAGACTCCTTAAAGATGTCATTTAGAGGATTATTTATCTGAGTGGTTCCCAACCCTGACTGGATATCAGGCTCTCCTGGAAAACGTTAGCAGCTCTGATGGCAGACTCAATCTAAACTAATTAAACCAGAATCTCTGGTTGGGGAATTTGAACACCAGTGTTTTAATAAGTTCCCCTGGTGATTTTAATGTCCAGTCATTGGAATACTAACCCAAACACACTTTACCCTCTATTAACATCAAAGATTACTTTATGATATGTTGGTTTAAGTAGTCAGAGAACTTTTGAAAGAGTTAAAGTAGAAGGTAAAAATTATAGTTAACCACAGCCCTCAGGGAATCAATTGTTCTGGACAGCCAGGTTTTACAGATTGCTTATGCCACAGTTATGAACATAAAAGAATCTCACATGTTGACTCATTGTCAACCATATAAATGACAACTATTATTATAAGCCTCGTGAGATTGTGGTTTGTGCTTGTGCGAGACATCAGTTTCTTGAGCACCCAAGTCGGCTCTGTTACTTTCCAAATCATCCTTAGCAGTTAGGCTGTCATGTTGCTGCTTGTTGCATGTCAGTGTATACAGTGTTTGTCCTCCTTGCCCCCACTCCTGTAGTTTAATGTTCTTAAACTGCTTTTGTCTTGGGAACTGATATTGTAGTTGGAATTGGGAGCAGAGTAAGAGTAACAGGGCTTTGAATTGGGTCCTGAGGTCTCCTGTAAGTGGTAAATGCATGAGCTTTGTTTAGTTTGAGGATTTTTTGATGTCAGAATTTACTTTTCCCTTTATACATTTTGAGTTTCTTCTGCATTTTAGGTAGAATGAAGTTGCCAGCTAACTGAATACAGATTTGGCAAACTATATATTTATAAAATATTTATATATATTTATTTAATAATATGAGGTACTTTACTTGGGATTAGACAGGAATAACAATTGTTTGATAGATTACATATAATTACTTTATTATATGTTAATGGAGAAAGGGTTCATTTGTGCATAATTTGTTCTCCCTTCTTCTGAATATAGTTCTTTCTTTTCTCTCTGTCTCTTTGAATGTGTGTATTTAAAAAATTTAAAAGGTCTCATTTCCAAAATGAGATTTGCTAGTAAATAATGCATGCTCTTCTGAATGAAATTGTCTGCAGAGTTTGATAATTTTTTTCATGTCTTCTACAAAAATACTCCTTTATTGATCTGACCTTTTTCTTTGGTATTGCTTCTTTTCTCCAATCTAGAGTCCTTATGTGTTTTTTTTTTCTGTTCCTTTATTGCCTCTGTCTCCAGAGTCTCTTCCTGGGAACCAACCAACCAACCAAACAAACAAACAAAAAACCAACCCCCTTTATGGTAGATTTTTGAACTTGAGGTGTAATCATCTCTGATTTTTAAAAAAGAGGAAGAAAAAGAAGAAGGAATAGGACTGCATGATATTTTTCTTTGAAAGAAAAAAACCTTTTCCTGTGAGTTGTGGATGAAAAGTCAACAGAGATAGTTAATTGTTGGTTCCACATAAAGTATTTCCTAACATTACTGTCCGAAGTGTAAGTAGTAAGTATCCTACCTTTGGTGATATAGTGGAAGTAGCCTTATCATCTGACAGAGATACTGAAGACAGGTTTCCTTCTGTGACTTGATGGAGGCGAGTGACTTTAAACTTTCGACTAACCTGTGGTGAGGAATATTTTTTCATTAGCGTGACCTAGTACATGTTACGGATATATACACATACACAACTAAAACAGAAGATTTATGAAGCAGTGATACCCTTAATGTGTGTGCTGTTGTCTAATATTTTCTATTTTGTTTTATTAAAAATGCTAGTTGTGACTCATTAAATTTGTTTCATGACTTGTTGATCATTTGTACTTTTGAAAAACACTAATCTAGATGACTTCTAAGATTTCTTCCAACATCAAGGCTCTATGTTACTATGAATCCATATTCTCATAGGAATCAAAGTTCACCATAGAACATAACTGGGAACCAAGATAAGTTAGGATAATTTAATCGGAATTCCTCAGGACACCTGGATGTCCGATTACCTCAGAGGTGTTTTCATTTACTCATAAAGAATAGACTCTACAAATAAAATCTGTGGTTTAATTAATACTGTTGAACCAGTCTTTAATTTTTAGGTTTTTTTCCCATTCTTTTTTTTATTGAGGTGTTGTCAGTTTATAGTGTTGTGTCCATCTCTGGTGTACAGCATGTTTCAGTCATACATATACATACATATATTCATTTTCATATTCTTTTTCAAAATAGGTTACTGCAAGATACTGAATATACTTCCCTGTGCTATACAGTATAAACTTGTTCATCAGTTTTTAGTTTTGACCAATGTATTGTGGTTACGTAAGATGCTAACATAAAGGAAAGTTAGGTGAAGGGTATATGGGAACTCTCTGCACTATATGTGCATCTTTTTAATACATGTAATATTTTTCCAAAGTAGAAATTAAAAATGTGGAAGAGCATTTTTGAATCGTGTGCTCTCAGTAGTGATATCTCAAGCCCTAGATTTTGTTTTGTTTACAAGTTTTTATTGTGGTATATTGATAATACGTTAATAAATCTTTGTTTGCAGCAGTGAGTTTTTAATATAATTCTTATAGTTAGAGAAAGAAGCTTAGTAATTAGTATGGAAGTTGAACTTGATAATCCTTCTTCATAGTTACCTGAGAGTTCTTTTTGGAAGTTTAGAACTAAGAAGAATTAGTGAAATAAATTCTTGGAAGAAAATTTTAAGTTGGGCAGCTGGGGGGGGGTCTTTGTTTGTTTGTTTGTTTAACAGTTTCTGGTGTGATAGAAGAAAATAAGATATGTGAGGAGCATGTGAGTATAGAAATAATCTCTAGAAAGTTTTGAAAGATCAAAGTCAGCAGCCTGGAGTCCTGTGTTGAGAAAGGGATCGTGAGGAACAGGGTCTGCCAGTATAAATGAAAATAGGGTTCTTTGTTTGAAAATCTGAAGCAAAAATAATAATTGTCATGAAGCGATGAGGCATTGGAAGGTGCCATTCATTGGCCGTTAAAAATATTTTTAACTAGCAAATTTGGAAACAAGAATACAGAATATGCAGGAAGTGGTCTGATTTTGTAACTGCTTTTCCTAAGCTCATGATTCTTGGCATATTGCATGGAAGAGGTCTGATTTCTTTCATCGTACCAAGAGGCGATGAGGACTGCTCTCAGCTTAGCAGGAAATGGAAAATTGGCAAAAAAAAAAAAGTTTGTAAAGAACACGGCATAACCTTTCAAGATAGGGACAAGGGAGGACTGAGACTTTTTTTCTTTTTCCCCTTCATAATTTTTTTGAGTTGTAATTAACATAAAAATATATTAGTTTTAGGTGTATGACATAGTGATTCAGTATGCATTAAAAAAAGAATCCGGGATATGAAGAACATTTGGAAATCTTGTTCTGCGTTCTGCGTTGTGAAACTACCACACTGGTTGAACTACTCTTGTTGGTTTCATGCCTTTGGAAATGATGTATCAACTTATCAAAAAACCCCACTTTTATTTAAAAAGCAATAGAACCTAACCTTTTATCGTTCAGGGTATTATTATTACAGTAAGAAAATACAGTAATTTTTTAAGGCGAAAGTTAAAAGTTCAAAGAGAATTCAGCGCATGTTGAGTTGTTATTGTATACCTATCGCCATGCTGAGAGCAGTAGGGTCATTTGAGGGAAACACATGAAACTGTCCCTACTTTTGAGGAATATCTGTCCCACTGAGGGACATAAGACAGTAACAGTTAAAGTTATTATTAGTTTATCATGTATGGAACGCTACCAGCTTCTCTAAACACAGATACGATGGTTCTCTAAGGTATGTATTTTTATCCCCATATTACCTGTTAGGAAACTGAGATTCAAGTTTAATTCACTTAAGATCATATACGTAGTAAGTTATAAAATGGGGATTTAAATCTATTTCGTTCCAACTCCAAAACCCATTCTTTACAAAATTATTGTAAAATAATTTTGTTGCTAGGTATTTTGAGTATTGTCAAGTAAAATCCAAATCTCATTTCAGTTTTTTTTTTTCCTGAAGTAAAAATCACGATTAAATTAAGTCATTCAAAAAAAAATAAAGATACATATAAGGAAAATTTAGAATACAGATACTATTAGTTCTTATTGATTTAATTCTTTTATTCTTTTTACCTTATTTCCTTTTCTTAAAAAAAGCTTTTTTGAAGTAATTTTAGATTCACAGAAAGTTATGAAAGTAGTGCAGAGAGATCCCATGTACTCTGCACCCAGTTCCCGCCAGTGGGTACACTTTACATACCTATAGTATAATCCTAACCCAGGATGTGGACATTGGTACAAGGTGTGCATTGTAGGTCTATGCCAATTTTATCACATGTGCAGATTTGTGTAACCACTGTTGCAGTCAAGATATAGAGCTCTCCCCATCACTGCCTGGATTTCCCTCCTGCTGTCCCTTTATAGTCTCCCCTCACACCTGCTTCTCAACATCCCTAGCCCTTGGCAACTACTAATCTGTTTTCTATCTGTATAATTTTGTCATCTCAAAATGTTATATAAATGGGATCATGCAGACTTTTTTGGGTTTGACTTTTATTCCCTCAGCCTAATGCCTTTGAGATCCATCGAGTTTGGTGTTTTGTTTTTTGTTGTTTTTGTTTTTTGTTTTTTGTTTTTTTTGGTATCATCAGCAGTTCACTCCTTTCTGTTGCTGATTAGTGTTCTGTGGTATGGATGTATCACAGAGTGTAACTGTTCGCCTATTGAGGGGTGTTTTGGTAGCCTCCAATTTTCAGCTACTACAAATAAACATTGTAGTTTTATATATATCTCTATAAATAAACATTGTGCATAGTTTTTGTGTGGATATAAAATTTTACTTCTCTGGATAAATGCCCAGAAGTGTGATAGCTGAGTCATATGGTATATGTATGTTTAATTTTCTAGGAAATGTGCCGAGCTCTTTTCCAAAGTGGCTGAGCCATTTTGCATTACAACCAGGGACATATGAGAGATCCAGTTTCTCTTCATCCTCACCAGCAGTTGTTGTTGATATTTTAAGTTTTAGTCATTCTTATGTGTGAGCAGTGTTGTATCATTATGGTCTTAATTTACATTTCTCTGATGGCTAGCGATGTTGAACTTCTAAGTGTTTTTTGCCATCATATGTCCTCCTTGGTGAAATGCCTCTTCATGTCCTTTGCCCATTTTTTATTGGAGTGTTTGTTTTTTTTACTGTTGACTTTTGAGAGTTTCTCATGTATTCTAGGTATTTGTCCTTTGTTAGATAGATGGTTTTCAAACTTTTTCTTCCTATTTGTAGTTTGTCTTTTCGTCCTATTAACAGGGTCTTTCACAGAGCAAAAGTTTTAAGCTTTGATGAAGTCCAGTTTGTCAGCTATTTTCTTTTGTGAATGTGTTTTATGTCTTGTCTAAAACTACTTCACTAAGCCCTAGGTCTATTTCTGGATCTTAATTCTGTTCTCTTGATCTCTGAGTCTCTTTCTTTGTTAGTAACACGCAGTCTTGGTTACTGTAGTTATATAATTATAAGTGTTAAATAATATAGAGTCATTCCTCACACTTTACTATTCTCTTTCTAAAATGTTTGTGCTATTCTAGTTCCTTCACCTTTCAATATAAATTTTAGAATAAATTATGTATTTTTATTTTCAGTTTCCATATATTCATTGTTAGTGTATACAAATACAGTTTATTTTAAAATTTTGATGTTGTATTCTATGACCTTGCTCAACTCACTTATTCTAGGTGATTTTTAAAATAGATTCTTGGGGTTTTCTACATAGACAGTCATGCCACCTTCAAATAGTTTTATTTCTTTCTTTATGACCTATATGTATTTTATTTCCCTTTCTTGTCTTATTGCACTGGCTAACAATTTTAGAATTATGTTGAAAATGGGTGGTAGGAACAGACCTCCTTGTGTCATTCTTGATCTTGGGGAGAAAACATTCAGTCTTTCACCATAAAGCATGATTTTTAGCTGTAGGGTTTTTTTTTAATTAGATTAAAAAAAATCAAGTGAAGATGTTTCTCTTACTAGTTTTTTGAGAATCTTTGTAATGAATGAGTGAGGGTTGAATTTTGTTAAATGTCTTTGCTGCATCAATTGCTCTGATCATGTAGTTAAAGTAACCTGTTAATATGATGGATTATATTTATTGACTTTTGAATATTGCATTCCTGTAGTAAATACCACTTGGTCGTATTGTGGTCTATAATCATTTATATATGTTGGTGAATTCTAATTGCTAATATTCTGTTATGGATTTTTGCTTCTATAGTCATGATGGATATTTATAGTATTTTTGTTTGTTTGGTGTATTCCTTGATTTTGGTATCAAGATAGTACTGGATTCAAAAGGATTGGGAAGTATTCCCCCTTCTATTTTCAGGAAGGAATGGTACAGAATTACTGTTAATTCTTTAAATGTTTGATAGAATTATGTAAAACCATCTGGGTCTGGAGGTATGTTTTTCAGGAGTTTTAAAATTAGGAATTCAATTTCTTGAATACTTGGAGGGCTATTTAAGTCATCTCTTTTATACTGGCTAAATTGTATTTCTGCTTTTTGAGGATTTGGTCCGTGTTGTCTAAGTTATCAGATTCATGCATGTAGAGTTGTTCTTAATATTCCTTTATTATCCTTTTTATGTCTACAGAGTCTGTAATGATACCTTGTTTCATTCTTGACAATTTTGTCTTACTTTTTTTTTCTTTGCTAGTCTTGTCAGAGGTTTATCAATTTTGTCAGTCTTTTCAAAGAACCAAGATTTTGTTTCATTGCTTTTCTTTTTAGTTTTGTTGTTGTTCCTTTCAGTTTTTATTAATTTCTGTTCTTAAATTTACTTCTTTTTGCTTGCTTTGAGTTAATTTTGTTCTTCTTTTTGTCATTTAGATGAAAACCTGGGTTATTGATTAAAGAGTTTTCCTGTTTTCTGATGTACACATTTAATGCTGTAAGTTTCTCTTAGCAATTTCTTAGCTTCAGCTCACGAATTTTAATACGTTGTATTTCATTTACATTCAACTCAGTATTTATTTACCTTGATACTTCTTTTGCCTAAGGATTATTTTAGAAGTGTGTTGTGTAGTTTCCGGTGTTTGGAGATTTTTTCTGTTATCTTTCTGTTACTCATGTTTAGTCTGATTCCATTGTAGTCAGAGAGTAAACTCTGTATGATTTCACATCTTTTAAATTTGGTGAGATTTGTTTTATGGCCCAGGACACTGTCTGTCTTGGTATATATTCCATAGGCATTTGAGAGGAATGTATATTCTGCTGTTGTTGGTGGAGTGGTCTATAAGTATTGATTAGATCATGTTGGTTAAAAGTATTGTTAAGTTTGTCTATCTCTGAGTGAATATGGAGAGTGCTAGATTAAACCAAAGGATGTCTTTACTGCAGGACTTCTCAGAACTTATGATTATGCTTGTGTACATAATAAATCTTCTAGAAATGTGTCTAATGTATAGCATTTCCCAAACTCATTTGGCCATGGATCCTGTTATGTTAATGAATCATCTGTGGATACAGAGCAGACTTTAGGAAATGCTAGCTTACATGATTTGCTCAAGATCTTAACTAGTTAAAAGGTAAGCTCCAAGTGATTTTTTTCCAAGACATTTCAGTATTACCATATAGAACAGTATTAACTATGAAAGTGCCAGAATTCTTGTGGTCACCTTTTAATACTATATTATATGGGAGGTGAATGAAATTCTAGATTTGGCATAAAATAATAACTCCATTACAGTTCAATGGACAAAAATTATATAGAATGAGTTTAATTTCACGTAAAATTTATGACCTAGTAGTGTGTAATGAAACAATACTTTTGTGTCTTTTTATTACGTTTTTGTGGCTTTGAAATATTAAGAATTCCTCGTTTTAGCTTTCTTAGTTTTTGTTGAGTTGTTACATTGGCAGATAATGCTGTTTTAGAACTTCATATATTGAAAAAATAGTATAGTAAAAATACAACAGTATTCACATTCTATTATTAGAAAGAATGTTTGGAAAATATTACTACTACCTACTTTTTATGTATTTCTAGATTAGGGGTTGGCAAACTATAGCCCACAAGCCAAATCCAGCCTGCTGTCTGTTTATTATGGTCCAGAATCTAAGGTTGAACTTGAAAAAATTATTGAAAAAAATCAACAGAAGAATAATATTTTGTGATGTGTGAAAATTATATGAAATTCAGAGTCCAGTGGCTGTATATAAAGTTTTATTGGTGCACAGCCGTGCTCATTCATTAGTATGTTGTCTGTGGCAGCGTTCATACTCTGGCAGCAGTGTTCAGTAGGTGGATGCAAACCGTATGGCCTGCAAAACCTGAAATATTTACTGTCTGGCTCTTTTCAGGAAAAGTTTGCTGATCCCTGATGTAGATTAATGAGTAATAGAGTTTGTGGGGTTATTTTATAACTCTATATGAAATATAGGGAACTGTATTTTATGTATGACCAATTCTTTAAATAAATGTCTTCTAAATAATTTCCATTTATTTGACCCTGCTGGTTCTATTCTTCCCCTCTTTTTGGTAGAAGGTATATGTTTTATTTTAATTTCAATTAATCTTCTTTTTCCTATTGATCAGTAAACAGTATATAGTGTCATATATTGTCGTAGGAAGAACTTGGATTTGGAAAGTATTTCTTTGTGGGATAAACAAATTTGGAGTAATTTTATATTTATTTATATGGTTTATGGGAAAAATGCTGTTACATTTGAAGTTAACATTGACAGACTAAGTCTTTTTTTAAAAATAATTATTTCAAATGATCTTATAAGCAGCAAAATGGTATTCTTATCAGATTTAGCTGGCCTAATGAATCAATAATTGACTTTTCCTCCTGAACGCAACTGGAGTAAATATTCTTAGAATACTTCATCTCTTTGGTTTGAATGTTGCTACCAGTTTAATTTCTATATAATTTAAGTTTCTATTACGTATTCTGTTTGATAACTCTCTTCTTGGCTCTTAAGAGGGTTGCTTCCATTTTTGTTTCCAAATACATGAACACTTTTACATACAGATGAATTTTTTTCACTTTGTAAATTTTATGGTTTGGGAAAAGTAAAACCATGAAGTTTTTAAGAAGCAGCTTGAAATATGTAGATACTTCTGAAGTGCTTAAACATGTTCTTTTCAAAACAATTTTTAGTTTGAGTTATAGTACAGAAACTTATTTTCATTCTGAGTCATGTGAGATGGTTGTAGAGAATAGGTACCAAGTATGGGTTGTTAACACCTCACTATTAACCTTTCATTTATGAAGAAGAAAACCAGCTGCATGTAGTAGGCGTTTATGTCTTTCATTTTAGCATCTCATTTTTACCCCAGATCTTTTCATACTAAATTCTTCTTGTTAGCACAGATGGAACTAGGATCATGTTCCCACTTCAGGTAGCATGGAAACATTATATACCATCTCCATGATTAAAGAATTTCTGAGTATTCACAAATTGTAGTCTGATTTTTTTGTTGGTGTAGGTACAAAGATAAATTGGGTAGAATACACAATTAAAGAAGGTTGGCAAGTGAGTTTAAAACCCAAAGGAATCCAAAACCCAAAGGAACTAGTAAAATTAATGTATCATCACTTGGAAAGATTATATTAAACTATAACACCAAGATGGATACATTCAAATAATATTAAACTATAAGTTTTTCATTTGTACAGCAAAATAATGGTTATAATTCATATCAGTCTTTAGAAAATAAAAAAATATATTGTGGCATTTTTAATGGAAACCACTTGTATGTTCAACAAAATAGTTTAGTGTTTTCAGAAATAGTTACTGTCATTCAGTTTGAACAGGAATGTCAGATACCCAAGAAAGACTTTCTAAAATAAATGAGCCATGGGATAGTAACTACTTTTAAGCATATCTTTGAAGATATTAAGTTTGAAATTTTAGTGGATGCAACTTTGTTAAACTGCTAGTGAAATTGCAGTTATACTTAGAGTTACTCTGATGGACTAAGTCGTTTTTTAAAAATAGTATTTGAAATGACCCGAGTGTATTCTTTCTGTATTTAGTTGGCTCAGTTAATCAAAGAATAATTAAAAAAAAAAAAAAAAAAAACCAGTGCCTGCAATACTAGTCTCTTTTGAGACAGAATAACTGTTATTTGAAAAAGGGAGAGGGAGTGAGTTTCCTTTAGTCATATAAGTTTGGGAGATGATGAATCAAGGAAAGTTTAAATGTTTTCTTAGTGTAACTTCTCAGCGTTTACTTTTTTATGTATTTTATTTAAAATTTTTTTTGTATTACTTTTATATAGTGCAGAATTAGTATAATTTGAGTATTAGTGTGAACATTGTGCCATCTTTGCATTCCAGTACCCAATCTGCTATTGCCTGTTTCATGGATATCCTCTGGCTGTATGTATTTACTTTAAGAAAGCATCATTCTGTAACAGTATTCTGGATCCTTTTAAATTTGAGGTACACAAGCTCATTTCATATTACTATATAAGAAGTTGCATCATTTTTTCTAACTTTAGTATGAAGATTTTAGAAACCTATAACCATATAGGTCTGTTTAACTCCTCAGCACATTTGTTATACTGTAGTTGTCATTTGTATTACATCTGCATACTTTGTAAACCCCACAGTGTTACAATTTTGACTTTAAATAGTCTATATATCCTTGGGAAATGAAAAGGAAAAAAATAGTCTTTCATATTTACTCATAGATTTACCATTCTCATTCTATCCATTCCTTTCTAATGATCCAAATTTCCATCTGGCTTCAGTTCACTTCTTCCTTGAGTTTTCTTCAGTATTTCTCATAGTATGACAGATCTTCTGGCAATGAATTCTCTTAATTTTCATTAACTGAAAATGTCTTTATTTTCCCTCCATTTTTGAAGGATATTTTCAATGAATATAGAATTTTGAGTTGACAGCTTTTTTATTTTCAGCACTTTAAAGATGTTGTTCCACTGTCTTCTGGCCTCAGTTTTTTTGTCATGAGAAGTCAACCATTTAAAAACAAACAAGCAGGTAAATAAATAAATAAATTTATTTGCCTTAACTGACAAAAAAGGAAGTCAACCATCATTTGAACGATTGTTCCCTGTATGTAATATGTTGTTTTAGTTTTTAGCAATTCAAATATATGTTTCTTGTGTGGTTTTCTTTATATCAGTCTGGTTCACTGAATTTGTTGGCTATGTGAATATGTCTTTCACCTAGAGATGTTTTTGGGTTTTATGTCTTTTAATATTTTTCTGCCTTTTTTTTTTTTTCACACTCCTTCTGGTAGACTTTTAATGTCCCACAGATTCCTAAGGCTCTGTTTACTTTTTTTCCTCAATCTTTTTTCCTCTCTGTTCTTTAGATTGTATAACTTCTATTGATTGATCTTGACTCCTCTGTCATCTCTCTTCTGTTACTATGCTTATCTAGTTAATTTGGAATTTGAGTATTGTATTTTTTGTTCTAGAATTTCCCTTTGTAGTTTTTATAGTTCTCTGCTGAGATTTCCCATGCATTTATTTATTAAAAGCATATTTTCTTTTATGTCTTTGAGCATGGCATAACTTTGCTAATTCTAATAGGGTCATTTCAGGATTGTTTTCTATTGATTGTCTTTTATTATGAGAATAGATCATTTCTTCCTGTGTCTTCATATGTTGAGAAATTTTGAATTACATTCTGGACATTTTGAATTATGTGTTGCGCATACTAGATTGTGTTGTGTCCCTCTGAAGCGTAGTAATATTTTAAAGCAGGTAGTTGATTTGGGTGAAGCCTAACAACAACACTATTTTTCTGCATTGGGTAGCAGCTCAAGCGTCAGTCTCTCGGCTCTGCTGCTTTGAGTCTGTCCCATGCTGGTGTGGTTCAGGAGTCAGTGGAGATTTGGGCAGAGTTTTATATGCAGAATTGGGGTTTCCTTTATCTATCTAGATCTGTTATTTCCAGAATTTCCCCCTTATTTTCTAGTTGGGGAAGATAGTCATTTTCAGTGACTGTGGTTGCTCTGAATCCTTATCTCTGGGTCTTAAAGCCAGTAAGACTGTGTGTTTTCTGTTGGCATTTTAGCTGCCGTCCCATGGAACAGACTGAGACCTGCCCTCAGGTTTAAGCTGTTTAAAAAAATAGAGAGAGAGAGAAGCTCATCCTGTGCTGTTCCTTTTTTCCAGATGTTAACTCCCCTCCAGTATTGCCTGTTTTGTTCACTCTTCAGTGCCTTCAGATGATTGTTCTCTATATTTTGTTTGGCTTATAGTTTCCTACAGGAGAATTGGTCCAATCAGAGCTTACTTGGCCATACTGGAAACAGGACTGCTGTTTCATTTATTCTGAGAACAGTTTAACATTCCACCGTGTGATTGTTTTTTCATTTATTTAACCAATCCTGTATTCATAGATGTTCAATTGTTTTGAATGCTTTGCTGCAACAGTGTTGTAGTATAGATCTTTGTACATACATTTTAGCCATGTGCATGACATTTTTATATGTTCTTTGGATACATCAATCAATAAAATAGACATTCCTGCCCTGTTGAAGCTTACATTCTAGTCAGAGAAGACAGACAATAAAAATTAAATATGATAAATACATTCTACAGTAGATTAGAAAGTGAAAAGTGCTATGGCCACGGGGAAAAGTAGAGTAGAGTAGAGAGATGAAGATTACAGTTTTAAATAGAGGGGTCTGATTGAGAAGGTGAGATCTGAACAAAGACTTTCAGGAGGAGAGAGCATGAGCTTTGAGGATGTCTAGGGAGAAGCAAAAGAACAGACACTACGAAGGCGTGAAGGTAAAGATGCGTCTGGTGAGTCTGAGGAACAGGAAGGAGGCCAGTGTGGCTGGAGTGGAGGGAGTGAAGTGGTGAGTGGTGTGAGTGACATGACTTGGGGCCAGATGCATGTAAGGCCTTGCCTGGCACCATGAGGACACTGGCTTTTGCTCTGAAGGAGACATGGAACCATTGCAGTGTTTTGAGCAAAGTAGTGACATGATCTGACTTAGAAAGGATCTCTTTGATGGACTAAGAGAACAGTTAGGAGGTTGTTACAGTAATCCAGATGAGAGAGGAGGCTCCTGAATCTTCTGGGATTTTTTTTTCCAATTTCACCAATTAGGTGAAAAATGATACCTCTTTGGCATTTTTATTTGCATTTCTTTATAAATGAAGTTGAGCATCTTCTCGTGTGTAAAAGTCATTTATATTTCCTTTTCCATAAACAGTGAGTTTATAACCTTTGCTTGTTTTTCTGTTGATTTAATAGTCTTTTTCTTACTGATTTGTGTGTCAGGTGACTTCCATGTATAGACCAGGATGAAAACTACAGATCTAGCCTGTCCTCATCAAAGTCTCACGCAGCGGCCTCAAGGTCGTTGGTCACCTCAGATGTTAGGAAGTACCTGGAGTCCACCGTCACAACTGAGTGCGTCCACTTCTAGTGCCTTCCCCATCCGGACCCCACATGCATCCTTTTACTTTGAACTCACCTTGCTGCAAGGTGGGATTTGCTTTATTCCCATAGAGCTTAGAGCCTGGCCCTTGCTCGTCCAATTTGCTCCCTCCCAATCATTCACGCTCACACGGAGAGGACTGTAGGGTGTGCTGGAGTGGTTAAGGGGGCCTGTGGTCCAGCTGCCTTCCTTTGAAACGTGGCTCCACCTAGGCCAAGGTACTCAACTTCTCTGGTCTGCAGTTTCCTTAGCTGTAAAGTGGAAACCTCATTGTGAGGATTAGATGAGTTACGTATGTACAGCCCTGGCATAGGGTAAGCTGCTCAGTAAATATTAGCTGTGGTCACTCCCTCAGTTAACACATATTTGTTGGACTCTTTCTAAGTGCTAGATGTTATGTCAGATATGAGACACTAGGGCTACAGTACGACTCCCCCTTTCCCCGTGTCTGATCAGAAATCAGTCCCTTTAAACAGCCTTCCTAGGATATCACCTCCGGAATAGCATGTGAATCATTCACTCTAAACTTTTTCTTTATTGAAGAAATTTTATGGTCTAATAACAGGGGTTCTCAAGCATTCTCTGGGGAGTCCTGGTCTTCTTAAATTTGAGAATTAAAAAACAGACTTGTTTTGATGTTATTAGAATTCCATTTTGATAAAACCAGACTTAAATGACAACTAAGATTATAAGATTAGCTCTTCATCTAGTTGACTTCATCATAAATTCACCAGCTCTGAAGTGTTCAGTTCCTGGCCAGGACTTCTTATGCATGTCTGGGGTGATTTCGCTTCCTGGGAGGTCGCAGTGGTCGTGTTCTCATCAGTCTTGATGACTGTCTGGCTTTGGAGTTCTCAGTCTTACAGTCTCGGATCATGTTGCATATTTCTCTCCCTGTCTCTCAAGAAGTGTCATCCTCTGCAGATAAGATTGTACAGTCTTATTTGCGAGGCCTTCTTTTGTTCCCTTGAGTTAATTTTTCAGGAGAATAACAAAAATAAATAGAATAACAAAAATAAATAAAATTTGCTCAAGAAAATGCAATCTTACTTTACTCCCATGTGGGTCTCAGATTTGCACAATTCTCCACGTTGTTTCCTCAAATACTTCTGGAACCTTATACACATTGAGTTTGAATGACCCACTGATTTTGCTTGACATCCTATCTTTGTAAGAACATATGGAAGGTTTTTTTCCAAATCAGTAAAGGCAGCAAGACATTTTTTACTATATTGAACTTTTTAGTTGTCTACTTATCTCATTTTAAAACAAAAATAGATCTATCTTTTGTTCTGATCTTTCCTAAATCCAGTAAGTTCTTTATGTTGAGTTTCAGTGACCTATATTTCTAATGGAATATAATAAAATAATCTTAACATCGTAACTAATACCATCAGGTATTTCCCACCCTCACTGCTTGCATGCTTTCTCTCTCTCCCTCATCCCTTTTCCCTCTCATTGAGATGAAAATGAGCATCTTCTCTGTCACCCCTGGGTCAGGGGTAGGGTCTTAGGCAGTAATGTTTGGAGTGTATATTTAATCATCTCAGGTGTTATTTTCCTCATGGCTTACTGCTTTTCTCAGTTCAGGTTTCCTGGGAGTTTATTATTCATTAATTTCCCAGGCCTTTTCTTGGCTTCAGTTATCAGAACCTTGACCCGCTGGCTTTCTTAATTTCCTTATTATTTGTTGACATTCTCACAGCCTTTGGTCAAGATGCACTTCTTTGAAGATAAATAAGTTACTAGGCTCCTACAGTGCGGCTGACTGACAGGTCACAGCAGAGTTCATATGGATAGAATGTAAGCTCAAACATGTAAATAAATGTCCTTTAAGACATAATACAAAGAATTTTAAAAGTTGTAGGAAAAGTAGTATTATTTATTATTTTACATTAGATTCATCTGAAGATTTATTTAGTTGTTTTTTTACTGGTTTTCACAATGTCTGGACTTGTCAGTGTGCCCTCTGAACAATGCCTGATATTTTGAAGTACATGGGTATCCTCCAGCGACGGATGAACCGGAGGGCAGTGTTGCTCTGTTCTCCCTGGTGTGGTACAAGCCCTGATGGGCCGCCACGCTGAGCACAGGAAGTCAAAAGCTAGAGATCTGCCAGCACCACTGCAGCCCTTTCCTGGGCCTCCCCCAGCAGACGTAGTGATGTGGAGCTGGTGGCATGCCCCCTGGGTTATTTATGAGGAATAATAAAAAAGCACGAGAGGTGCTGAAGCATCTGTGGAATATTTAAGAAGGATGATGGGTTAGTTGCCAAGAAAGAAGGAGGGCAAACAACTATGATTTCCTACTGAGTTCTGGCCCAGAGTGAAACTCGCCCAGGGTTAACAGTAAAGGACGAGCTGGTCCTCCAGCCCAAGACTGTGTGTCTTCAAAGCTCGTGTTTTTCCTGCTACACTATATTAACTCATGTAAACATCTCTTCTTTTGGAATATTAGGGTGTCATGGAAGACTTATATTCAGGAATAACCTCAAAAGCTACTTTGCCCACAGAAAAGAATTTGCAGTGTGACTGAAATGCAGTCTTTTATCCATATTATGAATAGGAATAAACCACCATAATCAGAGGTCAGAACTGGTAGCCTTTTAAAGTGCTAAGTATTACTCAACCCCTCCCCGTGGGCAATAGTCACACTGGGTATCAATGCCCTGTCTTTACCAATAGCATCTTTCTGTTGCTATGCCATGCTTTTGTCTCCGGGTGCACAGCAGAGATGAGGAGCATTTGATGATTCCCAGCTTTGTGCACATCCTGGAATAAGACACAGTTCATACTACTTATTGACAAAAAGCATACCTAGATTATCTGCAGCAATACAGGGAAAGGAGAGCATAGGTAACTGCTTTCCACATAGTGTTCCCTGGAGGATTTGTGCGGAGAAATTAAAAACTTAATTTAAAACGACTGAAAATTAAATTGCTTAGCATTACCTCAGAGTATGTGTGGTTAAAAGTAGGAGAGTTTTCTAAAAGTCCCAGGTACTCTTCTGTTTTAGCAAAAGGTGCTTTTTACACTTTTTATACTGCAAAAGGATCCAGGGGG
The DNA here is from genome assembly GCF_009834535.1 of Camelus ferus. Lineage (NCBI taxonomy): Eukaryota > Metazoa > Chordata > Mammalia > Artiodactyla > Camelidae > Camelus > Camelus ferus. The sequence continues at coordinate 11,577,956 of NC_045724.1, forward strand.
TTGAGCAAGTCTTTTTTTCCATTTCTTTGAAAAGTAATCTTTGAGTCAGACGATGGTATTGGCTCCAGTGATCTGTATAATTACAGTAAATCATCTGGTATGGATTATAATAAAATACCAAGTGTGTTACCAATACCAGAAGAAATTTTAATGATTATTATCAATAATCTGAGACTACCTGCATTACCTGAATCTGTCTGACACCATATCTACATGTGGCAATTCCAGCTAATAAATTACATTTCTACTTCTGGTTTCTACGAAGTCACCCAAAACTCTGCATTTGTTTTTGTTGTTGTTTTAATGTACATGTCTGTCTAGTGATTGTGGGAATATGAAACAAAATGATTATCCATCTGATTAATCATTATTGCAGGTGAGAAGATAAAATGTATTTTATAAAATACTTGATTAAATGTACCTATTCCTTAGCATACATCTTTAGATGTTTAATTATAATTTTTATGATGTGTCAGAGCCAACATTTTCCTATAGAAATAGAACTCAAGATTTAATATTGGGCAACAGTGGGAAAATGGGATTTAGTATGAAAATATTTGCTTTATGTAAACTTTTTTATGAATGTAGCTAATGCATAAGTGAAGTCAAGCTGTAAAAACAATTAGCTGGGAAAATGCCAAATAAATTTTTTATATTTCAATGAATATCTGTTAACTACATATTATTGTTGTCATTAAACTATATGCAAATGTACAACTAGATTCACTTAGATTTGGGTAAAATAGACAAAATGCTAGAAGTATGCAGTAAGTATAATTACTGTTTGCATCTCCAAACAAAGCACATTAATCTTTCTGCAATACCGCTGATGTAATGTCTCCATGTTACTTTTGGGAGTATTTGAAGTGGGCAAGCATCCAAAGTTGATAGTTAATTCTGATCAGCAAAGGCACTGGAGTAGATGTCTGGGTTGGACATTGTAACAAAGCAAAACACTTTCTAAAGCTCTTGGAAGATTCCAGTGCAAACACAGTTTTGCATTTGACTGTCTTTTCTAGACATTACAAAATTAATTTATCCAAAAAAGGGTATGATCTTTTTTTCTTTTTTTTTTATTGTAATTTTAACTTCTCAAAAGCATCTACTTGGAGGCCTGAGATAATGAAGAAACAGAAGCATTTAAAATATTTCCTAGAACCACTCTCAGGAACCATTTTGTTGTTGGAAAGGACTTAAGACAGTCTCTTCACCAGTGGTTTCCAAAAAACATTCGCAGATAGCCCTTAACCAACGATGATCTGCTGATGGAATTGAATAATGGGAATCTTCTTAGAGCTCAAAGAAAAAAGATGCCATATTGTCCGTAATTTTCTTAAACTTAGGAATCTGCTGTTAGACTACTAGCATGCAGTATTTAACAAATACATATTAAAAGCTTAAAACTGTATTTCTTTAAAACATTTTACAAATGCTTTTGAAGTACAAAGGTCACCCAAAGTGCATACACACACATGCACATATATATATTTGAAAATCGTCCCTAAGTAAATACACAAATCTGCTATGGTATTTCATGAAAAATACAATAATTTCCTCCTGATTTGCCACTTGAATAAGATTGAGAAGGTTGAGACAGACAGAATCTTTCCTTTTACTGGTGAGTCTTAGAGAAAGTAAGTCCTCTTACCCAGAGAGCTTACAGATCTAGTAGGTGGAACTTCAAGTCAGTTGGTTTTAATGTAATCTAAAGACCTTTTCCTCTATTCACTCCTCTCAGTGTTTATTTAAGTTTATCAAGTTTATAAATGTACTTGATAAACGTTTTTAATTGTATTTCTTAAAATGGTAAGTAATCTTTATTACATTCAAGATGAAAAAGCTTTTAACAGATTAAACAATAACCTGGAGGGATACACAAACTCTTAACCGAGGCTGTATATCTCCAGGTGTGCGTCATAGGACACACGTGATAGTCCACACAAAGGGGGTTTCATTGCCAAAAATATTTAGGCAACATTGTATAGTGTATTCCCCTCTTAAAGATATTACAGTTTAGCCAACATAAAGCCTATGAGAAGGCAGGTTCATTAACCTTATATTAATAGATACCCTGAAAATGAAGTATGTATCCAACACAAGAAGTTAGAAAAGGAGTGACAAAGTAAGTCTAAGGAAGGAAAATGAACGTAGAAATAGATTAATTAGAAAACAGAAGAATAATAGGAAAAAAAAAGCAACCATGCAGAATCCAGTATCTTGTGACGACCCAATAAAATATATAAATACGTGACCTCATCAAGGCAAGCAGTTGTGAGCGTATAGCCCAGAGGTGCAGAGCGTGGTCTAGGATGGGGGAGCACCGCAGACGCATAGGAAAGGGCGCTTCTCACACAGGAACTTTGCTCAACTCACGGAAAATGATTTCAGAACCTGGATGGACGGGGTGCTTTTGTAGCAAAATGTAAATGATCAAAACTGGCCTCAAAAGGACAAAAATAAAGATCCGATTGCTATAGACGTTAAAGGATAAGTAGTCGAATAGCTAACTCCCACCGCCCCCTGCCCGAGAAAAGCACTTGGCTGAGAGGTTTCCCAGAAGAATTTCACTGACCCTTTGAAAAACTGGAAACAAGTTATTCTGGGCAACCAAAAATAACTTTGGTGTCTACTTCAACAATGCCAGTCTGAAAAAACAACAAAGGGTAGCACTTCAGATCAGTATTATTTACAGAATATCAATGGAAAAATCTTAATTGAAATGCTGGCAAATGGAATTTGGCAGTCCTTTGAAAGAAGAACCACCATAACTAAGTGGGATTTATTCTGGGATTGTGAAACTGTTTCACCATTAGAAAATATGTTAATAAAATTCATCTTATTAAGAGATGAAAACTAAAAATTGTTAACCTCACAGCTGCTGAAAAGACGTTAAAAAATCCTTTCTTGACTTAGAAAATTCAATACATTATGAGTAACTGAATATTACTTTAACACTGTAAACTGTATACTACAGACGCACACCTGCATATTCTCTATCTCTGACACACACACACACACACACACACACACACACACACACACACCCACCCATCCATCCCATCCCAGCCCATCCCAGCCCACCCCAGCAGCCAGCATTATGCTAACAAGAACACGCTAGCCACATTGGTATTAAAGTAAGAAATAGGAACATCCATTATCGACTGCTGTTTAGTCTTCTGTTGGAGGTATGGACCCACACAATTAGAGAAAATAAAAGGAATAAAATGTGGAAAGAAACAGGAGAAAGATTATCATTTTTTGCAGGTCAGTTGTGGAAATCTGGAAAATTGCAAAGAGCTAGAAACTTACTAGAGTCAGCAGGAGAATTCAAGAAGGGAGCCCGGCACCAAGTTAATACTCAAGAATGGAAAGCCTTCATGTTCACAAGCAAGGGGAGGGAAGGAGACCTCTGTGAGGAGCTGCGTCTCAGTCTGTAGCATGCATGAGAACCACCAAGGCTTTTTGGTAATAATGTTGCTTTCTGGACTCCACCCAAGATGCCTGATTGTCAGCCTTGAGTCTGCATTTTAACAGGTGTTCCTAGACCCCACCAGGAGGACTGATGATTTTTGTGTGGGACCCACACTTGGAGAAATGCTACCCTGAGGACCCCCCACCACCACCACTCCTGCACCATCACTGCTCCCTTCTGGCTTCCACGTGGCTGTCTGTGGTGCTGGTCATTTACCTGTCTCAGATGGTGTGCCATGGTACCCAGAGGAAAGAGAGCCCCCCTTACTCTGCTAGGGACCCCTCTTTAAGTGGAAACACTTCCAGCACTGCTTGTCAGCCTCCATGTGGGAGGCATGTCTTACTGCTCTTGCTACACGTTGTCTGCCCAGTGGGATGGCAGGACATTAGGGACGTGTCCTCTATCACCAGCGCTTAGGGAAAACATTGAGTAGAATTCCAGGGTAGTTGCAGCCTTTGCTCACCTTCCAGATTCTGTAGGGCTGTATTTCACTGGACTTTATCATTCTGTTCTTGCCAGTTCTGGAGTCAGTCCCTTAATTCCTGTATACTCTAGTACCTGCCTGCTTGAATGATTACTGATGCTTAACAAAACTGTTAAGTCCAGCTCCTCTGACTCTGCACTTGCACCCAAGGAGCTACAGAAAAATGTAACTGTGCTGACTGGTCCCATCCTTCAGTGGAGTTCCAGCCCTGCTTGCAATCTTGTATTCTCCTAGGCAGTTCAGTCTCCTATTTCCAGAGATGACTTGTCTAGACTAGCCAGTGGCCTGCCAGTGGCTTTCTTGCTTTTCTTTGGGCAAACAGCAGTGAGAGACTTTAAGTAACGCCAGATCGTGTCACTTCCCTGCTTAAAACCCTCCAGTGGCTCCCGTCACGTGTGGAATTAAGTTCTGGCTAGTTCCCTACCACTCACTCCTTGGCTCACTTCTTTCCAGGACACTTGCTGTTTCTCAAAAAAAAGACCTGCATGTTACCATCCCAGGGCCTTTGCACTTGCTATACAGTTTGCTTGAAACACTTTTTCCTGCAGGAATCCTCGTGCTTAGAATTCTTACTCCATTCACCTCTTTATTCAAATGTCACATCCTAAAGGAGCCCTTTTACTCTGTTCCCTTACTCTGCTTTACTTTCTTCTTAGTCCATCTTACTAGTTGATAGTGTTTCATTTATTGATTGATTGTGTCTCCTGAGGACAGTCCACCATTCCTAGGGACTAAAACAGTCCCTGGCATGCATTAGGTCCTTAATAAATATTTGTCAAATTAATAATTTAAATCACATGCCTCCCCTCCCCTGGTCATCGAACAAGGGCAAGAAGAAGACCAGGTTATTAATTTCTGAGAGTTCAAAAGGGAGGGATGACTTTTATTCCCTCTCCCTTGTGCTCCCCCAATTTGGCAGGCGCATTTCTGGGAGTCTGCCAAGAATGTAAATAGGAGTAGGTGAGATCACCTAGGAAGACTGTCTTGTCTATGAGAAACAGAAGGTTGAACCCCAGGGAGTAGGAACATTTTTTAAAAAATTGGTTTTTGTTGAGGTAAAATTCACAGTAACATAAAATTCACCGTTTTAACCATTTTAAAGTGTAGAGTTCAGTACACTGTGAATTACTACATTCACGGTGTTGTGAGCCGTCACCACTGTCTAATTCCAGAGCATTTCGTCAACTCTATAAGAAACCCCGTACCCATGAACAGTTATTCCCCACTTTCCCTCTTCCCAGCCCCTGGCAACCACTGATCTACTTTCTGTCTCTGTGGATTTGCCTGTTCTGGACATTTCATCTAGATGGAATCATTCGAGATGTAGACTTCATGTCTAGCGTTCACTTAGCTCAGAGTTCGTCCACGTTGTGTCATATATCACTGCTTCATTCCTTTGTATGGCTGTGCAGTACTCCACTGTTTGCATATACTACATTTTGTTTACTGATTCATCAGTAAACATCAGTTGCACGGACCTTTGGCTTCTTTCCACTTTTTGGCTAGTATGAATAGTGCTGCTATGAACATTTGTGTACCCATTTTTGTTTCGACACCTTTTAAAATTCCTCTTCAGTTTATATATCTGAGAGCGAATTGCTGGGTCAAATGGTAATTCTATGTTTAACTTTTAAGGACACGCCAGGCTGTTTTCCACAGTTGCCCAACTATAGCCATCCTAGTGGATGTGAAGTGGTAGGTCTCACAGTGGTTTTGATTTGTAGTTCCCTGATGGGAACATTAGCGATTAACCAGGGGTTCCAGAAAGGTGGGTTAAGAGGGGACGCAAAGCACGAGACTGAGCTGCAATCAGCTCGGTCTCCTGAACTCACAAAGCCCCCGCTTTCTCTTTGCACTGATGTCTTAGATCTAGTTTGACTTAAATTGCCTTAATGCTCCAAGTCTGTAATGACCTCTCCGGAGTTTATAGTTAGCACCTCTGCAGTTTAAAGTGCTCATTTATCTGGTTCATTCAGAGACAGCATAGTGTAGAGGTTAAGATCATGGGCTCTGGAGTGAGTCGGGGTTCAGTGCTGGCTTAAGTAGGGGTGGCCTTGGGCAAGTTCATTAACATATCTGTTCCTCATTTCCTTGTATGTAAAGTGAAGTGACAGTTGTTATGGTGACTGAATGAGATTAGTATGCACAGTGCTTGGAATAGGGCCTGGCACATAGTGAGTTCTTTCTGTGTGTTTGCTGTCTTCATGATAATGGGTGATGGGGATGGTGATAATGATGATTTATCTAGAGATCCATTTAGGGAAGGGGCAAGAATAGTTTTATGCTGGATCCAAGTGTGGACTGAGGGTGGTGATTGTGTGTTTACAAAATGGGGCTCTTTGATGACGTGCCCTGATGTCCATGGTCCTGCTGTGGTTCTAGCATCAGTGACACAGTCCAAACTATTTACTCTTGTGGTTCACATTCTGTGTTCCACAGGTCATTACACTGGTTGATCAGATTTATGTTTGGAATACATAGTTACCTTTTTTCTTTTACTTTTTTTTTATTGAGTTATAGTCATTTTACAATGTTGTGTCAAATTCCAGTGTAGAGCACAATTTTTCAGTTGCACATGAACATACAAATATTCTTTGTCACATTTTTTTTTTTGCTGTGAGCTACCACAAGATCTTGTATATATTTCCCTGTGCTATACAGTATAATCTTGTTTATCTATTCTGCATATGCCTGTAGATTTACCTTTATTTTGGACAGGGACTGGACTGACTTCAATTAAATATTTTCTTCTGTTTATACACGAGTACAACCATATTATTTAAAAAATTTTGAAATTGTGAAAGAAAATGTCATGTATAATTCCATCACTCCAAAACACCCTATCCCAGCTGTTAATGCATCTTTCTGTATTTTCCTTTATGCATTTTAAACAGAATTATAATACTACTATTCTGTTTGTAGGTATATCCTTATACCTCTTTGAAAGCTTATTTTCAGCTGCCCAGAGAACCTTTTCTAATAGATCCTGTTTTGAAATTTCTCAAGACTAAACATTTAGATCCCATAAAAGATATATTTTCAAAATTTATAGATGTGAATAGAGAAAGAACTCTCTCCTATCTAGACATTTTATATACATACAAACTTGAAAGTATGCCAAGGACTATTTTATAGCTTTATGATAAAACCTATTATTTTTCTATAGCAAGAAAAAGAATGCTTAGCTGTGCCAAAAAGTGTACAAAGAGTCAAAATAATCAACAGGGCAGTTGGATTCTAAGTTTTGGCCTTTAGAGTTCTTTAAACATAAATTCTGCAAATATTTTACAGATAAGTAAACTGAGATAGAAAGATTAAGTGACATTTCTGTTTTCAGTCAATGTTAGAAATAAACACAGAAACCCAAAGCCTCTCCTTACTAGATCAGAAGATAACATGTTCATATATTTAAGACATAAACCTGTAGAGGAGATATGAATGCTTAAGCTGTGCTGAGATTTATGAATAATGCTATCAAATAAAATGAGGCAATTATTTTTCAATTTTTAAAAGTTCTGATGTTATTTGGAATATGTCTTTCTCACCTTGTAAAAAAGGTACTCAGGAAGGTGCAGATGATGGAGGATAAGGCAGTCACAGAATGGTAGGGAGGACGTATGGATTTTAGTTGTTTAGAAAGGTAAATACAGAATGAGTCCACAAAGAGGGCATTAACAAGGTAACTTTAGGGAGGAAGGCAAGGACATGTGGTGTAGAACGTTGTTATAACTGACGGTCAGATGTAAGAATAACAATGCGTACATTCTTTTGAGAGCACTTATGTAAGAATGTGAAATCCTCCCTTTGCTCAAAAAACAAAACTCTATAAGGAGTGTTAAGTATTGATTCAAAGGAACCAAATGTCATTTCTTTCTTTATTGTTGTATTGACTTGTGAGGTCTTGAAATAAGGCCAAATCTAAAGACTTTTAGGGGATCTAAAGAAAGGGAAGATTTTATTTTATTTGAAATTTTGTTTGTTTATTTTTTGTAAGACTTCCAGGAGACCAAGGACAAGGAGGAGTGGGGTGGGGGGAAATGGATGTTCCAGTCTTTATACAATTGAGATTGTTAGACAGTGTGGCATAATAGCACATTACTTTGACATTTTACCTTGATAGATTCTCTGTGGTACCTGTTTTTGTTCCCGCTTGGCTTGATATACCGTGAAAACATAGGATTTCATTGTGGAGGTCTGTTTGTTTCAGCAGCTGCTCAGTAAAACCCGTCTGAAGTCTGTTAGTGGGCCTTAGGTTTAGAAAGAACACTTGTGTTAGGTTCTCTGGCCTGCCAAGGACATAGTCAGTTTAACAAACATATATGAACAAAAACAGAAGAGGTTAAAGCAGATATTCAGGAAACTACTTAAGAGTTGGCTGAGCCCTGAAGTTAGGCAGACTTGAGTTTGACCCCCGGCAACTCTGTTGGAGAGAGATGTTACTTGTCAAGGTGACCGTGGGGACATCTGTTTCACCAGGCTGCTGTGAGGATTCAGTGAGAAAGATATGAGAAACCCGTGGTACTGTAGGAATGTGTGTAGTCCCTCGCTGGCATGGAGTCTGAGACAGTCATCAAGTCACATGAGCCACATGGTGGACTGTGGTGACTCCGAGCAGCAGGTGCTCACAGACTTGAGTGTACAGACTCACCAGGGAAGCTTGTGCAAGTGGAGACTCTTGTTCCATCCTCAGAAACTGATTCAGCAGATCAGGGTTGGAACACAGGAAACCTGCATTTTTAACAAGCACTAAAGATGGTTCTTAAGAAAGTGGGGTCACACTTTGCAAAAGGTACTTTGGGGGCTGCGGGTAGAAGGTCCGGCTTTGTTTTCATGGCTCATCTTTTCACAGTAATCACCATGGGGATCTAAGCATTGATCACAAAATTCTAATTGAGGAAAATCATTCAAGAATAGCAATGTGAGATTAGGTAAATATATATGTGCCAGTTTGTAGAAATATGTACCTCACTTATTATAATAAGCACGTTGCCAAAAATGTGCTAAATATTTGAAATAAACAAAAATAGAAAAGGAACTCTATTAACTAGAATACCAACCTTTAAAGTTAATAAACTGAGTTTCTTTAGCAAACGGAATGAATTATTTGGAGACCAGGACCTAACACCCACGGAAAATTCTTCATCTTCTCTCCTATAATTCAGTCTGGGTGCCATTAATAGGAGTGCTCTGGTTAATCGTAATTGTCATGGTGATGTGAGGAGATGTGATATATAAGGCATTCAAACCCCATGAGGTAGATTATTAAGAATCATTGTTAAGTAAGAGAATGGAATGAAACTGGAATGAAACAAGTCAGGCGTCAGCTCTCGGTATTTCCTGCTGTTAGTGCTAGAATATTTTACTTTTCATGTTAAAAATACAACATACCTAATTTTCCCTCTGATATTTATACGATATTATATATATATATGTACACACACACACACGTACCCACATCACGCACATACACGTACATAGCGCCATATTTGATGGCCAAAAAGGAAGAGGCCCCAAGGGCTCTTTAGTGTGCAATTAATATTTTGGTCAGAAAATCAGCAGATTGTTTCAGTATGGTTATGTGTTATGACATCATATTCCAGTAAAGTTGTAATGAACAGAAATTTTGTTTGTCTCTGTGGCAAACCGAAATGAGTTTTGTAATTGTCAGCAGGCCTTGGTGATTACTGTGGCGCCCAGTCCCTGTGCTGTAGTTAAAGGTCTGTTAGCATTCCAGTCGTGGGCCTCGATTTTCAGAAGTGTGTAATTAATTGTAAACATTTGCTCTTTGGTGAAATATTGCCATGTAAGATCTCAGTCCAGGAGTACATTTCTGATTTCAGGTTGTCTGTCTTTAAAGTTTTATAGTGAAACCAGTTAAAAGTATGCATAAAGTTCTGTGGAGGTGAGAAACCTGAATTTTGTGAGAAATAAAATGAAGATAACCTGCACTCATGATATTAGTTCTGTCAAAATTTCTGCATTAAAGGAATCTAAAATAAAATAGGTAACATGAGATTATGTGCTTTAATACACCGCTAGTTACTGCAAAGAACAGAAAGATTGTGGTTTTAATGCTTTTTAGTCTTTGTGTGTTAAAAATATCTTTTACTATAGGTGATTTTTTTTCTCCTTTCACTTTTTTATGTTTGCCAATTAAAAATGAGAACATATGACATACATTTAAAATTTTTTATGTTTAATTTTCAGAAAACTGTGGGCCAAGAAAGTTGACTTTAAAAATTTAAAGCAGTGACTTTTTCTTTTTTTTTCATACTCACTCTGGATTTCTCCACTACATTTGACATTGTTGATTATCCGTTTCCCTGACATTGTGTTGTAATTTCTTTTCTAACTCTGGCCTTCTTTCATCTCCTTCACTGCTGTCTATTATTTCCCCTGCCTTTTGATCATGGCATTAATCAGATCCCAGCCTTAGGCTCTGTTTCTTGGTTCTTTTACACTTGCCCTTTCCAGGTGCTTATCCACTCACATGGTTTCAATTACTGCCTCCCAAATCTGCATCTTCAGTACCGATGTACATTTCTAGTCCTTCACCTTCAGTGAACCTTCACTGATTAGTCCCATCTGCCTGTGAATTCTTAAACAATGGACTCTGTCCAGTTTATCTCAGGTTGAATATAGAACTCTGCTACTTGGATGTGCAATAATCATCTAAAACTTAGTTGGACCTCAGTTGGCTTCTTTTTGCTTGGAAGTAGACATTTTCCAGCACTGGAACGATTTTTAACTTAATTTTTCAGCCTAACAATGATAAATCCAGCATTCCATCAAAACTGATCCTGTTAGTTTTGCTCAGTTGCCCACTTCAGTGGTAGTAGTTCTCAGTCATCATTTCACTTGACCTGTGAGTAACACTTGACACAATTGACTCTACTCTCTTCCTAGAGATCCCTTTTCCCCACTTAGCCTTCAGGAAGGGCACTATGCTTGCTTGGTTTTCCTCCTGTCACTCCCTCCCACAGACTGCTCACTGTTTTGTGACTTTAAATTCCATCTATGTGGAATTTGATGATTCCCAAATTGTAACTCCACCTTGGACCTCTTTCCTGGGGTCTAGACTCATAGATCGGACTGTCCGTTTGACATCTTCGTTTGAATGTCCAACAGACTGAATAATTTCACATCTCCAAACCAGAGCTGCTGATGCTCATCCCCAGCAAACCCATCCCTTTTGCAGTCTTCACCAGCTCGGTGTGTGGATGCTCATTTTTCCAGGTGCTCATGTCAGAAACCCTGGGGTCTCCCTCAGCTCCCCTCTCATATTCTATATCTGGTCCTTGGGCAAACCCATCATCTCTACTTTTGAAATTTGTCCAGGATCCAACTACTTCTCCTTACTTCTAATGCTTCCACCCTAGTTCAGGCACCTGTGTTACTGCAGGAGCCTCTTAACAGATCTCCTTGATTCTCTCATCATTCCCCTACAGGCTGTTGCCGGCATATAGTCAGATGATCCTTCCAAGATGTAAGTCAGATGATGTCACTTCTCCCCTCAGAACCTTCTAGTGGCTGGCCATTTCACTCAGGAGGAAAGTCAGATCCTTACAGTGGTTTCTAACGGAGGCCCTGTGGAATCTGGTCACCTCTTCCCATCTCTTAGCTTCCCTTCCTTCACGTCCTCAGCTCTAACCAGATGGGAATCCTTGGAATTACTTGGAATTACACTGCTGCCTCAGAGCCTGGGCACTTGGAGTTTTTACTTCCTCAAATGCTCATTTCTGCATGGTTTCCTTCCTAACTTACTCCAGGTCTTTACACAATTGTCATCTTCTCAGTGAGATACTCACTGGTCACTCTACCTAAACACTTCGCCTCCCAACGCTTCTGAACCCTTTCTTCTTTTTCTGTTTTATATTTCTAACGTACTAGATAGTCTACATATCTGTCTTATTGTCTATTGTCTCCACTAAAATGTGTGTTTTTGTTCATTGTCTTAGTCCCCCATCATAAGAAGGTGCTTCTTAAGTCACTGTTGAATTAATGGATTTTATTGCATACCCTTTTAATTTCTTCTAAGTTTGTTTTTTAAGTCTACCATGTCCACATCATTGAAACTTTCTAGTCATGCCTCCTTACCTCAGTCTCAAACACAAACCTGCTAAAAGTTTTCACCTTATATGCATTTTACTGTGATACTTGCTGCTTAAGAATTGGCTTAAGCTCTTCATTCTTATGTTGAATCTGATCTTATTACTTTGCAGAGTGCTTACATCTTTACAGTAGTAGCTTCGTCTCTCTGTCCTTCCCATATCTAGTCATAATTACCTTCTGCTAAATGCACAATGATCCGAACGTTGTCACCTAGATGGGCTTGCTTGTCTCCAGCCTCTGTAGGAGGTCCCCGTCCTCTAGCACCAGAAGATTTGGCTCACTTCCGTCACTGAACACTTCTCACCAGGAGGTCTTCTGTGATATAATCAAATAATTTTTTAATTTTTACAATATTAATTTGTGTGTAGTGTTGTTTCTAAAATACATTTTTGTAGAGATCAGTATACATGCTTTATCATCAATAGATACATTGACTCACATTTTATCTTTTATAAATACATTGGTTAGGTTAAAACTTTATTGTGGTTAGTAAGAAGGTATAGTGCATTATATAATTGGTATCATTTTAAAGAAAATAAGTCTTACTAATGATTATTGAGTGATTTTATTGAGCTAACATTAATTTTGTCATTTTCTCACTTTAGGTACCATTGCCCAATGCCCAAGATCTTTTATGTTCAGCTGACTGTAGGAAATAATGAATTTTTTGGGGAAGGAAAGACTCGCCAAGCCGCTAGACACAACGCAGCGATGAAGGCCCTCCAGGCGCTGCAGAACGAACCTATTCCAGAAAAGTCAGCTCAGGTGTGTCACCGCCGCACGCGGCAGCCTGTTTCTGTTAGTCCCCCTGGAAGATTATTGAGAAGATAATTTTTTTTTAACAAAAATAATCTCTTCTGTTAGGAAGGAATACTAGCATGGCGATCTGCCATGATTTGCTCCTCAGATAACCTGTGTGCTATACGACGGGACTCGTGTGTTCCTGCTGGGATGAGCTTACTTACCTTTGGGCACTTTGGTTCACCCTGGGGAGTTCCCTTTCCAGGCAAGGCAGGACTTGGGATGTGAACAAGGATGAGAAACAACATTCACTTGCCTTGTATTTAGTGCTGTGTTTTACTGAGCATGGATGACATTATATTAATTAATCTAGAATCAAGGAATTTAACGTGGAAGAGCTCTTTATGGATTTTATTTTAGTCCTACCTTATTTTACCAGTGAGGTTATTGAGGCTCATCTTCAGGAATTTTACCCGTTCTCATGGCCACAGCCACTTTCTCCACAGACCTCAAAATAATATCTCCAGCTCGGGCGTGTTTAATAAGTCACCTGGTTGAGTTCTCCACGTAGTTACCTGAAGCTGTACGTTTTGACCTCTGCAGTTTGCCCTTCCTCACGCCTGTTGTTCCTCCCCCTTTGAGATTTATCTTAGTTAATGGCAGACTTAGTATTTTTGTCCTTGTACACTTTCATTATGACTCTTTATCTGTTTCCTTATCTGTTTTCCCACCAAGTCACACACTTCTTGACAGCAGGGATACTGTCTCGTGATCTCTTTAATGCTTATACTGTGTTCAGCATGTATCAGGCCCTCCAGAGGTAAATGTTAAATAAGTGAATAAGTAAATTGGTGCAGAGTCAGACACAGAGCTCCAAAATTCTGGTTTGCAGCCTTTCTACAACTTAGTCATCATAGAAGATTAAATGTCATACACCAGTGGAGTATTGTATATGTCTGTGTGTGTGTGTAATGGAGAGCTCTAAAGAGAACTGGGTCTGGGTTTGGAGGATAAACTCAAATTAGTGTATGGTTGAGCAAAGATTTCCACACTCAGCATTTATCCTTCCACTCTGAGGAGAAAAATTAAAACCAAATCACATGAAGCCTCACGGCAAAGCCCTCGACATGGTGATTACATGGGAATCCACAAGAAACAGTCTCTGATTTCCTGTTTCTTACAGTATTTTAGATTGTAGAATATGTGTAAAGTTTGTTACAGCGTGAAAATTCAGTGTCATCCTATTTTTTGTGATTTAGAATGGTGAATCAGGAAAAGAAATGGATGATGATAAAGATGCCAATAAATCAGAGATCAGCTTAGTGTTTGAAATTGCTCTGAAGCGAAACATGCCCGTCAGTTTTGAGGTATGTATCCAATAAGAGACCTTTCTTTTTCCCCTCTTTGCTCCTCATTATTTTAAATAAACAAATAAAATTTTAGTATCTTGAAAGAATTCATGTGCTTCCTTAATGTTCAGGCTCTCTATCATGAAGTGATATGGGCCCTGGGAGAAATAGAACTTATTATAATATCATGGATTCCTGCTGATCTCTTTAGCTTTTCTGTATTAAGCCATTTGTATAGATGATATTTCAAGTTTCATCATAAAATTTATTTTTTGAGTTTAAGACAATTTGTTAGTACCGTATAAGATTTGGTGTTTTTAATAAGATCAAATTGAAAATATTAAGTTAATATTTAGCGACATGTATTATATATTAATATCTAACTTCTTTTAAATTTGTGGAGGTCAAAATATGTTTAAATTTAACCTTTCGCTAAAGTCATTAAGAAGTAATTTAAGCAGCTCTCTAGTTTGCAGCTAGGTAAATATGTCACAAAATAGTTTTACAATTGTGTGACATTTAAAAGAGAAAGAAACGTTAAATTATTGTAATACCTTCTTTAGTAAGAGGTCACTAATATTGCAACTCAGATATCCAGAAAATAGGCAGAACTCAGGAAATAAGTGGGGATAGTTGTGGAGTATCTTCCTTCAAATTATGTGATGTTCACCCACTAGAAAGCTCCCACTGTTTTACTCATTGGCAGAATCTACTTCCCCTGACTGAGAACCTGTTTGCTTTCTTCTTAGACACAAACAAGCTGGGTTATCAGATGTTGCAGCCCATAGCAGATTGCAGGCAGCAAAATGAGGAAGGCAGGAAGAGAACATACTTGAGGGCCTGCTGGTCCCAGCAAGAAATGATAAGCAAAATATGGAAAGCAAAAGTAATTGTGTATACTCAGTAGTCATTGGAACATGGGGCCTTTTACAATGAATAAGAACAGTTTTGTTAAGTCTTAGGTGTCCATAGAGGCATCAATGTAGTGTAGTGTAGAATATTTGATGGTCATAATGATGATCTAACGTGAGCCATAGATGGTTACATATTCAGTATTCTTTGTTAAGGCAGGCAAGTATATGCTTTTTTTCAGTCGAGGAAGATGTCCATTAAAGTGATTAAAATAAAGTTTTAATATTTCAACTTGTAAACTTAAATTACTTGGAGTGCTGATCATAAATTCTTTATCCACAGTAATACGGATTATTGAGATAGTGTATCTTTTCCTAATTGGTATCTAATGTTAGAAGACACATTTTTAAATATAATGTTCAATGGTAAACTATTTAACTAAATAGGACATCTTTTATAGGTCATAATTTTTAAGGAGGCTGAAGTTCTGAGCACTCAGGTTTTGGAAGTCATCTTTCCTTCCAAAGCTGGTATGGTTTAAAAGAGCACATTAATACAGGGATTAGGAATGTTCATAGCTGACAGATTCATAATCGATTCATAGTCCAGAAAGCTAGGTATTTTTATGGCACATCTACTAACTTTTTTAAGATCATGTCACAGAGAGTAAACATTCCTTCGAGGAATGTCAGCCTTTGAGGTCTCCATCCAAAACAGGTTATTTTTCATCCATCACCTGTTTTTGAGAGGCTTCCACACACAGGATGCTTTATGGGTTATAGACTCCAGCAAGACATAGTCCTTGTGCTTCAGTAACCTGCTCTTACAGAGGAGAAAATTACATAGGTACATAGTTTATACAAATGATCATTCTGGATGGCCTGTGTACCTAATGTGAGACAGTCTGTTCTATGTTCTTACTTTTCTGGTCCTTAAGAAATGGTAACTATAGTTAGAATTACCTGTTTTAAGCTAGCAAAACACAATTTTGACCATGAATTGAATGTATTTATTTAGATTTCTGTTTTTTCAACTTCAGTTCATTCAGCATCCTGAGTATTGTAAGTGAGTAATCCCTGTATAATACTGCCCATAATAGCTTTCTTCAAGAAATCTATAGTTTTGGCATAATTATTAATAATTTCAATTTTGAGTATGATATGAACATTTAAAAAGATTCATGTCGTAAGAACACATCTTAAGTGCTTGTATTGAATATTTCACTTTCACTTATATTTTATAGGTTATTAAAGAAAGTGGACCACCGCACATGAAAAGCTTTGTTACTCGGGTGTCAGTGGGAGAGTTCTCCGCAGAAGGAGAAGGAAACAGCAAGAAACTCTCCAAGAAGCGCGCTGCGACCACTGTCCTCCAGGAGCTTAAGAAACTTCCACCTCTTCCTGTGGTTGAAAAGCCAAAACTATTTTTTAAAAAACGCCCTAAGACAATAGTAAAGGTAAGTGTGTGCTTGTGAACATTAGTTTTACTATATAAACATTATAGTAACTCTAGCTGGAAGTTTCCACAGGGCAGGCGCCTAAACCTGTGGGTTATGTACAGTCCCAGAGTCAGGGTTGGACATGTGCCTGTAAATTAATAAGAATTCGGTTTTGCTTTTAGACACTTGTATGTCTGTGCTTGTTTGTGAAATAATAATAATACCTTATCTATAGTTTTTTATGGTTTTAAAAATACTTTCCCATTCATGATCACCTTTGGTAAAATTCTTACCATGATGGTGCAAGGCAGATGTTACCCCTCATTTTACAAATCAGGTTTTATGAAACATGTTCAAAGAATTCACCCACTTGTATTCAGCTGTCCTGTGGAGCAGCCTGAACCATTGAGCTGTAACCTGGTGTTCCTCCTGCCAACAACAGTGCTGTGTGGTGACTTCCTAGGATGCCGGGGAGTGGTACTAGGATGCAGAGTACTGATCAGATGAATGATGCTCACCCTGGTGACAGCAGCAGCAGCAGCAGCAGCTAGTAAATGTAAAGCACTCACTCTAAGTTTTCATAATTTTCACTTATTTTCTGTAGTCAACAGTTTTGGGGTACAGGAAGGAGGGAAGAGCCATGGTTTCTTTAAGGATCTAGTAACAAGTTGTCACAGCATGCCTTGAAATTTTTTGTTAAATTATTTTTTAGGCTGGACCAGAATATGGTCAAGGAATGAACCCCATTAGCCGCCTGGCTCAGATTCAACAGGCCAAGAAGGAAAAGGAGCCGGATTATGTTTTGCTTTCAGAGAGAGGAATGCCCCGACGTCGGGAGTTTGTGATGCAGGTATTTCTAAGGTTTTTATTAGAAGATTTTTTTTTAACTATTGAAGAAATTAGAAACCCTGAGGCTGGACTGGAGATATGGTGGAAAGGCAAACTAGGAATGCAGAGTAGGGAGCAGAACTCTTTACAGTTGAAGCATTCACTCCTCTAGGCCCGCCTACCAGCTTGGCTGAAACATTCAAGTGTCAAGGCCATGCTAGACAGACAGGAGGAGGTCTCCAAGGAGCTGTGAGTTCACCAGGTTATTTACCACAGAGTTCATCATTCAGAATACCTCTCTCTCACTTAATGTGTTGCACTTTGCAGCTGGAGTCTGTTAACTACTGGGAATAAAAGACAGATAGAATTAGAAACAAAATTTAGAAGGATGGATGTAGTCGATGGAACAGGGCCAAAAGCATGAGCTTTGGGGTTATTAGAAAAACTAGGGACAGAGAGCTAGCTGGCTACCTAACTGTGGGGAGGACTGAGGGCCCAGGATTGCTGAGAGGCTTAACTGCTGCATTGTGCAGTCAAGAAAACTGAAGAATGGTGGCTGGTGTATGGGTAGTGGGTGGGGATTAGGAATGAGGTAAAATGCCTGAAATGCTCTCCTTCGTTTTAAATCCTGCCTATCCATCTTCATTTGCCCACTCAAGCCCCGGTATCACAGAAACCTTTAGTTCCTATTATAAAAATTTCAAATATATACATGGTGGGTATATTTAATAGTATGCTGTACAGAATAGTATAATGGAATATTGGGAAATATGTCCATCATCCAGAAACAACTGTTAAGATTTCTGCTGCACTTGCTTTAGCTATCAATTTTTCTTTCCTCCCATCCTCTCTTCCCTCCACCCTCCTTCCCCTCTTTCCCTGAAGTAATTTAAACCTAATTTCTAACCACGTGTCATTTTAGCCTACATACTTAACGTGTATCTCTAAAAAATATGGAAGTTTTTCTTTTTTTCTTTGTACTGCTCCCCCCTCCCCCCCCCCACACCCGGGCCCACACCGGCTTGCAGCCCCTCGTCCCAGGCGGCCAGCCCCTCCACGCCTGCCCTCCAGCGCGCTGGGTCTGGAAGTTTTTCTTATATTAGGCGTGGCTCGTTAGAGTCATCTAATCACAGTCTATATTTAAATTCTCCTTACTGTCCCCAAACTGCGTTTCTTATACTAGGCTTGTCAAAGAAACTTTTCCCAGTCAAACCTGTGGATCTCACCTTTAAGATAATGCAATTAAAATCAACAGATGTTTTTTATAAAGTGTTGACCATGTGGTGGACATTTTGGACTCAAACATAGTATCTCATGTTGATTAACTCTCTATGCACGTCTAATTTTACCCTCCTTCCTAATTTATGATCCTTATATGTCTTTATCTCACAGTAAACCCAATACAGTAGTATGTATATAGTAGGATCTTTATAAACCTATGTTGTGTATTTGCTGCCTGCCTGGCTGCGAGCTGGTACGTTTGGCTTTTGTTGGAGATACAAACTTGTGACGTAGTCACAGGTAAACCACGGGTGGGAACATAGATGTCCATAGAGAGGGGAATTCTTCTGTGGTTAGTAAACACATCGTTGTCTAGATGTCATTGGGACCCAGGGCAGTGTTGTCCCAATATTTTCACTTTGTAAAATATGTGCACCTTTTTTCTTTTTACATTCTTAACTTTGAAGAATTCTAGAAAGTATTCTTTGAACTCCAAAGCTTGATGGAAAAAAAAATTACCTAAATTTTAGACCTGTGTTAGGAATAAAAACTGGCTTTGACTTGATTGAACAATTACTTTTCTGTGGAGTATAGTGAGTACCTCTTTTGAAAGAGGAATTTAGAGTATCTTAGGCCAGCTTCCATTTTATGAGTATTCATAAACATCCTAGTCAAACAGGAACATTTGGCTGTGCTTTTAAATGTTTTCACACTGAATTTGTATTGTTTTTGTGTCTTCTGAAAGCCTCAGTGGACTCATTGTAGTATTGCAGCAGCTTTATCAAAGTAAAAGCTTCTGTATAAACTACTTAAGCAACGTTATCATTCGTTACAATTGAATGTGGGAATAAACTATCTAAAGATAATGGGCTCATATATATTTATCACCAAAAACCCCCCACAAACATGTGTTTGGATGTGGTTACTTGTGTTGATAACTAGATAAAGGAAAATCTCTGGTGACATTATTTGAGTACTTAGCTCTAGAGCAAATTTCTTGAGAGTTGTTTATTTTTTTGAAGAGCATTTTAATTTTTCAAAGAGAAAACAATGATAACTAAATTGTGTACATTCTTTTATTATATATCATATGATGTTAATTTTTCTACCTGTGATTAGGATCTCCAGGTTTTAAAAAAATATATGTAAAGGAAACTTGATTAATTTGTTTGTGTCTCAATGAAAGATAATTAAGCTCTTGGTAAATGCTATTTTAGAACCTTTTGTTAGTTTTCTGAGGACTTGATTAATTTAACTGATTTGCTTAAAGATTAAAAATCTGGCAGTCTTAAGTTTCTTGTGTAGCAAAATAATTGAGCTTCTTCATAAAAAAATTAACATCTTAATATAAAACTCTTAAAATAAATTTGTGAGCTTTCTAGGAAGATGACTTTTGGAAGTTTACTCACATACTTACTTGATTTGTATAACGCAGTAATTTTTTTTTTTTTTTTTGAGTGACCATTGTGTGTTGGCAGAGAACAAAGTCCTTCAGCATAGTGGTCTTTTTCAGTACTAACAAATAACTCTGGGGTAACCAACTACTCACAAACTATTGAACCATGCAACTGTGAAAAGACTTGTGTGAGGCAGGGGGTGGATGGATGGGGAAAACGAATCTGGAAGCGCCTATTCTGGAAGTAAGTCTTGAAGGATCAGAATAGGGCAGGTGGAAAGCCATCAGACATAGGTCTAAGGTGAATGCTGTGATGGGAACCCCATCACCCAAGAGCAGGAACCTGCAGCCAAAGGGCAGCAGACCTGGGTGGATACATGAGATTTTAGGGAAGAAGCAGCAGGATTAAATGAGAATGAGGAGATGGATGTGGAATATAAAAACAGATGAAACAATTTTCACTGCTCAGTTATCTTTTGCTGCCATTTACTTTGGCAAATCTTTTGACCCTCAGAGCAGTAGAGGAAGCTTCTGACGTAGCTGGCCTAATCATTTAGCCAGCAAGCATTCCAGCAACAACACAGGGGCTGGTGAAGCTGGGGAGCAAACCAAGCATTGGAAAAAACAACCGGTAGCAGAGGCTGGCTCTAGCCAGGGATCAAGGATGTTATAGTTAGGGCCTGTTATTCAGGTCAGGTGCAGGCCAGTCCAGATATGGGAGGCAGTCAGATCTTAATTTGAATCAGTTCATGCAGCTGGGAAGTAGTAGAAGTTGGATTTCATACCCCAACCTGACTTGGAAGTCTTTGTTCTTAACCACAATATTGTACTAACCTTTATATATTAATTCTCTTCAGGAACTATTTAGTATAAACTTTTATATACTTGGCATGCAATGTGCACATTATTTTATTTTTTAAATATATGTATCATTTTATTATTTATTTATTTAGATTAAAGATTTATTGAAGTATTGTTGATGTACAATATTGTATGTTACAGGTGTACAGTATAATAATTCACAATTTTAATAGTTTAAAATTGTGCTCCATTTATAGTTATTATAAAATATTGGCTATATTCCCTGTGTTGTACAGTTTATCTTTATAGGTTATTTTATACATGATAGTTAGTACCTCTTAATCCCCTACCCCTTTGTACCTCTCCCCACTTCCCTCTCCCCACTGGTACCCACTAGTTTGCTTTCTACATCTGTTAAGTCTGTTTGTCTTTTGTTATATTTACTAGTTTGTTGTGCTTTTTAGATTCCACATATAAGTGATATCATATAGTATTTGTCTTTCTCTGTCTGACTTATTTCACTTAGCATAATACCCTCCAGGTCTATGTTGTTGCAGATGGCAAAATTTCATTCTTTTTTATGGCTGAGTGGTATTCCACACACACACACCACATCTTCTTAATCCATTCATCTGTTGATGGATAGTTGGGTTGCTTCCATATCTTGACTATTGTAAATATGGCTGTTATGAACATTGGAGTGTGTATCTTTTTCTTTTTTTTATATTTTATTTTATCTCTTGGGGGTGAGGTAATTAGTTTTATTTATTTATTTATTTATTTATTTATTTATTTATTTATTTATTTATTTATTTATTTATTTATTTATTTAATAGAGGTACTGGGGATTGAACCGAGGACCTCATGCATGCTAGGCATGCGCTCTACCATTGATCTGTACCCTCCCACCACATGTATCTTTTCTAATTAGTGTTCTTGTTTTTTTCGAACATATACCCAGGCATGAAATTGCTGGGTCATATGGTAGTTCTAGTTTTAGTTTTTTGAGAACCCTGCATACTGTTTTACACAGTGTCTGCACCAATTTATATTCCCACCAACAGCATGCAAGGGTTCCCTTTTCTCCACATCCTAGCCAGTGTTTGTTATTTGTGTTCTTTTTGATGATAGCCATTCTGACAGGTGTAAGGTGATATCTCATTGTGGTTTTGGTGTTAAGGTTTGTTACCAAAGCAACAATCATTAATTTCTTACTTTATCTTATCAGGTCAAGGTAGGCAATGAAGTTGCTACTGGAACAGGACCTAATAAAAAGATAGCAAAAAAAAATGCTGCAGAAGCAATGCTGTTACAACTTGGTTATAAAGCGTCCACTAGTCTTCAAGATCAACTTGACAAGGTGAGGGTTGAATTTACATGGACACATTCTGTCCTGTCAGAATAACTAAAAGTGATGAACAGATTCTGTTCCAGTATTCCTTGACTCTAAGTACTGTGTTAACTGATGTTAAAGTAGATGTCAAGTTTTAACTTTTCTAAGGCAGTGCTCTTATCTTCGTATCCTTAAAGATAGATTTTCCGGATGGAAGATAACATCTGTTTAGGGGTCAAGATGAAATATTAATTATAATCTTACAGTTAGCAGACACTAAAAGTTTGTTGTATGGTTATACATATTTTATATAATACCAATTTAATAATTTTTAGCTTACTGACTGATGATTTTTGCCCTATAGACAGTTTTAATTTGTGCTTTTTAAGGATAGAAGTTATTAGCCTTTATTTCTGGAATACAGCTGAAAACACTGGAAATAAAGATCCTGAGTTATTCCTTTGGGGAAGGAACTATATAGGACTATATAAACTAATTTTTCTACTTACTTTAAATTTAAAGATAAACTCAGAAGGTGTTTATTTTCTGACAATACTTGTGTTCATGGTCCCTTATTTCTTCTGCAGCAGTTAATGACATCATTAACACCTGACATTAGGACTTGGCAGATAACTTGACAGGAACTGGCTTAATTTCATTTTGTATTAAATTATCATTTTATCTATGCATATGTAGAAATTATTTTTATCGAACATTTTACTTGTATGAACAGTCACACAACAGGCTTAATGATTATTTATGTCATAAACAGTATGCTTTTTTCCATGCCATTTTCTCACATAAGGATTCTGTTTCAGGGATATTTTTAGTTTCTGCGGAAACACATTTGTGAAGCTTAGAGTTGAAACAAAATCATGTATTAAAAACATTTAGATACACTTTTCTTTTTAAGGCAACTATGAATATCTAGGCAATTATTTTGAGTGATTAAAAAATTATTTGTCTATGTGGTATTGCTAGAGATTTCAATTCTGTTTTTATAACCTGGCTAGTGAATACTTTTCTTCTTTTAAAGGTATTTGTAACATGAAACCTAACACGTGTTCAAGTTGCTGTAGTTCTTATATTGTGTATATGTTGTTTTAACTTAACACATTTATATTGACTTAAAACTGTTAGTGATTTATAAAAGTATGCCAAAATAAATCTTCTCATAGAGGTTTATTTGTAAGTTAAGTGAAAATAAAACAGGACAAAAAAACCAGCATTAATTTCATTAATTTGAAAAACATTTTTTGCATACTCACTGTTACTAGTCCTGGTTCTCCATAGAAACAGGCTGACAGGTTGTGTGTGTGTGTGTGTGTGTGTGTGTGTGTGTATCACAGACTAATTTTAAGGAATTGGCCCATGCAGTTTTGGAGGCTTAACTAGTCCAAAATCTGCTGGGGAGGCCTGCAGGCAGGAGATTCAGGAAGGAGCTGCAGAGTCTACAGGCTGTCAGCTGGAGAGCTCCCTTTTGCTCCAGGGAAGGGCAGCTTAAGAGGCCTTCCACTCACAAGGCCCACCCACGTTATACAGAGCCATCTGCTTCCCTCAGAGTTCAATGATTTAAATCTCTTCCAGAAGAAGAAACACCCAGAATAATGTCTGACCAAATATCTGAGTACTGTAGCCCAGACAAGTCGACACATAAAATTAACCATCACACCCACTAAATGCCAAACACTTAGAATAAGATGACTGGAATTTGGTCCCTGCACTTCAGGAACCTGACCAGTAAGTGTTAGGGGGTGAGGAATTTTAATCATGCAACAAAAATTATAGTATAATTAAAATTATAGGACGTGTGAAGATGAATCTGGAAAGTCAGGAATAGCTGAGACCACTGTTTTTATGTGAAGTAAGGAGCTTTTGAATTATTAAATTGAGATTTGAACATGAAAGTGACATGATCTGGTTTGCCTTCTTCAAAAGACAGTCCTGTATAATGGAGTGAACGGATTTGGCAGGAGGGGACTAGGGGCAGGGAGGCCAGTGTTAGCAGAAATGCTAGGGTAAAAGATGCTGAGGGTCTGAACTAAGACAGTGGTGGTAGAGGAGGAGAAAGACACCAGGGATCCTTCTAGAGTGTACATTGTAAGATTTCAGTGGCAGATAATGTGCATGGGGGACACAGGAAAAGGGAGGAGGGGAGAATACCTGCACAGAAGGGGAGGAGAGGATGGCTTTGGGACAGAGCTGGCGGTCATATGCTGCAGAGATCAGATAAGAGGACTGTGTACGTTGATTTATCAATAAGATCTTTGGAGAATGTAAAAAATAAACCTGTGAAAGCAATTTTTTAAAAGTTGGCTTTTTAAAAGAAATAAGCAAGGTAGGTACATGGTTAAAATAATTTAAATAGCACAAAAGAGTAAACAGTGAAAAAAATGTTAGTCTCACTTCACCCTGAGACCCTCAGTCTCTTGGTCTCTCCTCTAAAGGCATCTCCCACAATGAGTTAATATTTATACAGCATTTAGAATAGTGTCTGAAATATGGTGAATCTTATATAAGGATTTGATAAATAAAAATGCAATAAATATGCTTACAGAGATATTTTATGTGTATGCACTAATATATCCCCACTATAAAAAAAATTCAGATTTATTGAGTTGCGGTTCAGTGAATTTTGACAAGTATGTGTGTGTATACACTCAACGACCACATCACAATTAAGATTTATAACATTTCTGTTACCCCCATACAGTTCCTTAATGCCCGTTTGTAGTAAATGTCTTCCCTTTCCCCAGCCCCTGACAAGCACTGATCTAATTTCCGTCTCTATAATTTTGCCTTTTTCCAGCATGTTGTATAAATTGAATCATACATTAGGTAGCCTTTTGTGTTTGGCTTCTTATTGCTGAGATTTGTCCATGTCTTGCATTTATCATTAGTATTTTTTATTTTATTGTTTATTGTTTTATTCTTCACCAACATTTGATTTGTTTCCAGCTGGAGGCTATTATAAAGTGATTATAAACATTCATGTTTAAGTCTTCATTATGCATATATCCTATAGGTACAAATTCATGAAATAAGTACACTTGTAACTTTATAAGAAACTGAAGATATTTTCCAGAAAGGCTGTGGCATTTTGCATTTCCACAAGCAGTGTTTGAGATTTCTAGTTACTCCACATCTTCTCCATCACTTGGTATTGTCAGTTTTGATAGCTTTGATCATACTAGTAGGTGTATAATGTTATCTCATTGGACTTTAATTGCATTTTCTCTGATTAATAATGCTGAGTAGCTTATCATGTGTTTATTTACCATTCGTATCTCTTCCTTGAAGTATCTGTTCAAAACTTTAGTCTTTTAAAAAATTGGGTGGTTTACTTTCTTATTATTGAGTTGTAAAAGTTCTTTGTATATTTTGGATGCCAGTCCTTTATCAGATAAAGGACTCCCCTCTTCTCCCTTCCTCTCTCCTCCTTTTTTACATAGGTTATCCAATTGCTTTAGCACCATTTGTTTAAAAGATTAGTGCTTTTTCCATTGAATTCCTTACCACATTTGTTGAAACTCAGTTGACTATATAAGTGTGGGTCTTTTTCTAGATTCTCTCTTCTGTTCGATTAATTTGTATGTCTGTTCTTCAGCTATTACAACTATTATATAGAGTGTAGCTTTTTGGGTAAGTTTTGAAATCAGATTAAGAACTCCATCTTTGGCTTTTTAAAATTCATTTTGACTAACATAAAGTCTTTGATAATACATTGTAGAATCAATTTCTACCAAAAAATATCCATTTGGGATTTTTTTGTGGGGATTGTGTTGACTGTGTAGATCAGTTTTGCATAAACTGGTATCTTAAGAATATTGAGTCTTTCAACCCATGAACAAGATCTAGCTCTCTGTTTATATAGGTTTTGGGTGTCCCAGTGATGTTTTGTCCCTTTTCATAGAAATATCTTGCACATTTTTTATGTTTATCCCTAAATGTTTCATGTTTGTTGATGTTATTATTAATGGTACTAGTTTTTTGTTTCAATTTCCAATTCTTCTTTTTTAGTATGTAGAAATACCATTGGCTTTTATATATTGACCTTGTATCCTGTAACATTGATGAAATGACTTATCAGTAGGGTAGCTTGTTTTGTAGATTTTTTTTCAATTTTCTGTATTGGTGATTGTGCTGTATTTGAATAAAGACAATTTTTTCCCTTGCTAATCTGTATACTTTTATTTTTCTTGCTTTATTGCCTTTATGTGAAGTGTGCCATAATTCTTATCTACTTTTTCATCTTGCTGTGCTTTTTCTTCCCCTCTCAAGGCCTTCAAAATTTTCCTTTTTCATTAATTCTCACCAATGTGTGATGTGTCTAAATTTGATTCTTTCTTCCTCCTTCTCTTCTGCCCTCTCCCCCTTCCTTTGTCTCCCGTTTCTCAGTTTCTCCTCCTTTTCTTCCTCTTGTTCCTTTGTTTCTTCTCCTTTCTGTATTTTTCCTGGTGAGTGGTCTCTGAACATTATTGGATCTGTAATTTGTTGTCATTCAGTTATTTTGTCAAATTCTCAGCTGTTAGCCTTTCAAATATTTCTTCCTTGTTTTTTCTCTCCTTGGGAACTTCCAGTTACACATTTGTTAGACCATTGATATTGTCTTATAACTCCTGTTCCTTTCTGTTCCTTTTAATTTTTCAATCTTTTTTTTCCCCTGTGTCTCAGCTTGAGTAATTTCTATCGATTTATCTGCAGTTTGACTGATTATTTCTTCAGCTGTGTCCATTTGTTAATAACAACTTCAACACTAATTTTCATCTAAGATAATTTTCCCCTCAGGACTTCCATTTGATTTTGTTCTGTAGTTTCTGTTTCTCTACTGAAATTCTCCAAATGTCCTTGTATGTTGTCTACCTTTTACATTAGATCTTTTAACTCACCAATAATAGATATTGTAAAATTTATTTCTTAGATTTCTAGCCCGTGGGTTGTTTATGGGTCTTTATCTTTTGACAGTGGTTCAGTTCTTTTTGCAATTTTGGGTGTCTTATGATTTTTGAATCAATATTGGACATCATGTATTGAGAAACAGTAGAGGCTGAATTAAATAGTATTTACGTTGAGAAATAGGCATGTCTCGTCGTCTGTCAGACTGTTAATATGGAGGGTGGCATCGATCTAGTCAATAGTTGAGCTTGTTGTGGGTTTTATTGTTGCTGTAGTCGCTGTTGACATCAAATTTCTTTAGCAGTGGTTTGCTGCTGTCTCTGTTTTGTGTGGGCTGAGGTTTGGGGAGGGTTTCTGCTCTACCCTCAGGTTTCACCAGTCTCTTCTTTGCTATGCCATGGGGTGAAGGATCTCTCTATGCTTTGTAGTCAATTGCTGTTGCTTATTATTCAGTTGTAGGATTGTGTTGCGTATGGGAGCATAGTTCTTGATTTTCTTGTCCAGCTTCATTCTCAGACAGACTGTGTGTGCCTGGGTCTCAGAGGTGTGTGTTGCTTAATGTTTCTGCCTCCTTCCCCATGGTAGCCAGACTTTACTTTGGATCTGTGGATTGTCTTGGGTGCAAGAGAGCTTCCAGCCCCTTTTCCCAGCATTTTCAGGCATCTGCTTTATATTGGTGCAGGGCCTTGCTCTCAAGAGGGTTTTCTACCCTACCCTCTTTTCCCCCAGGGGCAGGTAGCTTTTGCTTCTAATCCTTTTCCAAAAGTAGTGAGTCTTTGCCTGAGGTTTTGGGGCAACAGAATTTCCTGCCTCTGTCCCAGAGGCAGATAGGATTTGCTTTTCCCCTTTCTCTAATGGCTTGAACTATTTGTATGAAAGAGGAGTGTGCAAAGTCCTGTGCTTTTCTCTCAGTGGCAGACGTTGACCTGCCGCATACCTGCACCACTGAGTGGGGCGCTCTGTTTTCTTGATGTATGTCCAGTTGTCCTCCTGAGTTCCCAGGGGAGGCCCATGGAAAAACACTTCTGCTTGGAGTCCCAGTTTTTCTAAACTGTTGTGCTAACCCACATGCAGTCTTTTAGAATTTATTAACATTTCATCTGCTTTCTTCTTACCTGCATTTTTGGCATTCAACCCTTGCTTTCTAGCTCTGCCAAAGTTGAAACATTTTGTGAGCCTCGCCTCTCCTTAGAGGGCTTTGTCACTCTCTGGAATTCATTTCATTTGTTTGCTTTACAATCTCAGATGTCTGATAGGTTCGAGAAAAGTTATGATTTTTTTTTACATTGTCTGGCTCTTTCTCATTGTTACATTTCTACATTCTAAGGAAAAGTGGGACACTCTCTCCATCTTTTAAAAAAAATACTGATCGTGTTGTTTGATTTTTTTTTTTTACTTACCTGTTGGGGTTTCACTTCTATCTTGGAATTTGTTCTACATAAAGATATAACTTTGAGCTTCATTCTTTTTTATACTTTATAATTATATATCGGTCTAAGTAATACTCAGATATGTATAAGAAGTTAAGATTTATTCAAGATTAATGGTGTAAAGACTCAAGATTTATAAGAAGCAACCATTTACTACCTGTTTTAGGTATTTATTTTGTTATTTTCTACTGTCAGTAGCTTGTACTACAATTTCTTGATTTTTCCTTTTTAGATATTATCTAAGTTCCTACTATGGAAAAGGAAGATCTGTCATATACATACTCCACATGTATATTTTTCTACATCTCTCTGACTTATCCCGAAGCTCTCTGCCAGTGAACACATCATGTACTTTTTTAGTTTCTTTTTTTTTTTTTTTTTCTGTCTTTCTTGGAGCTGTTTATCCTCCTCTCCTACTTCGGATTGTATGTTTGAGAGATCTGTTGCAGACCCACTATTTTGGTTCTTCTCTTCACCATTTCCCTGAAAATTCCTTTTGCCTCTCTCTCTTGTTGAGTTGCCTCTTTTTTGATCAGTTTCCCTTGTTCTTGATTTATTTCCTTGGGTTGTTGGAGTCCTTGCTTTAGTCACGTTCTGACAGAGGATACACGGGGAGTAAATTTTTTTTGAGATCTTGTAGGTCTGATACATCTTTACATTTCCCACACACTTAATAGTTTTTCTGAGATATAATTCTAAATTGGAAATATTTTTTCCCACAGAGTTTTAAAGGTGTTGCACTGATGTTTTCTACCTCTGCACGTTACTGTTGAAACCCAAAGCCCTCTGATTCTTCAGCGCATGTATGGAACTTTTACATTTCTTCTCTCTCGATGCTTTTCTAACTTCTTTTCTCAGGAGTTCTGAAATTTCATGGGTGATTGACCTGATTTGTGTAGTTTTGGCAAATTGTGTTGAGTGTTTGCATTTCAATCCAGAAATTCATATACTTTGAAAGGGGGAAATGTCTCTTATTATTTCTTTTATAATTTATTTGCTTCCATTTTTGCTCTTCTTTCTGGGATACCTGTTAGTCTAATGGATGATCTTCCCATTCTTTCTTTCTTTTCTATTTCTGTCTGTTTTTCTTTTTGTTCTGTTTTCTAGGAGATTTCTTCAATCTTATCTTCCAGTCCTCCTTTGAAAATTTTTACTTTATTTCCCAGAGCTCTTCTTCATTCTCAGAATATTCCTTTTTATAACCTCCTATTCTTGTTTAGTGGGTATAGTGTTTCTCTCTCTCTCTCTGAGAACTTCTGTTTTTAACCTGGTTTTTGAAGCTTTACTCTGTTCCCTGTATTGTCCTCACCATTTCTTGTGGAGCAGGGGCCTGGATGTTGTCTTCTGAGACCTAGTGAGGAAGGGAGCTGGGGACCTTATCTTCCAGGATATGATTTTGGATTCCAGCTCCTTATTTGCAGTGTGGCATGTGGATCCCATCCTCAGCTGTACCTGGTATGTAAAGTCTCCGTTTAAGCCTTTCTGAAGACGAAGCTTTTAGGAAATCTGCCTCTTTGGTGTCAAAGAGGTGACCAGGAAATTCTGTAGCATTTTGAACGACTTCCAAATGATCTCTCTGTTTTCAGGCTCTTCCAGGGTTCATCTCCAGAAATGCCAGGTGTGCTTCTGATTGCTGAGGCTTTCTGCAGTCCTGGGGTGCAAATCGCTTCACTCTTTGCAAGCTCTTTGTTGGCTTTTCACTCTGCAAGTTAGGTTTCAGCCTGCTGACATCTGCTAAGTTAGTTTACAACTTGTTTATCTGCTTTCCAGGTTGCAGACTTTGATTGACTTATCTCTTCTGCTGTTGACTCTTTTCATATTTAGGGTAGGGTAGGGGGAAAGGGAGGGAGAGAGTATTTATTGAATTAATCAATTTAGAGACATCTGGGGAGAGAAGAGATTACTCCTTGTGTTCACTCAGTCATGTGTGAGCAAACCTTACAGAAGCAGTTTCATTAGAGGTGTTGTGGTAGAAATCAGAGAGCAGCAGGCTTGGGATTCAGTTGAAGGTGAAAAATTGGCTTAAGGAATAAAATCTGATATGTAAATATCCTTAGTTATTAATAGAGGGAGAGAAAAGGAGGAATGAAATGCTAAGGGTATTATTACCAACTTTACTTGATCCCTCAAATGCCTGAGAACCTACGTCCTTCTAATCAGCCAGCTCTTTCCTTCCCGGAAGTGACTTAATCCTTACTGCGTCCACTTTCCTCATGCTTATAAGCCTCCTCAGTCAGCTTTCCTCTCGTTCTGTGATCTTGTGCTTCACAGAGAATATGTAAGTGGGAGTCTCCTCCTTCCCATCAGCATAGCCCTGCATCTGTGTTTCAGAAAAATGTGTTACAGCTCAGTGTTATAGCTCAGTGTTACAGCTCAGTTGTGACAGCATTCTGGATCCAGACAAGAGACCAAGCAGCACTTGGAGAGTTGGAGAACTCAGGTTTATTACACCAGCAGGCCCAGAGGAGTTAACACTCCAAGCTCTGGACCCCGTCTGTAGGTTTACACAGGCTTTTATAGGCTGCCAGTTTACACTTTGCAACATCAAATGCAAATAAGGTATAACAAAAGTTGACTAATTAGGAACAAGCTTTGTAGAAATTGGCCAATCAGGAGGGAGAGAAATAACCAATCACGAGTGAGCTCCATGCAAATAAAGTACTACAAATGGACCAATCAGGAGTGAGGGAAATGGACCAATCAGGAGTGAGCTCAGGGAACCAGTAGAATTTTAGGGGTAAGTTCCACTTTCCTAGAAGTAAGCTGTTTCAGAGGCAAAAAGTGAGATAGAGCCTCTGGGCCAGGGAACCAGATGGTGCTGGCAGCAGAGTAGTGGCCCTGCCTGGGAGTCCTGCCGGTCTTTTTTATGGGGCTTCCCACCTCATTTACATGCATTTCCTTCTCCCTCACCCTTTCATGGGTGCAAACTACTTGCTAGAAATGTAGTTTGTGTTTATATATAGATTTAATTTATCCCTTTGATCTTTGATACCTGATTACATAAGTATAAAATACTAATTTTTAAAAATTGAAGTACCATTAAGTTACAATGTGTCAGTTTCTGGTGTACAGCACAATGTCGCAGTCACGCATACACATACGTATATGAAGTACTGATTATAACAGAAAAGAAGCCTCCGCCCAAGACTGCTTTATGCCAGCTCCGCAAAAAGAGAACACAGCCAGTTAAAGTCACTTAGTAATTAGATTAAAATTCTTACTACTTCAAAATGTCTGAGTTCAAAATGTATTTTACACTAAACATTGATCAAATCATCTAGCAAAAGGCAAGATACTCCAAATTTTACTTAAAGTTAAGGTTTAGTTTTCAATTTTTTATGTATGTCGTTAGCAGTGTTTGGTAACCCTTGTCAGGGCTTTTCCAGAACAGACATAATAGTATTTCTGTTTGACCTTAGAAGTGATAAAGAGGCTCTTCTAGTCACCTTAGCACTTGTGATGATTTATTGTTCACTGTTTGAAAAACAGTTATTTACTCTTTAACCACCTTGATGGAGCCCAGGTGGTATATAATACACATACTCAGTATGGAACTTTCTTGATAACTTAAATTATAAATTTAAATAAACAGATAAAGGCAGGACACCGAAGAAACACACTCAAACGTAGAAAAGGGATAGATGGTACTGTTCATGTTAGTTATTCTTGTATCCGTGGTCCAGGTGTCAGATTGGAGAGAAATAAGCAGAATAATCTTTGCTCTTGGTTAACTGATTAGTAACTGTTTTTCTTTTTGAATAAGTATCTTTCCCTGGATTTAAATAATTAATTCAATTTTTCAGACAGGGGAAAACAAAGGATGGAGTGGTCCAAAGGCTGGGTTTCCTGAACCAACAAATAACAGTAAGTTTCTACTTTTATCTTAACTACACTTGATGTTCATCTGTGGTTCGGTGATTTGTCCTTCACTGGGTATCTGCTGGGTCTGTTTGGGTCTGAGATGCCATGTTAGGTGTTGTGAGGGATACATGGAAGTCGTGCTATTTACTTTCCTGGAATTGACAGAAGACACAGGTACGTATCTCCTTAACATGGTTAAGTCATTGCAGACAGAGCACTGTTTTATCCACGTAGTGATGATGTTTTTTTTTTTAAGTTGTTTTTATGGTGACATTATTACAATACAAAAGAATCAAAAGAGAAAAACCATTACCTACCAGCTCATTATAATCCAACATCAACTATATTCACAGTTCCTCTTTTTAGGTACACAGACGCTTTCACATAATTATAATGTAAATCAAAGTTTGTACTGTGTTTTCATTTAACATTGAAATAAACATTTTTCAGGTTGTGCTGAGTCATTAGACTTTTTAATGTTTTATTAAAGTCACTAATTGAAATATCAGAAATGTAAGAATAAAATTGTTCATAGTTTTATTCCAAGTATAGTATTATCAGACACTTAAAAATCCACTTCAGGTTATTTTTTTTCCAAAGGTACGTGATCAAGCTGTGATCACGCATTGGAAGCATAGACATTTCCGAAATTTCCTCCCTACCTCTCCCAAAAAGCATCTATTGCTGTATATCAGTCAAATGGAACAGATACCCAGTGAAGACCCTGTCAAAGTGAAGTCCCCAGTGAAAGCAAATCTATCTCATTTTTAACCCTAGTTCTCTTCCTTATAACCTCTGGAAGCTAAATATGCTTAAATATGTAAATTGCTGTAGTGAAGAGTATTCTTTGATATTAGCAGCTCATCTCTTGATGTGTAATGAAATTCATAACAAACTCTTACCACAGCATGCTTATGAGACTTGAATTCTTGGATCATTAAAACTAGCCTCTTGGAAAGACTATTTCAGTGAGGTAATGGTATTCATGAGTTACTTTCTGGGAATAATTTAAATAGTATAACATAACTCTGGGCCTTTTGTCTATGGATGTAAGGATGATGAGTGTGATAGGCTTAGCACATTGCCCAAAGAGGCAGTGGAATTAGTTCAGGATTCTCAGAAAGTTTGTTTTGAATTCCTTTGATGTTTGAGTATATAGGATTATAATTATACTTGATAAAGGAATGTAAGAAGCATTAAATTGATTTCAGTTTTATGTAAAGTACTGAGCACAGTACCTCTTTCTTAGTAGGCACATAATGAATGTTAATTTCCTTCCATGCCTTCTCTCTTTTTTTTTTTTTAATAAAAATTACTTAATTCTGTGTAGGTTTGCCAGAAACTCCATTCTTACACTTTTTATCTGTCAGATGTACAAATGATCAAACAATATATATGGTTTATACTTGAATAGTTACCTTTGGTACTAGAAATTTTTTCAAAGAATATGAACATTACATATTTGAATATGGAAGTCAGATACTTGTTAATGTGATGGTTTTAACATGAAAACACACTATAGGTAATCTGCAGACTCCATCATTAAACAGTGATGTTTGGCCCTCATCTTTATGTCTGTTGATTTTTTTTTTTTTAACTTGCTAAGGGGTTTGGAACTCCTTTGCAAGTAGAGGAAGAGATATCATGAAGAGGCCAATGAGGTTCAGTGATGAGAAACATGCAAGAATGCGTAAAAGATTTTCTTTAAACCTGTTGGAAGTGATAAAGTTATTTGAAGCCAGATTAAAATTTAA
Organism: Camelus ferus; assembly: GCF_009834535.1. Taxonomy (NCBI): domain Eukaryota; kingdom Metazoa; phylum Chordata; class Mammalia; order Artiodactyla; family Camelidae; genus Camelus; species Camelus ferus. Next base: position 11,611,924 of record NC_045724.1, read on the forward strand.
CCAAACTGCGAACACTTTAGGACTTCCTCTGGTCTACAGTCGTTCACATTGAGGGTTGGAAAGGAGGATGATCCCTCACCCCTCCCAGCTGTGAGGAGATGAGGAAGCCGGTACGGGGGCTCCTTCCTCCCAAAGCCAAGCGGACCCTGCGGCAGGCTCCCGCGGATGCTGGGGCAGCGTGGCCCTGACAGGCACCTGTGTCACTGCGTCAGGGATGGTTCTCTCTAGTGGAGCCCCCGAAGCCTCCGGATCCAGCCCGTAGCCACTTCAGTACAACATTAGGAAAAAAGTGTCTCTATAATGAATCTATTACCAGAAAAGTAATTTAAATTCATGTATTATGGTAATATTTAGGTTAAATTCTCTTATCTTTAATCAGTTCCTTAAGTTTGAAATTCTGCGCTAGGTGGTTCCCATCCTGGGGCGCACCTCTGTGTCCTTTTCACAGGCAGAGGTTAGAGCAGGGGTCTCTCAGGATGGCACGTGGGGGAACAGGAATTCGAGAGACCACCAGTGCTCCCTGCCTCACTGCCAGATTATCTGACCTTGAGCAACTCATTTTCCATCTTGTTACTTAGGGCACCCTATCAGTTTATAATGTTGAGTATCTTTAGTTATCTGCGTTCTGTAAAAAGATTAATCATCCTTGAATAACATCTGAAAAGGTAACATATTACTTTGAAAAAAACAGAATGTCATCATAAAGTGACTCTTCACTCCTTTTTTGGTTAAACTTTACATTACTTTACAAACTGTAGTTGAAAAGAATAAAGTTTTAGCCAACCATTATTTGGATACATACTATGAAATTAACTTAGAACCATAGCGCACAAAAATGAAGAGAAGGCAGAATTGGAAATGGGAAAGAAGACAGTTTTAACCTGGCATAGCTAGCAGCTAGCTGTAAGTAGACAAAAAAAAAGTTAATGTACACGTGCAGTTAATTTTTGAAGTGGAAGATATTTTTTAAAAAGATTATAGTCATAAGAAACTGTTAACAGTTACAACTAAAAAATAGTTTAAATGGTTTTGCAAGTGATCGTGATTGCATAGCCTGGTTGCTGGCTTGATTGCCTGCAGATTTAAAATATGGACCTAATTTTTGCATACTTCTCAGGCTTTCTTCATTGTCCTGAATTGCAGAATGTAGACTGTTCTAAGTGTATTTTCACCCTTTGAATCACTGTCATAGTCATGCTGAAGTGCAAGAACACTTAACTCTGTAATGTGAGGTTTGTGTTAAATTCAGCATGGGGCAATTTTATGCTTGGCATACACATAAAAAGCGAGATTTTTACAGATGAATGACTAACAAGTTTTTTAAAAGATCATGCATTTTAAAGACTTACTGACGGCTCATGGAAAACTTTGTAAAATATTTAGATACAGTTCAGTTGATAAAATCTTTTTTTTTTTTTGTATTCACATTCCATGTTTCTTATTAATACAGGGTTTTACTTAAAAACAGGTTCATTGTTTCTTAAAGGTAAACTCTGGCTTAATTCAAAATTGGACTAAGCTCAAAGGTATTCACTGGTATGTGCCGAATCCACCCACTAAAAGATTATTTGGAGGCATTTTTCACATAAATAGTTTTCCGTTAACCTTTTAAAAAGTTTTATTTAGCCCCTGTGAAATATGCTGGCTCTTCTAGGTTCATTAGAGATGACCCAAGACAAACACTTTGGGGATGGGATAGAATTCTTACTGACCTTTTCAGTATTGTAGTTGACATAAAATTTGCATCACTTTTGTCTTATATGCAGATATTACTAAACTCTGTACATCCTGAAGCTGGGAGGCTAAACCACCCCAGTGACGTGGCATTAGATGGACTGCATGCTTGCTTCCTGTATGCTGTGTACTGTATTTTGAACCTCTAAATTTTGGCGAGAATGGGTGGGGTGGGTGAAGTCTGAAGATAATGGATTAATAGATTCTTTAAGTGTTTTGGGAGAGTTCCCTGAACAATTCCCTTTTAGGGCTCCCATAGCAAACAGGCATTTTATAAACAGGCAATTAAATTAGTTGGAGCCAATTGGATTTTAAATATAAAGCCAAGTGATTCAACTTACTTATTTAGACATAAGTGGGAAATCTAAGAGTGCAGCTAACTTCTAGCAACCTATTTTATTTTTTTCTTCCAGTTTTATTGAGATATAATTGACATAAAGCATTGTATAAGTTTAAGGCGTACAGCATAATGATTTGATTTACATATGTCATGAAATGATTTTCACAGTAAGTTTAGTGAACACCTATCGTTTCAAATAGATACAAAATTAAAGAAATGGAAAAAAATTTTTGTTGTAATGTGAAATTTTAGGATTTACTCTCAACAACTTTCTTACATAATGTACAGCAGTATTAATTGTATTTATCGTGTTGTGCATTACATTCCTAGTACTTACTTTTTAGCTTGTAACTAGAAGTACTGTTGACTGCCTTCCTCCAGTTTCCCCTTCCTCGCCCCCTGCCTCTAGTAACCACAAATCTGATCTTTTTTTCTATGAGTTTGTTGGTTTTTGAAGTAGAATTGACCTATAATACTATGTCAGTTCCTGTTACCCAACATAGTCATTTGATATTTCTATAAATTTCAAAATGATCACCACATAAGTCTAGTTACAATATCACCATACAAAAATATTAGGTAGTTATTAGTTACGTTCCCCACCCTATATGTGTCATACCCCTAACTGATTAATTTTGCAGCTGGAAGTGTGTACCTCCTATCTCCCTCACTTATTTCTTTCCTCCCCCATGCTCTTCCCTCTAGCAACCACCTATTTGTTCTCTGTATCCATAACTCTTTTGTTATGTTTGTTCATTCATTTTGTTTTAGATTCCACATATAAGTGAAGTCATATAGTATTTGTCGTTCTCTGTCTGATCTGTTTCACATAGCATAATACCCTCTAGGTTCATCCATGTTGTTGCAAATGGCAAGATTTCATTCTTTTTTTAATAGATGAGTAATATTCCATTGTATATATCAAGGCAGTGTACAGATTCACTGCAATTCAGGGCAATGAAGAAAGCCTGAGAAGCATACAAAAATTAGGTCTATTTTAAATCTGCAGGTAATAAAGCTAGGACCCAGGCTGTGCAATCACAGTCACTTACAAAGCCATTTAAATTGTTTTTTAGTTGTAACTGTTAGCACTTTCTTATAACTGTAATCTTTAAAAAACAAATCTTCCACTTCAAAAATTAAATGCACATATACTTTAACTTTTTTGTCTACTTACAGCTAGGTGCTAACTATGCCGTATTAAAACTGTCTTCAGGATACAAAATTAATGTACAGAAATCTATTGCGTTTCTATATACTAACAATGAACTATCACAAAGAGAAATTAAGAAAAATAACCCCATTTACAATCACATCAAAAAGAATAAAATATCTAGGAATAAATCTAACCAAGGAGATAAAAGACCTGTACTTGGAAAACTGTAAGACATTGATGAATGTAGGGGTACATGTATTTTTTTGAATTAGTGTTTTCAGTTTCTTTAGATAAATACCCAGAAGTGGCATTGTTGGATCATATGGTAGTTCTATTTTTAATTTTTTGAGGAATCTCCATACTGTTTTCCATAGTGGCTGCACCAGTTTGCATTCCCACCAGTAATGTATGAGAATTCCCTTTTCCCCTTATCCTCGCCATTATTTGTTATTTGTGATCTTTCTGATGATAGCCATTCTGACAGGTGTGAGGTGATACCTCATTGTGGTTTTAATTTGCATTTCTCTGATGATTAATGATGAGCATCTTTTAATGTGCCTGTTGGCCATCTGTATGTCTTCTTTGGAAAAAATGTCTGTTCAGATCTTCAGCCCATTTTTTAATCGAGTTGTTTGTCTTTTTTGATGTTGAGTTGTATGAGCTGTTCATGTATTTTGGGTATTAACCCCTTATTGGTCGTATCATGTGCAAATATTTTCTTCCATTCAGTAGGTTGTCTTTTTGTTTTGTCAGTAGTTCCTTCTGCTATGCAAAAACTTTTAGGTTTAATTAGGTCCCATTTGTTTATTTTTGCTTTTATTTCCTTTGCTTTAGGAGGCAGCTCTCAGGCTTCATAACTTACGTGTGTACTTAATTGATTTTCTCTGTTATCAAAGAAACTCTACAACAAACATAACAGGAGAACAGAAGAGTAACATTTATAATTACTCATTCATCAGCTTGTGTAGAAACATGGAAGTTTATAAGTCCCATAGAATAATAATATATTATAGTGTGCCAAGAAATGTTAAATTTGTGTGTTGTTTTTTAAGAAAAATATAGGTACATTTGGTACATAATGAGTTTAACACATAGAAGTTATGAAGCCTGAGAATAAAATAAACGTGAATCCACCACTCAATTTGAGAACTGAAATGTTACTAATGCCATTACTTTCACCTTATCCTCTTTCATGTCCCTTGGCCGACTTTGCCCCACCCTTTATTTCTTACAGTTTTACCAAATGAGTTCTTAACAGTATTTTAGTTTAGTTTTTTTTTTACCTTTAGAAAAAAATGACATTATACTGTATATTTTCTGGAACATTTTTTCTCTCACTTAACATTGTAATTTAAGATTAATTTATGTTGCAACATACAGTATTTCATCTTCTCTGTGCATCGTCTATAATTGATTTATCTATTCTATTGATCCACTCTTGGGGTAGTTCAGGATTTTGTTATTATAACCAATATTACTATAAACATTTTTTAACGTGTCTCCTGGTGCACATGTGTAAGAGTTTCTGGGAACACACCTAGGAGTGGAATTTATGCATTACAGGGTATGTATAAGTTCAGATTTATAAGAAATGCTAGTTGCCCTGTGGTGGGCAAGCCAGAGAGCCCTTCAAAGTATCGAGCCCTCTGTATTGCAAGAAGGAGAAAATTTTTAAATCACTTTTGTACCTTTAATTTCATTTTAATGATGAATTCAGTTGGACTCTAGTTCAAATTCCACTGTATCATTAATCTTATTTATTTTACTCTTCTTTTTTTCACTTAGTTTTTTAGTGGATAAAAATGTAAAATACAAAAAGTGACAAATCTCCCACTGCCTTTGTCCTCTTAGCCACAGTTTCCACCTTGTCTCCCAAGCAAGTAATTTATGTTAGTTTCTTTTGTATTGTTTTATATTGTTCCAGAATCTTTTTATACTATTAGAAACAAATTCAGATAGGTACTGTTTTATCCTGTGGCATTTCAGACACACTATTCTACAGTGTTTTCTCTTTTCATTCAACAGTATGCCTTGAAGATCCTTCTATATTGATAATGTGTAGGACTTAATTATTATTTAACTGGTTTCAAACTCATGAGCATTTAGATTGTTTCTAGTATTTTTATATTCTACGTAATCTTGCTTCATAAAGCCTCAAACATAACATCATTTTACATGTATGCTAGTATATTTTTTGGATAAATTCTTAATGGTCAAAGAATATGTACACTTACAATTTTGATGGATGTTGCCAGTTTACACTCAGTAGAGATTTCCCAGTTTGCATGCCCATCAGCAGTGTATGAGATTTCCTGTTTCCCCACAGCCTCGGTGACAGTGTGCTCTCAAAGGTCTGGACATGTGCCAATCTGATAGTTGAAATGTGGTATTCAGTGTAGTTTTATTTTGCATTTCTCCTATTTTGAATGGGATTGAGTATATTTTTTGTATATTTATGAGCCATTTCTATACTTTTTATGTCAGTGATATAGTCATATCTGTTGCTTATTTTAAAATTAGATTGTTGGTCTTTTTCTTTCCTTATCTGAAAACTGTGTATGTGTTTGTGCCTTTATGATATGACTTACCAGTATTTTTCTTGTTCTCTTTGTTAGTGGTGGAGTTTAATTTATTTTGAGGGGGGGTAGGTAATTAGGTTTACCTCTTTGTTTTATTTTTAGAGGAGGTGCTGGGGATCGAACCCAGGACCTTGTGTATGCTAAGAGTGCAGTCTACCCCTTGAGCTATACCCTCCCCCCTTGGAAATTTTCTTTTAATGTTTGGTTTTCTTTTTAACATAATTGAATGGCCTTCCTTTTATAATCTTTTATTGCATTTGTAATCTTTGCATAGTAATAATGCCTTCCTCATTCTGAGATTATAAAAAATCCTTTTAAGTTATCTTCTGGAAACTTTCTAGTTTTTTTTTGGTTTTTTTTTTTTTTTGTCCTTAAATCTTTGATCCCCCTGGGATTTATACTGAAAGCGTGGATCCTACTTTACTCTCCATTGCACTGAGACTTGACTGTTGTATATGAAGATTCTGTATGTATTTGGTATTATTCTGGAGTTTCTCTCCTGTTCACCTGACTGTTTATTCATACACCACTTTTAATCACTGAGTATTTTAACATTAGTAAACATAACTTGTTTGCTGGAAACAAATGTGAACAAAGATGTACTTGTTTCATGATCTTTCTGCACATACTGCATGAAGTATATAAGTAATTGAAAAGATAAAAATCTCCTTGACATGAGATATAAGAGGAGGGAGGGTAGTCAACACATCGATTAAAGGCACTGACAGGAGCAGCAGGGCACTGCATGGTTGAGGGCTGTTAGGGTTCAGAAAGGCAGTAGCAGCTGTCTCCCTAGAACTTCTGTGTATAATGGATATAGCATTCATTCTTTCATTTATTCAGAAACGATTCATGGACTGCATTGTTCTGTTTTTGCTATTATTGGTGATTTCAGTGGAGTTTAAAAGTGGACACTGCTTCTTGAAAAGCTAGTCCGTGTGTAAGACAAACGTAGTTAACTGCTCCCCTCTCCCTCGTAAGAAAAGGAGGGCAAACTTTTTAAAAATGAAAAAAGTGTAATTTGAAAAAAAAATCTATTGTTTTTTATTTAAAAATAAAATCATATGCACAGTACCTGATATTGTCAGTGCTTAATATTTGAACAAATGGAAAAACACAGTGTTTTTACTGTTTTCCCGCCATGTTGTTGGTCTTTAGATATCCCCTGGACCTGGGGTTCTCACTTTGGTGTTGCTGGACTTTGTATAATAATAGATGTCATTATTGGTATTTCAACAGCCTAATGAAAATAATGCATTCATTCTTAGTAGATTTCTTTGCTTTGGGTTAGAACAGTACATGTCTGAATTCATATCTCAAGCTGGTCTGAATCTCAGATTGGCAGTCTTTGGTGGAAAGAACATTTACTAAATAAATGTAGTCTGTCTGAAAGATAAATCCTTGAAACATGGTATGCATAGAAGAAAAAAAAGACTGAAGTCTTAAGTGTGAAAAGGTTGGAGAACATCCAACCTCTCATTTTACAAACAGGATAATTGAGGCTCAGGTGATTTTATAACTTGCCTGAGGACACTTGAGTTAGTTAGAGGTAGTGGTGGCTTGAACTTGTGTCTTCTTATTCTAAGGTCTGCCTTTGCTGGCAGACAGCATATTTATTTCTAGATCTATCACTTGCTGGTAATTAAGGAAAAACTGGATAATGTTTTCCTAAAGAAATTCCATTAAAATTAAGTATGCATTTTCATGAGAGAATGTTTTATATATCATGTACCAGAATCTTAAAAAAAAAAACCATTTAGGATGTTTCATAACGTGGAAAATGTCCAAACTATTGTTTCAGATACCAGTTTGATATTTGGGTGGATCATGTAAAAACACTAAAATGGCTGAGAAAGCATGTGCTGTGTTTGTTTTAATGATGGAACAGCCATCTGCATTGCATGATTTTTCTTAAGACTTTAATAGTAATAGCCCATTTTTAAAAACACTCAACAGGCTTTTGGGGTGATGTTATTCAAGTGTATTGTTTTATTCCAAGCTTTCTGGTTTGTGTTAAGATGATTCATAGACTTTTAGAGCTGAAAGAGATTTTCAGGATCCTCTGTCTAATTCATTTTACAGATGAAGGAAACAAGGTAAAGAGGCGATCTGCAACTTGAACCCAGATAGCTGGGCTTTTGTTGAGTGCTCTTACCGCTGGACTGTGTCGTCTTTTCTATGTTACATCTCATGCTGATACAAAATTTTAGACTTTTTTTTTTTTTTTGCTGTTTTTAAAAAAGTATTTTTTAGAGCAGTTTTAGATTTACAACAAAATTGAGAGGGAGATACAGAGATTTCTCATATACCCTTTGTCCCCATAACTTTTCCCATTATCAATATAACTCACCAGAATGATATATATACATACATACATATATTTTTCTTTTTTTAAACAAAGGATGAACCTACATTGACATGTCATGATCACCTTAGGAGTTCACTCTTGCTATTGTACATTTAATAGGTTTGGACAAATGTGTAATGACATATATCCATCATTACAATATCATGCAGAATATTTTCACTGCCCAAAAAATCTGTGCTGTTTCTCTCTCCCTACCTCCCATCACCTCTGACAGTGTTCTTTTTATTGTCTCTGTACTTTCACCTTTTCCAGAATATCAGGTAGTTAGAATCACAGATACGTAACCTTTTAAGATTGGCTTCTTTCACATGGTGATACGCGTTTAAGGTTATTCCATGACTTTTCATGATTGATAGCTTATTTCTTTTTAGCTCTAAGTAATATCTCATTGTCTGGTGTATCACAGTTTATTCACCTACTCAGGGACATCTTGATTACTTCTAAGTTTTGGCAATTATTAGGTGTTACAAATACCTGTGTGCAGATTTTTATGTGGACATAGATTTTAATTCCTTTGAATAAATAGCAGGAAACATAATTGCTGGGTTATATGGTAAGAGTATGCTTAGTTTTGTAAGAAACCATCAAACTGTTTTCCACAGTGGCTGTACCATTTCGCTTTCCTGTCAGCAACGAATGGGAGTTCCTTTAACTCCATGAGCTCACCAGTATTTGGTAGTGACGTCAGTGTTTCAGATTTTGGCCATTATAATAGGTGTGTAGTGATATCTCATTTTTATTTGCATCTCCCTGATGGCGTATGATGTGAAGCATCTTTTCATATGGGTATTTGCCATCTGTATGTCTTCTTTGGTGAGGTGCCTGTTAAGGTTTTTGACTCATTTTTAAAATGAGTTGTTTGACACCTTATTTTTGAGTTTTAAGAGTTCTTTGTAAAATACTTTGGATATATTAATATATATCCTTTATTAAATGTGTCTTTTGCAAATATTTTCTCCCAGTCTGTGACTTCTCTTTTAATTCTCTTGGCATTGTCTTTTGTAGAGCAGAAGTTTTTAATTTTAATGAAGTCCAGCTTATCAACTATTTTTTCATGGATCTTATCTTTAAAATTTTTTTCAATGTTTATTTTTGGGATTTTTTAGGGGGATAGGTATTTAGGTTTATTAACTTTCTTTAGGGGAGTTACTGGGGATTGAACCCAGGACCTGATGCCTGCTAAGCATGCAGTCTACCACTTGAGCTATACCTCCCCCTTCATGGATCTTGTCTTTGGTGTTATATTTAAAAAGGCATCACCATACCCAAGGTCATGTAGATTTTCTCATATGTTATCTTCTAGGAGATTTATCGTTGTGTATCTTACTTTTAGGACTATGAGTTTTGTGAATGGTGTAAGGTCTGTGTAACCTGTGGTTAGATTAATTTTTTTACATGTGGGTGTCCAGTTGTTCCAACATGATTTGTTGAAGAGACTGTCTTTTTTTCCATTGTATTGCCTGTGCTTCTTTGTCAAAGATCAATTAACTGTATTTATGGGGGTCTATTTCTGGGCTTGCTCTTCTATTCTCTTGGTCTATTTGTCTATTTTTTCATCAAATACCACATTATCTCAATTACTGTCTCTTTATAGTAAGTCTTGAAGTTCGGTAGTGTCAGTCCTCCAACTTTGTTCTTCACCTTTGAAACTGTGTTGCCTATTATGGGATTTTTGCCAGCTTGTATCAACTTTAGAATCAGTTTGTCAATATCCATAAAATAAATAATAAAATAACTTGCTGGGATTTTGATTTGGATCAAAATTGAAGTCTATAGGTCAAGTTGGGAAGAACTGAAATCTTGAAAATATTGAATCTTTTTATCCATGAACATGGAATATCTCTTCACTTATTTAGTTTTTCTTCATCTTGTTCATCAGAGTTTTGTAGGTTTCTTCATGTATGTCTTATACATATTTTGTTAGATTTATACCTAAGTATCTCATTTTTGGTGGGTGCTAATATAGATCATACTGTGTTTTTAATTTTAAATTACACTTGTTCATTGTTGATATGTACGATATTTACTGTTTTTAAATTTTATTTTATTACTTTTTTATTGTGATAAAAAACATGTAACATGAGAACTTCCCTCGTAACGCATTTTTAAGTGTACAATACAGAATTGTTAGCTGTAAGCACAGCATTGTACAGCACACCTCTAGAATTTTTTTCATCTTGCATGACTGAAACTGTACTCATTGAACAACAATTCCTTATTTCCCCCTCGCCACAGTTCCTGGCAACTACTGTTCTACTTTGGGTTTCTATGAGTTTGACTACTTTGTATACCTCGTATGTGTGAAATCAAGTAGTTTTGTCCTTCTCTGACTGGCTTATGTCACTTAACACCGTCTCCTCAAGGTTCATTCATGTTGCTGCAGATGATGGGGTTTCATTCTTTTTTATGACTAAATAATATTCTACTGTGTGTGTGTGTGTGTGTGTGTGTGTGTATATATATATATATATGCACCACATTTTCTTTATCCGTTCAACCATTGTTGAATTACTTCCACTTCGTGACTATTGTGAATAATGCTGTAATGAACATGAGAGTACAAATATCTCTTTGAGATCATGTTTTCAGTTCTTTTGGGTAAATATCCTGAAGTGGGATTGCTGTTTCATATGACAGTTCTTTTTGTAATCTTTTGAGGTAGCTCCAGTGATAGTGGCTACACCAATTATATTCCCACCAACAGTGCACAGGAGTTCCAGTTTCTCCATATCTTTGTCAACACTTATCTCCTTTTTGTTAAAATAATGAGAATCCTACCAGATGTCAAGTGATACTTCATTGTGATTTTGTATTTGTGTTTTTCTGATCACCAGTGATGTTGAGCATTTTTTCATATCTGTTGACCATGTATGTCATCTTTGAGGAAATGTCTATTCTTTCTGAAAAATGTGTCTTTGCCCATGTAGATATCCAGATTTCCCATCTGTTAAAGAGACTGTTCTTTCCTCATTATGTAGTCTTGGTAGTGTTGAAGATCAGTTGACCATATATGTGTGGCTCTCTAATCTGTTCAGTTGGTCTGTATGTCTGTATTTATGCTAGTACCCTAGTGTTTTGATTACTATAGCTTTGTAATATATTTTCAAATCAATAAGTATGATGCCTCCAGCTTTATTCTCCTTTCTCAAAATTGACTTGGCTATTCAAGGTCTTTTGTAGTCCATATAAATTTTAGAATTTTTTAAATTTCTGTAAAAAATGCCTCTGGGATTTAGTTAGGAATTGCATTGAATCTATAGATTGTTTTGGTAGTATGACCATTTTAATAGCATTATATTTCACAGTCCATGAACACAGGATCTCTTTCCATTTATTTGTTTTCTTTAATTTCTTTCAGCAGTGCTTTATAATTTTCAGTGTACAAGTTTTTACCTTCTTAGTTAAGATAATTCCTAAATATTTTATTCTTTTTGATACTATTATAAATGTAATTGTTTTCATAATTTCCTTTTCAGATTGTTTATTGTATAGAAAAACAACTGATTTTTGTGTGTTGACTTTATATCTTGCTACTTTGCCAAATTCATTTATTCTAACAGATTTTTTGTGTGTGGAATCTTTCATGTTTTCTACATAGAGGATGATATAATCTGCAAGTAGAGATAATTTTACTTCTTTTCCAACATGCATGCCTTCTATTTCTTTTTCTTGCCTAATTGCTCTGGTTAGAGCTTCCGGTATTTGTTGAATAGAAGTGTCGGAAGTGGGGATCCTTGTTGCCTTGTTCCTGGTTTTAGAGGAAGAGCTGAACTGTTTTTGTGATGTTCATTTTTCTTGCACAATGATACCTTTGATGTCACCTCTCAGAGGGAGCATCTTCAGCAGCTCATGCTCACATGGATGACAGATTTAGTAGGGCTCTCTTTTTCCCTACTGTTAGCTGATCTCTGTTAAGCTTTCTGCATCTGTTAGTATAACACATAGCTGCTAGGATCCACTGATTGCTGGCATATAGCCCTTTTGTTTTCTTGGACATAAATTGTTCTCATTATGATTTAATTAGATTTGGATTATAAATTACCCTTTTCAGAATAGTTTTTTGAGGCCAGTATTTCAGATTTATTCTGACCCCAAGGGCACTCTTCTTAGCTGTCTCTTTCCCTGGTTCTTTCTGGGAAATTAGCAGGTTTACATTGTAACTTGCTGTACTTTTCCGGAAGCTACCAGACTCCACTGAACTGCTTACTGCCAAAATCTCCAGAGTTTTCAGGAGTGTCCTTAGGCTTGAACTTCCCCACATTCCATTTCAAATAAAGTCAGTCCCTTTGGGAAAGCATCAGAGCTCTGTTCTTATGGACTACCTCACCTCTGGGCAGAATTTCTGAGTCACGGTTCCAGAGTGGGGACGGGGGCAGTGGCCTACTTCCCTGAGAGTGGCTCCCTTGCTGTGTGGGCAGGGGAGGGAGTCTCTGGTGTTCTTGGTTTGCCTTTCCTGACATGAACTTCCATCCCGTGAGCAAACAGAGGAGAGGGCTCTGTGTGTGTATGTGTGTGTGTGTGTATGTATTCTTTCTCAGATTCTTTTCCATTATAGGTTATCACGAGATATTAAGTATAGTTCCCTGTGCTGTGCAGTCCCAGCGCTGACCCTTTACTAAAACTCTGAGCAAGTCACATAACCTCTCTGTGCCTCAGGGCCTTCAGCTGTAAGATGGGGCTCATCATAATCCCTGCTTCGTAGGGTCATCGTGAGGGTTACTGAGCTGTGTATGTAAAGCCTGCTCTCTGGTGAGGACTGTGTGAGTCTTAGCTGTGGTTCCTTCCATTTTGTGTGCCCTCTGTAACGGGTGCTCAGGACGCTGGCAGAGGAGTGTGGAGCGGTGCTGGAGCTGCTGTGCCACACTTCTTGGTGTGTGTCTCTTGCTGAGAGATTGGTCATTTGTGTCCTGCGGCAAGTTTACATAATCCATTTTTCAGTACTTTTTACAGTCTTAGGGAAATAGTCACTAACGGATTTTTTCTGTGAAGAAAGATAACTAAAGATAACTAAAACCATGTTCATTTACCAGCAATGTTTTTATCCCATTTGAATAAACTAAATAAACTAACAGTCAGACATGACTCATTATCTTCACAAGCTGCTCTCAAACTTCATTACCACTGCAAAAGTTCTGTCTCAGGAGAAATACTCACAGTTCTGTCTTAATTGAAAATGTTGAGCCTTGAACACATTTCTTCTCTATAAGCCAAACTATGTGAGACCTTCTTTACTATTAAGATGAATGGTGAGTTTATTCACCACATTCAGGTTATTGTTTATTATCATTGAATACTTTTTACTTTTCTCTTTTACAGAAAAAAATAACAGTTCAACCCTGGGTTTGCAAACTCTGCCGAGCCCCTTTCTTTGGCTAAGCTGGTGCACATTTGTGTAGCAGAACAAGGATTGCCCAGTTCATTTCAAATTGGTTCCTTATAAAAGATGAATATTCATAAAACCTTTTTGTTGCTGTTATTGTTCTTTTTGTTTTTCTAAAGAAAATTGATCATTTACCATTTTGTTGACCCCCCACCCCCACCCAGTCACACAGCTGATACAGTCCAGGCGCAGTCGCTGTTAGGTGAGCTGGCTGCCGCGGTCCTGCCGGGGCTCTGCCCGGGGGCTCCGTCTTTGCGGACAGGACCGCACTAAGCACTCTTCCCTCTTGGTACTGTGCTCGCCACAAGCCTTGCATATCTTCCAAAAAGTTCTTCGTCAGTAATTTTATTCATAAGCATTCACCAAATTAACAACTTACCACATACATCATGTTAAATGTAGCCCCAAAACCCCTATAAAATCCGCAAATTAACAAAATTAGTGCTTTCATCCAACTCTAAGGGCAAGAACAAGGTTAATTTTCACCACTGATTTAAGTTATGCTTTTTAAGCACATTAAAATACATCATTTTGCTCATTTGTTCAGTAATGACTCTTATTTAAGTGTAGCTGTTTCTTTTAATCTAGACAGTTTTAATCTCATCTAGACCATGAGATATGACCAGATTTTTGCCAAGTTGAGACTTTACCTTCCAAGGTGATTCTGAGACTGACCTGAAAAAGAAACTTCTAACAAATTATTCACCTGTTTGTTTTATTTTTTCATTGTATTGCTCTTAGTCAATATTTTCCTTTTTCAGTTTAATTTTCAGAAGTTTTCTTCAAATTTTGTATTATTAACTTAATTAGCTTAAAATTAGACAGAACCAGGGACCCAAGGCCCTTGGCTGGAAGACCAGATGGATATTGAGCTGTGTGGGAAAGGAGAGGTTAGGTCCCATAAAAATAGCTGCCTGTTCCATTGCATCTCAACAACAAGGCTATGGGAAGGGGAGATTTCGGAGATCCTAACAGCCTGACAGCTTGGATTGTCTACCCCTGCACTCCAGGAGAACAACCATAGTAGTCCAGTAGCTTCCTTCTTGGGTCACATATGCTCTCACCTAATAAATGACCACAGGCTTCCCTGACAAAGATCAGAACCCCAGCCCTGGGACCCACACTGCCATCAGGATCTCCCTTACTTTAACGGAACCAAAGGTCAAGCAGCTAGAGCCTGGGGAGCCAGGGCTGCACACGAGGTGAGGCAGTGGCCAAAGTTGCAGACTCGAGGAGAACACATTGCCATGCCTGCTTTTCCTCAGGGCTGCATCTGGGACCAGTGCCACCTCTAGGATCAGTGCCACTGCCCTCCCCACCTTGATTTCTCACACTGCCTTGTTCTCACACTGCCTTGTACAGGGAGAGGCCCACAGCAGCAAAACAGTGCTTTCATGTAATTGGGGATTTAAAACTTTTTCAAGTTGTAGAAATGGTACAGAGAGGTGGTGTGTACCCATCATCACTCAGCTTCTCCCAGTGGTGACATATTACATGATCGTAGTACCTGATCAAAACCAGGAAACTGACGTAGGTACAATACAGTGATCTAGACTACAGACCTTGCTTGGATTTTGTGAGTTTTCATATAAATGATTTTTTAAAATCATTATCAAACTGATAAATCTTGCTGTTCTTGCTCATCCTTTTCTTAAATTTCCTGTTTTGAGCCAGCAGTTCATTTTCTAGGTTTTAAGAATTTTTTTAATTGTTATTTTTTTTTTGAATTTTAAAGATAAGGTTTATTGAACAGGTTAGAAAGATTTTGTCACCATCAGGACACACAAATTTAATGAGTAGCAAATGCTAGGAAAGGTGGACTTTTACCAACAGGAAAGCAGTCACATAACATATTTATACCTGGCTGCCACTTGAAACTTTAGACAAAAGAAGATTGGGGAAAAAAGACTCATTAAGAATCTATTTGCCAGTAGCAACCAAATAACTCTTCAGATATCCAGTTCTAAATTAGCAGGCACACATTTCCCAAAAAATGGGTGTGTTTTAAGATAATTGATGCCATCCAGGAAGCAGGACTTGACTTCTGACATAGTACTAAACAAAATGTCTATCTGATCAAAGAAGGAATAAAATTCTGAGGCATCAGCTTTCAAAACATACAAATAATTGACTTTCTTCTTTAATTTTGATAAATCATCCATGATGGTATATAGAACTAGTCTACCCACATATGCTAAATCTCAATCAGAAGAAGCCACCACCATTTCTGCTCTTTCTCTCATTTACAAAAGTATTTTACCTCTATATGAATTATAATTTTTCTGTTATGAAAAACTCACCATGACAGGAGTAGGGAGTATTGTTGGGTATTTGAGTATTTATAAACAAAAGATTTTGTCCAACAGTATTGTGGCAGGAATTCAAGCTGACTTACGGAAACACTCAGTAAGATTTTTCTCACAGAGCTTTGGTATAAGAAATGACAAATTCATTTTATGAAGCAGTAGCTCTGCACTCATTCCATGGACTCGCAGAGAAATCCGTGTTTGTAGACTGGCATTAATCACTTGTACCAGGGAAGTAGTGTTATCTTTCTTGCTACGTTGGCTTGCGCTGTTGTTCTGATACCCCTGATACCACTTACTACTCATCAGCATTTGTGTTCTTCAGCCTCCCTGGCAGAGTCCTGACATTCGTGAATATCAAAAGGCAAGGGTCCACTAAGTTTGCTTATCAGTGCGTGTGATAAAACCTTTTAGAAGATCTCAATTCACAGTATTCTCTATGACTCCTCCAGTAGGAACTAGAGCTCCACGAAAATGCTGCTGGAGGCTTTGCGGGCCGGAAGGTTTACGTATCCATTTGCGAGAAGCAGAAACCTAGTGGGAAAAACAAGTAAAATGGTCCCCATGGCCTGGTGTTCTTCATGTATAAGCGTCACAGTCCCTGGCAAGTTTGGGCTTCTGAAGTCCTGTGTGTACTTCAAACAATTCACGGAGATTTTGGTGAGGCCGTCTCTGGAATACTTAGCACAATCATGACGACGTGGATCAACTGTGGAGCCAATGTGGGCACACCCCAGGCAGGGAGTTTACTTCCTGGATTTCACCTGCATGTTTGGAACTGGCTGGACATTGCATTTTGTTCCCAAATTCGTCTTTTAGGATTCCATTTAATGTACTGATTAGGTATCCAGGCTCTCGTGACAGACAACCTGGAGTTAAAAATCCAGCATCGCTACTCATTATCCATACAGCCTTGGCTGTTTCATGACTTTTCTGTGCTTCAGTTTTTTCATCTCTAATGTAAAGAAATAAAAACCCACTTCATATGGTGGTTGTGGGGATTAAAGGAGATAATGCATGTAAAGTGCTAGATTAGTGCCAGTCTTGTGTCTGGTGTAGCCGTGTGCGGTGGTTACAGATCGACAGCACTAGGATGGGAGCATCAAAGGCACAATCCGGGACGAAGGATTGATGATGGGAGAATGGGTTCGGGACAGCTGCAGTTGGAGGGTGACTATGACCGATGTAACAAGCCTGAGGAAGGGAATGCCTTCCATGTCCATGAGCAAAACTGAGGTCAGAACCAACAGGGAAGAAAGGCATGTGACCAAGGTGGTCACATGAGAAAAAGTTTGCACAGTGATCAGTTAGGATAACAATGAGGTGTTGAAGTGGCAGAAATGATTCAGAATAACTAAACCTATTTCTACAGAAGTGTGGGGAAACAAGTTGAGTCGCACACTGCTAATGGAAGTATAAATTGATATAGTTTTTCAGGAGGCAGTTGAAAGTCCTTAAATATGCATTCCCTAAATTCCTCTTTGATTCTACTTTTAGGTCTTGACTCTACTGAAAAGTGACTTAAATTTACAACAGAAGGATCCTATATGAATTGTGTCTAATCCATAGACGCTGTTACTAATGCTCACGTTGAAAATCATTTGGTAGTTGACCACATAAATCCACAAGTATCTTTACGCCCCTTCAATGACTATTATATTAGTTGAGCTCTGTAGAAAGGAATCTTCTTTATTTATGAAGGAAAGTCAGTGCGGGCATTACTGCAGAATAAGGGAGCCTGAACTCTGCATGAGTTCTTATACTGTGATGTAATGCCTCTCTTGAGTGTTGGGGGAGCATTTTTGTTGCTTTATAATATTGCTGTTGGCAGCCCATTACTGCTGTGTAATAACAGTGCTGAAATAATGCTGTTAGTTTCTTGATTTCTTAAATTGAGTCTAGAATTTAGAGTCACACATTAAGTTATTCTTTAAATAAGAATTAACTTTTGGTATCTGTGCACCTAGTGAAAAAATACATTTCACTTAATCAAATTGGCAAATATTTTTACAACTTTGTTGAGGTACAATTGAAGTACAGTACATTCCACATCATATGTACAGTTTGATCAGTGTTGACATAGTTTTTACTGGACTTCTGATACCAAATGTATAGAGATCTTTTTGCCCCTACCAACCAATTCTCCAACTTTCCAGGCACTAATAGGGTGTCCTACAATTCAGTTCTGACACTGCCTGGAATTAGTGCAGACCCCCCCCCCCCCAGGGTAAGGGCGCAGTCCCACAAGATGCCCTACTTGAGATACCAGTCATAAGTCCCATGTTGCCACCTGTCCTTCTGACCAACTGGCTATAAATTCAAGGGTTTCCTACAACCCCCTTCTCAAGTTTGATAATTTGCTAAAACAGCTCACAGAATGCAGAAAGATTCTTACTATCACTGGTTTATTATAAAGGATATAAAATGAAAAGCCAGACGAAGAGGTACACAGGAAGAGACCCAAAAAGGTCTAGAGCATAGAGGCTTCTGTTCCCATGGAGTTGGGGAGCACCCCGCTCCCAGCATACGGATGTGTTCGAAACTCAGAAGCTTTGTAAACCTCATCGCTGAGGGGGTTTTGTGGAGTTCCGTTCCATAGGCATGAGTGATTAAACCATTGGCCATTGATGATCGAATTCAGGGGCTACAAATACATTTGTTCCTATTTTGGTATTGGATATTATTATTAAAAAATCTTCACCACTTTCTACGCTAACAGAGAGCAGTGGCAAAGATTTTTTTTTCAACAATATCCAATACCAAAATAGGAAAAAGAAACTTTCATATATTAATACAGAAGTGTGACATTGGGACAGCTATTGGAGTTGTTTGTACCAACTTGGAGCAATTTGTTAGTGTCAAAAAAACTTACATGCATGTTCTTTGAACTAGCAGCTCTGCTTCTAAGTTAAAGAAGTCAATTTTCATGTGAATAAGGGTTAATTTCCAAAAAAAAAGTGTATTGTCGTTTTAATTGCAAAAAAAGAAATAAATTAGATGTCCAACAATGCAGAATTGTCTAAGGAAACAATTCATACAATGAAATTTTAAGCTTTAAAATTATTAGTAGAAGTATTTTATTCTGTAAACAACAAAAGGATCATATGGTATTTCTGTGTTTTAACTTATTTTTCAAAGTTAACAAGTGTATAGGAAAAAGGACTAAAAGTATGTTTTTAAAGCAAAATATTAAAAGTAGTTTCCTCTGGCTATCTGTACTTTTTCCCAATGTATATGTTTTCTTTTTAAAATTTTTATTGAAATTTCTTCCTGATTATAAAGCTAACACAAAGGCATAAAATAAATCCATAAAATAGAATTGCTATATTATTTTAAGCTCTATAAATTATTTTTTAAAAACAACTCTGGTATGTTTTAATGCCGTTGGGATCAAGTCCCCTGGAGCTTGGCCCCTTCTTGCCTCCCCCTTCACCTTTTGACAGTTTCCACCTCCCTCTTTCTGCTTGAGAGTTGAGGTTCCCTGGAGCACACTGCTGACCCCTGCATTTGCTCGTGTCTCCCTCTGCCTTCAGTTCTCTCCTTCCTTGGCCTGATTCCTCTCATCCCTTGAAATCTGCTGTCAGTATCACCTGTCTCCAGGAAGCCTTTCCCGAGCTCCGAGTGCTTCTCCTTCCAGATTGCCACTGCTCCCTAACCCATCTCTGCAGGGGCACCTCCCACATTGTGTTACCCATCTCTTCCAGTTTCCTCTCCCAGGGACGAAGTGTGTGACTTGAGTCAGGACAGTATTCGTTAGTGCCTGGAACCTAGCGGTAGGAGCTTAACTGTGGGGTGTGTGCATGTGCGTGTGTGTGACCGAGCAGTGGAAATAAAGATCTGATGGCCTCCAACGGGCCAGAGTGTTGGAAGAAGTGCGCCTATATTTGCACGACTGGAGCGTGGCTCTTCCTGAAGATCTTAGTAGATGAGGATAGAGAGGTGAGGGAGCCAGATTGTTAAGGGCTTCCTAAGTCATCTTTAAGAGTTTGATTTTATAGCTCAAGGGATGAGGAGCCAGTAAAGACTTTAAAGTAAAAGAATGGCTAGCCTTAGCAGTTCCCAAAGTGTTAGGTGTTATTAATGTTATGTGAAAAGCCTGGGTATAAAATAAATTTGGGAAATCCTGGTTTGAATAGATTTGTGTTCTTTTGGACTTCTTGGAGTCTTTGCTTTGCTAGTGTACATTTTAATCCTCCAAAAGGGATGTTTATGTGTAATATCATTTGCATTATTTCCCATA